>NC_135809.1:24786381-25439238 GCF_964213995.1 Mustelus asterias | reverse complement strand
AGGGTTCATGGTGGGAGATATAGGAAGGATATCAGAGAGAGGTTCTTTACACAGAGAGTGGTTGGGGTGTGGAATGGACTGCCTGCAGTGATAGTGGAGTCAGACACTTTAGGAACATTTAAGCGGTTATTGGATAGGCACATGGAGCACACCAGGATGATAGGGAGTGGGATAGTTTGATCTTGGTTTCAGATTAAGCTCGGCACAACATCGTGGACCGAAGGGCCTGTTCTGTGCTGTACTGTTCTATGTTCTATGATACCGGTTTCAAAGGATTTGAAAATATTTTTTGTTTCCCTCAGGCTCATGCCATTTGATTAAGTGCAGTTGTTCTTCGTAGTCACAGATCCATCTGCCCCACACCACAGCTGTAAGAAAAATAGTGACGCGCAACCTGGGACAGGTGTTTCAATATTGAACAGTCGGCAATGAATTGTTAACAGCTGACGAAGGTCCAGCCAGTCAAATTACTTCCATCTGCATTGCAACATTCTGTGAATCTAAAGACATCTTTTGTACAGTTAGTAGACTAACATTGTGTTGTAATTTATTCAGTAATTCTAAACAATGATACTGTTGTCAGCATATGCATTCCTCCACTGGCCTGTGCTAATAAGGCTAGTGTACATACCTCTAGTGGCTCAGAAGTTCCCTATACTTACTATGATTTTATGCATCAAATTATACACATCAACATGCAACTGTGGTGCTGCACAGCAACTTTCATAGTTAAAAGAAATTTTTAAAAGAGCAAAAGTGGAGTTCATAGAATCTTACAGCGCAGAAAGAGACCATTCGGCCCATCGAGTCTGCACCGACCACAATCCCACTCAGGCCCTATCCCCATACATTTATCCTAGCTGGTCATCCTGACATCAAGAGACAAATCAGCATGGCCAATCCACCTAACCCGCACATCTTTGGAGTGTGGGAGGAAACCGGAGCACCCGGAGGAAACCCACGCAGACATGGGGAGAATGTGCAAACTCCACACAGATAGTGCCGGGAATCGAAGCTCGGAGGCAGCAGTGCTAACCACTGTGCCACCCATTAAGATTATAGAAGTTCATGGAGCCATAATAATTTGCAGTAGAGGAAGCCACCTTCAGACTATTGTGTCTCTGTAAGTTTTTTACTCGAGCAATCCAAAGCTAATTCCAATTCCCTGCTCGCTCGCCGTAACCCTGCATGTTTGTCTTCTTCAAATATTTATCCAGCTTTCGCTTGAAAAATGTAATGACCTCTGCCTCCTCCAATAATCCATAATGTAAAAGAAAAGTTTCCCTGACCTTGCTGCTCATTGTCTTAGCAACAGTTCAAATTGATGGTCCCTCCTCAACAACTCCATCACCAGTTGAAACAGTTCATCGCAGTTCACACTTGTATGGAAAACCTTGGTGTACAAATCTCAGTCAAACCTCTTTTTAACCTCTGAGGTGGAAATATTTGCAGTATTTCAAGTCTCACCTCGTTATTATTGCTTCACATTCCTGGCCTCTCCCTGGTAAACTTGAATTCCCTCTTTGCTATGGAAATGGTTCCAGGGATGAGGAGCTTCAGTTACGTAGAAAGGTCATAAAAGTTGGAAAGAGAAAATTGAGAGGAAATTTGATAGCAGCACTCAAAATTGAGAGGTTTAGACAGATTAGATAGGGAAAAACTGTTGTCATTGCTGGAACAATTGAAGACAAGAGGACACAGATTAAAGGTAATTGGCAAACTAAGCAATGGCAATATGAAGAGAATCTTTTCCACAGAGGGAGTGATTGGGATCTGAAATGCACGGCCTGAGAGTGTGTTGGAGGCAAGGCCAACTGAGGCTTTCAAAAGAGAATTGGATCATTGCCTGAAAAGAAAACAATTGCAGGGCTATGGGGAAAAGGTAGGGGAAGGACACTGAGTCAACTGATTCTGCAAAGGGCCAGCACAGACAAGAGGCTGAATGGCCTACCGTGCCATAATCTAATTCTATGGCATTAGTGCGCTTTCTCTAATGGAATGTCCCAAACTTCACACAGTTTTCTGACTGCAGTCTACCAATGAGTTATATAAATTTCATATGATGACTTTATTCTCCAGCCCCATATTCCTATTTAAAACTTAAAATTATTTTTCTGGCTTTATCCACATACACTTGCACTTTCAGGCAATTTTCTGTCTGAACCCCTGGATCTCTGCGTTGATCCAAATTCTTCAACTTCATTCAATTTTCATCTCAATTTCTCGTTTTCTTCTAAGGTTTGTTACCTCACAGATCTACATTAAATTGCATCTGTCACTTCTCTGCTTATTCTGGTAAAATGGCCGCCTTGTCGCTGTTCACCAAACTCTTACTTTTATGTTAACAAATTTAGAGATTGTATTCCCCATGCCTGATAAAGCAACTATACAAACCAAGGAAAAACAGTGGACCCAGCTCCAATTTCTGGAGCACAATTGGATAAATAATGTTAAAATTTACCCCAAGTTGCTGGAAACCTGCATCTCATTCTGCTGTTAGTGGTATTTACTTATTTGTTTGTTCACAAGATTGCCCTTGAGAAGGTGGTGGTGAGCCGCCATCTTGAACCATGGCAGACCATGTAGTGCAGATACACCTATTGTGCTGATAGGGAGGGAGTTCCAGGATTTGAACTAATGGTATTGAAGGGACGAAGATATAATTCTAAGCCAGGATGGTGCGTGACTTGGAAGGGAACTTGTAGGTGGTGGTGTTCCTATGCTGCCCTTGTGCTTTTGGGTGGGAGGAGATTTGAAAGTTGTTGTCAAAGGAACCTTTGTGAGTTGGTGCAGTGCATCTTATAGATTGTTCATGCAGTTCTCACTGTGTCGGTGGTAGAGGAAGTGAATGTTTAAGTTTGTAGATGCAGTGCAAATTAAGTGGGTTGCTTTGTCATGGACGGTGTCTAGCTTCTTGGGTGTTGTTGGAGTTGCACTCAACCAGGCAAGTGGAGAATATGCCTTCCCACTCCTAACTTGTGTCTGTAGATGATGGACAGGCTTTGGGGAGTCAGATAGTGAGATAACCAGACCTTCCACAGAATTCTCAGCCTCTGACCTCCTCTCGCAGCCACAGTGTTTAAATGGCTGGTCAAGTTCTGTTTCTGATCAATGGTTAAAAAAGAAAGACTTATTCCGTTTCTTTGCTTTATCTTAATTTTCACCTGAAACAGGAAACAGAATTATTGTACACAGCCAGACCTCTTTCAGAAACAAAGATAAAATCTTACTGGTCTCCCTGCGGAGGCCAATTAAGAGTAGTACTTGCAGGAGGCGGGCAAAAATGGTAAGGGCTATCTACCTGGCATCGGTAAGTAGCTAGTTGGCCATTTCAGTTGAGGATGCTGCGAGAATCTTGTTGGTGGCAAGTTGAGGGCAAAGCTTGACAGGAGCCTGAAGAGGATCTTCAAAGACACATGTCACCAGAGCACAGATTCCTTTTGGCATTTGGTTGTGAATAGGGTGGGAGAATATTCTGTGAGCAAGGATGAATTGTTCCAGGCTCCTTTGGGCCCAAAACACTCAATTTGAAAATGTTACATATGCATTTTACTTTCTATTTTTTCATTCTGCAGAAGGTTTGAAACTAACCACATTTTTTTAACATCAGACACGCTTAGCTTTGATGACACCCATCGCTACCTCAGCATCATCTGTCAACCCTGCCCCCCACCCCGCCCCCAAATCAATGTCTCTATGTTAATACTGGATGAGCAGAAATTTACCTCCAACCAAATATTAAGAGCAAAGCTTCGCCACAAACTCCCTTTCCCAGTTCCTGCCCTTTCTCTCTGGTAACAATCTGAAGATGAACCCATTATGTTCAGAATCTTAGTGTCGGATTTGACTTTAACATGTGAGCTTCCAACTATATGGGGAAAAGGAAGGAGAATGGGGATGAGAAAAATATCAGCCATGATTGAATGTCGGAGCAGATTCGATGGGCCGAGTGGTCTAATTCTACTCCTATGTCTTATGGTCTAATGGTCTTATATCGCACCTTCGCTAAGATCGCCTATTTTCACCTCTGTAACACCTTCTGATCCCGGTTCTGCCTCTGTTTATCCATTGCCCAACCCTTCATCCCCTGCTTTAATTAGCTCATTCCCAGACAGTCCTGCCGGCCTCCCAGCTTCCACCCTATAAAACGTGAGGTGTTGCCCATAACCTAAATCATACCAAGTCCTGTTCAGCCATCGTAGAATCATAGAAACCGTACAGTGCAGAAAGAGGCCATCTGGCCCATCGAGTCTGCACCGACCACAATCCCACCCAGGCCCTACCCCCATATCCCTACACATTTACCGGCTAATCCCTACGCATCTCAGGACACTAAGGGTCAATTTAGCATGGCCAATCAACCTAACCCGCACATCTTTGGACTGTGGGAGGAAACCGGAGCACCCAGAGGAAACCCACGCAGACACTGGGAGAATGTGCAAACTCCACACAGACAGTGACCCGAGACCGGAATTGAACCCGGGTCCCTGGTGCTGTGAGGCAGCAGTACTAACCACTGTGCCACCATGTTGCCTCATCTATAGTTCTGTAGTCCATTGCTTGTACATACATAAATATTGTTGATAATAAACCCTTCACAACTTGAAACCACAAAGAGTTGCCTTTGAAGTTATTTACATACCTCTTTAGTCAAGCCTTTGGCCCACTATCCTGTTAAGTGCGGCACAGTGGCACAGTGATTAGCACTGCTGCCTCACAGCACCAGGGACCCAGGTTCAATTCCGGTCTTGGGTCACTGTCTGTGTAGAGTCTGCACGTTTTCCCCGTGTCTGCGTGGGTTTCCTCCGGGTGCTCCTGTTTCCATCCACATTCCAAAGATGTGCGGGTTAGGTGGATTGGCCATGCTAAATTGACCATAGTGTCAGGGGGATTAGCAGGGCAAATGTGTAGGATTACAGGAACAGAGTCTGGAGATTGTTGTCGGTGTAGACTCAATGGGCCGAATGGCCTCCTTCAGCACTGTAGGGATTCTTTGATATCTTCTTAAACTGCTCGGTATCAAATTTTGTTTTGTAATGCTCCTGTGACAGGTCTTGGGATTTGTTTTCCATTTTCAAGGCAGTACATAAAAATGCAAGTCGATACTCATCTGCAAGTGTGGGACAATCTTTGATGTCATTTATTTTTCACAAATGTGATGATTCATTGAAAGTGCAGTTTGGCTGCAGAGGCGAAACAGGAATGAATCATTTCTCATAGTAAAGAAGGTGCAATAATACATATGAGACTATAAAATAAATAGAGCATTAGCATACTTCTTTAATCTGTGGCACTTTATAATGCAGTCACTTGTTGTAATGGGATTATACAGACTTTTAAGGTAGGTTGCAATAGGTTGTGTATGTGCAGCAGAATATGGTTCTTGAAGTTAAGTGTGCATTTTATGATCATGTGATAGGAGGAACATCTCACAGAAACATAGAACCAGAGTGTTATAGAGGATGGAGATGAACTGCCAGGAGCAGATTGGTAACAATGTACATCACCCACAAGCGTTCAAGCATCAATCATTGATTAACACAGCCTAATCGAGCCCCTGTACAAGCATTCCTATTCTCTTGCGGACAAAGCAGTAATACTGTAAACACCATGCTCTTCATTACAATTAACTGTACTTGAACGATAAAGCATTCCCGTCAGATTGTTGCCTGCTGCCAGCACTAGCACTTCAACAGGATTGCTAAATCAGCCCTTCAATGTCAGGTTAGATATGGGTATGTGTTTCAGAGAGTGAAGCTCGGCAGTGCTTATAAGGGTTGCTGTGGTGAAGGGAGTCAGTGAGCTTGATGCAATTTGTCAATATAGAGAAGCAAGCAAAGAGAGAGAACTGTCATTTAAAGCAAACATATTTGCAAAGAAATATATATATATATATAGAGCGTCATAGAAATGTACAGCACGGAAACAGGCCCTTTGGCCCAACTTGTCCATGCCGCCCAGGTTTCCTAAGCTGAACTAGTCCCATTTGCCTGCGTTTGGCCCATATCCCTCTAACCCCTTCCTATCCATATACCTGTCCAAATGTCTTTGAAATGTTATAATTATACCCACCTCTATATAATATATAGTGACTGCACCTGTAACTCACCCAGCACATACAGATATAAATCTCAGTGAGGAATTAACTCAATGTTGATAGCTCTGCTGAATCCTATAGGAGTTTCAGTCTACAAAGCATACCAGCAGTAAAACTTCACATAATGCTTATCCTGCCCATGAAACTCTCTCTCAAATGAAGTTGCCTGGAACTGTGTTCCTCGATACAGAATCGCAGATACAGAGTTAATCATTGTGCTGTGGAACCTGGATGGAGCAGGCGTTTGGCTGGCAATTGTCTGATCCACTGTGCTCCTAGCAACACAAGGTTCAAATTCGTGAGTTGTCAAACCTGGTTACAGCTGCCTTCAGCTTTGCTCTGTAATAAAAAAAAGCTATAGCACCTCACTAGACCTGGGTAGTTTTCCCACCAAGGTATGTTTTATCCCATTAGTCATTGTGCATTTTTTTTAAGTTTAAAGTTTATTACTAATGTCACAAGTAGGCTTACATTTTCACTGCAATGAAGTTACTGTGAAAATACCCTAATTGCCACACTCCAGCACCTGTTCGGGTACACTGAGGGAGAATTTAGCATTGTCAATGCACCTAATCAGCACATCTTTTGGACTGTGAGAGGAAACCGGAGCACCTGGAGGAAACCCATGCAGACACGGGGAGAATGTGCAGACTCCACATCGATAGTGACCCAAGCCGGGAATCGAACCTGGGTCCCTGGCGCTGTGAGGCAGCAGTGCTAATCATTGTGCCAACCACTGTGCTGCTCTTTTACCTATATATATGTATATATATAATATATATTAAGAATATCAAGATTACAAGAATATTTTCCACATATTCTTATTTTTTGAATGCAGTGGAGTTTGTGAGTCATAATGAAATGGGAACATTAGTGCAGCACAAACTCTCTCTGATAAGGTTGGTGTTGTAAGATTTCAAGATGGACAATTGGTTAAACCTTTGTCAATGTTTGATTCTAGCCTCTCCTTGTAATGTAGTGCATACTGAATGCTGCTTTAGAAACTGTGTGGTTTTTGGCTTTTGGAGACATCCTTGTGTTCGCGGTACAAAAAATAGTCGAATGATTTATTGTGATAAATAAATTTCACATTAGTAGTGGACCTAGTTTTTCAAAGCATGATTTTTTTCCATGATTAGAAATGAATGAACAGTTTCTACAATTATCTATGATGTGGAGTTGCCGGCATTGGACTGGGGTGGGCACAATAAGAAGTCTCACAACACCAGGGTAAAGTTCAACAGGTTTATTTGAAATCACGAGCTTTCGGAGCGCTGCTCCTTCATCAGGTGAGTGCAGTGCTTCGAAGGAGCAGCACTCTGAAAGCTCATGATTCCAAATAAACCTGTTGGGCTTTAATCTGGTGTTGTGAGACTTCTTACTGGACAATTATCTCGTGTAATGCTGTAATAAATAACAAGTAATAAAATAAGAGAAATGTACCAAAAATCCTCATTTTAAATGTACATTAAGGTGATGTATAATTTTCGTGTTGTTTCTATTATCATTGAATTCTTACAGTGCAGTAGGATGCCATTCGGCCCATCGAGCTTGCACCAAAACAATCCTACCCAGACCCTTTCCCCATATCCCCACATATTTACTCTACTAATCCCCCTGACACTAAGGGTCAATTTAGCATGGCCAATGCACCTAACTCGCACATCTTTGGAGTGGGGGACGAAACAGGAGCAAATCCGCACAGACACAGGGAGAATGTGTAAACTCCACAGAAACAAGGCTGGAATCGAACTGGGTCCCTGGCACTGTGAGGCAGCAGTGCTAACCACTGTGCCACCATGCCACCACCCCAGCAATGCTGCAGTCCAAAGATGTGCGGATTAGATGGACTGGCCATGCTAAATTGCCCCTTAGTATCAGGGGACTAGTTAGGGTAAATATGTGGGGTTACGGGGACAGGGCCTGTCGAGTCTGCATCTGTGGTCCATGCAGACTCGATGGGTTGAATGGCCTCCTTCAGCACTGTAGGGGTTCCATGAATCTATTCTATTCTATGATTTTGAAATGCACTCAATTGAAGCATAGTTTGTTGTAGAAAAAATGTTCCGGTTACAAATTGCTTTGATCTTTGAGATTGAAATTGGCTTCCTTCAGAAAAAAAAGCTGATAAAGCTTTAATGTTTGTTCCTTCTTCAGATATCACAAGACAGTTTTCATAATTATCCTTTAAAAGCACCACTGGGTCAGCCAGATCCTGATTTACAGAACTGTTCAAATCATCTGGCATTGCAATATTTTTTTTACATTTTTCCTTCCATAGAGTTAGAAGATTTTTGGGGAGCATTAAAGGAAATGACGATCCGATTATTCTCGCGCTGTGCTGTGAATTTAAAATGATCATCGCTGGGGTTTTTTTTTAATGATTCCAGGGGGGCTAGCAAATGTTCCATTTCCTGGCAAAACAGCATTGCCACACAGCTGACTCAGTTATAAATGAGGACCTCACTGACTATCGAAGCAGCTCCGAAAGACCTTTGAGTGGGTCTATTATCTGGGAAGTTTGTCTCGTCTACGCCCAGCAAAAGGTCCTTTGTTTTAAAAGGCTCTAAATCCATGAGATTTGAACCCATTAAATGGTTCGGTGATTTGAAAATCCTTCTTCTTCACTGGACCCAGTTATCAAACAAAAAATCACAAGCTGCACAGAACAAGTTCAGCCTGACAGTTAACCTGAACTTGTTTAGCGTTTAGTGCCCCCTTTTGGAAAATAAAAGTATAAAATACATTTCATTTTCCAGAGCTTCCGAACCCAAGGTGAAATGTTGCAAAATCTATTACCCTCGGAAAGAACATCTGCTCATTCACCTTTATGCAGACCTATAATTATGTGTTTTTAAAAAATCTTATGCCATTTTCTTTGTGATGGTGTTGAAAGTGTTTGGGGGAAATTTTCCCGTCCTGCCCGCCACGGGAATCGTACCGGGCGGGGGGTGCTGACCATACAAAGGTCTGTTGACCAAGGGTGGGATTTTCCAATTTTGGGGCCAACGTGGCTGGAAAATCCCGCCCTTTACCTCTGCTGCTTTTATACTTCTCACAGAATCGTAGAATCCCTACCGTACAGAAGGAGGCCATTCGGCCCATTGAGCCTGCACCAACAACAACTTATCCACGTAATCCCAGATATTTACCCTGCTAATCCCCCTGACGGTATTTACCACGGCCAATCAACCTTAACTGCACACCTTTGGAGTGTGGGAGGAAACCGGAGCACCCACAGGAAGCCCACATAGACACGGGGAGAAAGTGCAAACTGCACATCGACAGTCCGGAATTGAACCCCCGTCCCTGGCGCTGTGTGGCAGCAGTGCTAACCACTGTGTGGCCCACAATTCTATTGATAACATTTCTACTTGTACTTCTTTCTGAGGAAAAGATAGCAAAAGATTTGATTCTGGATAAAAGCAGAGTTTGGTATCATTAATCCAAATGAGTTCAATCAGTGATTAATGCTTCACACCCACCTCCCAAGCCTGACCGACCACCACACCTTGTGTGCAAATAATGCCAAATGTAGTTGTTTCTGACGATGACTAAAACCACATCCATGTCTGTGAACAAGATGGAATCTGGTCACTGTGTTCAGGAGTAATGGCCTCAGAAAATGTAAAATCAATAAGCAACAGTTAAAAAAAACATATTTTAGAAACTTTCACAGATTATTGATGAGGTATGACACTGAGTCCAGGGCTTTGCGCAGTACAAAAAAGTAGATATATTGGCCAAAGCTGTTTGAAGATCACTAACGCTTGAAAAATGTGTTTGTCAAGTGGATTTTGTTTGTAAGCTCAGGATGTAATGATACACATCATGTTGCACCAGTGGGTGGATTTTAATGCGTTGCTGGCAGGGAAGGGATCATTGTATAATCGGGCGGGAAATACAGAGTGGAGAGTCCGTCACCTTCTCAACTCGCCTTTATCAAGTCAAAGGCAGGGAAGGTCGAGGTCAGTCTTCCCACCTAGAGGCCAATTAAGGCTCTTAAGCAGCCAATTAAGGGCCTCATCCCATTGCTGCTGGTATTCTACCAGGGGTGAGGGCCTCGTGTCATCTGGGAGACCGGTAGGTACACCCTGAGGCCCTCCATGTTGGCTCCAGTAGAGATATTAATGTCGAGGTATTAATTCTCCTTTTACAGCTCCACCTGCAACAAAATGCTCTGAAATTCTCAGTCATCTTTTGTTGGTGGTAGCCCAAAGCTAAAACTGAATATAGTGCTATTATCTCATTAATAATTGCATAGAAATTGCATAATGGAAACTGGTCATTCAGCCTAACCTAGACATATTGTTCATTTTTCATATGGGCAGTGGTTCTCATGGCAATGTTCAGTTCACAGATAAGTATTTAATACCTCCGTACAAAATAATAGCCAAGAATTTCTCTCCATTCCTTTATTCATTCGTCCTCCCACCTCTAGGTTAACTCCTTGCAGTACTAGTAATCCTACAAAACCTGGCAACGTCAAGTACATGCTCATTCTGCTTTTCTCTGAAAGGGAAGGTGATGGCCTAGTGGTATGATCACTAGACTATTAATCCAGAAACACAGCTAATGTTCTGGGGACCTGGATTCGAGTCCTGCTCTGGCAGATGGTAGAATTTGAATTCAATTTTTAAAAATCTGGACTTAGAAACTTAGAAAATCTACAGCACAATACAGGCCCTTCAGCCCACAAAGTTGTGCCGATCATGTCCCTACCTTAGCGATTACCTATAACCCTCTATCTTACTAAGTTCCATGTACTTATCTAAAAGTCTCTTAAAAGACCCTACCGAATCCGCCTCCACCACTGTTGCTGGCAGCCCATTCCACGCACCCACCACCCTCTGAATGAAAAACTTACCCCTGACATCTCCTCTGTACCTACTCCCCAGCACCTTAAACCTGTGTCCTCTTATGGCAACCATTTCAGCCCTGGGAAAAAGCCTCTGACTATCCACTCGATCAATATCTCTCAACATCTTATACACCTCTATCAGGTCACCCCTCATCCTTCGTCTCTCCAAGGAGAAAAGGCCGAGCTCACTCAACCTATCCTCATAAGGCATGCTCCCCAACCCAGGCAACATCCTTGTAAATCTCCTCTGCACCCTTTTTATGGCTTCCACATCCTTCCTGTAATGAGCACAGTACTCCAAGTGTGGTCTGACCAGGGTCTTATATAGCTGCAACATTATCTCACGACTCCGAAACTCAATTCCTCGATTGATGAAGGCCAGTACACCATACGCCTTCTTAACCACAGCCTCAACCTGCACAGCTGCTTTGAGCGTCCTATGAACTCGGACCCCAAGATCCTTCTGATCTTCCACTCTGCCAAGAGTCCTACCATTAGTATTATATTCTGCCATCCTATTTGACCTGCCAAATTAAGAATCTACTGATGAGCATGAAACCATTGTCAATTGTCGGAAAAACCCAGCTGGTTCATTAATGTCCTTTAGGGAAGGAAATCTGCCATCCTTACCTGGTTTGGCCTTCATGGACTCCAGAGCCACAGCAATGTGGTTGACTCTTAAATGGCCACTCAGTTCAAGGGCAACTAGGGATGGACAACAAATGCTGGCCCAGCCAGGGATGCCCACTTCCCAGGAAAGAATTTTTAAAAAGACAATTAATTCTCCTGTACACAGTCTCTGTCCCTTCATGGAGATTGTGATGGATGGTGAAATAGGACAGGTTTACAATGTCACCTGCTCCTTATCCATTTTTGGAACTCTGCCTCAGAAGGCGGTGGAAGTGGGGGATCATTGAATATTTTTAAGGTGGAGGTGGGAGGTAGGTTGGACAAGGGAATCAATAGTTATTGATAGTAGATGGGAATGTAGAATTAGATACACAAACAGATCAGCCATTAATGGTGGAGCAGGCTCGAGGGCTGAATGGCCTACTTCTGCTTCAATTTGTATGTTTGTTTGATCCAGTTATGTAGAAGTTGAAAATGACAGTGACCTTGATGGCCGCTGGCTGTCATTGCCTTGTAGGTCTGTTGAAAGAGGTTGAAAAGCTCTTGGTTGGGCAAACACATAGCAGGTGCAGTATAATGTGGATAAATGTGAGGTTATCCACTTTGGTAGCAAAAACAGGTAGGAACAATCTTTAGTCACACGTGTAAATGGGGTAGTATACAGGAACCGCAAAGGATTCCACTCCATTAACATACAACTGTTGTGTGTAATGCCCAAACCATCATGTTGATGAATGCCCATTATTCTGACAGCAGCCACAACACCCTCAACCGAAGGTAATCTGCTGTTCGTGCTGCCTTCGAGTCACTACAAAGAACCAAAGGCTGGCTGTTTGGAAACAAAGGATACTGTCTAAATGTATGGATGGCTGATGACGTCCCTCCACTACCTGACCAAGTGAGGATGAGGACATGCAATGAAAGCAATTCTGATTCCCTTGCCTAACAAGAATCTATCTACCTCCACCTTAAAAATATTCAGTGAAAGTAATTCTGTTGCCAAGAACATAGTGGTCCAAACCATCAGCATTCCCAAGCAATGATTCTGCTGCCTGGACTCCCAGACATCATAGGGGGAGCCCTACAGTGCATGGCAGTGCATGTATCCATGGTGGTCTGCTGCATTCTCCACAACCTTGCTATTAGAATGATGCAGCCACTGCCAGCAGATATAGGGAGGTCACCTTTGGAAGAGCAGGAGGCATCTAGGACTCTTGTATTCCAGGAAAGTTGTCCATGCTGATACACCGGATTCCTTAGAATGTCACTTATCGCCAACATTTCTCTTCAATTCCTGAACTTCCCATCTATCTGCCACCTCCCATCATAGTGCCCCTCTGGCAATTACAACCTTATCCAACAACACATCAATAATATAAACAGAAATGAACCATTCACCCATGCACATACTGTTATACTTGTCTTTTGAATACAAGACATGGGTCAAGAGATCACGGTAGCATGGGTGGAAGCTGTCTGGGCTAGCTGACCTGGAGGCAACAGCAAGGGAATTGGCAACAATGGTTTTATTGGGAGCACAAACGTAGTCATCCTGAGAGAGGACAGAGGGCTTGTGCACTGCGAAACCGCTGTCATTTCCCCAAGACAATGCAATCCCAGTAATCTGCTGGAAGACGGATTACTAGATTATTGTAAGATCCTGAATGGCCTTTTGAGCAGCGAGATCCTTAGCTATGGTGGCAGCAGTCTGAGCTTGCAGCTAGGGCAACAAATATGGATCTCAAAGCAACTCAAAAACTATCGATGTAATGCTGGAAATGGGAAATAAAAGCAAAAGATGCGCAAGTACTCAATCAGCATCTGTCGAGAGCATTACAGACAGAATTTGTGTTTTTTCTTTTTAAAGTATTTTGGATGTGGTGTGTGCCTATTTTTATCCTCAGAGTGATTGTCACAATATAAATAATCCCAGCAGCCAGCCATTTTATGAGTTTTAAAATAGAGAAGGTTATTTATGATCTCATATTTGCCCAGGAGTTTTCAAAATGCAACCTCTCAGATACATTGGCCGGAAAATTACTGATTCTGGGGCTGGCGAGGCTCACAGAATAGCATTCTCCATTGGCCTTGGGCGGGATCTTACGAGCCTAGGGCGGGTGAGGCAGTAAAATTCCAGCTTTTATCACTATCACAAGGATTAGATATAGATGAAGAAAACAGTACAATTACAGAAGAGGACTATTTCACTTCCTTTCATAGCAGGCATGTAGATTCTTAGATGAGTTGATGCATTGGCTGGAACAAAGGTCTATTAAGCAGAGAATACTCAGTAAGTTGGGAGGCATCTCGTAGTTGAAGTGCCAGAAGATTGATTCACAGGTGAACTTGTAGTTGGAACAGGTTGGAAAGAGTCCTTCTCCCACTTTGAAAATATAGGTGTTTATTACTTTGGCTGCTTGTTTGACTGCAGCTGGTTTAACAGCTCTCTGCTGGTCTCTCTGCCTCTGTAGAATTGATTCTTACAACAAACATGGTTGTATTACTCTGTATTACTGATCTGTCATAAGTCCAAAGCTCTTTTCCAAAAAGGTGGTGTGTTAGACCAATAAACACTCTGGGGGGAATTTTCCCATCCTGCCTGCCACGGGAATCATAGCAGGCGGGGATGGGGGGGGGGGGGGGGGGAGGGGGGGTTGGAGGCAAAGATCTGTTGACCTCGGGCAGGATTTTCTGGTCTTGGGGTGAGCGTGGCACCCTCTGTATTGTGACTTTGAGAATTTGAATGAGTGGTCATCATAATAAAATTAAATTTTGGAATCCATTTGGCGTTTGTCTCAAACCTATTGAGTTTCAGTGTTCCCAGTGAAACATGAAGATACGTTTTCTTCAAATTTCACTGGCTGTAGGTTTTGATTCATCCTGAAACAATGTGTGAAGCTCACAAGTGGTTGTGAGATTCCTTCACTCAGGTCCAAATGTAATCAGTTTTTACCTGTGGATTCTACTGTCGACTGTTCAAATACCGAAAGTCGCAAGGTTTAACATTTGTAACATACTGGGCATGGCAAGAGAGAGAGTTGACATATCAGGTTGATGACCCTTCACCTGACCTCTGCCTAAGCCTTTACCTGTGCTGCTGTGAAAGCTAAAACAGTGGCTGCCAGATGCTGCACTGGAGCTGGGTCTACAAGTGCTGTCATAGAGAATCATAGAAAATCATAGAATCCCTGCAGTGCAGAAGGAGGCCATTCGGCCCATCGAGTCTGCACCAACCACAATCCCACCCAGGCTCTATTCCTGTAACCCCACATATTTACCCTGCTAATCGCCCTGATGCCAGGGTCAATTTAGCATGACCAATCAACTAACCCACACATCTTTGGACTGTGGGAGGAAACCAGAGTACCCAGAGGAAACCCACTCAGACACGGGGAGAATGTTCAAGCTCCACACAGACCCAAGGCCGAATTGAACCTGGGTCCTTGGCGCTGTGAGGCAGCAGTGCTGACCACTGTGCCACCGTGTCACCCAATGTTGGTCAACATTTCTGTGCTAGAAAGGAAACATTCCAAGTTCTGCACAATGCCCTCTGTCACATTGGAGTTGAACTCCTCCATACTCCTTGGCAGGCCTGTTAATACACCAAGCATCTTGCTATCGATGTTCATCAGTGTTCTCCTGTAGGCCACCCCATCAACATCATCCCTGTTGTCTATGACCTCGCCCTCCAGGTAGCTGACTGACAAATGTTTGCATGATTGCAGCCCACTGGTGCCCAGTATTTCTCCACATCATGCCCAGTATTTCACCATGTGTAAATCCCAACTCTGTACAACTCTGTAAATGATATGGACTGGAATTCTCCAGCCGTTTGCGCCGGCGGGATTCTCCAGTCCCGCTGACAGCGCAACCCGCCCCCCGCGGGTTTCCCACCAGCAGGGGGTGATGTCAATGGGAATTCCCATTGGCAGCCGCGGGACCAGAGAATCCCACTGCGAGCAAACAACGCGTCAGCTCTCGCCGGCAGAAAACACATGGCTGGGAGGCCGGAGAATCTCGCCCATGATCTTTTAATGCTGCTATTGTTCTGACAATTTAGTGCTGAATTAATCTAGTTTCAGTGAAAATCCAGCTCCAATTTAGCAGTGTAACATGGTGCAATAATTATTCTGAATTCAATGGCCCCTGTTTTGCTTCTCACCGTAGCCACGCAGATCTGACACAGGATAAGATTTGCAGCTGATACTGTGCGAATAAAGTCTATTAAACCCCATAACTAGCGCAGGTCCAACGCTCACTGCAGCCAGCAGATTTTCAGGAATGAGGTCCTCATATATGTATGCAGCAACGGGAAACAAGGCATCCTTACAGTGCTTATTTCATCCAAAAGGCAGAGATCCACAGAATATGTGCATTATTAGAGCTTTGCATTCAACGCAAAACTCGAAGCATGTAAAGTGACGCGCTGCATTTGAATGAAGCAGTGCTGCTTTTGAGATGTTTCACTCACTTCGAGTTGACATTAATTTGCTCATACAATACAACACCAGCACGTATGCGAAAGGGAAAGAAAGATTTACGTATATGGCATTTACAAAGTCTCTCGGATGTGTCTAAAACCTCTCCGCTCAACAGTTATTTGGAAATGTAGCGGTTGTGAACTGAGAAAATGAACCCATTCACCTTTCCCCATGAGTAGAAACCTGGTAAAATAACCTGACAATGCAGCACATTCATTTATCAAAGCACCGGACACAGGATGTAAAGCTGCTCCTCCTCACAGATACATAACACATCTTCATCTCAATCGAGTTTACAGAAGGAGTCTTTTCTTCAAGGAGATAATTGTAATTAGTGGACAGTTCATTAATTTTGTGAACATGGTGTGCATTTACCCCATTTAGATTCTTCGTTCGTCGGTCCTGGTGTTTAATGTAGCTGCTGTAGCCAGTAAAACAGAGCAGCCTGCACCTTGGTCATTGGCAATATCACACATTGACAAGTGGGGAATCAGGCATCTCCATCTCTTTTCTGGGCAATGTCTGCCTTCTCCTCGGTACTTTTTTTATTAGTGTCACAAGTAGGCTTACATTAACGCTGCAATGAAGTTGCTGTGGAAATCCCCTAGTCGCCACACTCCGCGGAGCGCCTGTTCGGGTACACTGAGGGAGAATTTAGCATGGCCACTGCAGCTAACCAGCACATCTTCTGGACTGTGGGAGGAAACCCACGCAAACACACGGAGAACATGCAGACTTCGCACAGACAGCGACCCAAGCTGGGAATCGAACCCGGGTCCCTGACGCTGTGAGGCAGCAGTGCAAACCATTGTGCCACCATACAGTAGTTTATAATAATAATGCTATTTTATTCAAGAAATGCATTCACAGCCCAAATTCTGAATCACAGTGTGATGGACATAATAAAATAATATAAAGATTAAGTATCAGATTAAAGACTTGATTTAATCTGATTTGATTTATTACTGTCACATGAATTAGTACACAGTGAAAAGTATTGCTTCTTGCACGCAATACAGACAAAACATACTGTTCATAGAGAAGGAAAGGAGAGGGTGCAGAAAGTAGTGTTACAGTCATAGCTAGGGTGTAGAGAAAGATCAACTTAATATAAGGTGGGTCCATTCAAAGGTCTGGTGGCAGCAGGATAGAAGCTGTTATTGAGTCATGACCTCAGACTTTTGTATCTTTTTTCCAATGGAAGGCGGTGGAAGAGAGTATGTCCGGGGTGCATGGGGTCCTTGATTTTGCGGGCTGCTTTTCCGAGGCAGCGAGAAGTGTAGACAGACTCTATGGATGGAAGGCTGGATTGCGCGAGTGACATGAACGATCATACACTAGCCAAAATAGACAAACAAATTCAACAGGTAATGTAAGTGTTAAAGGGGATATTAAAAGTAGGGTAAAATGGGATTAAAATTATTTTAAAATTACAAACCAATACTCCATCCCTCCATTCCAGACACTGAAGTGCATATAAATTTCATCATTAAATCTTACAACCTTCTGCAATTGTATGACTCTGAACAAAAGATCAAACCTTTCTGCTTAATAGCACCATACAGCACATTGCAGTACCGCAAGATGCTTTTATAACTAGTGTTACAATACTCACTATAATACATAATTTCAGTGTTAAGCTGATTTAAAATACTTTATGCAGTATTAGAGTCTCATACTTTATGTTGGTCTTTATTGGCTACTCACCATGTCTCAGCGCTGATGGGAATCTCTCCTGACGGACAGGACATTTACCAGAGTGCTGGGTTGAGTACGTGAGGGATTGTGCTCAACCATCCATCTGCCATGAATGGGGTAGTTATAGACAAGCCTCCAGACTGGACAAAACCTGGACAGCAAACCCTGCATTGTCGAGGTTGACAAAGCCATCCTGAGCCTCAAGGAGAGCTCCAGGCTTGGACTGGAGAAATGGGGAGATTTGCAAATCGGAGCAAGCCATCAAATCCACAGGGTTATACCACAGAATGTGGGATCAACAAACCATTCCTCGGGAGTTCCGGCATGCCACAACTGTTCATTTCTACAAAGGAAAGAGGGTAAGAATCTGATTGCGACACCCACAGAGGAATCTCACTGCATGGTACAATTCTAGCAATAGTTCTAGTCAATGGACTGGTAAACCACAAAGAGAGGTGCTGCCAGAAAGTCAGTCAGTTTAGAAAAGGCAGACACTTGTGACATGATCTTCACCCCTTGATAAATACAAGAGGCAGGCTGCAAATAATAGATGAAACTCCACTGTGCCTTTATTGACTCTGAAACAGTAAATAAACCTTGTGGAAGGTATTAGCCGAACTTGGATGTCCTGAGAGAGCTATAAATTTGATACAGCAGTTTCATGACGGAAGGACAGCTTGCATCTCTGACTACACTGACCCCTTTGATGTAACAAGCTGGAATTGCCATTCCACCTGTGCTCTTCTGTATATCCTTTGTTGGGGCATTTGATGGAAATGCTGATGGAATATACGTCTAATTCAGAAAAGATGCCAATCTCTTCAACCTGGGACAACTGAAATCTTCAAATAAGCTATCAGAGATGGTACGTGAATTGCTGTTTGCCGATAACTATACCCTGATGCCACACAGTGAGCATGGCCTTCAAAGGGTCATGGACTGTCTTTCAAAAATGGCTGATAACTATGAACTAAGAAGGAGTTACATATAGTGCTTGGGGTGAAAGGGATCAAAGGATATGGGGCGAAATCAGGAACAGGTTCCTGAGATGGATGAAAGACAGAATATTTCTTAAATGATGGCAGCACTGTGCCACAGTGGTTAGCACTGCTGTCTCACAGCACCAGGGACCGGGGTTCGATTCCCAGCTTGTGTCACTGTCTGTATGGAGTTTGCACGTTCTCCTCGTGTCTGCGTGGGTTTCCTCCGGGTGCTCCAGTTTCCTCCCACAGTCAAAAGATGTGCGGGTTAGATTGATTGGCCATGCTAAATTGCAACTTGGTGTCAGGGGGAGCAGCAGGGTAAATACGTGGAGTTGCGGGGATAGTGGCTGGGGGGATTGCGGTCGGTGCAGAATCAATGGGCCGAATGGTCTCCTTCTGCAATGTAGGGATTCTATGGATAATCATCAGCTTAAGGAAGACCGAGATCATAGAATCCCTACAGTGCAGAAGAAGGCCATTCGGCCCTTCGATGCTGATGCACCACTAACAGTACTACCCAGGCCCTATCCCCGTAAACCCATATATTTATCCTGCTAATCTAAGGGGCAATTTAACATGGCCAACCAACCTAGCCTGCATATCTTTGGAGTGAAGGAGGAAACCGGAGCACCTGGAGGAAACTCACGCAGACACAAGGAGAAAGTGCAAACTCCACACAGACAGTCATCCAAGGCCAGAATTGCACCCGTGTCCCTGGCATTGAGAGGGAGCAGTGCTAACCACAGTGCCACCGTGCCACCCTTCATTCCACCAACCATCTTCAAATTCTGACTTTAACTCACCTGCTATAATGGTCAATGACACAGTCCTGAAGATTACAGGTACTTCACCCCATCTCAGAAGCACAGTCTCTAGGAGTGTCTGCATTGACAGCGAGGTGGCAAATAAAATTACCAAACTCACCATTTACACAAGATTCTGGAGAAAATGAGGTATCAAACTTACAACAAACCATGGTGCGCACAAAGCTGTGGTAATATTTACCTCCTGTTCGCTTGTGAGATGGGAACTACCTACTCCAGATATATTAAGAAGTTGGATAAGTTCCACATTAGATGCATTAGGAAACATCATGGGCCTCAAATGTGAAGTTAGGGTGCCCAATACTGAGCAGGAATGTCTGGAATTGAAGACCTCATCATCAGAGCTCAGCTCAGCTGGGTGGATATATAGGATGTATGACTGACAATAAAATCCCGAAGGTGGTCATGTATTCACAATTTAAACATGGACACCATCGCCGGAATTCTACTGCCCTGCCGGCACAGGAATCGGAGTGGGCGAGGGCGGACAATGGAAAGGTCCGTTGACCTTGGGCGGGATTTTCCAGTATCGGGTCCAGCAAGGCCGTAAAATCCCGCCCCATATGCGAACTAAGCCAAAGCTGAGATTCAAGAGGAACTTCAGGAAATGTAGCATGTCCACTACAGACTGGAAGAAAAGCACACATGAAAGAACTACCAGTAACCTCAAGTAGTGGCTTTGTTTCTTTTTATCTTCAAAGAAAGCAGGCAGGCAGCTAAAAACAAAAGGCAAACTGGGAAGTCCCAACAGAATAAGGAAGTTCATCCTTGCCCAGACTGTGGAAAGCCATGTGGGTCTGCAATTGGACTCCACAACCACATTAGTATGCACAATGAATGACTTCATAATGAGGGGAAACCAATGACAGAGTATTATTTTCTTTTGGCCGCATGGTGGCACAGTGGTTAGCGCTGCTGCCTCACAGCCCCTGGGACCCGGGGTCAATTCTGGCCTTGGGCAACTGTCCGTGTGGAGTTCACATTTTCTCCCCGTGGCTGCATGGGTTTCCTCTGGGTGCTCCAGTTTCCTCCCCCAAAGATATGCGAGTCAGGTGGATTGGTCATAATAAATTGTCCTTTAGTGTCAGGGGAATTAGCAGGGTAAATACGTGGGGTTACGGGGATAGGGCCTGGATGGGATTGTTGTCAATGCAGGCCCGATGGGCCAAATGGCCTCTTTCTGCACTGCAGAGATTCTATGATTCTCATGGTGCACTCAATACCAGAATCGCGCAGTGCATCAGTTCCTACTGAATTTAAACATTGATATGAACATAGAAGGGCCCTTGCTATGCTACCGACTCACATTGTGCTCAACTGGGGAAAGGAAAGACTCTGTATTCTCAAACAAACCAACTCCTTCTATTGCTGATTCTTCTAATCATACAAAAGAGATAATGGGCTAGATAGCTTCTTTTTGGGGACATTTAAGATTGAGTGATTCGACTTCCAGGGTTTTATTGAACTTAAAAGTTGAAAGGCTGCCAGCCACCTCCCAATGACACACAGCAGCACAATACAAATGATGCAAGGCCATTTTCAAATGGATTCGCTGCCAAAGTTAGATTATAATCACTGAAAAAGCAGCAGCATTATACCGCGTGTTTGATGTTGGAGTGGAAATGATCCTGACAAATATGCCCTATAATACTTTGCTAAATTTCAACATTTGTATTTCTCACTATTTATAATTCATTCCATTAATTCGCACTGCAATATTCATTTTGAAGCTCCGATGCTTCAATGGTTGTTACGTCTAGAGAATTATTCAGTACACTTTTGTTGCTTCTGTCCTGGGCATAGAACGCTGCCTTTCATTTGCCACACACAATTACAGCCCGAAATGTTACAACCGAACATGCAAATGAGTGCATAAATACAAAGACCAAACATTAAGGGAGGGATTTTCACCCGCCGGTCAGTCGATTCCAATCTCTGATTTGATAACTCATATATTTCAGATGTGTAACTTTTAGACTTAGATGTTCAATTTTTAACTGTACATATAAAAATGGAAATACATGCTTGAGAAGCTGGTAAACCTGAAGTGAGTGCAAAGCAAACAGATCTGGGATAGTTAGATTTCAAAGGGGAAGGTTTATTGTGTTACTGGGATGGTGGAGAAAGGTATTCATGCCTAGGAATATAATGGCTATTCCCCATCTCTCTTAAGGAGCCTGTTTCTCTCAAGGCATTTCAGTAAAGGTTTTGAAGTTGGGGTGTAAACCAGGGAGGTTTCAATTATTCATACAGTTGGCCAGATCAAAGAAGCTCTGAAAGCAACTTGTAAACAATAGGTTTATTGATGGGAGCGAGTGAGTTGGTAGGAGGGAATTATTTCCATTAGAGATGTACATCATTAATTTGAGTCCCAGAATCAAAGGGCTGTTTTGAAAGTCAAATATAATTAGTTTAAATTTATGTTTAGACCATCCCAGATATGCCATGGAAATAGGTTAGGCAAGGAATTGTCCTTTTGTTGTGGGTCCAATCTGGTCATTTTCCCCCCAAAACAAGCAGTCAGTTTAGAAGCAGCTTTGAGAGAGGCTGAGATAGAACTTGCCAGGAACTGCAAAGCATCTATGGGACAAGAATCGGAAGGGTATTTGGAACCAGGGCTGTTTCTGATTTAAAAATCACCATGTGCAATGTGAGTGAATCCCATGCTTGAGCTGAGGTGTCTGCAATCAAGAGGTAATGAAAGAAAGCTGGATGGTTATTTAGCCAAATATTAGTGGAAATACCCTCAGAAATGCCATACCTTAAAGACTAGTAGGAACACACGGGAGAAACTAAAGTGAATTCCTCAGAGCTCTGGCATACCTCGGTTTGGCCCCATGAGAAGTGAATTAACTCTCAAGTTGCAGTAATGTATTGTGCAATTCGTGGGTGGAATTAAAAGTACAACAGTGTTTAAAACTTAAGTAATTACAAATATAATGTTAAATATCACAGTGCTTGCTTTGTTTTAATCCTTGTACAGTAACCTCTTTTGTTTAAAATGTGAAATCTTCTGGTGTATTTCTTTCATTTAATAACTGGGAGTTTGAATGTCTTTTAAACTGTTACCAGTCTCTTCAGAGATTGTAATACCAAATAGGTGGGCGGTTAAAATAGCAACATAGCAACAGGAGCCATTAAGCCTGCTCCACCTTTCTGTTAGATCTAATTCTCTACCTCAATGTCACTTCCCCATTCTATCTCCATATCCCCTGATGTCATTGATCACCAGAGATCTATCAATATCTTGTTTTGAACATGTTCAATGATTGAGCTTCAACAGTTCTCTGAGGCAGAAAATTCCAAAGATTCACCATCCTCTGAGACAAGAAATTCCTCCTCATCCCAGTATTAAATGACCTATTATCCTAAGATTGTGAGCTCTGGTTCTAGGCTCACTAGCCTGGGGAAACATCTTACCTACATCTATCCTGTCACACCCTGTAAGAATTTTGTATATTTCAATGGAATCACCTCTCATTCTTTGAAACTTTGGAGAATACAAGCTCAGTTTCCAGAGACCAAAACTGTACACAGTATTCCAGGGTCTCACCAATATTCCATCCAGTTGCAGCAACACACCTTCTGCACTCAAATCCCCTTGCGATGCAAGTCAACATACAACTTGCCTTCCTTATTGATTGTTGCACCTGCATGCTAGCTTTTAGTGAGCCATGAGCAAGGACAACCAAGTCCCTTTGGGCACCTGCAATCCCCAACTCCCATCATTTAAAAAATATTCCGTCTTTCTCTTTTTTCTACCAAAGTGGCTAACCTCACACTTATTCATATTATATTCCATCTTCTGTGTCCTTGCCCATTCACTTAGCCTGTTCAAGCCCCTTTGTAGTCTCTTTGCATCCTACTCTCAGCTCATATTCCCACCCAGTTTTCTGTCATTAGCAAATTCAGAAATATTACAATTGGTCCCCACATCCAAATTGTTCATAAAGATCGTGAATAGCTGTGGATCCAGCACTGATTCTTGCGGCATCCTACTAGTAACAGCTTACATCCTGAGAATGATTCCTTTATTCCCACACTTTGCTTTCTTTCCGGCAACCAATTCTCAGTAATATATTACCCTCAATCCCATGTAGGTTAATTTTGTTTATCAGCCTCCTGTGTGGGACCTTATCAGAAGCCCTCTGAAAAACTAAATACACCACATCCACTGGATCTCCTTTATCTGTGCTACAAATAATGTCCTCAAAGCACTCCAAGTTTGCCCAAACGAGATTTCCTCTTCATAAATCTGGGATAACTCTGTCCAATTTTATATTAGTTTCTAAGTCCCCTCCTGGGTAGGTGGCCCAAAATTGGTGGGGTCCAAAGTCATATTTACGAATTGGAATCTAATATTATCTTAGGCCCAATAGATGGAGGCCAACATGACAAAGATCAGGATGGAATCCTCCGGATAGCATTGCTACCTTTGGCGTCAAGAGGAAAAGAATCTTACGTCTGTCATTCACAAGGATAATTTGGACAGTCCTTATTCTGGACCACATTTCCTTTCCCCTGCCCTTGATCTACTGTGAGCCCCCCAGTATCTCCCTGTCTCCCACACCCCACTCCCTCCGCCCACTTAGTTGAGTGCAATGGCATGACTTTTTTTAGGGGCCAGCAGCAGATTAATGAGGGTCCAGCAGTTAAAATCAACACTGTAGCAGCAAGCTGTGAACTGACTGAAACCAGTGTGGCCCATTGGAAACTATCCCGTAGTGGTTAAAATCCCGGTGCTGCCTCCCACCCGCATGTCACAGGGAAAATCTGTAGAAGAATAAACTGATCCGCAATAATCCACATTGCACGGAGTCAGAACTTGGTGAGGGTCCCATCGATGGCACACTGCATTATTTTATTTTGGCACCTTTCAGTACTTTATTTCTAATCAAAAAAGCCAATTCAAATTAGGTCCAATCATGGTCCCCACACGAGGGACACATCAGATCCAAATTGACAAGGCAAGACTTTGCATCCCATCTTTGGCTCGATCAAACATCCTCTACCCTAGCTATGACTGTAATACTACATTGTGCACCCTCGCCTTTCCTTCTCCCCAATGTACTCTATGAATGGTATGCTTTGTTTGTAAAGCACGCAAGAAATTATACTTTTCACTGTATACCAATACACGTGACAATAATAAATCAAATCAAACCAGAAAGATCCAAGCTGACAGGATGAGGCATTGCACCCCCTTCTGGGCTTGATCTAACGCTTAGCCAAAAGGCCGAGATGGCTTTTAAAAATTGCATCAGTTAAAGCCTCAGCTTAACCTCATTGGCTGCCCTGATCCTTTACTCTACCCTAGCTTAGGCAACCCGCAAGCATGCCCCAAGTGCAATGGACTAGCCCCGTCCCTGCCTCATCATGTTTTCCCCCTGTCTGATATTCTGCCCCAACAATGTCGGCAGGTCAATAGCACAAGCAGCCGCTGCAGCTATTTCTGGGGCACTTCAACCTTCAGGAATTGCTGCCAATTTTGTCAAAACAAGCTTTCTAAAGAAATAAAATCATGACAGAAGCGTGAATGAATGGATGATAATAGAATGTGTTTCCATGTGATGTACGTGCGTTTTCTCAATTTCTAATTTGCATTTGCCTTCTGTTTCAGATCAGTTTTCTAGACAGCAGTGGGTGGATAGAGTTGTATGAAATATATTTTTAATCTGCTTATTTTTACCCTGATCGCACCACTGAGAGTATAATTTGAAGGAAGCTTACTTTTTCCTTAAAATAAAATAGGCCTTATTTTACTTCCATTTTGGATCTCATTCAAATCTTTATTAGTAACTAAAAGTGACAGGTATTCTCATCGATAATAGATACCCCAAGTGGCAACATTGATGATGCATTTGCCATGGAAACAGGTCCAGTTTTTATTTCATATTCTGTCCTTTTATCTTTTTGTCTGTAGATGATTGAAAATCTAATAGAGTAGAATCCCGTTGGATGCTGTAGTTAATGATGATGATGCTATAATGTGGCAGTATTTCACATTGGAATAAGTATTAAGGAAGGTACCAAAAGCCAAGCTCTTTCCTTGTTCTGCATTTGGAGCCAAAAGCACTTGGTGTAACAAATTTGAAGTGATTGTTGATGCTATAATTTTTAGGAGTCATTCTAAATGGATATTGAAATCGCAGATGGTGATATCATTTAGACCTGTTTGGTGCTCACGTTTATTATCATTGAAAACTCATTGATCATTTCAGTGCAATCAATTGTAAGTCAATTTTTCCCATCAGAGAACGGAACCATTCATTTGCTAAGCATTTGTCATTTATTTTTTGTAAATGCTATCTAAATTGATTACTCCAGCGAATTGAGGGTATAGCTAAGTCTCAGCTCCACTGCACACAATGCATCTTGTAGTTGCAACACATCTTCTCAATATCAATATGGTTAAGCTTCATTTAAATATGTTAACCATACCTATCATTCATAGAATCCTTACAGTACAGAAGGAGGCCATTCGACCCATCGAGCCTATACCAACCACAATCCCACTCAGGCCCTATTCGCGTTACCCTCATTTACTCTGCAAACCCCCTGACACTAGGGTCAATTTAGCATGGCCAATCAACTTAACCCGCACGTCTTTGGAGTGTGGGAGGAAACCAATGCACCCGGAGGAAACCCACACAGACATGGGGAGAACGTGCAAACTCCACACGGACAGTGACTCGAGGCTGGAATTAAACCCATGTCCCTGGCGCTGTGAGGCAGTAGTGCCAACCATTGTGCCACCGTGCCACCCTGTCATTGAAATATAAGCATACAGACATGTGGAAAGAACAGACAAGAAAACACCATAAAGCCTCTTCCATAACATCTTGGGGGCAGCAGAGTGGTTAGCACTGCTGCCTCACAGCATCAGGGACCCGGGTTCGATTCCCGGCTTCGGTTACTGTCTGTGCAGAGTCTGCACGTTTTCCCCGTAAATGCATGGGTTTCCTCCCACAGTCCAAAAGACGTGCTGGTTAGGTGCATTGGCCATGCTAAATTCTCCCTCAGTGTACCCGAACAGGTGCCAGAGTGTGGCAACTAGGGAATTTTCACAGTAGCTTCAGTGCAGTGTTAATGTAAGCTTACTTGTGACACTAATAAAATAACTTTGAACTTTAAAAACTTTATCTTGGTGCAATTTATTGTTACAACCCCATGGAGACCCTGAAACTTAAAAATATCGATCTAAATTTCCCTTTAACCATTGCAATGGAAATTGCACAACAGACACCAGGATTCTCCCGCCTCCCCGTGGCATTTGTTTCACCAGCGGGAGGTAACACGCCATTGGCCAGCGGCAGAATATTCCAGTCCCGCCACTATCAATGGGATTATCCATTGATTCCACCCTGCCTCGCTGGGAAAAACCAGTGGCGGTGCGCCATCAGCGGGACCAGAAGATCCCACCAACATGAGGAGCCGGAAGATTTCAAGTCTGACGACTTTTACTGCAACAAACTCCATGCTCCTTGATGTTGGACGTAGGCTTTTTAGCAGGATCCCTAATGCACCACGCATTTGGTTGTGTATACCAATATGTCGCCTGGCTCATCAGAATCATCATCTGAGTCCTCACACGTGTGACCTCAGCCTGTGAGAAGCTGGCACTTGTGCTATCCTTGCCCCTGCCCTGAGTGCAGTGCACTCAGGTCCAGTGTCTCACCACATGTCGATCCCAGCTGGCAGAGAGGCAGTCTCAGTATCTGTGCTAGTGGCTGAGTATGAAATCAGGTGACGGGACTATGTCTTTCTCATCATTTTCCTGTTGGTGTTCCTTCACTGCCTGGCCAGTTTGCATTTCTTGAATATCTGAAAGGAGACCGACACTTGTTTGGGGTTGTGGTGAAGGGAGGGGAACAAAGTTAGACAACATCTTCGACTTACAACATCTGCAACTTGCAAATCAGAAGAGATCACGAGATGAGGAGGGAATGGGGTATGTGAAGGAGAATTAGGTATGAGCATACTATCATGTTCAGTTGGCTCAGCCCTACTGTTGACCATGGCAACAACAATGGGTGTTCTGATAATGGCCAACACTTCCCTTGGGGTTAGAGTTCATATATGTGTCCCCCCCGTCCAGTTAGTTGTTGCTGTCTGTGATGTTGCGTGACCTTCTCCTGCAAGAGAGAGAAGTCTGTCATTGGGTGTCATGTAATATGACTGATGTTTGAGTGATGTGGCCATTATGGCTGAGTGGTTGGCAGTGTGTCCAAGCTCTCAGGTGTGAGTGTGAGACTTGCAGCAGTGCCAAATGTGTGAGGGTGAGGTGACGCATATGCACATCTGATTCCTGATTTATAGAGATTGCTCATGGTTGAGTGATCGGCATGTGGTAAATTGAACTGTCGCTGTAGCTGCAGTTCGTAGGGTAGGGCTTTTGAAGGTGGATTCATTGACCTTGACCACTCATGTAAGATCATTAAACCTCTTGTGGCATTGCACTCAGGGTGTGACTCCTGACATTAACCCCCATGGCTATCTGCTCCCATTGAATTTCCACCATGTGCCTGGAGGGTTTTCATGCAGATATACAGGGTGGGCTTTTCCAATCACGCTCGCCCCAAAACCAGAAGATCCCACCTGTGGTCAATGGATCTTTGCACGTCCTGTGTCCCGCCCACTACGATTCCCGTGACAGGCCGGATGGGAAAATTCCACCTAGGATGTCTCTCATCCTTTCTGCCACCTCCGCGTCTCCCGGGGCAACATCAAAAAACCTGAGTGCCTGCTCGCTCCCATATTATGCCATTCTTCAATCCCACCTAAATCAGATTTGCTCCTATAGGACTGCCACCACCCTGCTGCAGTCACACTGCACCTCCCCTTTATGTTTGAAGCACCCTGCTGATACATGCAACCAAAAAAAAACGCATTAAACATTGACTGCATGCTGAAACTATGTAAAGGAGCAGGTAGCAGGAGCATGAGATCCTGCCTGCGCTACATCCAGTGGGCAAGAGAGATTTACTCATTGCATTTCCAAAGCCCATTTCCAGCAGCTATCCATTTTAGCTCCCAAGGTATTTTATTCTTGAAGCAACATGCAATGTCTATGTAAGAAAGAGGATGACAGATTCGAAAGAAATCCAGTGAAAAAATAATCACTGAAAAACATTGACGTATAATTCATCAGCTTGAATTGTGAACAGGTTATTCAGGCCCAACTCGCTGGCAGTTTATTTTTCTCCGCAACTAAGTGGGATTTCTGACAAGAGTGTTTCTCCAGCGATTCCTGGGGTTCATCCAGCATGGTGACACAGTGGTTAGCACAGCTGCCTCGCAGTACCAGGGACCTGGGTTTGATTCCCAGCTTGGGTCACTGTCTGTGCGGCGTCTACACGTTCTCCCCACATCTGTGTGGGTTTCCTCTGAGTGCTCCGGTTTCCTCCCATAGTCTGAAAGACGTGCTGGTTAGGTGCATTGGCCGTGCTAAATTCTCCCTCAGCGTATCCGAACAAGCACCGGAGTGTGGAGACTAGGGGATTTTCACAGCAACTTCATTGCAGTGTTAATGCTTATTCAAGGATCAATGTTCTGTGGACGGAAGGAAAGATGCTGAATTTCAGAATCATGAATCACAGATCAAGTGGAGAGAGATATTTTTGCGAAAGAAACGAAGAGCGATTATAAGCAAGAATCACGTTTCCTCACTACCAGTTAGAGCAGAATTGAGTGTTGACTGAAGCATGACAGTGTGTTTGCTTCTGTACTAACCTGGCTATGAGATGCCATGAGGAGAGATGAGAGAATGCCTATAAAACAGCACTGTTCCAAAATAAAATACTACAAGTAATGGTACACAACAATGTGTCACTAAATAATGAGTAGAAAGTAGATGTAAGGGATTACCTCAAGAAGGTCTTCAAAATTATGAAGAGTAATGGGGAAAATATTTCCACGTGAGGGAAGTCCAAAACTAAAGTCCATGAACGTAAGATTTTCACTAATAAATCTGGTGAAGAATTTAGGAGAAACGTCTTTACCCAGAGAGTAGTTGGGAGTTGGGATCTTCCATTCCCCGCCCTGCTCCGTGGCCCACCATTGGCCGGTGGTGGGATCTTCCTGTCCCGCCGTGGGATCTTCCAGTCCCGCCGCTGTCAACGCGATTTCCCATTGTTCACACTCTCCGCCGCCAGGGAACCAGCGGCACGGGGCCGTCGGTGTGGCAGGACTGATAAATCCCGCCAGTGGTAACAGCCAGAAAATCCTGCCCAAGGCGTGGAACTTGTCATTACAAGGACCGGTTAAAGTGAATTGCAGAGATGCATTTAAGAGGATGCTAGATAAATATATGAGGAGGAAAGGAATAGCACTACATGCAGATAGGGTTAGGTGAAGCAGGCTTCTGTGGAGTATAAACACCAGTTGTGCCAAGTGGCCTTTTGCTGTGTTGCAAATTTTATGCCAAATAATTGCTAACAATTATGTAAAATAAATTTGTTTATATTGTGCATGCATTTACATTCTGCGTCTTTAGATATTATTTGCATTAATGAAGGTCATTAATGTTGAGCATTGAAAAACATTTTGAGAGCTTTAGAGACGGTGGGCAGGATTTAAAGGGCCCGTTAACCACGGGTGCAAATTCCGTCATGGCTAAATCCCGTGAGAGGCTGAAAACAGGATTTGCCCCGGTGGGAATTCCGGTCGCGATCTTCCTGGGCCCTCCATGATGATGTGATCACACCCAGGAAGGACACGAACCTGACTTGCATCAATTTGAATCCATTATGTTAGGGTCCCAAATCAGGACACCAAGGTATATTATGAAGTCAGACTAGACCCCAACAATGCGCGGATTTCTCCAGCTGTGCTGGTCTAAAAGCTGGAAATCCCTGCCCGTCAATGGGGTTTCACATTGTCCGCAAACCGCCCGCTAAAATTCCAGTGGCGGGCAGGATGGGAGAATTCCAGCCAATGTTTCTATTTTGGCATAAGTATGAGGAAAGGATACTTTGCTCCTTTGATAAAAGATCCCTAATTTGCCAGTGGAGTTACTGGACAGCAGTAACTCCACTGGCAAATTAGGGATCTTTTATCAAAACAAACCTTATTCATGACACAGTTCAAATATAGCTCTAACAAAATGAAGCAGCTTAACTCTTAACAGTTAAATAGTCTTTAAACATGAAACGAAACAACTCTAAATTCTAACATCACTATTTCTGTTCCAAATAAGCAACATTCCTCCGAGACTCAAATGCTCATTTTAAATATAGTTAGCAAACCCAGGCATACTTGTTGTAAATGTGTGTAGAAAGTCTTGGAGCTGTCAGACAGACTCTGCAGAGAGAGCAACTCACAAATATTTGTCTTTAAACAGCTCCAGTCAGCAGCTGAACTCGAAACCGAAACAGAATGTTTCTCTGCTACAAACCTAGCTTCTCCCATTAACCATATCAGCACATGACCCTGTATACCTAAACAAAACCTTCTATTCCTTTAATAAAAAAAGCCAGGAGAAATCTCCATTCATATCCAACAGTCCATTTGCCTTATCTTTGTAAATAGTACAAGGCTAAAATTAGTAATTTAAAGTTTATTTATTAGTGTCGCAAGTAGACTTGCGTTAACACTGCAATGAAGTTACTGTGAAAATCCCCTAGCCGCCACACTCCGATGCCTGTTTGGGTACACTGAGGGAGAATTTAGCACAGCCAATACACCTAACCCTCATGTCTTTCAGACTGTGGGAGGAAACCAGAGCAGCTGGAGGAATCCCACGCAGACACAGGGAGAATGTGCAGACAGTGACCCAAGCTGGGAATTGAACCCGGATCCCTGGCACTCTGAGGCAGCAGTGTTAACCACTGTGCCACCATGCCACCCATAATTATTCTGCTTTACCAGCATCTGAGCTGTATTCCTACCAGATATACTGACCGCCTGTAGAAAAAAAGCTGAATTTCAAATATTCCTTGCTGCTCCTCCTAGCTTGAATAAGAACTGTGGAGTTGTTTAAATGCACACCCAAGTCCTGGCATTGAGGAGCTCAGATGACCCGCAGAGCCGGTGAATCAGATGCCTTGCACCACAGGCACGATGTTTTTCACGTTGGGGGGTGGGGGGTGGAATTCTTCTAAGTGACTGAAAACTGAGGTCTGAATCATACTGCTGAGGCCAGCAGTAATCACACTGATTTTCATGCCATTTTTTTGGAAGATTCTGCCCACTGCGTAACCTAGTGGAGATTATAAACTCATTTTGATCAGATGCTTGTATTTATTTCAAAGACAAACCAATGACCAAATTCCCTCAAGGCCTCTTTTGCATTGTCACCATAACCACAGGAGACGTTCAGCAAGAACCATGTCTGCAGTATAAACGTGGTGAGGGCAGCGGGGGGGGGGGGGGGTTCCATTGAAACTTTAGCAATAAAGTGGGGGAGCTCCAAGGAAATTCATGTCCATGGACTTTTCACAGAGAATGAGAAGCAATCTGAGTCCTGTATGATAGGGGTTTCAATCTCTGAACTCCATGTAACAAAGCTTCAAAGCCTGACTAGCTTTGGTGCTTGAACAATTCACCAAAGATGGCTCATATATATTGATGTGTGGTTAGATGTGCTCTCTCATCATATCGATCCTTTGATAAAAGGTTTGTCTTGAACTGCCTTAATCCCCAACCATGAGGTAACTTGGGGCAACATGGTGGCACAGTGTTAGCACTGCTGTCTCACAGCGCCAGAGACACAGGTTCGAGTCCCGGCTTGGGTCACTGTATGGAATTTGCACATTCTCCCCATGTCTGCGTGGGTTTCCTCCGGGTGCTCCGGTTTACTCCCACACTCCAAAGATGTGCAGGTCAGGTGGATTGGCCGTGCTAAATTGTCCCTTAGTATCAGGGGGACTAGCTAGGATGAATGCATGGGGTTATGGGGATAGGGCCTGGGTGGGATTGTGGTTGGTGCAGACTCAATGGGCCAAATGGCCTCCTTCTGCACTGTAGGATTTGATAACTTCAATCGACACATTGACCCTTTGAAGGTGGGCTTTCATTTTCAGAGTCAGATCAAAGCAAACCCAAAGAATTTGATAGGTACATATCATTAAAAAATCAACACCACCGCCCCCCCCACCCCCATAAAACCCAGCCCACAGATTCAGGAGCTCAGCTCCGATATGTATGGGGTTAAGAAGTTCTGATCACACTGGAGGCAATGGGTTTGGGATTAAAATTGTTAGCAAGGTTACAGAGTTGGTTGCTTTGATCCTTCCAATGCTTAACTAGAGGAAACTGCCACTTGTCCAAAACTGAATATTGTACAAGTAGTCTAACAGAGCACTATACCCCAGGCTCACAAATTATTTCCATCACGTCTTGAGGTGTTCAACATTCTATTTGATATAATGTGTGGAAATAACTTCCTGTGCATAATCTATGATTCTGCTTCTACAGCTCCATATGGTTCCTCATGCAGGCTGATGGAGTTGTGCATTGCACAGATATTTTGCTTTATGATAACATTTTTAGCGCTATTCTGAAATTCTATTCTGAAATTTCAACCTTATATTATCAAATACTGATATTTGAATCTTTCAACATGTTGATCAATTCACCACACGTGTTGATTATATTTTTACAGACGGATATGTCATCCTGTTGAGGTTTACTATCTTAGTCAATTTGTGATGGGCTGTTGTATAAAAAAAGACTGTTTACAGTAAACCAAGAATGGTACCAGAAGCAATGTGAAATGAAATAGTGACCAGGTAATAAAACATCATCATTCCCTGCACTTTTATTTGACTGTGAAACTTAGAGTACAATATTCATGGTAGGAAGGTGGTTAGCACTGCTGCCTCACAGCACCAGGGACCCGGGTTCGATTCCAGCCTTGGGTGACTGTCTGTGTGGAGTTTGCACGTTCTCCCCATGTCTGCTCCGGTTTCCTCCTACAGACTAAAGATGTTCAGGTTAGGTAAATTGGCCATGCAAAATTGCCCCTCAGTGTCCCAAGATGTGTAGGTTAGGGGGTTTAGTGGGGTAAATATGTGGGGTTACAGGGATAGGTTTTAAAGTTTATTGGTTACTGTCACAAGTAGGCTTACATTAACACTGCAATGAAGTTACTGTGAAAATCCCCTGGTCGCCACACTCCGGCGCTTGTTTGGAAATACTGAAGGAGAATTTAGCACAGCCAGTGCACCTAACCAGCATGTCTTTCAGACTGTGGGAGGAAACTGGAGCACCTGTGGGAAACCCACGCAGACACAGGGAGAAAGTGCAGACTCTGCACAGACCGTGACTCAAGCTGGGAATCGAACCCGGGTCACTGGCGCTGTGAGGCAGCAGTAATGTGCCACTGCCGCCTCACCACTGTGCCACCGTGCCGCCCGATAGGGCCTGGGCGAGATATGCGTCAGAGAGTCAGCGCAGACTTGATAGGCTGAATGGCCTCCTTCTGCACTGTAGGGATTCTATGATTCTATGATAAATGGGGCTAAACCAGTCATCTTTCATCTTGTTTCCGCTGTTCTGTGGTTTAATCTATATGCTCTACATGATGCTGTCAAAGAACAAGGTACAGAATATATTCAGTCTTTAATGGTTTCTCTTTCATGTTGCAACGTAAAGAAATTAACACTGAGTTAGAGTCAGATCATACTATTTATTCACTCAATTTCATTAAAATTATGTATTCCAGCATGAAATTAGCATGACTTCCATACTTCTATCTAAATTATGATCATCTGCTGCGATGAATTTTTTTATAGCTATCAGATTTATTTTTAAATGCAATTAAGATGCTCAGACTTGATTTGTTTTGGCATAGGTAATAACTCAAAAATCAAGATCTGTTGATATGGCAGCTAACAATATTAGCACATTATTTTCATCATAATAAAAATGCTAATGGATGCATTGTGACCCGATTGAGGCACATAAAACACCACAGTCAGTCTTAAATAACGATTCCTGGCAACAATATACATTTCTTGTTCTTCCAGTATCACCTTCTGTCACTCTGCAGAGTATGCTACACATTTATCCCTGACTGTAAGAACTAAACTTGTTCCTCATTTTTCCTCATCCCTCCATACCATAAGTTCCCAAGTTTGCTCCTGATGCAACAGCAGTTGATGTGGGAAATTATGATGGTGCACATGTGTTCTAACACTTAGACAAAGCTCTAAATGGTTAAATTTGGAAATAAAGGGTAGCACGCTGGCACGGTGGTTAGCACTGCTGCCTCACGGTGCCAGGGACCTGGGTTCGATCCCCGGCTTGGGTCACTGTCTCTGTGGAGTCTGCACGTTCTCCCCGTGTCTGCGTGGGTTTCCTCCGGGTGCTCCAGTTTCCACCCACAGTATGAAAGACGTGCTGGTTAGGTGTATTGGCCGTGCTAAATTCTCCCTCAGTGTACCCAAACAGGCACCGGAGTGTGATGACCAGGAGATTTTCACAGCAACTTCATTGCAGTGTTAATGTAAGCCTACTTGTGACACTAATAAATAAAATTAAAAACTTTAACTTAAAGACAGAAATGAGGGACGTTCACAGAATGTCCATCCGCTATTTGAAGATGTAAAGATAGGTTCCTGTCTGAGTGTAAATGCTCATTTGAATGGAACTGATGTTATCACGCTTTCTTGATTTGATTTAATGTGATTTGATTTATTATTGTCACGTGTATTAGCTGACAATGAGAAGTATTGTTTCTTGCGCGAAACAGACGAAGCATACCGTACATAGAGAAGGAAAGGAGAGAGTGCAGAATGTAGAGTTACGTCATAGCTAGGATGTAGAGAAAGATTAACTTAATACAAGGTGGGTCGATTCAAAAGTCTGATGGTATCAGGGAAGAAGCTGTTCTTGAATCAGTTGGTATGTGTCTTTTGTATCTTTTCCCCAACAGAAGAAGGTGGAACAGAGTATGTCTGGGGTGCATGGGGTCCTTAATTATGCTGGCTGCTTTTCCAAGACAGCGGGAAGTGTAGACAGTGTCAATGGATGGGAGGCTGGTTTGCGTGATGGACTGGGCTTCATTCACGACCCTTTGTCATTTTTTGAGGTCTTGAACACATCTGTCAACATGCAATTTTCCAAATAACCTAAAAAAAACAAGTAAATAATGAAAAAGAATGATTAACTTCAACATCAGTGGTGGGGGTGTTCTACTTTTGCTGCCTTTTACATATTCATGACCTAATCACTGTGCTACTGACATTGTCTGGGAATCTTGCCGGGCACAGTTATTCATCCTAGCAATATGAGTGAGCAGCTGAACTAACACCCACAACCAGATTGTTGATGCTCCCTGGGTTAATAATTGCATCTACTGCTGTTAATTCTACTCCTTCATCTGTCAGTCTCAGTAACTCTTCCCAGGCAAGATCTAATGATGTCACCAGTGCCAACAGTTCAATCCAAAACAAAATCAAAGGAGGCAGACATAAAAATAGGATAGAGTGTTCCATTTAATCATAGCTCTTTCCAAGTTTATTTTAAATGTGTGCAGATGATGAGATTTTTTGTTTTAGGAACGCTTTGTTAGCCTTCGGAAGACCTTAGGAGCATTCCTTTTTCCGTGGGTAAGGAACAGACCCTTGAAGTAGGATTACATTTCCGAAAGATTGGCCATGGGACTGGTGATAGAGAAGTAAATGTGAATGAATATATAGTCATGAAAGTATTGTCAAAGTTTGTTTAACTCTAAAACAGACGCTTTTATGTGTGGAGAATCAAGTTTAAATAGCAGATACAGACAAAAGCTTGAATCTTTATTTCTAAAAGGATCCACATTCTCTGTGCCATCAAAGTCTAGCTGACAATTGGATTTCTCAGCCCGCTTGAGTATTAAACTTCAACCTCAAAAGAAATTAAAAGGTGAAACTCAATTTGAAAATTGCATTTAAAATATAATTTCAGCTGGGGATGAGCGGAATGTTCTATTCAACCTAAAGCTGTGGGTTTGGGTTCAGGTACATTGTATAATACTGAATATTTTCATGGTAAGAAGTTCATGCTCAGATTAATGTACAGAAATACGCTAAGATTGAGTTTATGTTATAGATCTCAGCAAAATAGGATTACTGTCTCTTTGTGATGATACAGCGCCTTTAAGAAATGTATTTGTGTCATGTTTCCTGTGCAGGATTCTTTTTAGCAGTCAGTTCTATTTACTGGTGCCAATTTGTCTATAACCAGCCTCCTACCTGCAGAAGCATAATTGATGCTAATTGCTGGAATGCTTTAATCTGGGCTAATGTGATGTTGTTATTTTAGTGTTTTCCCCTGGAGTCTTTCAGAGTGGGGTTTGATTAGGTTGATTGACAGGAAAAATCATGTGACTGGGCGGGGCCTAGGCTCACAGAGAGACACAAGTTCAGCTGCTGCTTGGGATTTTTAGAGAGAAATAGCTTCCGGTCTCTCTCTTTCTATCTCTGGATTTGGAGACTGGGATCTGCCAGAAAATAAGTCTCTTTCTCTGCAGATCTGCTATTTGAAGATAGATTTTTCTCTGGAGGCTTTTGATTTGATTTGACTTATTATTGTCATATGTATTAGTATACAGTGAAAAGTATTGCTTCTTGCGTGCTGTACAGATAGGGATACCGTACATAGAGAAGGAAAGGAGAGAATGTAGTGTTACAATCGCAGCTATGGTGTTGAGAAAGATCAACTTAATACGAGGTAGGTCCATTCAAAAGTCTGATGGCAGCAGGGAAGAAGCTGTTTTTGAGTCGGTTGGTACGTGACCTCAGACTTTTGTATCTTTTTCTCAATAGAAGTAGGTGGAAGAGAGTATGTCCACTGTGCCAGGGAGATGGTATCTGCTGTGAACCTGTTGCGGCAATAGGTGAACTATAGTGGACCCAAGCAGTCTGGGAGGCAGGAATTTATTTGTGCCATGACTAACCTTTCGAAGTACTTCGTAATGATGGATGTCAGAGCCACCGGACGATAGTCATTAAACCTCGCTGCCTGGTTTTTCTTTGGTACCGGGATGATGGTCGTCTTCTTGAAGGAGGTAGGGACCTTAGATTGGTGTAAAGAGAGGTTGAAGATGTCTGCGAATACCCCCGCCAGCTGGTCCACGCAGGACCTGAAAGCTGCTGTATGAGTGTCAGAAGACAAGTATCTTTCTGTATCCCTGTCCAGAGGGGACGAAAGGTTGGAAACATTGCACCCACGTGAGCATATCTGTTTTTGTGCTAACTGATTCTGAAGAAGGATCTATGTCTGTGGGGACATTGCTTAAATTAGAACTATAGAGATAGCTAGCTGTTAAAAATTAGACCTTGTCATGTTTAAGTATTTCAATTACTATTTCAATGAGTGAAAGTTATGCAAATTCCTTTTATTATATTTTAACTGTGTTGTTGAATAAAGTTTGTTTTAATAAAAACTTCTAGTGGATCAATAGAATCACACCTGGAATGAAACACCTTATTCTCGCACTAATGTCAAAATCAAAAATGTTGGGGTCTAGATTAGCTTCATAATACACCTTGGAGTTTCTGATCTGGGTCCTAACACTATGGGCGGGATTTTCCAGCTGCACTCATCCCAAACCCAGAAAATCCCACCCATCTTCGGACCTTTGCATGTTACGCCCCCACCCACTACCATGCCCGTGACAGGTGGGATGGGAAAATTCCTCCCTTTATGTCTAAGTGCAGTGGCAGGCAGTTCTTGTGGCACCATTCCTGCAGCCTGGGCTCCTGTTTGGATACACTGAGGGAGAATTTAACATGGCCAATCCACCTAAACAGCACGCCTATTGGATTGTGGGAGGAAACCGGGGCACCTGGAGGAAACCCACGCAGACACGGGGAGAGCATACAAACTTCACACAGACAGCGACCCAAGCCGGCAATTGAACCTGGGTCTCTGGTGCTGTGAGGCAGCAGTGCTAACCACTGCGCCACTGTGCTGTGTTGTCAGGGAGATGTACATCATCTTCAATCTATTGCTTCTGCTGTTCCTCATCCCTTATTATCCAGAGGAAGGGTATACCCATTCAAGCTGCTTGGCCCTTGTAATTTCTTCTTCAGTTTTGGCACAATGGCCAGTTCTGAACCCTGGAGGACATCGCTTCAGTTGTTTACGGTTCTCAAAACATTTCCCACAAAATATTGAAGCAAAAACTGCGATCAAATTCCAGCAGCTTCAATTCCAGCAAATAGGGTCACTCTGCTCTTCACGTTTCAGGCAAAAGTTATGTCCATTTAGAACTGGAATTAATGCAGATAAGTTGTATTCTGTGGCTTTCTTGCATGGAGGGTGGAGCTATGTTAATGAGGGAAGAGGTTTTGGCAAATGTAACTCGGGACTAGCCGAAATGCTTGAAGAAATGTATTTGTGATGGGGTTCTGTGAAAATGTAAAGTGCAAATTCCCTCCTACAAATGGTGCTCTTACGCTGTTGTGCCAAAACTGAAGAAGAAATTCCAAGCCAATGATCCATTAGCCCTCCGTGTCTCCAGGAAGCTGTTAGTAATCAATCTCACAAGAGATTGCATCAATGTGCTATCCATCCAGAAACCATGAATAGGACTAACGGATTCAGCCATTGGAAACGGAAATTGATCGCATGTCAGTTTTGAAGATTGCATGAATCACTGTTCTTTTCCATCGAGAGAGATTTAAGCAGCACTTTTCCTGGTTGAAATAACTTCTAAGTGGATGCACCGCTCTGATTTTAACTTGGGACGGGAATGAGGCAGGCTCAGGCCAAGTGTGAGTCCCAACTAATTTTGACTCACAAACACCAACATTTACCCACTCAAAACCAGCAGCAGATAGCAACTGGTTGGCTGGCAGGATTGGTTTGGTGTGTAGTAAAAAACTGATTTGATTTGATTTATTATTGTCACATGTATTAACATACAGTGAAAAGTGTTGTTTCTTTGCACTATGCAGACAAAACATACCGTTCATAGAGAAGGAAACAAGAGAGCGCAGAATGTAGTGTTACAGTCATACTTAGGGTGTAGAGAAAGATCAACTTAATGCAAGGTAGGTCCATTCAAAAGTCTGACAGCAACAGGGAAGAAGCTGTTCTTGAGTCGGTTGGTACGTGACCTCAGACTTTTGTATCTTCTTCCAATGGAAGAAGGTGGAAGAGAGAATGTCCGGGGTGCGTGGGGTCCTTAATTATGCTTTGCCGAGGCAGCGGGAAATGTAGACAGAATCAATGGACGGGAGGTTGGTTTGCATGATGGATTGGGCTACATTCACGACTTTTGTAGTTCCTTGCGGTCTTGGGCAGTTTGGTTCCTCCCCTCGGCACCTAGTATAAAGGTGGCTGTCTCCTCCCCCTTGTTCAGTCCAGGTTGGTTATTTGTTGGGATCTGCTCCTGATTCTGTTGTGAATAAAAGGCTACACTTGTATTGGCACACCGGTAGTCTTTCGCATTATTGATAGCGCATCAATTTTATTCACAACAGTTACCAGCATGGGGCAGTTTCTAAAACCCGACAAGCTAGCATTAGACCCTCAAGAGGTTGGAGCCTCTGATAAATTTGATCATTGGTTGGACTGCTTCGAAGCATTCGTCGACACCGCTGCGGCCATCAACACCGACGCCGCTAAACTCAACGTGCTCCGCGCCCGGGTAAGCGAAGCTGTCTATGGAATCTTCCGGGACGCTGCTACATACGCGGATGCTATCGAACTCCTAAAAGGACAGTTCCGAAAGAGCCCTAACATGGTTTATGCGGGTAGTTAGGACATCTCCTAACTACCCGCAAGCAGCAGCCAGGAGAATTGTGCGCCCATTTTCTGCGCGCCCTGCGGGTCCGAGCTCGAGCTTGTGACTGTAAGGCTGTTACAGCAGCTCAGAACACGGAGGACCTGATCCGCGACGCCTACGTTGCGGGCATTGAGTCTACATACATCCGGCAGCGCCTGCTGGAACAAGATGACCTAGATCTCTGAAGAACAGCCACGATGGCTGAAACGTTAGAAGCGGCCTCTCACAATCTCGGGTCTTAACTTGCATCCCGTTCTATTAGCATTACGGTCTAGGGGCCTCCCAGTCAGTCGTTGGCAAGACGTCCTTCCGGACGCATTACATTCCATTAGGTCACTCTTGTGCACAGCGACCAATACGACCCCTCACGAGTGGATGTTTTCATTTCCCAGGAAGTCCTCCTCGGGTACTTCGCTCCCGGATTGGCTGATGTCCCCAGGGCCCGTCCTGCTTCGGAAGCATGTCCGGACCCATAAGGCAGATCCCTTGGTTGAGGAGGTCCAATTGCTCCACGCTAATCCTCAATATGTTTACGTAGCGTACCCTGATGGGCGGGAGGACACGGTTTCTGTCCGTGACTTGGCACCCCCGGGTGCCCCTGAGATCACCACGTCCTTCCGCCCCACGGTCCCTGGTGTTGTCCACTCGGAGACTGCTGCGCCTCTTCCTCCCTCAGTCCCTGTCCCCAATGTAGTGCGCCCAGAGCCTGTTGCGGCCCCCCACCCCCCAGCTCCGGTTCCCACTGTTTCCCATACACCACCAGGGCCACTGCTCACTCCTCTCGCCCCTGTGTTCAGCTCGCTTGAGTCGCCGGAGCCGTCGCCACGCAGTACCCGATGACTGGACGGGACGACGGATCAGTCCGCTTCACACCACCCAGCGCCTTCTCTCAACGCTCACTGTACGGAGCCTGGGCCGACATCGCTCCCTGCTCGGACGACTCTGCGACCTGCACTACGACGATCACGACGGCGGATCAAGCCACCGGTTCGTCTGGACTTGTAACATTGTTTCCGCTTCACCCCCGTGTTGTTTTTTTAAAGGAAGGGGTGAATGTGGTGGACCTCAGTTGTGCCTTTGTCCTATATGGACCACCGTTGTGTGTGCTTGTCATACCGGGACACATCCCCTTCCAGTTTGGTTCCTCCCCTCGGCACCTAGTATAAAGGTGGCTGTCTCCTCCCCCTTGTTCAGTCCAGGTTGGTTATTTGTTGGGATCTGCTCCTGGTTCTGTTGTGAGTAAAAGCCTACACTTGTATTGGCACACTGGTAGTCTTTCGCCTTATTGATAGCGCATCAGAAGGCATCTCGGTTATTTGCCTCAATAATTCCTTGTGGTAGCAAGTTCCACCTTTTATTCATCCTCTGGGTAAAGAACTTTCTCTTAAATTCATTCCTGGATTAATTACTTATCTGTGAGTCATTTAAATAATCTATTAACATCTATCCTGTCAAGCATGTGCTGCATATCCATGATGGTGGACAAGGTTAGCGCTGGCTACTATGCCTAGAACACCTTCCCTGTTCAGCTCACATCCTAGTTATACAGTTCCCACCACTAACTCCATTCGCCTTTACACAAACAACCATCTATATTGGCTCATTGCAACTAACTGTTTGTAATTGTTACTTAAGACAATTCCAAAGGCACTGCTTATAAAACACTAGGTACACAATATATTTTAGGTAGTCTTGTAGATCACAAAAAGTTGGGTGGGAGGGTGAGCTGTGAGGAGGATGGAAAGACGTTTCAGTGCGATTTGGACAAGCTAAGCGAGTGGGCAAATGCATGCATCAGAGCAGAGGGATCTGGGTGTTCTTGTGCATGAATCACAGAAAGTGGGTACGCAACTGCAGCATATAATAAGAAAAGCAAATAAAGTCTTGGCATTTATTGCAAAAGAACTAGATTTTAAAAGTTAAGAAGTGTTGTTACAATTGAATAAGGCACTGATGAGATCACACTTGGAGTATTGTGTCGAGTTTTAGTCTCCTTACTTGAGGAAGGATGTGATGGCACTGGAGGCAGTTCATAGAGTCATAGGGGTTTACAGCATGGAAACAGGCCCTTCGGCTCAACTTGTCCATGCTGCCCTTTTTTAAAAAATCTCTAAGCTAGTCCCAATTGACCGCATTTGGCCCCTATCCCTCTATACCCATCTTACCCATGTAACTGTCTAAATGCTTTTTAAAAGACAAGTTTGTACCCACCTCTACTACTATCTCTGGCAGCTTGTTCCAGACTCTCACCACCATCTGTGTGAAAAAATTGCCCCTCTGGACACTTTTGTATCTCTCCCCTCTCACCTTAAACCTATACCCTCTAGTTTTAGACTCCCCTACCTTTGGGAAAAGGTATTGACTATCTAGCTGAACTATGCCCCTCATTATTTTGTAGACCTCTTTAAGATCACCCCTCAGCCTTCTATGCTCCAGCGAAAAAAGTCCCAGTCTATCCAGCCTCTCCTTATAACTCAAACCATCAAGTCCTGGTAGCATCCTAGTAAATCTTTTCTGCACTCTTTCTAGTTTAATAATATTCTTTCTATAATAGGGTGACCAGAACTGTACACAGTATTCCAAGTGTGGCCTCACCAACCTCTTGTACAACTTCAACAAGACGTCCCAACTCCAAGCTCAAAGAAGGTTCGCAGGGATGAAAAGACTGTCATACGAGGAGTCAGTGGATAGCTTGTACTCGCAGGAGTTCAGGAGAATGAGGGTGGATCTGATTGAGGTACTTCAAATGCTAAAGGGGATTGACAAGATGGACATTGAACTGATGTTCCCCATTGTGAGACAATCTAGAACAAGAGGTCATGGATATAGAGTGAGAGGCGGTAGGTTCAAAACTGAGATGAGGATGAACTACTTCTCTCAGAGGATCTGTGGAACTCACTGCCCCAGGAGTGCAGTGGAGGCAGGATCAATCAGCTGATTCAAGAAAGAGACAGATATGTTTCTGATGAAAAGCGGGATAAAGGGATATGGGGAGCAGGCAGGAAAGTGGAGTAGAACCAGGATAAGGTCAGCCACGAGCACGTTAAATGACAGAGCGGGCTCGAAGGGCTGAATTGCTTACTCCCGCTCCTCATTCCTAGGTCCCTACATTCTCGGATGCAGTATAATATGGATAAATGTGAGGTCATCCACTTTGGTAGCAAAAACAGGAAAGCAGATTATTATCCAAATGACTATGGATTGAGGGAGGGCAATGTGCAATGAGATCTGGGTGTCCTCATACACCGGTTGCTGAAGGTAAGCAATCAGGTACAGGAGGCGGTAAAAAAGAGAAATGGTATGCTGGGCTTCATAGCAGGAGGATTCAAGTACAGGAACAGGGAAGTCTTGCTGCAGTTGTACAGAGCCTTGGTGAGGCCACACCTGGAATATTGTGTGCAGTTGTTGTCTCCATCCAGAGGGGCAATTTTTTTACACAGAGGGTGATGAGTGTCTGGAACGAGCTGCCAGAGGTAGTAGTAGAGGCGGGTACAATTTTGGCTTTTCTAAAGCATTTAGACAGTTGCATGGGTACGGTGGGTATAGAGGGATATGGGCCAAATGCGGGCAATTGGGATTAGTTTCGGGGTTTAAAAAAAGGGACATCATGGACAAGTTGGGCTGAAGGGCCTGTTTCCATGCTGTAAACCTCTAAGAGTCGTAGAGTCAATCTGAGGAAGGGTGTTCTTGCTCTAGAGGGAGTGCAGAGAAGGTTTAGCAGGCTGATTCCTGAGATGGCAGGACTGATGTATGAGGAGAGATTGAATCAATTAAGATTATATTCACTGGAGTTCAGAAGAATGAGGGGAGATCACATTGAAACCTATAAAATTCTAACAGGACAAGACAGAGTAGATGGAGGAAGGATATTCCTGACTGGGGAATTCCAGAACCAGGGGGTCATCGTTTGAGGATAGGACTGAGATGAGGAGAAATTTCTTCACCCAGTGAGTGGTAAGGCTGTGGAATTCACTACCACAGAAAGTAATTGAAGGAGTTAGATATAGCTTTTGGGGCTAAAGGGATCAATGGATATGGGTGGGGTGGGGTTGGGGGGGGCAGGTGGAGAGGTGAGATCAGTCTGTTGAGTTAGATGATCAGCCATGATCATACTGAATGGTTGAGGAGGCTCTAAGGGCCGAATGGCCTACTCCTGCACCTATTTTCTATGTGTTTGTGTGTTTTATTGTAGACAAATGTATGCCTCATAACTTGGAAGCATTGGACAGAATTTAGTGTACGCGTCCACCAGCTGCAAAGTGAGTGGGAAGCCCGTATCAAATATTTTTCAGAGGTCCAACACTATCTCAAAGCAATCCAGAACTTAACAGGGCAGCAATTAAACTCCGAGCAGGGAACAAGTCCCACCCACAAGAGCTGCCGGGCAATCAGAGACCAGCAGCTCCCCAGTACTGGTACAGGAGCTGTGGCCACTCCCAGTACTACACTGCGATCTTCACCAGGGATCAATGCTGGATTGGGACTGGAAGGGGCTATCAGGGATGGGGTGTCAGCAGGGTTTTGACAGCAAAGACAGGGAAATGCCTTTCACTGGAGGACCTCTTTTCAATGTAGGGAGGGTTTGCTGGGCAGTCTTCCCTGACAGTGAGTTTTCCATCTACCAATGGTAGAACACCAGTGGCGGCAAGGTGAGGTGCTTAAGTAACTGCTTAAGGGCCTCATTCGGCCTCCGGCCAGTGTGGTGCAGACTCAATGCATTGAATGGTCTCCTTCTGCACTGTAGGGATCCGATGCATTCTATGACGACTGCCCCCATCCTTTTTTTTATTCATTCATGGGATATGGGCACTGCAGGCTGGCAAGCATTTATTGCCCATCCCTAGTTGCCCTTGAACTAAGTGGTTTGCCAGGCCATTTAAGAGGGTAGTTAAGAGTCAACCACACTGCTGTGGCTCTGGAGTCACATGTGAGGCTAGACCAGGCAAGGATGGCAGATTTCCTTCCCTAAAGGACATTAGTGAAGCAGATGTGTTTTTCTGACAATCGACAATGGTTTCATGGTCATCGGCAGATTCATATTTCCAGATTTTTTTATTGAATTCAAATTCCGCCATCTGCCATGGCAGGTTTCGAACCCGGGTCCCCAGAACATTAGCTGAGTTTCTGGATGAATGGTCTAGTGATAATACCACTAGGCCATCACCCACTTGGTCTTAATCAGGGGCTGGGAAGAGGGGTAGTTCGGAAGGCGGTGGCAGGATCTCTATCCTGCACCCTCCCACCTGAACACACTACCTCCAGTATCGACTCTGGAAGGGGCATTAAATTCCACCCACTGTTATATTTAGAGATCTAAATATAGTCAATGTGAAAGTTTTTTCTATTTATGAGTAGCAGAAGTCCTGGGAGCGCAGCTGTCCAAATAGAATTAGCACTCTCAACCCTTTGATTCTTATTTTCTAAAAGACAAATTCACTTAAAGTGATGTGAAAGTGGATCAGACTGAATAATATGTTTTCCCCCTTATTGGATTCAAGTGGTTACTGCAACTGCCAACGCAATAAGATCAATGGAAAATTTAAACATTATAAATGTAAGCACGAGCAGTTTCTTCAAAATAATATTCCCTAGCCTAAACAAATGACTATTTAATTAATAAAAACAGTTTAACCATTGAGACAGTGGTTTGCAGCATTGAGGAAGATTTCGGGATGGGTGTTGGATAATAATGTGGCTGGACAAACATCTGAAATCTGAGCCAGCAGACTGATATAAAAATGCATCCTGTCATGAAACCTTACTCAATTACTCAGACACAAGAAGCCGAGCTGCAATTTTAGCCTCTGCTTCTTATAATGGATAAATCAACACTGCACCGGCTATAAGCGGTAGAATGCCAGATTTCTACAAACCATAGAGAAATATAGTAAATCGTCAGCGACATCAAATACAAGAGTTAGAATGTCTGTAGTCACTTCGTTGACATCCCTATGAAATCATCCAATGTTTGTTTAACAGTGATGTGGAGATGCTGGTGTTGGACTGGGGTAAGAAGTCTCACAACACTAGGTTAAAATCCAACCGGTTTATTTGGTATCACGAGCTTTCGGCGGCAGCCCTTCACCAGGTGTGTGAAGGGGCAGCACTCCGAAAGCTCATGCTACCAAATAAACCTGTTGCACTTTAACCTTGTTTAACAGTGGCAGCGTTTTTGTTGAGTTCTGTGTAACCGCAATATTTACTTCAGAGTAATCAGAACTTGTCGCCTTCTCGGCTTTTTGACGAAGATCAAGCATCAGATCCAGCCCAAGGTGGGGTGCAATGCCTCATCTTATCAGCTTAGATCTTGTTTGTCTTCCTTGTGGGGACCTTGAATTGGATTCAATTCATCTTTGAATTTGGTTTTTGGAGAAAGCAAGGAATGGATTAGGGCGGCACGGTAGCACAGTGGTTAGCACTGCTGCTTCACAGCTCCAGGGTCCCGGGTTCGATTCCCGGCTCAGGTCACTGTCTGTGTGGAGTTTGCACATTCTCCTCGTGTCTGCGTGGGTTTCCTCCGGGTGTTCCGGTTTCCTCCCACAGTCCAAAGATGTGCGGGTTAGGTTGATTGGCCAGGTTAAAAAATTGTCTCTTAGAGTCCTGGGATGTGTAGGTTAGAGGGATTAGCGGGTAAATATGTGGGGGTAGGGCCTGGGTGGGATTGTGGTCGGTGCAGACTCGATGGGCCGAATGGCCTCCTTCTGCACTGTAGGGTTTCTATGATTTCTTCTATGATTTGCCCGGTCCATTCTGAGCATTGGCTTTGTAACTTTAAGGATGGAGTAAAAAATTTTTAAAACAGGCTAAACAACACCCACTTTACTTATACAATGGATGAAGTTCTCCCATTGCCCCGCCAGCGGGTTCAATGGCAAGCGAGGCAGGAACGAGGAGGTAAAATTCGGCAGAAGTCCAAAGATCCGTTTTAGGTCAGTGTGAATTTCCGCTGGTGCCCTTCCCGGTGGATCGGGAAACCCACTGGAGGTCGGTGGGAAACTGATTTGCATTTCGCTAATGGGAGATGACGGTTCGACCAGAATCTTCCACCCATGCCCCATTCTCCTCGCCGGCAGCAGGAAAACATGCCAGTCCAGAACACATCGGGAACAACGTGGCATGCAGATGTCAGGACTCACCTGAACAATGCCTGGGGCTGCCTCCAAAGTTCAGAATGAAGGCCGCCTGCAACACTGGACCCCAGAACACCACAGCAGTGAATGAGGGGAGCATCTATCAGGTGGATCTTCCAGATTCAGTGTCATGGAGATGGTTCATCTTCCAGCCTCAGAAAGTTCCAGGAGATCCATCCTATTTTTCAGGAAGTCCATCTTCTTCAAAACGTGGGTTAGTGAGGTTGCCTTTCCAATATGGCGCCCAGATATGATGGTTCATGCCATCATGCATCACAAAATATGGGCTAAGCCCCTCCGGATGCAGAGTTAATGAGGATGAGACTGGAAGATCGGAAAATTCCAGTGTGTCTAATATCTGTTAGTCACAAGGGCATATGTCAGGCTTCGATACAGATATATGCAATCTTTTAAATAAGGGGGAAGACTGTCATTTATCAGGGGGGATGCCATTTACAGAGAGTTAACAATTGCCTTCCGAGTGACATGAGCAGTTTAAAGGTGTTTACAATTACCCATGTTTGTCCATTTATCGGCAAAGGCCAAGTTAGCAGCTTAATATCACAACTCCAGACCCGAGACCTGACAGGGCGGCACGGTGGCACAATGATTAACACTGCTGCCTCAGAGTGCCACGGACCCAGGTTCGATTCCCGGCTTGGGTCACTGCCTGTGCGGAGTCTGCACGTTCTCCCGTGTCTGCGTGGGCTTCCTCCGGGTGCTCCGGTTCCCTGCCACAGTCCAAAAAGATGTGCTGGTTCAGTGCGTTGGCCATGCTAAATTCTCCCGAACAGGCACCAGAGCGTGGCAGCTATAGGATTTTCACAGTAACTACATTGCAGTGTTAATGTAAGCCTACTTGTGACACTAATAAATAAACTTTAACGTATCTGTGAGTAATGTCATGGGGGATCTGCTGGTAACTACTGAAAGCAAAATTGCCCCTTAGTGTCAGGGGGATTGGCAGGGTAAATACATGGGGTTATGGAGATAGGGCCTGGGTGGGATTGTTGTCTGTGCAAACTCGATGGACCTCCTTCTGCACTGTAGGGATTCTATGATTCTACAAAGGCTTACTGCTGTGAAATGTTATAGAAGCATGTCAGTTAGACCAGGAAAAGACAACTGCTGCTGTTAATTATTTAAGGTTCCTCGATTTTCAGATTATGACTTGTGCTTGATTTTAACATGCTTCTAAAATGTTCTGTTACAAAACATTGATATCTGTGATGTGCAAAATTATGGTTGGCCTGTGACACATTTACGATGACCTGAAGTTGGTAAAAACGATAAAAGGATAAGATGAGAACATCAGAAGGCTAAAATTCAAATTCACCCTTCTACCATCCATCTGAATGTTGAGTGCAGAACAACAGCAACGTAATATATAAACCAGAAAATATTACAACTACTTAACATGTGTACAATAATAATAACGTGTATTCTTGTAATGTGACGTATAATGCAGCAAAACAGATTACATTTTTTTTGAGTAAAGCAATTCATTTCAGCAATTTTCAGTAAATAATGGTTCTTGGGACAGCAACAGAAAATTTCAGAACGATAGCAAAAACTGAAAATTCCATAAACAATCTTAATAGATCATAGAATCACTAAAGTGCACTCGGCCTATCGAGTCTGCACCGGCTCTCTGACAGAGTATCATATCCAGGCCCTCCCCCCAGACCTTTCCTGGTAACCCTCACACCTTTGCCATGGCCAATGAATGGGTTAATGGTTTAAAAGGTCTTTTTCTGAGAGCCTTCACAGACAGACACCAAGGCCATTAGTCTGGCAAAGCACATAAATCAGACATCTGTAATTGGGAAACGGGAGTGATCCACAGATACAGAAACAAGTGTACTATGAAGTTTTCTTGCTGATTGGATGTTATAATGAAGCAAGTGTAAAGTGGTTGTGATTGGTTTATGCTAATTACATGTAATCAATTTTGAAAACTTTAATTATCTTTGTATCTTGGCATACGCCACTCTGGCTAGCTACAGGGATGTGAACTGTAGCTTCCCAGGGTCCTTGCAATAGCTTGTATTAAAACACCTGTTTAAGACAACTCTGTTACTTGTCTGGTGACTCGAAGGGTAAAGTTGTGATCAATTAAAAGGCTGACGTCAAAGCCCGCAACAACCAATCCACCTAACCTGCACATCTTTGGAATGTGGGAAGAAACCAGAGCACCCGGAGGAAACTCACGTAGACATGAGGAGAAAGTGAAAATTCCACACAATCACTCAAGACTGGAATTGAACCTGGGTCCCTGGCACAGTGAGGCAGCTGTGCATCTTTGGAATAACAGGAAAGGTTGAGAGTTGTTTCTTGATTGTGAACCGTGTAGAAATAAGTTAATTGAAAATATCAAAAGATAACATAACACTGTGTAGGTTATAGGGCATTACCATGCAACCGACAGTTTTCTTAAAATGAACGTGGATGCACGTAGCTTGGGATTGTGATACGGTAATTCCTTAATGCACAATGCAACACATTTAAATGTTATACTGTATGAAAGCAAGAAAAATAGACACTTCACAAAGAAACTAATGCAAAAGATTGGTATCTTCTTTGACCCAGCAAGTATATTGCCGGAAGTATAGGATATACTATGGCTGGAATTCTCCGACCGCTCACGCCCCACTGCCACTGCAGCCAGTGAGAGCGGAGAATTTGGTGCTGAGCCAAATCTCGGTTCACTGCAGAGGGGCCGGAGAATCCCAGCTGCGGGCGAGGTCAGAGAATTCCGGTCCTATATATAAGACACTCGATGAAGGTACTTAACGGGGTGGCACAGTGGTTAGCACTGCTGCCTCACAGCGCCAGGGACTTGGGTTCGATTCCCGGCTTGGGTCACTGTGCGAAGTCTGCATGTTCTCCCCGTGTCTACGTGGGTTTCTTCCGGGTGCTCTGGTTTCCTCCCACAGTCCGAAAGATATGCTAGTTAGTTAGGTGCATTGGCCATGCTAAACTCTCCCTCATTGCACCCAAACATGCGCCAGAGTGGGGTGACGAGGGGATTTTCACAGTAATTTCATTGCCAGCCTGATGCTAATAAATAAACTTTAAACTTAACTTCAAAGGTCATAATGGAGGGAGTTGTATTAGATTTTCATAAAATGGCAAGGCCCTGTTCTAAATCTATATCGGCATTACATCCTGTTAGTCTTACTTATATGGCTTTAGGTCTGGAACTTGCGGTAAGCAAGTGAGGGGCTCACTACTCACCTCAAAAAAGCTACCGATAAAGATCTAGCGATATCTGTAGCATTGATTTCACCTTTCCCAATGTCAGTTTGGTTATGATACAAAGCCCAGGGGATGCCCCGGCATGCAGCAACTGTTCATCTAACAAGCTAAGCATCCAATCACATTGAAGAGTTCTCACAGACAGCAAATCAGTGAGCAAAACGCACCGATTGTCATTCACTTGCTGTAAGTTTTACAGGATCATAGAAATCATAGAAACCCTACAGTACAGAAAGAGGCCATTCGGCCCATCGAGTTTGCACCGACCACAATCCCACCCAGGCCCTAACCCATATCCCTATATATTTTACCCGCTAATCCCTCTAATCTACGCATCCCAGGACACTAAGGGGCAATTTTAGCATGGCCAATCAACCTAACCTGCACATCTTTGGACTGTGGGAGGAATCCGGAGCACCCAGAGGAAACCCACGCAGACACGAGGAGAATGTGCAAACTCCACACAGAGAGCGACCTAAGCCGGGAATCGAACCCAGGTCCCTGGAGCTGTGAAGCAGCAGTGCTAACCACTGTGCTACCGTGCCGCCCAAAATGTTCTCGATGCAAAATGAAGTTAGAGACATACACACAGGAGTAAAAATAAATAAATTGTTATATCAGAAACCTATGTAATTTTTATCATGATGTAGAAATTTGACATTCCACAGGGATGTCCACAGGGATAGTTTTTCAAGGCCAGAGAGGTTGTTCAGCTGTATTGCTTAATATTCCATTAAAAACTCAGTTTTACCTCATTTAACGAGGTATAACTTTTTTAGTTTTTCTTTACTACAGTAGGAACGGGGAAGTTCACCTGAGTGATTTATAAAGATTGCCTTTTGCGGAGATTGAAACAGTGCACTTGGTAGAGCAGCCAGGAATCACTGACAGAAACTTCTGGATTTCTACTTTTATTGGCTGCAAAGTTGCTGTTAGTTTCACAGTCATAATAATGTTGAAAACTGACAGCTTCACCGTCATCACAGCCACAAAATCTGGGCCATAAAATTGCGAGTAAATGGAGATCAACAGTGAAATGTTTTATGTCTCATGAATTTTCATCACCTGGTTAAAAATTGCACTGGTTGCTCCACATGCAGGCTTTAATCTTAAAAGCGCCTCAACAACCTAATTCTGTTAAGTATTGATGTTTATGGCATGTTAAAGTCTGCAGGGAGAGTTTTCATAACTCAAATCTTTCTACATCATAAAATCATATCTTGTTTAAGGGGATGTTCATGATAAAGTCTGGCAGTGCCTTAACCTCAAGTACTTGAAAAATGCATTCCACTCGCCGGAAGTGCTTCTGATGCAACCGAGCAGTGACTAACCCTTTGATTGGAGCCTTAACCTTCTCAGCATTTTGAAACCTACACAGAGAAATGTGACATTTTACCTCCACTCCCAGAAAGCCCCACCCCCGCTCTCCCGCCCACCTCAAGCTGAGCAACGAACTGTGGAGGTGGCGCGAGGTATCGAGGGCAGATAATAAAATAATCCCAAGAGTAAAAGGTGAAAATTATGGGCAGGCATCACCGCAATCATTTTTTAATTGTTTGTCCCAAAGTTTTTAAGTGTCGTGACTTGACCTTCCAGCACTCCAAACATTTCAAGAATAATTGTAAGTGAAAGTCATTGGTGATGTTAGTGGCATTGTCATTCACCACTGCTTCTATGGTTCAGTTCTTTTTTCAAGCCCTTCACTTTTAATACATGCTTATCCACGGTGGCACAGTGGTTAGCACTGCTGCCTCACAGCGCCAGGGACTTGGGTTTGATTCCCGGCGTGGGTCACTGTCTGTGCGGAGCCTGCACGTTCTCCCCGCGTCTGCGTGTGTTTCCACCGGGTGCTCCGGTTTCCTCACACAGTCCGAAAGATGTGCTGGTCAGGTGCATTGGCCATGCTAAATTCTCCCTCATTGTATCCGAACGGGCACCGGAATGTGGCAACTAGGGGATTTTTACAGTGACTTCATTGCAGTGTTAATGTAAACCTACTTGTGACACTAATAATAAAAGAACAAAGAAAATTACAGCACAGGAACATGCCCTTCGGCCCTCCAAGCCTGCACCGAGCATGCTGCCTGACTGAACTAAAACCCCCTACTCTTCCGGGGACCATATCCCTCTATTCCCATCCTATTCATGTATTTGTCAAGACGCCCCTTAAAACTCACTATCATATCCACTTCCACTACCTTCCCCGGCAACGGGTTCCAGGCACCCTCTGTGTAAAAATCTTTCCTCGTACATTTAAACCTTGCCCCTCACACCTTAAACCTATGCCCCCTAGTAAATGACTCTTCCACCGCGAGAATAAGCTGCTGACTATCCACTCTGTCCTGGCCCCTAATAAATAAGCTAAATAAATATGAGACATTATTTAAAATACTTTTATTTCAAAGTATTCAAACTGAACAACCGGGCTTGTTTTGGAGGCTGAGTAGAGATTAGTCTCGAGTCATTGCACCTCAATAAATCACATCCATCGGAGATTTTCTTTACTACAGTAGGAACGGGGAAGTTCACCTGAGTGATTTTTCCATGAGATCCTTCTATATTTTGTATATGTGATATGAGAACAGAGACACTGAGAAAGAACACTTCTTCCAGTCATTGCTGAAACTCATTCACAATCCCACACGTCAGCATACTGGCATTTTTAAATTATTGTTTCAGCTTTATTTTTGTAATTTTAATTTGCTGCCTGACATTGAACAGATTTCATGGTTATAAGCTGTGGAATGTCATGGAGTGCTGTTAACCTTAACGCATCAGTAGAAGTCTTAACATTTTCACCACATCTCGGCATTCCAAAATTATTACGGAATTGGATTTTTCATTTTGTTAAAATGTTTGAGCTAATACTTTGTTATATTTTTAATAGGAACCTATGTATAATATTTCAAGTAACTTCTTACCTGCGTTTTCCAACCCCCCCCCTCCCCTACCCATCAACCCCCACAATGGGTTTTCCCACATCGCATGTGGCAAGCCATTGGTAGCCAGCGGGATCTTCCTGTCCCACTCCAGTCCATGGTGTTTTGCATGGCTCGCCAGCCCCAACGCCAGGGAACCCACCATGGGGTTGTTGACTTCGGTAGGACTGGAAGATCCCGGCAGTGGGAAAGGCCAGAACATGAGCTGAGTTTCTGGATTAATAGTCTAGCGATAATACCACTAGGCCATCGCCTCCCCATATCTACCCTTTTTTTTTGCTAGCTACTTTTAATAAGCTAATTGAAGTCCTCTGGTGTACACAGAATACCAGTTGCTGCTTTTGGGCTGTCATGAGGGAGCTCTCACTATGCACACTTTGCTCCATATCTGCTTCAGTCCAGCGTGAGAGGAGCCTGCAAATATCATAGAATCCCTGGAAATGTATAGGAATGTGTAGAAAGAGGCCATTTGGCCCATTGAGGCTTCACCGACACCAATCCCACCCAGCCCCTATCCCCATAACCCCACATATTTACCCTGCCAATCTCCCTGACACTAACGGACAATTTAGCATGGCCAATCAACCTAACCCGCACATCTTTGGACTGTGGGAGGAAACCGGTGCACCTGAAGGAAACCCACACAGACACGGGGGACAAGATTTCACGGCCTCGTTCATCCCGTGACCATAAAATCCCTCCCTAGGTTAACGGATCTTTCCATTTTCCTCCCCTCGCCCGCTCCGATTCCCGTAGCAGACGGGGCAGTAAAATTTTGGCCTGGAAGAACGTGCAAACTCCACACAGACTGTCACCCAAGGCCAGAATTGAACCCGGGTCCCTGGCGCTGTGAGGCAGTTTTAACTTATCTTTGCGTGCCAGGGGAAGCAGGAGTGCATACATCTGACAATTCGAGTGTTCTGCTATTTATGCTGAAAATTCAAACAGGGATGACTGATGATTAACATGTTACATTGCCCCTTAATGTAATACTAAATCAGCTGTACGCCTGGGAAGGTATGACATGTTTTGCTAATTAATGCATCGCCTATTAAAGTGTAAAGGTAAATACTGTAATAAACTCATCTCAGTTAAATTGACTTGCAACAGCTGCGCTTATTTGTGGTTATAAAAACACTGTAAAATGTAGTTCATGTACCCTCCAGTGGAAGCTGTTAGCCACTGCAATGACTTTTCTTGTTCGTATCATCTATTTAGACACTTGAAACAAAATAATTTATCTCGTATGGTACATTGGAATGTTAACTGGCTATAACATGGGGATCTGTAGCAGGGGAACAAACAAGTACATAGCTAAATATTCATCATAATGAGTGGATGGTGCAGTAGATCATCTTTACTGCCCTAAGTAAGATTGGCGGTGATTATTTCTTCTATTCTTTTGAGATGTGGGCATCACTGGCAAGGCCAGCATTTGTTGCCCATCCCTAGTCACCCTTGAGCAGAGTGGTTTGCTAGACCCATTCAAAGGGCAGTTGAGAGTCAACCACATTGCTGTGGATCTGGAGTCACATGTAGGCCAGACTGGGTAAAGATGCCAGATTTCCACCCCTAGAGGACAGTAGGGAACCAGGTGGGTTTTTACATTAGTTTCCATGGTCACTATTACTGAGAATAGCTTTTAATTCCAGATTTTGTTAATTGAATTCAAAGTCGATCAGCTCCCACGATGGGATTTGAACCCATGTCCCCAGAGCATTAACCTGGGCCTCTGGATTGCTTGTCCATCATCTCTCCCTATATGTATATGTATAGATATATATATCCCCTCGTATAGATGTGTCTGGATAACTGTTGGAGTAATTGTCAATAATGTATCATCTCATTGACAAATATGGAATTATACCTGAAATGAAACACATCGGAATACCAAACATGCCATAAGCAAATGTATGTGACACAATCTTTTGGAACCTTAACACAAATTATATTATAATTGTTTTTTTATTCATTCATGGGACATGGGCATTGCTGGCTGGCCAGCATTTATTGCCCATCCTTAGATGCCCAAGGGCAGTTGCGAGTCAATCACTTTGCTGTGGCTCTGGAGTCACATGTAGCCAGCCCAGGTAAGGACAGCAGATTTCCTTCCCCACAGCACAGATAGATTTTTCCAATAATCGGCAATGGTTTCATGGTCATCAGTAGATTCTTAATTCCAGATTTCTTTTATTGAATTCCAGCATCTGCCGTGGCGGGATTCGAACCTGGGAACCCAGAACATGAGCTGAGTTTCTGAATTAACTAGGGATGGGCAATAAATGCTGGCCAGCCAACGCCACCCATGTCCCATGAATTCATATAAAAAAAACACTCTCAAACTCAATATAAAGGTCAATTCTCTCAAGGCTTCTTTCCTGCAAGTTTATTGTTTAACTCTTTCACCGTGCACACTACTAGACCTAAAAGAGACTATTTGCTGGTTGGTTCCTCGACAGTCGAGGTGACACGATGGCACAGTTGTTAGCAGTGCTACCTCACAGTGCCAGGATCGCGGTCTGTGTGGAGTTTGTACATTCTCCCCGTGTCTGCATGGGTTTCCTCCGGGTGCTCCGATTTCCTCCCACAATCCAAAGGGTTAGGTCAAGGGGACAAGTAGGGCAAATATGTGGGGTTATGGGGATAGGGCCTGGGTGGGATTATGGTTGGTGCAGATGCGATGGGCCAAATGGCCTCCTTCTGCACTGTAGGGGTTCTATGATAACAGTGTAGCAAATGATCTTGCATACACCCATTTTCTACACAGTCAAAATTTTGGTTGCCCAGTCGATATGAAAGTTAAAGTCCTGTATAGTTACTGTCTTATCCTTGTTAAATGCACCTCTTGTTTCTGAATTTATTTTTACCTTAGCCTGACATACAGTTACTGTTGCGGGGGGGGGGGGGGGGGCTGCTGATAAACTATTCTCAGTGTTTTCAGCCCCTTGTTGTTCCTTAGCTCTATTCAAGTTGCGTCTACATCTTGACACTCCGAGCCAAGATCCCTTCTCTCTCCTCCCTTTATTCCATCCTCCATTAGTAGGGCTGCCCCGCCCCACTTTTTTCCATTTTGCCTATCTCTTCTTAAAATCAAGTGTGCTGAAATATTAAGCTCCTAACTTGCTCACTCTGCAGCAGCATCTCCATATTGGCTATTAGGCTAATTAGATTAATATACCGTTTGTGCCGCGGTCATTATATAATGAGTAGATATTGCAGGTCCATATTGTAAGAAGTTGGCATCGCAGAGTAAAGGAATAATTTCTTGCTTTGCAGAGACTTTCTTGACAAATTAGCTGTCTTATTTTAACAAAACTGTGCTAAACCTTACTGAAAAACAGAATGAACACGAGTGCGCATTGTTTGGAATGCTGGGCAGGTTTGACAGGAACCAAGCACTGGGAAAAGGACCTTAAAGCTGAAATTCAAACTGAAAGTAAATTAGATTTTTGTAACTCTGATAGTAAATGTTCCTTCCTTATCTGATGCAAATCGATTATGCTGCTATAATCCATTATTTATCTTTTATTTCTAGGCTTCATTCTGATGCTCTGGTTTGTTATTCTTCTTGCTAAAACCTGATGGTTTGTTCTTTTTGGTGCAGGTATGGAGACATGGTACCAAAGACCATTGCGGGGAAGATTTTTGGTTCTATCTGCTCTTTGAGTGGTGTGTTGGTTATTGCCTTACCAGTCCCTGTGATTGTCTCAAACTTCAGCCGTATCTACCATCAGAACCAACGGGCAGATAAACGCAAGGCCCAGAAGGTATTTGCTGCTCAGTTCTTTTCTGTTCAATGTGCACATGAATAACACACTTGGCACATATTTATGACATGTTTAGGATGGTTCCTGTTTGTCTTGGTTACGTATGCACATGTCTTTTTGGTGCCCAATAATGGCTCAATCCCCATCAGCATAAAGAAATGTGCTTCCCCACTTTCTTCCTTGGGATAGAAGGCTTTGTGAGTGCAATGTCTCCAAAAATAAGTTGTGCGAGATAAGCGACAACTCCATTTAACCAAATGAACAAAACCCGTGAAACTAATTGCAATATTTTCAATTCTTTTTAATATCTTGTCTGTCAGAAGACTATCATCTTAAGCGTTGGTAATTGTGGCTCAGGACTCTTGATTTATATATATTGGCCTCAACTGAGGGAAAGGCAGTTTGGTCCTTTAAGTGCTTAATGTCCTTTGAATTTTTTAGAAAGTGTGAATCATCCATCACTTTCTCCTTTCCAATTTCAGGAGCATCACTTTCACCTCCCAAGGAGTATAAAACAGGCATTGAAGATTAGCTACTCGTTACACACCCCATTCAAGCTTCTTTTCAGTTATAATTGAAAGCTTCATCCCAATATTTAATGTTGCAAAATATCATTAGAGGTCCCTGACTTGTTTTACTATCCGTCTCTTTTAGATTTCTCAGGCCATTCCTACTATCCCTGGCCAAAAGGACAGTAAGGTGACATCCATTATCAATAAAACTGAGCTAGATGCAAGAATTCCCAATCGAGCACAGGGATGCTGACTGTAGCGAACGCCCTTGTTCAGGCTAAATGAATGAGGGGTGACATGGTGGCACAGGGGGCAGTACGATGGCACAGTGGTTAGCACTGCTGCCTCACAGCACCAGAGACCCGGCTTGGGTCACTGTCTGTGTGAAGTTTGCACATTCTCCGTGTGTCTGCGTGGGTTTCCTCCGGGCGCTCCGGTTTCCTCCCACAGTCCAAACATGTATGGCTAGGTGGATTGGCCATGCTAAATTGACCCTAGTGTCAGGGGGATTAGCAGGATAAATGTGTGGAGTTACAGGAATAGGTCCTGAGTGGGATGTGGTTGGTGCAAATTCGGTGGGCCGAATGGCCTCCTTCTGCACTGTAGGATTCTATGAAATTCTTTCCATTTGAATAATTAAAAGCTTGGTCAGAGTTAGGTTTAGGGAGCGCCTTAAAGGAAGAGACAAAGTTAAAGATGCAGAGAGATTCAGGAAGGTTAAATGCAAAAACTAAAGGCCTCAATGACTGAAGGCATTGCCTCCAATGGTAGGCAAAGAAAGTTGGAGATGCACAAGAGGCCAGCATTGGAGAAAGACAAGAGTTCTTGGAGGTGGGAATTGTCAAGGTCATGAAGGGATTTGAGCTTGTGATGAACTGAAGCTTTTGGAGGACAGTAGAAGGGAGGCTGGTCAGGAGAATATTGGAAGTAAGAAAATCATGGATGGGATTTCAGCAGCAAATGGATTAGAACAGAGTATGTGGTGATACTCTGTAGGCACATGTTTGTGATCTTTGTGAAGAATGTAGCAGAAGTTCAGTTCAGGGTCAAATAGCACGCCACAGTCATGAAAAGTCTTTTTCAGACTGAAACAATGGCCAGGGAGGGGATGGATTCAGTGGCTAGGGTGTGGAGTTTGTGTGGCAGGGGCCACAAACAATGGCTTTGGTCTCCCCAATGTTTGAATAAAGGAAATTTCAGATCATCTGAGACTGGCTGTCAGACAAGCATTCTGAAAACACAGAACTGCAGAGAGGCCAAGAGAGATATGGCAATCCATAAATATCATTAAAAATAATTCTTAACTTCTCTTTTTGTTCTTTTGATAATTATCTTAAATTTATATACTCTAGTTACTCACTCAGAGATTATTGGAAATTGTTTTCCCTTTTTATGAAATTATTTCAGAATTTCAAACATTGCTATCAGATTTCCTCTTAACCTTCTTTGGTCTAATAAAAAGAACCTCATGTCTCGAGCCTCTCATGATGCCTAGAGTCTCTCATGATGCCTAGAGTCTCTCATCCTTGGAATCACCTTTGTAAATCCCATCGATATGATTTCCAGGACATTAACTTTCTTGCTAAAATAGGGCAGCTAACATTGGGACACAGTATTCTAACTCTCCTTCACTATATGGATCAATGTCAAATACACAATGTGCTAAGTTAGGTCACGGTAGAGTACAGCGTACGGTTCTGATCACAAGAAGAATTTGATCATACTCGTGAGGGTAAGGAAGAGAATGTCAAAAGATGAACCCAGAAAAGAATGGAGGAGTTTTCTTTAGAACGCAAGAGTCTAAGGGGAGAATTAATTGACCATGCAGAGCTTTCACTCACCGAGCTATCAGTGACTGATCTGCTTGAAGTCTTATATTCAATATTCTACTTTGGCTATTTATAGCAAGGATTGAGGATTCAGGACAGTATATAAAGCTTTAATAGATCAAAAGGAAAAGGTTTGGACATATCTATCATCAGAATGGCCATAGAACCACTTTATCTTTTATTTTATATTGTTCTTTTGCAGAGTGACACAGGTCTGAGGCTCACTTTGGGCTGTGTGTATTTAAGTTCACAAATCAACAGCCTTTTGGAAGTCCAGTGTGTTACAATCCCTGTAGGGGAACCGTAAGCCAAAATAACTAAATGTGCCAGGTGGCTTGCAATAAAGAAATTACCAACAAGATTCCACTTTTTGTAACTTTTACTTTAACACAAATCCGAATCAACTGTTCTATTAAAAATGAATTAACAGGCAAGTCATGCTTCAAATAAAAAGTTCCACTTTAAATAGTCGATGCGTCTTACACAACTACAAGCACTCACATCATTCCCCACACTCATGACACAGTGGTATTGTCACTGTACTAATAATCCAGAGACCCAGCGTAAAGCTCTGGGGACCAAGTTCAAATCCCACCACAGTAGATGGTGAAATATGAATTCAATCATAATCTGGAATTAAAGTCTAATGATGATCATGGAACCATTGTCAGTTGTAAAAACCCATCTGGTTCACAAATGTTCTTTGGGGAAGGTAATCTGTCATCCTTACCCAGTCTGGCCTGGGTAACATCAGAGCCACAGCAATGTGGTTAATTCTTAAAAATACCCTCATGGATGGGCAATAAATGCTGGCCCAGCCAGAGACACCTACATCCCGTGAATTAATAATTTTTAAAAATGTATCATCTCACCTTCCCACTCAATTGGTTTTGCCCTCAAATCTTGTTCACCAGCAGCTCTATTCCATTTGAGGTCCCCACGTAGAGAACAGAATCTTACAAAGATTCTAAGTACTGAACAAGTGAAAAAACGCTGGTGTTTCGGGCAAGCTGTGAGTCACAATCTTATGGCTCTTGGTGCAAAAAAAAACCTGGATGCGATTCTTGCCAGTAGGGGGAGGGGCGGAGCCTAATCCCACCAGTGAAATTGGATGCTGAGCCCTTGGGGCACCATTGCACAAATGCCCCGATCTTCCAGTGCACAGGGCATGAAGCTGATTTTGCCGGCAAAACAGTGCCGGTACGATCGGGAGAGATGAGAAACAGGGCCTGATTGAACCCTGATTGACTGGCGTGGCGAGCTGGTAAGATTGCACCCAGAGTCAATACTGACAATGAGCACATCTACCCTCTCTCACTCGGGTCACTGAGTCCTGATGGCGTACCTTTCCGGAGTTCCTTTTCAACCTGCAATCCCTGATTCACAACCTGGTTCTCATACAAACTCTCAGCTCTTTCACATACCTGAGGCATTCACACCACTCTTGGAACTCAGTCCTCTTTAGCTCGGTCGCACATTGCTTCCCTAGAGCTTCTGGAATTTTATTTTGCTTCTTACTGCCAAACAGTCTTTTTGTAGAGAGCTCAACATGCTCCCAAATACACCAGGAGTTTGATAACTATATCCTGCTGCAGCATTACTTTCTGCCTACATCTGTGTGCTGATCACCTTCTGACTCCAGCCCTCTCTACTAGCCACACATCTTCTACTCTTTCTTCCTCTTGGTGCTACTTCCAGGTCGAAGGTTACTAAGTCACATGGACAAGTATTTCTTATTATCCAAGAAAATTACAATTGATCCCTTTACAATTATTGTAAACTCTTAAAAGTTCTTTTCAAACATTCTTTAAAACAATTACAGATTCAAAACTTTTTAAAGGAATTTTCCTTATTGTACAGCTTCCAAGTCAAAGGATGTCACAAGTACAGTACTGAGGGAGTGCTGCGATGTCAGAGGTGCCATCTTTCATTAAACTGAGGCCCTGTCTACCTTTTTAGGTGAATGTAAACAATCTCATGGCACTATTATGAAGTGGATGTTTAACAACACCAGGTTAAAGTCCAACAGGTTAATTGGTAGCAAAAGCCACACAAGCTTTCAGAGCCCCCAAGCCCCTTCTTCAGGTGAGTGGGAATTCTGTTCACAAACAGGGCATGTAAAGACACAAACTCAATTTACATGAATAATGGTTGGAATGCGAATACTTACAGCTAATCAAGTCTTTAAGGTACAAACAATGTGAGTGGAGAGAGCATCAAGACAGGCTAAAGTGATGTGTATTGTCTCCAGACAGGACAGCCAGTGAAACTCTGCAGGTCCAGGCAGGCTGTTGGGGTTACAGATAATGTGACATGAACCCAATATCCCGGTTGAGGCCGTCCTCATGTGTGCGGAACTTGGCTATCAGTTTCTGCTCAGCGACTCTGCGCCGTCGTGTGTCGTGAAGGCCGCCTTGGAGAACGCTTACCCGAATATCAGACGCCGAATGCCCGTGACCGCTGAAGTGCTCCCCAACAGGAAGAGAACAGCCTTACCGAGTGGTGTTCATTCATCCGTTGTCGCAGCGTCTTGCTGCAGGAAAGGATGCTCCGAGGCATGGTACATTGGGGAAACCATGCAGACGCTGCGACAAATGAATGAACACCGCTCGACATTCACCAGGCAAGACTGTTCTCTTCCTGTTGGGGAGCACTTCAGCGGTCACGGACATTTGGCCTCTGATATTCGGGTAAGCGTTCTCCAAGGTGGCCTTCGCGACACACGACGACGCAGAGTCGCTGAGCAGAAACTGATAGCCAAGTTCCGCACACACGAGGACAGCCTCAACTGGGATATTGGGTTCATGTCACACTATTTGTAACCCCCTCAGCCTGCCTGGACCTGCAGAGTTTCACTGGCTGTCCTGTCTGGAGACAATACACATCACTTTAGCCTGTCATGATGCTCTCTCCACTCACATTGTTTGTACCTTAAAGACTTGATTAGCTGTAAGTATTCGCATTCCAACCATTATTCATGTAAATTGAGTTTGTGTCTTTATATGCCCAGTTTGTGAACAGAATTCCCACTCACCTGAAGAAGGGGCTTGGGGCTCCGAAAGCTTGTGTGGCTTTTGCTACCAAATAAACCTGTTGGACTTTAACCTGGTGTTGTTAAACTTCTTACTATTATGAAGCGCAGGGGAATTATCACTAACTTCTTCACAGGAAGTTCTCCCCGTGACTGCGTGGGTTTCCTCCGGGTGCGCTGGTTTCCTCCCACACTCCAAAAATGTGCAGGTTAGGTTGATTGGCTATGCAAAATTGTCCCTTAGTGTCAGGGGGACTAGCAGAGTAAATATGTGAGGTTACGGGGATAGGGCCTGAGTAGGATTGTTGTTGGTGCAGACTCGATGGGCCAAATGGTCTCTTTCTGCACTGTAGGGATTCTATGATTCTTTCTGGCTAATATTCATCCCGGAATCAACGTCACTTGAAACAGCTGATCGGGTTATTGTTGTTTGTGGGAGTCTGTTGTGCGTAAAAGTGTTCCCTTGTCATACCAGGATTAGATAACAACAATTGGTGCTATTGGAATCCTCCTGTTCTTTTGATGCAACTTTGGTGGAAGCTCTGAGCCAACCCTAGAGCAATATCACAAATGCCTTTCACGCTACGTAAGTACAGCAGATGACTTGGAGAACGGTCACAACTTCAAACCCTAGTTCTTCCATTTCAGAAACAAATACTTATTTCACTGTCTCTGAACAACCTCACACTAACTCTGTTCCAAATGGTATTTTGGTCTTCCTAGCGAGAGGATGTGAGTATATTCAAGCATTTGAGCTAATGTCGTTCCACTTTTCAAGAAGGATGGTAGCGCGAAACTAGGGAATTACAAAGCAGTGAGTTTCACATCAGTGGTAGGGAAACTATTGGAGAAAATTCTGAAGGAGGAAGTTAATCTCTACTTGGAGAGGCAAGGTTTGATCAGGGATAGTCAGCGTGGCTTTGACAGAGGGAGATCAAGCCTAATAAATTTGATTGAATTTTTAAGCGAGGTGATCAGGTGTGAACATGAGGGTAGTGCATTTGATGTACTTTGTATGGATTTCAGCAAAGCCCATGACAAGGTTCCACATGGGAGGCTGATAACGAAGGTAAAAGTACATGGGATCCAGGGTAACTTGACAAATTGGATCCAAAACTGGCTAATGGGTAGAAGACGGAGGGTGGTGGTAAAAGGCTGTTTGTGTGTCTGGAGGCCGGTGTCCAGTGGCGTACCACAGGGATCATTGCTGGATCCATTTTTGTTCATAATATATATGAATGATATGGATGAGAATGTTCGAGAGTGGATGATAAGTAAGTTTGAGGATGACACAAAGATTGACAAAGTGGTCAATAGTGAAGAAGAAGGTCTTAGGTGGCAGGAAGATATAGATGGGTAGATCAGTGGCAGATGGAATTTAACCCTGAAAAGTGCAAGGTGAGGTACTTTGGAAGGAGTAACAGATAAGGGAGTACTCAATGAATGGCAAGATACTTAGAAGCTTAGAGGAAAGGAAGGATCTTGAGGTGCTTATCCACAGATCCCTGAAGACAGCAAGACAGGTTAATAGGGCAGTTAAGAAGGCACACGAGACACTTGCCTTTATCAGTCATGGCATAAGAGCAGAGAGGTTATGTTGGAGCTGTGCAAACCTTTTGTGAGGCAACAGCTGGAGTACTGTGCAGTTCTGGTCACCTTACTATAGGAAGGATGTGATTGTACTGCAGAGGGTGCAGAGGAGATTCACCAGGATGTTGTCTGGGATGGAGCATTTGAGCTATGAAGAGAGGCTGGATAGGCTCCTGTTGTTTTTGTTAGAGTAGAAGATTGGAAGTCTTGAGTGAGCTGTGTATGATTATGAGGGACATGAGCAGGGTGGTTAGGAAGCAGGAATTCCACTTAGTTTAAGCGTCAATAACAAGGGGGCATAATTTTAAGGTGAGGGACAGGAGGTTTAGAGGGGATTTGTGGGAAATCTTTTCACCTACAGGGTGGTGGGTGTCTGAAATGTGCTACCTGGGAGGGTTGTAGATGCGGGAAACCACACAACCTTTACAAAGTATGTGCATGAGCACTTGAAATGTCGTAACATTAAATGCTATAGGCCAAGTGCTGGAAAGTGAGATCAGTGTAGTTGTGTCAGCGCAGACTCAATGGGCTGAAGGGCCTCTGCTGCACTGTATGGTTCTTTGACTCTATAGGAGCAGGGGTGCTTTGCTGCAGTTATACAGGGCCTTGGTTAGACCACATCTGGAATATTATGTGCAGTTTTGGTCTCCTTATCTGAGGACAGGTTTAGAGGGCGTGCCGCAAAGGTTTACCAGACTGAATCCTTCGCTAAGGTACCAGATCAGAAACCCCCAAGTAGCCCAATTAGACCCCAACAGTTTTTCTATTTTGGTATTAGTGTGAGGACAAGGTGTGTCACTCCAGCTGTGATGCTATTGATGTACTCAGAAGCTTTTATCATAACAAACTTGACTTAACAATTTCACAATTTAACTATAGCAAATGAATTGGCTTAGCTTTTGCCAATTGAAATACTTAAACATGACAAGATACAATTCTTAACTACTAACCTAACTCTGTTAGTTCCAATTCAAGCAATATTCTTCTTATAGACTTAAACTCCTCTTCAAAATCAGTTACCAACACAGGCTAACGTGTTTGTTCTTGGGCCACCAGTCCTAAAGCCTACAGAACACCTCTGGAAAGAGAGACAGCGAGAGAGACCTACTTCTCCTCTTTAGTCCCTAACAGCAGCCTCCGGAGAGAGAAAGACATCTCTTGCTTCTTTCAGAACCTAACAGTAACTGCCTGCTTATCCCTGTCAGGTTAGTTCTTCCCGTTAAACACAAAACTGTCTCTGTCAATCAACCTAATCAAAACCCTACTCTGAAACTCCAGGAAGAAACCAAATAAACAAAAATGCATGAACTCAGATTAAACCAAACACATCCTGAATGAAAATCAATCATTAGCTTGCATTCTCAGCATGTGAGCTGTCTGACGCCCAGACAAATCGACACCATGGGCCCTATTATACCAACGGGCGCGAAAATGTGGTAAAGTCGGGTGTGAGGCCATTAACGCGATCCGCATGCATTTCAATTGAATTAATGAACTGCCCACCCAACTTTATCAGCATTTCCCCCTTTACCGCCGCGTTTGCCGATCCGGAACCGCGCCGAAATGATCATGCTGAATAAAAGTCTGAATCGGGCGCTCCACCTGCTGAAGAGCGAGTTCAGAGTTTCCAACAGCTCTCTGACTCAGATCAGTGGTGGGGGGGAGGAGGGAGGTGGGCCAGATTATTTTCTGGTTGGGGTGGGGGGAGGGGAGTGAGGCCAGATTGTTGTCTGGTTGCGGAGGGGGCAGGAGGAGAAGGTGGGTCAGATGTATCTCTGATGGGGAGGGATGAGGCCTGATTGTTGTCTGATGGTGGTTGGGGGGGGATGGGGAGGGCTGATCGTTGTCTGGTGGGGAGGGAGGAGGAGGCAGGTCAGCTGTTCCTCGGGGGGGGGGTGTGAGTGAGGCCAGACCATTCTCTGGGGGGGGGGGGGGGGGGGAGTGAGGCCAGATCGTTCTCTGAGGGGGTGGGGGGTGAGTGAGGCCAGATCGTTCTCTGAGGTTGGGGGGGAGGGGGGGGGCGAGTTAGGCCAGATCATTCTCTGGGGGAGGGGGGAGTGAGGCCAGATCGTTCTCTGGGTGGGGGGGGCGGGGGAGGGAGGCGGGTAAGATGTATCTCTGGTGGTGGGGGGGAGGCCTGATGGCTCACTGGTCGGGGGAAGGCAGATGGATCTCTGGAGGGGGGGCAGGATGGTCCGCTGCCACTCTGCAGGCGATCGGTGTGGGGGGGGGAAGGGGGCAGGGAGTCGTGATCGGTCTGGGTAGCAGGGGGGGTTGATAAGGGGAACAGTGATGTCTATGGGGACCATCGCTCCTGCTTTTCGCTCCCGGGCCACTTTCTCCACTTTTTGCAGCCCGGGAGCGATCATTCTCTGGTTGGGGGCGGCGGGGGGGGAGGGGCGGTGGGGTGGGAGGGGAGTGAGGCCAGATCATTCTCTGGGAGCGGGGGGAGTGTGGCCATATCATTGTCTGGTGGTGGGGGGGGAGGGGGGGCGATCGTTGTCTGGTGGGAGGGGGGAGGGCTGATTGTTGTCTGGTCGGGGTGTGGAGGTGGGCCAAATCATTCTCTGGTGAGGGGGTGGAGAGGGAGGAGGAGGCGGGTGCTCCTCTGGGGGGGGGGGGGGGGTGCGGGGGGGGAGTGAGGCCAGATCGCTCTCTGGGGAAGGGGGGAGAGGAGTGAGACCAGATCATTCTCTGAGGGGGTGGGCGGGGGTGTGAGGCCAGATCATTCTCTTGGCGGGAGGCGGGGATGGTGGCGAGGCCAGATCATTCTCTTGGGGGGGAGTGGGGGGAGGGGGGAGTAAGGCCAGATCATTCTCTGGGAGGGGGGGAGTGAGGCCAGATCATTCTCTGGGAGTGGGGGAATGAGGCCAGATCATTCTCTGGGGGGTGAGGGGAGGAGGGAGGTGGGTAAGATGTATCTCTGGTGGGAGGGGGGGAAGGCCCTGTCACTCACTGGTGGGGGGGCAGATGGATCTCTGGTGGGGGGGGCGTCTGCTGCCGCTCTGCGGACGATTGGCAGGGGGGAAGGGGGCAGTGGGTCGCAATCGGTCTGGGTAGTGGGGGGATGGGTGGATAAGGGGGACAGTGATGTCTGTGGGGGCCATCGCTCCCGCTTTTAGCTCCCGGGCCACTTTCTCCTCTTTTTGCGGCCCGGGAGCGATCTGACATGGGCCCACTTTTAAAAAATTTTTTCTAACTGCGCATGTGCGGTTCAGAGCTCCAATCGTTTCGGGCACGCTAAGCCCCGCCCACAGCACGATTCAGACCCGCGATTTCTTTTTCAGGCTAAGTGCCCATAGGGGCGCCTGAAAGCAGATTTCCAAGTCGGATCTGAATTGTGCCCAGATTCAGCACTTAGAATGAAAATGGTAAAATCAGGCCCTATATGTTTTCAAGAAGGAGTTAAATATAACTCTTGGGATGAAAGAGATCAAAGGATATGGGAGGAAATCAGGAACAGGTTACTGAGTTGGATGAAAGACAGAATATTCTTTAAATGATGGCGGTACAGTGACAAAGTGGTTAGCACGGCTGCCTCAGAGGGCCAGGGACCCAGTTTCCATTCCGGCGTCAGGTCACTGTGTGTGCGGAGTCTGCACGTTCTCCCTGTGTCTGCGTGGGTTTCCTCCAAATGCTCCGGTTTCCTCCCCTACTCCAAAGATGTGCGGGTTAGGTTGATTGGCCGTGATAAATTGCCCCTTAGTGTCAGGGGGTTAGCTTGCCTGCTTGGTCCGGAGAGTTGGATCTGTCATCTCCTTAGTGTCAGGAGGACTGGGCATGCTTATTACCGCTGTGGTTATAAATATGTGGGATTACGGGAAGAGGGCCTGGGTGATATTGTGGTCGGTGCAGAATCATGGGCCAAATGGCCTCTTTCTGCACTGTAGGGATTCTATGATCAGCTATGATCATAATAAATGGTGGACCAGACTCAAAGGGCTGAATGGCCTACTCCTGCTCTTATTTTCTATGTTTCTATACATGTTTTTTAGAGGAGGAACAAAAGCTGAAAGCATTTAATAAGGCTAAGTGTGTTATTGAAAGTTACTGTTACTTCATTAACCTATAATATCTGAGGGAGGAAGTTCCACACAACATTGTTTTAATTGGCGTCATATCAAGATGATTCCTTTGATAAAATATGCAGTAGAATACAACTGATTGGTCTAATGTTCCCTTTGGTTACTTATGAGAGTACACATTTTTATACTAATTGTTAGGTGCACAGAAAAATAAGATAAAAAGAAAGCATCTGTCAAAGTTCTTTGCCAAAACATTTGATCAGATACAGTGCCCAAGGTAACAGCAATGCACATGGTGTCTATATTCTCAAGTCTATGGGGCAGTTATTGGAATGCTAATAAGCATGCTGCATTTAATCTTAAACATAAAATTATTTTTCAATGATTCACAAAGAAAATGTGATTTATTTTAGAACATGCTTATAAGTTTCTCTCCTTTCATTGTCTGTTCTGTGAGGTATCATAGGATCTTCCCAAACTATTTCTAAATCATTTTTTCCACATATTATTTGAATTGGCTACGCAGTACAAGTAACCGGTGAATGTAAGTGCAGCTTGAGGTTTTTATTACAGTTGTGACAGCACAAAAACATGACGCTATATGACAATCCAAGACATGCACCATAAAACAAGATGGTCTCTAATAAACCTTCCTTACTCAGTGGAGCTTGCTACCATGTGAATATGGGATTGTTGCGGCAAGTAGCACAGATACCTAAAGGGAAAACTAGATAAGTACACAAGGGGGAAGGGAATGTGTTTATTGGGTGAAATGAATATGGCAAAAGGCATTAGTGAAATGTAGAGGGAGGAAGAGAAGGGAAAGTGCTCTCAGCAGGAGGTCATATCCACCCAGGGGGCCCAAGGAGCAATTCTCTTACCTGAACCTCAGTGAGGGACAATGGCCAGAATTTTCCAGCCCTCCCACTGTGGGTTCCCCTGCAGCGGGGCTGGCGAGCCATTGAAATCTTCATTCACATTGGCGGGACTGAAAGATCTGGAAAACTCCAGCCAATGTGTGAGATGTCTGCACTTCAGGACATCCTCACTAAAATCTGCCACCTGATGCAGCTACAACTGCAACCTCAAAACAGGGCAAGGACTGTTTGCCAGTGGTATTGAATTACCTTAGCCTCCTGAGAAAGTAGAGGCGTTGGTAGGCTTCCTTAACTATAGCATTACCATGAAGGGATCAAGACAGCTTGTTGGTGATCTGGATACCTAAAAACCTGAAGCTCTCGACCATTTCCACTTCATCCCTGTTAGCCTACTCCAGCTCTTATTTTCGATGATTCTATGCATGTTTTTCAGCTCTCTCCAGGCTGAAGCTGGAGATACTTGCATCTGTATTTGTTTTCTACACTTCCTGGTCAATCAGCAAATCTGCGTGACTGTTAAGATAGTGACCTAATGTGACTATGGCTGAAATTTCCTGACCCTTCCCACTGGCGTGACCTTCTGATCTTCAGGTGACCTGACGAAGGAGCAGCGCTCCGAAAGCTTGTGATTGCAAATAAACCTGTTGGGCTCTAACCTGGTGTTGCGTCACCTCTCGTCTTGTCCACCCCAGTCCAACACCGGCCTCTCCACATCATGGTAGACCAAAGTAGCCACTTGAGTAAATAACTTCTGACCTGAAATTAAAATTAATAATAAATAACTTTTCTCATTCAAATCTCATTCATCGGTAAGGCGTTTTTAATATTCTGTGGTCAATGTTAAATATGCCAAGGAAAATGCGTAGATAAATTAATAATAGATTTGTATGTTGTTGTTTATACAGAAAGCCAGACTTGCAAGAATCCGTGTGGCAAAGACAGGGAGTGCGAATGCGTTTATGCAGAGCAAACACAATGGTTTACTCAGTGATTCACTGGAGCAGGTAATGGGCTGCCGAGGGCTGAAGTGGTTTTTTTATTCTTTCTTTCTCAGAAAATGGAATTGAACCAAACAAAATCAGCTGTTATTACCCAGTTTCCATCCATTTACAGATATTTTGCTTTCTTTCATTCAACTGTTCAGAGAAAGGCTGCTTTCAGTGAAATTGAAATCCTGTGCCGTTGCACAGCGATTGAAGGTATTCTATATTGTCCAACAGGGTTGAGCAGGTTGCCACTTTGAGCTGTGTACCTTTTCAAAGTGTTCACTGGACGATCCAGCTCGGATTTGTTACAAGCTGCCAATACGTGAGCGATGCATGGCAATCACTGGAGGGATACAAAACGGGAAGCCGCTGAGAAGCATCGATGCAGAGTTTACAAGCACAGCAGGACATAATAGCAGCACTTCCAGCTGCGACATATGTTGGCAGTAGCCCACTGTGTTTTAAACCCTCACTGGGATTTTGATTATATTCAATTGAATAAAAAGGAAGTTAAAAAAATCATATCCCTTTGTTCCCTACGGTCACATTGTCCCCAGAAAGTCAGGCACAGCCCAACCAATGTAGAAATCTACAGCAAAGCAAAGAGCGGCCTCAGTGCAGTACTGAGTAAAAAGTACCAAAGTAAGGCCAGCATTAGCTGCTCAACTGTCAAGGAAACGTGAGCTTGTTAAGGAAGAAGGCTGGGTTAATTGAAACCACCACTGATGGTCTGTTGGCACAGTGGTTAGCACTGATACCCCACAGCGCCAGGGTTCGATTCCCAGCTTGGGTCACTGTCTGTGCGGAGTCTGCACCTTCTCCCCCATGTCCGCGTGGATTTCCGCCGGGTGCTCCGGCTTCCTCCCACAGTCCGAAAGACGTGCCGGTTAGGTGCATTGGCCATGCTAAATTCTCCCTCAGTGAACCCGAACAGGCGCCAGAGTGTGGCGACTAGGGGATTTCTGCAGTCACTTAAACTATTAAAAAGGTAAGAATTTAGGATTTAAAATGATTGTTTGAAACATTCCAACAATCTCCGTCACTCAAATCCAGTTCCAGGATACTATCTGAACACTTTCATCATTTAACTTGAGTTAGGAAAAGCAGCCAGCATAATCAAGGATCCCACGCACCCCAGCCATACTTTCTTCCACCTTCTTCCGTCGGGAAAAAGATACAAAAGTCTGAGGTCACGTACCAACCGACTCAAGAACAGCTTCTTCCCTGCTGCCATCAGACTTTTGAATGGACCTACCATACATTAAGCTGATCTTTCTCTACATCCTAGCTCTACACCCACTATATTCTGCATTCTCTCCTTTCCTTCTCCATATACGGTATGTTTTGCCTGTATAGCATGCAAGAAACAATATTTTTCACTGCGTACTAATACATGTGACAACAATAAACAAATCAAATCAAAAGGCATTCAGAGAGCGCAGAGAGCAATGGTTTCCATGTAATCCTCCGAATCAAGGCCTTTTGGAGATATCTATGATGTACCTAAAACTGCTCCTCAATTATATTGTGCATTTTCGGACTTGAATTATTTGCCATGCTGTTTTGTCTATAATTTTTCCAAAAAGGGTTGATAACTGGCCAGGATTAATTGAGGTGAATTTCATCAGGACTTATTCTGCTGAATTGTCGGAACATCAGCAATGGTGTAAAGATATGCACAAAAACAGGAAGACAAGTTTATTCCCTATAGGCTTTTCTGACCTTGGGATAAAGTAGCCTGTTCCCAACCAAGGAAACCGCGCAATTATTAATGTGGAGACGCTTCGAACAACATCAGTAATTAGTTTGGAATTAGCCTGAGGATGTGCCTTTTGGACCACCTTCTTCTCTGAACCAGAGTGTGAAAGAGCGAAGTCAGATTAGCAACCAAGCATTTGGGGCGGTATGGTGGCACAATGGTTAGTGCTGCTGCCTCACAGCACCAGAGACCTGGGTTCAATTCCAGCCTTGGATGACGGTCTATATGGAGTTTGCATGTTCTCCTCATGTCTGCGTGGGTTTCCTCCGGGTGCTCCAGTTTCCTCCCACACTCCAAAGATCTGCAGGGTAGGTGGATTGCCCATGCGAAATTTCGCCTTAGTGTCCAAAGATGTGTAGGTTAGGGAGATCAGCAGCATGAATATGTGGGGTAATGGGAATAGGGCAGGGTCGTGGGCCTGGGTGAGATGCTCTGTTAGAGAGTCAGTGCAGACTCAATGGGCCAAATAGTCTCCTTCTGCAGTGTAGGGATTCTATGATTGTAGCCCAGTTTCAATACCTCAGCCAATCCTTGAGCAAGGCCACAGGACACTGACAAATAATTACACAGCTTTTCCCACTGTACCACCATAACATCAGCAGAAGCTCGGTGAAGTCCCTGTTTACCCAAACAACTGAGCTTTCCACCAAACATCTTCTGAAGTTATAGCAATGGTGAGGAGCTGTCCTGAAGAACCACCCACTACTCCCCCACCTCGCTCAGTTATCCTTTTCTTTAAAGATGGACAAAGCAACATGAGTAACAATTACAAATTCATGTGAAAGTGCACAATACAATCAAAGAGCAACTTGAGATGCAAAATATACTCCTTAATCATCAGCATCGAGGGGAGGCAATGGTATTGTCACTGGACTGGTAATGCAGAGACCCAGGATTCGAATCCCACCACAGCAGATGGTGAAATTTAAATTCAATAAAAAAATTGGAATTAAGAATCTACTGAAGACCATTAAAGCATTGTTGAATGTTGTAAAAACCCATCAAGGTCACCAACATCCTTTCGGGGAGGGAATCTGTCGTCCTTACCTGGTCTGCCCTACATGTGACTCCAGACCCACAGCAATGTGGTTGACTCATAAATGTCCTCTGAAATGGCCGAGCGAGCCATTCAGTTCAAGGGCAATTAGGAATGGGCAGTAAATGCTTCTGGACACCCAAATCCCATGAACAAACAAAAAAAAATCAACATTGATTACATGGGCTTCTGGAGTCATTGGCCTTGATTTTAAACCACCTCTTCTCATAATCCCCACAAATGGGTGGTAGAGGGTGGGGGGAGGGTTCAAGTATTGGAACCAAGTAGCTGGACCTCATTCCTTTCCATTATAACAAGGAGGCCAACAATGAAGCTTGGGTAAAAGGCTGGCAGGGGGCTAAATGACATTCTGTTACTAGGGCCAGATAACATCATGGATGCTGTGCGTTAAGTTGAACTGTAAGCCAGAAAACGACCCACACTTTCAGTAGCCAGACTCCAGATCTGAGGTGGGAGGCATGACTGACTAAAATCTGTTCCTTTAAGCTTCGTCCTCTACCTCTCAATTGTGCCCCAGATTGTCTACTTGCCTCCTTTTTGCAATGCACAGCCCTGAATGTAGCCTGACGATGCCCACCTGCCATGCCCACAACTGATTGTTGAGGACCAACCTACCTACCAGCTACTGACCAGACTGTTGATCTAGCTGCCTGTTAAACTCCCCGATATTATTCAGATAGGGTCACGCCATTAAAATCAGCAGTGCCTTCACATCCTCAGCCTTGCTGATTCTTCACCCACTAACACTCCCACAACCACACAGATTTTACAGATACACAATTCTGATAAACCCATATATTGCCTGACTATTAACTGTGCAGCATAAATTGCCCCGTGGCTCCCAGCACCTGGAAATCAGAAAAGTCTTTCTTCAAGGGGCGGAACAGTGGCACAGTGATTAGCACTGATGTCTCACAGTGTCAGGGACCTGGGTTCGATTCCCGGCTTGGGTCACTGTTTGTGTAGAGTTTGCACGTTCTCCCCCATGTCTGCGTGAGTTACCTCCAGATGCTCCGGTTTCCTCCCACAGTCCAAAGATATGCGGTTAGGTGGATTGGCCATGCTAAATTGCCCCTTAGTGTCAGGGGGTCGAGCTAGGGTAAATGCATGGGGTTATGGGGATAGGGCCTGGGTGGGATTGTGGTAGGTGCAGACTCGATGGGCTGAATGACCTCCTTCTGCACTGTAAGGATTCTATGATTCTAAGTGAAGATGTTTTTATCAACGCTGCCAGGTGGTTAAAGCTCCAATCACAACAAAAGAAAGAAAAAATGAGAATAAAGTTTAACAAAGTGAGGGGGCAGCTGCAGCAGAGATAGATGTATAAAAAAAATCACTGCAGAGGAAGGATACTGCAGCAGAAAAGATCTACTGAAAATTAAGAGGGGAAGTACCTCGTGAGAGGGGTGAAGATGCAGAGTGAATAAAGAAATCAAGTAAATAATCAAATATCCAGTTAAATAAACTGAAGATAAAAAACAGTTTGAGCAGTTGGATGTCTAGATATCTGAACATAATGAATTACAAAAGGATATTGTGTTCCATCGCTCAGCGTAAGAACATCTAAAAATGAGTCGAACGGTCTCTCCTTTGTGTATTTTTATTATAAAGCGACACATTTCCAGCCATTGGCCACTTTCCTTTCGTAGAAGGTATCCAATCCCTTTCTGGGATCAATTACATTCGGTAAGATTTGAGATCTTCCAGAAGGTGTGAAAGGGACTCGTGTCTCCTCTTGGCTGAGACCCTTCCAGAACTATGGAGGGGTCACTGCTTAAAAATAAAGGGTCGCCCATTTAAGACAGAGATAGCACAGTGGTTAGCACTGCTGCTTCACAGCTCCAGGGTCCCGGGTTCGATTCCCGGCTCGGGTCACTGTCTGTGTGGAGTTTGCACATTCTCCTCGTGTCTGCGTGGGTTTCCTCCGGGTGCTCCGGTTTCCTCCCACAGTCCAAAGATGTGCGGGTTAGGTTGATTGGCCAGGTTAAAAATTGCCCCTTAGAGTCCTGGGATGTGTAGGTTAGAGGGATTAGCGGGTAAATATGTGGGGGTAGGGCTTGGGTGGGATTGTGGTCGGTGCAGACTCGATGTGCCGAATGGCCTCCTTCTGCACTGTAGGGTTTCTATGATTTCTATGAGATGAGGAGAATTTTTTCTCTGAGTGTCGTGAATCTCTGGAACTCTCTTCCTCAAAAGGCAGTGGAAGCAGAGTCTTTGAAAAATTTTAAGCCAGAGCGAGATAGATTTTGATTAACAAGGGAATGATAGATTATTGGGGTTGAAGTTACAATCAGATCAGCCATGAGCTTGTTGAATGGCAGAGAGACTCGAGGGGCTGAGTGGCCTACTCCTGCTCCTCATTCATGTTTGTAAGAACCTAAAGATCAAAATCTCTGTCCCCTGAAGTCTTCTGGCTGTACTCCCTTGTGGGTGGCACAGTGGTTAGCCTCACAGCGCCAGGGACCCAGGTTCAATTTTCAGCTTGGGTCACTGTCTGTGCGGAGTCTGCATGTTCTCTAGATGTCCGCGTGGGTTTCCTCTGGGTGCCCTAGTTTCCTTCCACAGTCGTGCTAGTTAGGTCCTTTGGTCATGCTAAATTCTCCCTCAGTGTACTTGAACAAGCGCCAGAGTGTGGCGACTGGGGATTTTCCTTGACATTGGAGGATCATAGAGAAGATCTGCTGATGTCCCCAAACCTCATCTCTCCCCCAAATAGGAGGCAGTCTTTTCACCTTCAGCAGTCTCATGTGTTGTGATGCCCATGTCTTTAGTCATGTCCAAGTAAAAGCAATGGAATCCATTTATGTTGAACCATAGTATGAAATCTTTTTATTAATTGGCTACAATATTTTCAATTCATTGTCTCTTGATTTTTCCAGATGTCGAACGATGAAGAACAAGCCCTCGTTAACAAGTCAGGGTCTTCATTCCAGAGGCAGCATCACCATCTCCTACATTGTTTGGAGAAAACTACGGTAAGGAATGATACTCGAGACTCCACAGAAACCTGGAAGTAAATTAACTCTTCCTCTTAGAATTAGCTTTTGTGTTTTTGCATTTTTGCTTACAAACGAATTATCCTAAGATTATGGTGTATGTTTCACAGAAAATCATTTGCCCATTCGCTGTAAAGGTACACCAATAGATCTTATCAAAAAATTCTGTTACACGGCACCACATCATTCTTGCTTCACCTTTATCACCTAGCTTCTATCTTATCTATTCCCTTCATAATCTTATATGTTTCTATAAGATCTCCCCTCATTCTTCTGAATTCCAATGAGTGTAGCCCCAGTCTACTCAGTCTCTCCTCATAAGCCAACCCTCTCAACTCTGGAATCAACCTAGTGAATCTCCTCTGCACCCCCTCCAGTGCCAGTATATCCTTTCTCAGGTAAGGAGACCAAAACTGTACACAGTACTCCAGGTGTGGCCTCACCAGCACCTTACACAGCTGCAACATAACCTCGCTGTTTTTAAACTCCATCCCTCTAGCAATGAAGGACAAAATTCCATTTGCCTTCTTAATTACCTGCTGCACCTGCAAACCAACTCTTTGAGATTCCTGCACAAGGACACCCAGGTCCCTCTGCACAGCAGGATGCTACAGTTTTTTACCATTTAAATAATAGTCCATTTTGCTGTTATTCCTACCAAAATGGATGACCTCACATTTACCAACATTGTACTCCATCTGCCAGACCCTCGCCCACTCACTTAGATTATCTATATCCCTTTACAGACTTTCAGCGTCCTCTGCACATTTTGCTCTGCCACTCATCTTCGTGTCATCTGCGAATTTTGACACACTACACTTGGTCCCCAACTCCAAATCATCTATGTAAATCGTAAACAATTGCGGTCCCAACACTGATCCCTGAGGCACTGATCGCCAACCAGAAAAACACCCATTTACCCCCACTCTTTGCTTTCTGTTCGTTAACCAATCCTCTATCCATGCTAATACATTACCTGTAACACTGTGCACCTTTATCTTATGTAGCAGTCTCTGGTGCGGCATCTTGTCAGATGCCTTCTGGAAATCCAGATACACCACATCCACAGGTTCCCCATTGTCCACTGCACATGTAATGTTCTCAAAGAATTCCACCAAATTAGTCAAACATGACCTGCCCTTCATGAACCCATGCTGCGTCTTACCAATGGGACAATTTATATCCACCCCACTGATCGTCCTCTAGGCCCTGCACCCCATCAGGCCCTGCCACCTAGGTCCCACCCCTATATGTCCCATCCCCTTGGCACTGCCTCATGCCCAGTGGTCAGTGCCAAGGTGCCCCCTGGACACTGGTACTTTGCCCCTTGGGCAGTGCCAGGAGACCCAGGCTGGCACTGCCCAGGTGCCAATGCCCAGGGGGCACCACCCCTTCCCCCCATTGCCCGAGCCTCTGGGAGGCGTCGATTCTCCCTTCTTCACTCCAGCAGGGTCAGGCCTCTAGTTCCCCGAAAGTGGGGAGGTACTGTAAACCCCGCTGGAGTGAAATACCCCGGTGGGCGGGGAGATGCTAGCAGCCCCAGAAACGTCAATCCCGGGCCCACTAATAGCATTTCAATTACATTAAAATGCGGATTTGAATACTTCCCCTGCCTCCCCACCGATTTCCGGCGTGGAGCAGACACCGCTGGACATCCGGCGTTGTCACGGCAGGAACTCATGCGCAAATCCCGCCCATCACCCGCCACGAGATTCTCCCGGCCAGCTGCACTAAAATATTAGCGCAGTGGGATGGGAGAATCGTTCCCCCCCCTCACATTTTTGCTTCAGGATATAAAGTGCAACGGTCTTGCGGAAATTTGATTGATAATTCAGATTTAACTGATTTGATTGTTATTTTTTGTCTTTAGAAATTTTCCAAAACATTTCTTTTTGCATGAAGTGATTTAAATTTGATGAACAGACTTCTTTTTTCTGACTCATTCATGGAATTGGGCAGCGCATATCACCCAACCCTAACTGACCCTGGGGCGATATGTACTTAATTGAACCATTGCAGAGCAGGTGGTGCTGGTAATCCTACAGAGCTGTTAGGTAGGGAGTTCCAGAATTTTTATCAGAAAAGAGTGAAGAAAAGTGATATATTTCCAAGTCATGGTGATGTGTGACTTGAAGGGGAACTTGGTGGTGGTGGTGTTCCCATGTACCTGCTGCCCTTGTCCTTCTTGATAGTCGACGTCACGGGTTTGGAAGGTGCGGTCAGAGAAGCCTTGATGAGTTGCTGCAGTGCATCTTCCACACTGCTGCCATTGCTGTGTTGGTGGTGGAGGGAATGAATGCTGAAGGTGTGAATGGGGTGCCAGTCAAAGCACGCTGCTTTATCCTGGATGGTGTTAAGCTTGTTGGAGCTGCCTTCATCCAGGTGAGTGGATAGTATTCCATCACACCACTAACTTGTGTCTTGTAGATGCAGGAAAGGTTTTGGGGAGTCAGAAGGTGAATTCCTTGCCACAGAGAACTCAGTCTCTGGACTTGCTGTGATAGCCATAGTATTTATGTAGTTGGCCCAGTTAAATTTCAGGTCAATGGTGGGCCACCAGGATATTGATGGTCAGTGATTTGACAATGTTAATGCCATTGAACGACAAGGACAGGTATTTAGATGCTCTCTTGCTGGAGATAGTAATTGTGGTACTTCCGTGATACGGACATTATGGGCGGGACTTTACGGCCTCGCTCGACCCGAGACTGGAAAATCCCGCTCGAGGTTAACGGACATTTCCATTGTCCGCGCCTCGCCCACTCTGATTCCGTGACAGGCGGGACAATGGAATTCCAGAATACTTACCACTTTCAGCCCAAGTCTGAACCATGTTCAGACCTTGCTGCTTGCAGATTGCTTCATTACCTGAGGTGTTTCAAATGGAACTGAACACTGTGCCATCAGTATCAAACATGCCCACTTCTGTCCTTATGAAGAAGGGAAGGTGATCGATGAAGCAGCTGAAGATAGTTGGGCCGCGAAAGCAATGTCAAAGATCCCTTTGCTGATGATTGACAGGAGCATGATGGGACAGTTATTGCCAGCTTTAATTTTCTTTTTGCTTTCTGTGGATAGGACACACCTGGGCAATTTTCCACATTGTTAACTAGGTAGCAGTGTTGTATCCATACTGGAACAACTTTGAGGATCTCCTGCAGCAACATCCTGGGCTGATGGTGCCCAACAATCACAGCTACCGTGCGTGATGCTAAGTGACGCCAGCCAGTCCAGAGTCTTTCCCCTGATTCTAATTGACTTCAGTTTTACTGGGGCTCCTTGATGCCACATACAGTCATAGGCTGTCTTGATGCCAAGGGCAGACACTCTCACTTCATCTCTGGAATTCACTTCTTTTGTTCATGGTTGGCCTCAGACAGTCCTGAGGTCTGGAGCTGAGTAGCCTCAATGAAATGCAAGCTGAAATCAGAAAGCAGATCACTGCTGAGTAAGTGCTGCTTGAAAGCAATGTCATAGACCCCTTCTGTCACTTTGCTGGTGATTGAGAGTAAGTTAATGGGGTGGTTATTGATAGATGTGATTTTCCTTTCTTTATGTGAATAGGACATACTCAGCCAATTTTCCACATTGTCAGGTAGTTGCCAGTGTTGTAACAGTACTGGAACAACTTGGCTAAAGGCTTTTGGAAAACAGGTCTTCAGCATCACAGCTGAAATGTGGGCAGGGTCCATTGCCTTAGCTGTATCGCGTGCGTTCACTTGTTCTTGATATCATGTGAAGTGAATTGAATAAAGCTGAAATGTGGCATCCTCCATCGAACCAGGCTGAAATAGATCAACCAGTTAGCACTTCTGGCTGAAAATGGCGGCAAATGCATCACCTTTGTCTTTTACGCTCACATATTGGACAGGACTTTCCCATCGCGCCCACCTGAGACCAGAAATTTCCACCTGAGGTCCAAATTTTCCATCCTGCCGACAACGATTCCCACAGCGGATGAGACCAGAGCATTTACCCCATTGGGTCCTGTATCATAAGAACATAAGGGATCGAAGCAGGAGAAGACTATACAGCTTGTTGAACCTGCTCTGCATTTAATACGATCATGATTGATCCTGGGCTTCTGTTCAACTTTCCCTCTTGTTCCCCATATCCCTTGATTTTGTGAGAAAGCAAAATTCTGCCTCTCTGCTTTAAATATATTCAATGTTGGCACATCTTCCACCCTCTTGAATAGAAAATTGCAAAGAGGTGGTCACGTGATTTAGATGCAGGAACGGCTGTGTTTTCACAAGCTCTGGCGCCACTCATCTTCCAATCTGTTTTTTTTCCTGATTCACAACTCATAATTATCCGACCCTGATGTGTATAATCTGTGTTGTAATCCTGGAAGATCCTGGCTAAACCTTGATGAAGGGGAGCCGTATTAAGTCAAGTAAATCCTTGTTTGACCGAGGCAATTGGCGACAGCCGGGGTGGGGTCAGTTCGCAGTGATGGTTTCGCTGGCGAACAGGTCAGTGCCAATGGCGAGCGCAGTTTCCTCAGTGGGGATTCACCTTCAGTCCTTGGAAATTAAACCGCATGGTCTGTCGTACATCCTGGCTGACTCAGGGAGATGAGGCTGGAGAAGGGGTATCGGTGCACCCGATCTCCAGAGCGGTGCTGGGAATGAATTTGAGAATTGGCTGCCTTGCTTTCCCAATCTTGATTTGAGGGCCGAGTGTCTCAAGTTCGATCAAGCACATTGTATCCTGTCTTTGAGGCTGAGGGTCGGTCGAAGACTCTGACCGCTGGTCTTACGTTGTTTTATTCTCGGTGTTGGTCGAGAAAGGTTGGAGGGGGGCTGTATGTGTCAGGTCCTTGCTACCCACCAGGGACGAGGCTTTTCTTTGCCGAGGCTTCAGGACAATGACACGGTGGAGGTGCAGAGGCTTCGGTGAAACTCTGGATGGATCCTGGATATTGCTCGATGATCGTGCCATGGCTTTGGCCATTTCATGCTTCGTGGATGGTTATATCATCCTGCAGTTCATTATTTATCCTGAACTTTGTTCCCTTGAGATTATAATCCTGATTTTGTGATTCTGTCTTTCATCCTGACAAAGGTGAATGATATAAAAGCACAGAGGTGTTTGTCACTTGTTACATTGTGAAAATCAGGGTGGTTTATTTTGTTCCTTTGATTCACCACTGGTTTGCTTTGACAGCGGAATGAGGGAAGCCGTAGTTTAATTCTTTGTGGGTCTCCTTCTTTCCACTGGGGAGTATGCTAAGTTGGTTGTTTGATATGAGGGTACTTACCTGGTTCAATTTGTCTTTTATGTGCTGTAATCCTTGCACTTACACTGAGGGAGTATAATTTTTAGTACCTTTCATTTTGTTTTTATATAAGATGAGTAGCGCCCCAGCAGAGTGGCGAGTGGGCGGTTTGGTATAGTGATGGTTGGTATGGCCTTATAAGTCCTCATTGTGGGTGAGGAAAATCCCCTATTAGAACTGTTGGGGTCATGTTTCTCTTTTGCATTTTTGTTATCTTGGGATTTGGGAACCCTTGCTTGTTTCCTGAGAAAGTACAGACAGATCATGTGTCCTGGAAAAGATTGGGCCTTTATTTTGTCATTAGTTTCCCTGGTGTTGTTGGAGTGGGGAATTATGTTCTGGTGCACGCCCGACTATAGCTGACTATAGTAGAGCTGACTAAACCTTGGATATCCAGCCTTGTTAGGTTGATCTTCTGCATAGGTAGTGGCAATGGTTTGATTGCTTGGTTCATGGAGTGTATGGTGGGCATATTATCCAGCTGTCGGGGTTTCTCTGATGTGGGGAAATGGGTCAAATCTCATTGATAGTGGGGTCTAAATGGTGCTTTTAGGGTCCCTAATGAAAGGGGTAGTTTGCTTTGTTCAGGCTTGTTGGCCCTTATTTTAGTGTGTTGTTGAGCAGGTTAGGGCAATAGGGTCAGGTGGAGGGTATGTTGGATGGGGAAGTAGGCTGCCCTCCCCCAAGATATCCCCTTTTGGCACTTTCTGGACTACTCTCTCTCCTGAGACTTGGTTCACTGGGGATCTGGTGTCCTACTGGCTGCGAGGCCTAAGTTCGAGTCTGGGTGTTTCGGTTCAGCGTTGTTGGAGTCTCTCTTTGGTTGGAAATTAGGCTGCTTGGAGGAGTAGGTCACCTCCTCGACGTGGTCATATATGGAGACTTCCACTCTGTTCATCTTCTACGTTTGGTTCCCCCCACCCCCCTTCCCCGGGGAGGGCCTGTTCCTTGTAAGGATCATACTATTCTGTTTCTCGTATCCTTCCTGCGGAAGAACTATATGTGGCGTCTATTGGATAGCCCTGATGCTCCTTTCTCTTTCTGGGGCTCCATTTCTTCATTTTGGTGGGTATCGCATTGATTTAGGCTCTATTTTGTTATAGACAATCCTGGAGCGTTTCACTTGTCCTGTCAGGAGGAGAAGGGTCGTATCTCTCCCCTAGATACCCTGTTGATGGGTGTCTTGACAATTCTCCTTCTCCTAGTTAGTGGGATTTCCTTGGCGGAAAATGGTTTAGGTTTTCAGGTGATGGGGAGCCTGATCGGAGAGGAGGAAGGTTCGTTGTGTTGCGAGCCAAGGTGAGGTGTACAAATCCTTGGCTCACATGAGAGTACACAGACGCACTCCATCCTATAGCGATGGCAGTATCCTGATGTTCCTCTTTCTCTGGGTTATCCTTTTATTGCTTGGAGGTCCTGGGATGTTGAGTTCGGTCCCAGTTGGTTGTATATTATCCCACAAGGGATCCTATATGTTGGGCAGGATTCTCCGGCCAAGAACGGAAATTCCCACCCGAGTTCAATGGACCTTTAAATGGTCCGTCAAATTTTCTGTCTCACCTGCTACGATTCCCATGGCGGGCAAAACAGGAGAATTTCGGCCATTGTGTAGCTCGGTCTCTGTTATCCAGTGGAGGAGCCATGGAGCCATGTGCTCATGACTGTATCCTGTTATCCTTAGATCCCCCCACTCTTCTTTGTCCTTTCTTTATCCATACGAAAGGAGACACTGACTACAATGATTGCAACAATTGATAATCGGAATCATTTGTATGAATATTCGTTAGTCTTTTCTGCATGTTTATATGGAATAATGGTCACTCTACTGTACTGGATTTGAGGGATTTGGTGCCTTTTGTGGCAAATGGAAAATGGAAAACTCCTCATAAAAATATTCTTCGGAAAATTTAAAGATTCACAACCCTCTTGAGTGAAGAAATTTCTGTTCATCTCAGTTCTAAATTTTTGAGTCCTAATCCTGAGATAATGTCCTCTTGTTCTCAATGCTCCAGCCAGGGGAAATTGCGTCTCAGTATCTACCCTGTCAAGCCACTTCATAATCATGAATGTTTCAATAAGATCACCTCACATTCTTCTAAATTCTGGAGAGTATAGGCCCAGTTTACTCAGCTCCTAAAAAGGCAACCTTCTCCCCCCAGGGACCAATCTAGTGAACCTTCCCTGTACCGCCTCCAATGCAAATCCATCCTTACATATGGAGACCAAAATTATACATAGTATTCCAGGTATAGTTGCACCAAAGCTGTGCAACATTATAGCAAGACTTCTTTATTCATGTATTCAAATCCTTTGCAATAAAGACCAACATGCCATTTGCTTTCCAAATTGCTTGCTGTGCATGCGCGCTATCTTTCTGTGTTCCTTGTCAGAGTTTCTCTTAACATCAGTATTTACAAGTTTCACACCTTTTAAAAACAATTCTGCTTTTCTATTCTTGCTACCAAAATGAATAACCTCACACTTCCCACTTTACACTCCATCTGCCACCTTGCTGCCCACTCAGTTAGCCTGTCTCTGTCTCTTTGTAGCCTTCTTGTTCCCTCCTCAGTTTGCGCTCCCGCCTAGCTTTGTGTTGCCAGCAAATTTAGATACATTATGTCTCTACGTGTAAGTCATTAATATAGGTTGTAAATAGTGAGATCTCAGCACTGATCCTTGCACTCACAGCCTGCCAACTTAAATGTATCCCATTTATTCCTACTCTCTGCTTCCTGTCCATTAAACAATCCTCTATCCATGCTAATATATCAACGCCAGGTCTATGAATCCTTATCTTGTGTGTTAATCTTTTGTCATTGAGAATGGAGATGTTCAAGGAGACTTGTCCTCTTCTTAGATGTTTAAGTGTCCAGCCAACTTGATGTAGCAGGACTCTCGGACGTTGATCTGCTCTGTCAGTTATGGGATTACCTGGCTCTGCCTACATACATGCTGCTTCCACCTTTTAGCATTCATGTAGCCCTGGACTGTAGCTTCACCAGATTGTCACCTCACCTATACATGCACCTGCTGCTGCTCATGCCATGTTCTTCTATATTACTCATTAAACCAGGATTGGTCTCCTGACTCAATATTCATGGTAAAATGAGGGCTATGCTGGGCCATGACGTTATGGATTTTGGTTGAATACAATTCTACTGCTGCTGATGCCTCACAGGTTTGAGCTGCAAAGCCTGTTTTGAATCTGCCCCACCTATCACGGTGGTAGCGTCACACAACACGATGGGAGATGTCCTCAGCATGAAGATGAGACTCCATCCCAACATGGAAAATGCAGTGGTCACTCTTACCAATATTGTTGTGTCCTGATGCACCTGCAATAGTAGACCGCTGAGGACGAGATCGAATGGGTTTTTCCCACATGTTCTCTCTGTAGGCCCAGTCTGGCAGCTATGACCTTCAGCACTTCTCAGCTTGGTCAGTGGTGGCGCTACTGAGCCACTGTTCATGGTGAACACTGAGGTGCTGTATACAGAGTATATTCTCTGCCCTTCCTGTACTATAGATGCAACAATATCATCATTCAGATAGTCACTTCATACAATATGCCTTGGTATTACAATTATTTTTAAACCATGGATGAATTACATCAAAAATAAGAGCCAAGATATACCCAACAAAAGAGTTTAGCTGAATAATGTAAATTGTAAATATTTAGAAAGTTTCCTATTCCTTTTGCCAGAACATCAGGGAAGCCACAGTGTAAAAGATCTCTTGTCACAATGGAGGAAAATGACACTTGAAGAAAATATCATTCCTCACCATAGCAAGTTAGTCCTGGAAACTCCTTTGACAATGTACCAGAAACACAACTTCAGCTGAGGAATTGTACACGTAACAAGGAACTTTAGCAAGAAGTTTAAAAATAGAAATTGTTTTAGAATATAGAGATTTGGAAAAGCGCTGTCAAATCTACAAACTCGTTCAATAATCAAATGATTTTATTTTATAAAGGAGTATTTGTCGTTTTACTTTTAAGTACTAAACTAAGCCAGACATTTTGGCCGGAATCTTACCACCATTCACGCCAGCGGGCTTTTCCCATCCCGCTGCAGTGAACGGAGCTTTGACTGGCCGCCAAAGTCTCCGACCTCATTGCAGCAAGAGCGTGGTGTGAACGGGCAGTAACATTGTGATCCCCATTTACCTAGAGATGTTACTGAATGGTAAGACAGCTATAATACCAATGACAATAACTTCTCACATTTCTTTCCTAAGGACAGTAAATTCATAACATGGTGCTTAGCAGCTGTCCCAGTATTTTACTGCTATAAAGCAATTTCAGCATCCCCCCCACCCCTCTCACAGACACCCCAGCATGAGATTCTGTTTATTATAGAGGAACATGGACCTTAGTAAAAGTTTACATTTTCTATCTCCTGTCAAACATTGAAAATATAATGCCACACCCAGTGTGATAGAATTTTGAGGTATCAGTCACCGGGGTAGTAAAACTAGCAATCATCTCCATAGAGTAAATGCATACTGATCTCATTTTTCACATGAGCCCAAAGCAACAGAAATTGTTCTGATCACTGCCTTTTCGTGAGACAGTGCATCATGTGAACCTTTGATCATGACACCACTGGTGATCTGAATGAGCGTTGACCCATGATTTCAGTTGGTGTAACCGGGATTATTTTCCTAAGTGAAAATGCAAATCTTTTGTGTTGTGCACAAGCAATTGCTTTTTACCTCTTTCAGTTTTCCAATTCATAGCTTCATGTAATTGAGTTCAGAAAGAAAAAGTGCATGTAAGGGATGTTATTCCGGGAGTAACCTGCAGCCAATGCTTTGACATAGGGGCGGCACAGTGGTTACCACTACTGCCTCACAACGCCAGGGCCAGGGACCCGGGTTCAATTCCAGCCTCAGATGACGGTGTGGAGTTTGCACCTTCTCCCCATGCCTGCGTGGGTTTCCTCCGGGTGCTCCGGTTTCCTCCCACACTCCAAAAATGAGCAGGTTAGGTTGATTGGCCATGGTAGTGTCAGGAGGATTAGCAAGGGAAATAGCGTGAGGTTATGGGAATAGGCCCTGGGTGGGATTGTTGTCGGTGCAGGCTTGATGGGCCGAATGGCCTCCGTCTGCGTTCCTGCACTGCTGGAACAATGAACTCTATCACAATCACCTTGCAGTATTTTAGCCCAGGCCCACTTCCAGCAATTGGCTAACAGAGAACACTTTGCAAAGTGCCATGCCATCCAAATAGTATAAGCATGAAACAAACATTTAATGAAAAATAACTATGGGTTAAAGACTTTGTTAAAATAGAGGAAATTCCTGCAAGCACATCAACGAGTGATAAAAATGGCACACGGGAATTCCAACGCCCTCATGAGGAATGCATTCAGTACCACTCAATAATTTATATTTTTCATGGATCATCAATCTATTTTATTAACCTTCTGTGTTTGCATCTGTGGAAAAGTATATGCCAACCAGTGTCTGAAGTTGCAAGAACATTTGCATGACTTGGAATGTTTTCTGATGAAATGTGCAGGAAATCTTATTGTTTGTAGTTACTGTGTCTGTAGTCTTTATTGTCTGCGTATTTTTTCTCTAATTCTATGTTATTTTTATTTGTACATATGCACCCATTAGGGTAACAGGTGTTAGTGCTGGGAAATGGATACAATAGATAAAATGTCCCATTTTCTGCACCTAATTTCAGCACCAATCAGTTCCAGGTCAGATTTGAGAACAGGTTAGACTCACGTTCTACTTTGCTTCAGCAATGAACCTTCACTGTTAACCTGAGAGGAACTCCACGCTGCACTAGTGACTTTTTAAATTTACAACTATTTTGACCTCTCTCAGTGGGATTGCTAATTTAATATAAATTTTTGCCCCTGGTCGCACATCTACAAGGATGTCCACATTAACCATGCTCAAGTTCCCTCTTGCACTGGATTATTGTAGTCAGAGCTGGAATCCAGAAATAAAAGGTTACTGTGCCAGGGCACTGTGTCACTCAGTGACATAACACAAACATACACTCAAACTCACAAATAATATCACACAAAGCATTCCTTATTTATGTCAAATATTCTACACAGAATAGAACTAAATTTACTTTGCCCATTTTACTCGATGAATGCTTGGATTGAAGAAACTGTCACGTAGGTTTTTTTGTAATTTTCAGGAAAGTCGTCAATACATTTGGCTATTCTTCCACCCCACATCAGGAGATTGTCACGGCAAAACTATTGAAATTTAACGTAGCCCGGTTTGATCAGGACACTTTATCGGTGTCGTTTCATAATTTTTCAAAATCTCATTTTGTCAGTTCAATGCCAAAATAGCAAATTACAAACTTGACATTGGGTGGGTAACTACTGAAATCGTTTTCAGTATCTTTTTAAAACCTTAAGAAAATTCAGCAGCTAACTATAAATATATTACTTATAAAAGAGTAGGTAAAGTGCGATCAACTTCCATATCTTAATGAAACAGGATTATTGTCCTTTGATAGCCAATTTAATAGTCAATAGCTGTGGGGCGGCATGGTGGTATAGTGGTTAGCACTGCTGCCTCACGGTTCCAAGGACCTGGGTTCGATTCCCGGCTTGGGTCACTGTCTGTGTGGAGTTTGCGCGTTCTCCCCATGTCTCTGTGGGTTTGCTCCAGTTTCCTTCCACAGTCCAAAGATGTGCAGGTTAGTTTGATTGGCAATGCTCAATTGCCCCTTAGTATCCCAAGATGCATAGGTTAGTGGGGTAAATATGTGGGGTCACAGGGATAGGGTTTGGGTAGGATTTTTGTTGGTGTAGACTCGATGGGCTGAATGGCCTCCTTCTGCACTGTAGGGATTCTATGAATTTTTTTTAAGCTTTGTTCGCCAAAAGCATCTTTTGTATAAAAAAGGGCTTTAAAATCCTTCTGGCAATGATTTATTATTAAAATATACTTGAAAATTTCAAACAAGTAAATGTAGATATTTATATTGATGACCTGTGTAAGGCTCTCAGTTAATGAAGGTGTCAGAAAAGATGCTGGTGTTTTGTTCAGATATTTGAATATACTCATTTTAAACTGTTAAGATGCATTAGTTATTGTTTCTTTTTTGTTGGCATGTTACCATAAAGGGATTGTCCTATCTTGTGGATGATCCCCTCTTATCAGTTCGGTCTTCAGCATCCATTAAGGTACCAGTTTGATTGTTCATGTCAGAACTATCTGAATTTAAGTGTGTGTAACTCTGCATTTTATGGTATTTGTGCTGTAACTGTTAACGCTTTGACAGTCTGAAGATGTTTGTGCCGTATGCTGGTATTCTGTGATTGTGCAAAAGCTTCTCTGCTGGTTACTTGTTTTGCTGTTTTAATGAATTTGGTGGCGTTCTTTCCAGAATGTATTGATCCACTTAGCTCTAGTGCCCACTCCTTAATAAACGTCTGAAAGCTGGTAGGTAATATTATGCCACATACATTTAGTACATCACTGGCTCTGTGACCAAGAATTTTAGACATCTTTTCACTCTTAAAGTTATAGAAATATGATGAAGAGATTGTGTCAAGCGAGTGCAAATGATTCCAAACTTAAAACTTTGGACAGTAAAAGTTTAAAGTTGATAAGAATAAATTTAAAAGTAATGGGGAAATAAGTATATAAACATGTGGTCGGTGATTTTTGTATAGAATTGTGTCAGATCCAAGAAAAGTTTAACTACCTTTTCAATATATCATTTACATTCATTGAATATATAGATATATCGATGTCATCTATAAATTTTAATATAACCATGGCATTTTTTGACAAATTTAATGATTCCAAAAATCCTTGAGGCTTCTGCTTTCTTTTGTCGGAACACTAACAGAGGAATAGCAAAGTCCACCATGCAACAACAGGAATCTGGCTTTGCCGGGTCTCTGCTATTTCTGGGAAATTCCAGCATGTCTTGTACAGGCTGGAACCTCAACTTGTCCCTTTGCAAGGTAAATGGCATGCAGAGGCGCACCAGGAGTGGGGACTTTCTACGAATGGAAATCCTGCTTCCTTGGGCCAGTTGGGGCCCAATAAAGAATTGAAGCCTGGTGCACCCAGTAAAGTGAGGCATACTGTCCTCTAGATTGACTGAAGTGGGTCCCAGCAGAGGGTGTCAGGCCAGGAACCCTGGACAACCGAAGAAAAGTGCCGATTTTTAATTTAAATATTGATTGGTGCCTTTATGCTGAGTGGGCTGAGTGGAGCATAGCTGGAATGTGAAAAGCAAGTATCAGCAACCCACCATCCCCATCCCCTAACCCAACAGCCATTACAAGGGAAGACACCAGATTTTACGATTACGTGGGGCAGATGAGGACCAGAAATCCATCTGCAGTGGGGAGGCGATGGCCTAGTGGTATTATTGCTAGACTATTAATCCAGACATTCAGCTAATGTTCTGGGGAACCGGGCAGGTGGTGGAATTTGTATCCAATATTGGAATTAAGAATCTACTGATGACCATGAAACCATTGTCGAATGTCAAAAAACCCCATCTGGTTCACTAATGTCCTTTAGAGAAGGAAATCTGCTGTCCTTACCTGGTTTGGCCTACATGTAACTCCAGGACCACAGCAATGTGGTTGACTCTCAACCGCCCTCGGGCAGCCCCAGGAATGAATAAAAAGAAACTTGCACCTGTGTGACTGAAGTGGGTCCCAGCAGAGGGCATCAGGCAGGAACCCTGGGCAACTGAAGAAAGGTGCCGATTTTTAATTTCAATATTGATTGGTGCCTTTACACAGATGGCTGAGTGGAGCATAGCTGGAATATGGAAAGCAAGTATCAGCAACCCACCACCCTATCCCCTGCCCCAACAGCCATTACAAGGGAAGATATGCACTGCTAACAATCCTTTATATTTACGCTACGGTCCCTGCAGAGGGCACAAGTTGGTTCAATCCCAGCACAATGAGCGGGATTTTTGAATCAGTGTTTTTTTGTCACTCAGTGTCCATGTTTCTCACCATTTTATTAGAATTCAGTGAACTATGTAGCCACAACTGATTTTGTCATGAAAATGACAGGCAAAATGGTTTTTGCTAAATACAAAGCCAGTTTGTCTAATTTTTACATGCTGGATTTGAATACCATTGTGGGATATCACTAATTATTTTCCTGTTTATTTCATTTCCTGCTTCCCGATTCAAGGAACCCGCTCAGTTTTTTTATTTTTCTATATTATCATCATCATGATTGTCACATTTATTGTTTCCCTGGGAGACAGCTTATTTAGCAAATACTGTGGTTGCAAGGACTGAATGACTTGTGTAAAATTATTAGGCTTCAAAGCAGGGGGTGGCACGGTGGCACAGTGGTTAGCACTGCTGCCTCACAGTGCCAGGGACCCGGGTTCGATTCCTGGCTTGGGTCATTGTCTGTGCGGAGTCTACACATTGTCTGCGTGGGTTTCCTCCGGGTGCTCCAGTTTCCTCCCACAGTCTAAAGATGTGCTGATTAGGTGCATTGGCCATGCTCAATTCTCCCTCAGTGTATCTGGACGGGCGCCGTATTGTGGCGACTAGGGGATTTTCACAGTAGCTTCATTGCAGTGTTAATGTAAGCCTACTTGTGACTAATAAATAAACCTTTTACTTTAAGCTAGCTGCTATGCTACGTGCAAGGTGCCTGTGCCAGTGTTTACACCTCTTAGCCTTGATCAGCCGATAACTTGACCATTAGAGGGATTTTAAGAAGTGATTTGGGATCGGGTGGGAAGAAAAAGTGTAAAAACTGCAAAGAGGTATCCGAGCCACCTCAAAATCAGCCACTTCTGATTTTGATGGAGACAAGACAAGGACCAGGCAACCAATCTCAGGAGGTGGGTTAGTTGTTTAAACCATTTAAGGGCCTTCATTTTAACAAGGTTTATATATTTTATTGCTGTTGTTGAAGAAAGGCTGGATCCATAACATAAGGCCGGAATTGAGTCCAGGTTCCTGCGGCTATGAGGCAGCAGCGCTAACCACTGTGCCACCGTGCCAACCTCTTCTGGGTTTCCTGACTAACATCTTCTCACCCTGCCCCAAAACCCCACTCCAAGTTTCAGTCATTTGCTTGACAAGTTGTGGCCAGTTTTTCTCAAAAGTAGACCTCCGAGACAGAGGGGAAAGAGATCTGCAGAGTTGTTTAAATATTTAAAAATAAGAAAAATAGGAATAGAAAAATTAGGTGAGAATATATTATTTGGAAATCAAGTAGGGTTAAAACGAGAAAAGAAGGAAGGTTAAACTGGCAATATGTATTTATTACTTTTAAGTACAATTTAATATAAAGGTACTCTTGAATTGTCACTGACCTTATTACTATGACACTAAGACTAGCTTCAGCGTCTCAGTGAAATGTGAAATCCTTGACTTCCCGTCTACGAATTAGTCTAATTAGTGATTTGGTGGAAAATACCTTTGATCTGTAAGACTTTATACAAGATGATGCAGCCTATTGCAAGAAACCTCATGAGCAATTTCTATTATATTTCTTATCTATGACCAAGTGTAGAAAAATATCGTATGATAAAGGTTCTTAAAATTCCATGTTCACAATGACTCCCTCAGTCAGGACACAGTTTGATTTGGGGTTAATGGATCTATACATATATCCACCGTAGGGTATTTCATTATTACCAAGTCTTTTAAATTTGAGTTCAAATCGCTGATATTTTCTGCAATCATCATTCTTTCCAACAACAGAATCTTTACTGTCTTGGCTGATCATGATTGACCCGATGTACTGGTGGATGTCAGGAGCGAATACTGTCAGTTTCCATCAAAAGAACGTATTAAAAACTGTGCCACTGCTTCACTGAAACTGCAATTTGATTTCACTGATATGAAATTGTATGGTGCATGATTAACATACAAACATACTGACATGAAATACCATTGTCGGCTATTTTAAGAATGAATACTAACCCGATTATTTTGAATAGGTTAAAATCTTCATAAAATAGCAAGGTGGGATTTCATGCAAATTTCATAAACACCTGATTTCATCTCTTCTTCACCTTCTCTTCTGTTATTATTTTTCACCCATCATCATTCGAATACTTATTCGATTTTACAAAGCCATGCTCGCAGTGTAAAGCATCATCCCCCTCGACAATGTCTCAAGAACTGTGTGCGATGGTCAGTACACCTGAACTGATCTCTGTGTCACACAACCGAAGCGTACTGCTGGCGTGACAAATTCCATGTTAGGCGTTCAAATCGTGTAATCTTCTTCTTGCTGTAGACCCTTTCTGTGAAGGGACAGCACAGTGGTTGGCACTACTGCCACACAGCGCCAGGGACTGGGGTCGATTTTCGGCTTGGGTCACTGTCTGTGTGGAGTCTGCATGTTCTCCCCGTGTCTGCGTGGGTTTCCTCCAGGTGCTCCGGTTTCCTCCCACAGTCCGAAAGACGTGCTGGTTTAGGGGATTTGCGATGTGGAGATGCCGGCGTTGGACTGGGGTAAACACAGTAAGAAGTTTAACAACACCAGGTTAAAGTCCAACAGGTTTATTTGGTAGCGAAAGCCACACAAGCTTTCGGAGCTCCAAGCCCCTTCTTCAGGTGAGTGTGAAGGGGCTTGGAGCTCCGAAAGCTTGTGTGGCTTTTGCTACCAAATAAACCTGTTGGACTTTAACCTGGTGTTGTTAAACTTCTTACTCAGGGGATTTGGCCATGCTAAATTCTCCCTCAGTGTACCCAAACAGGCCCCGGAGTGTGGCGACTAGGGGATTTTCACAGTAACCTCATTGCAGTGTTAATGTAAGCCGACTTGTCACATTAATAAATAAACTTTAAACTATAAACTTTAAACTGAAATTGGTGTGCACCTGATTTACCATTTGGTAAACTCAGTCAGCAAGTCGAACTAACATGATACTTAGCGTTACTTAGCACAGGCGTTGCTAAAAACTTATTCCTCACCATTATCATCTCAACCGAAATGTGGGAAAAATAAAATGTGTAATTAGAGTAACCACAAATAGGTGGTTAGCTAATTACAGCTTCTGCCGCTAGTGGTGCTCAATATATAAGATTGGAATTCAGCACTAAGTACCCGCCAATGTGGCCACAATTCCGACCCTGATTCTCCCTGTTAACATATTCCTTTAAAAAAAAGGTGAAGCGCCAGGATTTTCCTGAGACTGATGTATAAAAATACTTTTTTTTTATCTCTGTCCCTTTTTCTCTTTCACTTAGAATCATGACTTTGTGGATGAACAAACATACGAAGAGAATTGTCTAGAAGGATCTACAAGAAATCGATCAAACTCTCACAGCCCTTCTCTCTCGTCTCAACATGGTTTAACAGGAACATGTTGTTCAAGACGCAGCAAAAAGCCTTTCCGGCTCCCAAATTCCAATATTTCTTGCAGTCATCCTGGAAGTGTACAGGAACTCAGTACGATTCAGATTCGATGTGTGCAACAAGGTGCTCTCTCCAACAGGTAACTATCTCAAAGTATTCATAAATTAAAACTCAATAGCCCAAATTATTAACTTAATAAGTAAATATAAAAATGTCTTCCTTACAAATTATGGAAACTAATACCACATCAATTAAGTGAAAAGGGTCACTATCAACTATTTGTTAATACACAAGTGGTCAAACTATCTTGTACACAATGCAGTATTGTTGGATTCAAACTGTTCTAACCAATCAATGACATTGGTTCAGTTTTTCCGCTCTCCAGCCTCCTTTCCTTCTCTATGAATGGTATGCTTTGTCTGTATAGCACGCAAGAAACAATACTTTTCACTGTATACTACTACATGTGACAATAATAAATCAAATCAAATCAAATCAAAACCAAGACCTGTGTTTGAACCACACAATAGACCACATGTGATGGCTCCATGGGAATTGCCCAGGAAGTTTGAACTTCCAATGGGCAATTCCCGGCTCTCCAGGACTCTCCAAAACAGTCTCAGACTCTAAGTTAGAATCAGAAACGTTGGACAGTTCCATGGACAGTTACCAAGGAAAAGACCCTAGTCTAACTCCTGAGTAACTATACAACTGCACCCCCCAACACTCATCCCCAAACCTACTGACTATCCACTGGTCCCCCCAACCACCTCCCTGGATCCAACCAATCCAACTACCCCTCTCAACCCTCCACAACCACTCCCCGGGCAGATCTGACTGCTTCCGACCACCTGACTACCCCCCAACTCAGTATGACTAGCCCTCATCATCTGACCACTTGTCAAACCTGACCCTACTTGGCCCCGACCTGACAACCCTTCCTGATCTGACCTAACTACCCCTGACCCATCTAACTACTTACCCGCCTCACCCATCTGCCACCCTATACACCTGCCACCCTACCACCTCACCTATCTGCCACCTACTTACCTCACCCACCCTACCCATTTAGCTACCCCGCCATTCCACTCTACCTAGTGATTCACTCATTCACAAACATTCATGTTGGACATTTAGGGCCTTATTTTACCATTTTGATTCTAAGTGCTGAGTGGACTTGAAACTGGGAATGTTTCAGATCCGACTTTTAGATCCATTCTCAGGCATCCCCCTATGTATTCTGCCTGAAAAAAATCAGTGATTTTGAATCGCGTTGCAGAAGCCTATGGGTGGGGCTTCATGCACCCGAAACCCTGCAGCTCCGATCGGCGCCTCCAACTGCACATGCGCAGAAAGAAAATGATAGAATGCTGCTCCCCTGCCACATCCCTTCCAGGCCGGATACTGCCTCCCCCAGGCCCCCACAGACATTGCCCATCCCGACAACATTACTGAGCCCCTTATCCCCCACCCCTCCACCACCCAGACTGATCGTGGGCCCTCCCCCCCCTTCCCCCCACTGATCGCAGGCAAAGTGGCAGCAGAGCAACCTTTCCCCCACCACCCCCAACGAATCTCAAGTAGAGAGCTATCAGATGCTTGGCACCTACCTCCTCACTAACTGGAGCGTCCGAATCGGACTTCTATGGAGCATTTCTGTTTCGTGCCGATTCTGGATGGCCAAACGCGGTGTTAAAGGGGGAAATGCCGGTAAAGTTGGGCGTGCAGTCCATTAAATCAATTTAATGCCAGCAAATGCATTTAAAAATGGCCGTCGCGCCCGAACCGAGTCTGGCCATTTTCGGGCCTTGGTAAAGGGGGAACCGGTGCGGAGGCAGGCAAGGATCGCGCTACTCACCTCACGCCCGACTTTACCAAGTTTTTGTGCCCGGAAATGGGCACAACGCGATGGTAAAATCGGGCCCATAGGGTCAGTTTATTGTCCCTGCAAGTGAGGCTCTTTTTCATGATGAAGATCCAAGAAATAGCCAAAATTTCTAAGGCCTGCCCCATTACCTGGCATTTCCCATCACCCCGGGGGTGGGACTGGAGTCACCTGGGGTTCGCAAATGCGCAATTAGCAGAGGCAGCTAGCCACTTAATTCCTTAGCCATCTCCACTGAAGTGGGATTTCAGTCAGCCAGAAGTGCGGGATCTGAAAGTAAGAAGAGATCTGAACTTAGTGGATTTCTTTTGATCGCCAAGGTGCTGGTTTGGATTTAGTCCCAGAACACCTTTGCAAGAGGCAAAGCACCCTTTAGGATTGTTAAAAGTGAGCACACAGTGAATTACACACTTCTTATGCACAAACTCACTGGGGGTGATCTTGAGTCCACACTTACCATCGTGCAAATGGCGGCAGGGGCTCAAGATTCGGAAGTCACAGATCTCACTGGCGAGATCACAATTTCGGATCTACCCTGCCGCTCAGGTTCACGCCCGTTACACGCGTGAACCTGCTTTACACGGGTTTGAATAGATTTTAACATAATTAACTCACCCCTTCTTCAGATATTGACCCTCCCCACCATATATTGACACTGACGTGAACCTATCGCAGGGATCTCCCCAGGGGCGATGGCCATTGCTGCGGGGGGAAGGGGGGGGGGCGTTGGAGGTGGGTGACAGCTCAGACTTTTGGGAGGGGGGGAATGATCGGGGAGTAGGAAAGAATGGCCTGATGATCAGGGGGGATGTTAGAGAAGTGCAACTCTGAATAAAGGGTAGGGAGGGGAGCCCTTGAGACTTCTGTAATGAGCTGGGGCGGGGGGAGGAAGGTTTACTCAGGTTATGATGGGGCGACCTTTAAAGATGCTCTGATCTCTGTGCAGCTGGGTTTTGTCAGCGTGTTGAGACCTGCCCCCCTGCCCCCTCCAAAGTGAAACACACCCCCTTGATTTTCTCTCTAGAAACAACACACTGCCAATTTTTGCTAAGATTTAGCCCATTGGAACTGTCAAGCTAGCAAGGGACTGCCCAGCTGTCAAGGTACTGTTAAAGAGTTGTCCAATTTCTGAGGAACTGTTAAAGAGCTGTCCAGCTGTCAATGAACTGTTAGAGAGCTGTTCAGCTGTCAAGGAACTGTTAGAGAGCTGTTCAGCTGTCAAGGAACTGTCCAGTTGTCAAGGAACTGTTAAAGAACTGTCCAAAGCTGTCTAGGAAGTATCAAAATCATCGATAAACTGCCCAAGAATAATAGGTGACTTGGCATGAAAGGGTTAAGGGCAAAGGGTGGTGGGTAGGGAGGATGGATTGGCATGAGTTGGCACTAAGTTATCATAGGGGATATGGGGCTGGGTAGAATACATTAAGTTGTCATAGGAATTGTGATGGGCTATGAGGTATGGGTGGGAGCATGGCTTAGCACAGGTTGGAATAGATGAAGCATATGGAGTGTGGGTGTGTGGAGGGGTTGGGGTACGAGGGAGGGGTGAGGGCTGGAGCACAGAGGCAGCCATGCACCAGGCCAACTTCAGCATCTGGCAGCCTATGCACTCATTCAGGGGTTGCCCGTCCCAGCTCGTATTTCAGACCACCTCCCCCTCCCCCTGTCCCCACCGACTGAAAATCCGACCCGCATGTGGGCAGCCATTTCTAAAGTTCTTGTGCACCGAGCCAGGAAATCTCCCGACTCTGTAAACCCAACTCAGGGACAGAAATCTGGCCTTAAACCTACTTTACGGCAGCTGGTACCGTAAAAAGGTGCATGTTTTCTGCACTGAGGGAGTTCCTCCACATCGTGGATCGGAAGTCTGGTCTTGTTAAGTGCATTCAGGTAAGTGGGTAGTTTTCTGTCTAATCAGTGCCAAATGCAGCGAATCCACTTCTGATTGGAAGATTGGGGACATTATTTTTCAAAACTTTGCAAGTTAAAATAGCGTCAGTGTTACTCTTGTGACATGGAGATGCCGGCGTTGGATTGGGGTAAACACAGTCTGTTGTGAGACTTCTTACTGTGTTTACTCTTGTGACTCAGGACTCTGATGCTTTATTTGAAATGCTGTGAGAGTTTACAAACCGATTTGGTGTGGGCCCACCTTTGGCCTAGTCGTGGGAAACTGTGCCAGAGCGCAGATGCAGCTCGAAGCTTAGGCCTGCAGAAGTGGAATAGTCATCAGCATTGGACCCTTTGGGTTGCTGCCTGAACATCTGCAGAAAGGCGACAAAAGATGCCCTCCTCAGTCTTGGAACCTGGGTCCTATAAACACTCAGTGAGCCCACGCCCAAGGCCCAAAGCCAGTTCAGTGTCTCTCAGGTGAATGCCATACTTTTTGCTACATTGGCAGGAGGGCCAATATCTTCCTTTACCTTATTATAATGTTTGCCCGAAAAACACACCAGTTGTAGACAGAGGCCCAAGTCTTTGGCCAGCCTTGAAATTCTCCAGGCATTTCCCAGGTGCTATAATGAGGAATATCAGAGTCTGAGAATTGGTACGGTTCAAGCCAGTGTGTGGAAGCCTGCCAAAATAGGCCACAAGACTATAAGATATAGGAGCAGAATTAGGCTATTCGGCCCATCGAGTCTGTCCTGTCATTCAATCATGGCTGATAAGTTCCTCAATCCCATTCTCCCTCCTTTTTCCCGTAACCTTTGATCCCCTTATCAATCAAGAACCTATTTGTCTCTGTCTTAAATACTCAATGACTTGGCCTCCGCAGCCTTCTGTGGCAATGAATTCCACAGATTCACCACCCTCTGGCTGAAGAAATCCCTCCTCATCTCAGTTCTAAAGGGTCGTCCCTTTATTCTGAGGCTGTGTCCCTTAGATCCTAGTCTCTCCTACTAATGAAAGCATCTTTCCCACATCCACTCTATCCAGGCCTTTCAGTATTCTGTAAGTTTCAGTTAGAATAGGTTTCATACTGAGGGACATTAATGTTGCAGGGCCTCTATGTAAAATCTGTTCCCAATGAGCAGAGCAGGTTTCACAGTCTTCCCTGCTCTGAGTTTTTCAGTGATGCCCCCACCAACTTGGTTCATTTTATATAAACCTTTCTGTGGAGGCAGGGGGAGGAGTAGTGCTTACCCTGACCCCGCAGTTCCATCATTCTTTCTCTCCCTGCCCAGTTGCCCTACCCCTCACCCCACCCCAGAATCGTTGTTGGAGAGGCAGGTGGGACAAAGTTGCTTTTAGTATCTTGGAGCAAGTTGGCCATGGAGGAGCGACAGATATCATTAGCTCGCCCCAAATTTGTAGATATTCAGAGAATAGAATAGAATCCCTACGGTGCAGAAAGAGGCCCTTGGGCTCATTGAGTCCGCACCGGCACTTTGACAGAGCATCCTATCCAGACCCTATCCCTGTAATCCCAGTAATCCCCCTAGCCTATAGATCCTGGCTCACTAAGGGGCAATCTATCATGGCCAATCCACCCAACCTGCACCTCTTTGGATGTGGGTGGAAATGAGAGCACCCGGAGGAAACCCACGCAGACACGGGGAGAACCTGCAAACTTCACTCAGACAGTGACCCGAGGCCGGAATTGAACCCGGGTCCCTGGCGCTGAGAGGCAGCAGTGCTAACCACTGTGCCATTCCCGTTGGTTCAGGCATGCCCTGCTCCAAAAACAGACCCAGATCAAAATCTACCCCATCATTTCTTTAGTGGAACTATCCCTAAGTATCTTTTCATCTTTTGATTTCTTTGAATTCATTTGACTCAATTCAAGCTTCAAGAGTCACTTACCTGAAAGAAAAGGTTACAGTTATGATAATTGGAGAATACACTTTGATTTTGACCTTTTTAAAAGTGCAGTATCCTTGATGGTGAGGCCTTTTAAAATAAATTATGTGAATCAATTTAACTATTTCTTTTGCAAATCTTTTTTAACAACGAAACAAAAATTTGAGGATTTAGTGAACCAAAGTATCATCTATTTTAATGATCACTTTGCTGCAAAAACTGACCTTATAACAATTGCTTTCAATATTTTTGTGGAACACTATTTAAACAGCTCACCTTATGGTGGTCCCTGCTTTGCCAGTAACTTACCGACTGTAACAATGAGTGTTTATTCTTCCAGCCTGTAAGAGGAATTTTCTGAGGTGTCCCACTGGGGAGTCTTGTACTCAGTCGATCTCACTCAACCAATGCACAGACCACAGAAGACAGCATGTAGTTAAAGAATGAAAAGGAAGTTTATTTGCTAATGCATGCATCAGGAGAGAGAATAGCCGATGAGCACCATCTATCATCTCTGCCTTAACATTACAGACATAGAATTGATATACTGTTCTGAACACTTCAATATCCCAGCCAGCCTGTCACCCAAACTGGGGGGTCCAATTACAATATTATGCAGTATTACCTTAGCCAATATCGTTCCACCTGTCAACAGGAGTAGGAGCTCATTAGTTCATGGCACCTAAAGGCCCTTCCCTCGTTACTAGGAAACCTAATACATGTACATCCGTTAAATTGGAGGCATAGCTAACATCTGTGGATTTTAATTGGCGAAAAGAGTCATTCTTTTGCCCAAATCTGGCCTCTCTTATCAGCTTGAGAGACTGCACCAGCCTCGCTACCCAGGAGCAAATGCACTCCCATACATTCCAAACCACTAATTAAACTTGCTCCTGCATATCCCAATGCTGATAAGAAAAACTGCTTTTCTATACTCCATTGTATTAAAAGAATTTGGTCTGTCTGCCACTGTGTTTCCCATCATGCTGAGCAGTTAGATCGCCATTGGCCAAGGTTCACAAAACATGTTAAGAATGCAGTTTAATTTCATAATACTTTGATTTGATTTGATTTATTATTGTCACATGTATTAACATGCAGTGAAAAATATTATTTCTTGCGTGCTATGCAGGCAAAGCATACCATTCATAGAGAAGGAAACGAGAGAGTACAGAATGTAGTGTTACAGTCATAGTTAGGGTGTAGAGAAAGATCAACTTAATGCGAGGAAGGTCCATTCAAAAGTCTGACAGCAGCAGGGAAGAAGCTGTTCTTGAGTCGGTTGGCACGTGACCTCAGACTTTTGTATTTTTTTCCCGACTGAAGAAGGTGGAAGAGAGAATGTCCGAGGTGGGTGGGGTCCTTAATTATGCTGGCTGCTTTGCCGAGGCAGCGGGAAGTGTAGACAGAGTCAATGGATGGGAGGCTGGTTTGGGTGATGGATTGGGCTACATTCACGACCTTTTTTGTGTTTATACAGTTTATAATACCTTTGCATATATTGTTCCAGGCACATTGTGAATTCTCGCTATATATAAGGCGCTTAATAATTACCTTAACCTAGTCTATTTATTATAGTTAATCTAAAATGAAGGGCTTCGTTAATCTGATTTCAATTTACCCTTCTTCACAGCCGATCCAGTTTGAACGCAAACGTAGAGGAAAGTGTCAAACTAAATTGTGAGCAATCATATATAACCACAGCGGTAATAAGCATGCCCAGCCCTCCTGCCACAACACCCGAAGGAGATGACAGATCCAACTCTCCGGACCAAGCAGACAGCAACATTGTAAAAGTGTCAGCGCTGTAAAACTCTTACCAAGTCAAACGTGAGCCTGGAAAGTCATCTGCCCACCTGTGTTATGTTCCTGCTATTGAAGAAATAGAAAAGAACATCACAGACTGGAGAGCAAGAGGAGAGCATCAATCAGTGTTTTCCCTGATAGTTTTGCATTGTGAAGTTCATGACAACAGTGATTTTCGCACTGAAGATATTTACCAGTGAAGCTTGACATCAAAGTAACATTGACAGTGAGATGAGCAAAAGGAGGTTATCATTAAGCTTGCAAAATTCCTGCAGTGATTACCTTGCAGTTGAGCACAATGAGACATTTCCACTTCTGCTACATTTCCTGCCCCAAAAGGCTTGTTTTATTATAAAGGTACACGTGAACTGGGAAAGTGTGCATGAGGTGAAAGAATAAAAAACACGAGAACTATTCGAAAACGACCAGTGACATTTTCTTCTTTGCAGCAACAATGAATTCAGCAAAAATAAAATGAACTTGTTTAAGTTGGAGGCAAGTGTAAATACTGCGTTGGAGACTTGACATATTTTAAATTAAACAAAGACCACAAAATTGCATGTTAAATTTTCCTCGAGGCAATACATAACATTCTTTGTTTTTCAATGCGCAGTGAGCACGTACATTTCGTCAAAATCAGGGCCTGTTTCTTACCGGAGGACTATGTACAGTTGGTCATTAGTTACTAACAGACTGTTTAGTTAACGCCTGATGTAAAAGCCGACTGCGGTGATGAGTGGTGGTTTGTATTAACCACTTACACGACTGTAAAACCTTAGGAATAGCGACCCTCAGATTAAACAATCCTGTACTGAGGCTGACACAGCTAGACAGAGCAGAATACAAATTTTTATCCAGACTTTTTTTCTCCTGTACAAGCTTGTACTATAATGCTTATAATGGGTGTGAACAATTTTCAGGCAAGCACTTGAATGAGTGGACGGCAGTTGATGTGCATTACAGATTTTATCCTTCTTCATTGCAGCTGTAGCAAGACTAACAGATTGTTCTTTCTGCATGGTCTCCCAGATTTATATGGGATTTAGTGGATGGTATTCAGCAGGCTATGTACTCCTTTCATTCGTAGCTGTGGAAGCTGTTCTTCCTCCTATAAATATATGTATATTTTTGAGTCAGTATCTTCAGATGTACTGATTTGCAGTATTAATTCCTTTTTTAAAAAAAAAATGGGGATTTTAGGTGTGGCAATTTTGGTTAAACCATTTTTCCTTAAACTTACACTGGATGGTATTATGAAGTAAGGGCCTTTATTCTCAGCCACAGCTCAAAGGAAGGAGAACCATAATCTTCACTCTTTGGACAATGCTCGGTAGGCAGAACATGTTTCAGCAGAGTTAACCTGTTTATCAATCCCCGGCCCCATCTCCACAACTAACTAAGTGACACAGTGCTTCAAACAGAGGTTAGAAGGACAGAGTCTTCAAGTTTGCATGATTGATATTTCTGTGACAAGACAGCGACTTTCCACAACATTTTTTTTTCTTTTTGTAATGCTGTTGTATTTAGACTAATATATCTAGTTTACAAATGTGAACATTGTTGACGTGCTGTTAAATGGGGTAGGTTGCTTGGAAAGAAAAAAAATAAAAAAATGTATGGCGTTTTTTTCGTTCAACGTTTTCATAGATTGGTCTCTGGCTGAAGCACTGCAAAGTAATACAGCAATATTGGTGCAGACTCGATGGGCCAAAGGGCCTCTTCTGCACTGTATGATTCTATAATACTTCTTTAAAGATCAAATTGAATATCTATCCGGTCGCAAATATAAAAGTATTCGCTTAACACTCTTACAGGAAAGGATAGCAGAAGCTGCATCTGGAACTTTGTCACCTACACTTAAAGTATTACTTATGCAAAGGTTTCCTCTCTGAACTTTTTTTTATATAGTGTCCTTAAGATGTTGTTAAGAGTGACTCAGAAATCTCTGTCAGATTTACTGTCCCCCCGTTGTAAAATGACTGTTGCGGTATGCAATGCTCTGTGCTGTAGTTGTAATTTTGTAGTGCATCATATGATTTCATTGTTTTTTTGGATCTGAACAGCTTTCATAAGTTCTACTTTAGTGAAGCAGCATAATTGGCCACCTCTTGTGCGAGACAACTAAACATCAAAATGTCTGCATCCTTCAGTTGGAAGCATTGGTACTGTAACCAGACGTAATGCTTGATAAATCAACAGCATTCATGTTTTTAACTACGGAAAGATGAAGTATGTAAGATTATCCATCGGTAAATTGTTCAAGGCAAATAATGGAAGAATAATGTGAGATAACAATGAAGTATTTTTGCAGACAAAATGTGCGACTGGAAAACAGAATGTATTTAATAGACATAAGAGATACAGAGAATGTTTGAACTGAGTATCTTCACCTGTAAAATATACACAGAAAGATGTGCTGTTAAAATGCAAGAATTCATTAGAATGAGGGATCAAAAATTGTGCATTTTACATAATTTTTAAAAACAAAGGCACACTGGAGACACGTGATAAAGAAAATGATTCCCATGTACACAAGTTGAGATTAAAATGTTTTAATTTTGGGCATGTGTGTTTTCTGTTATCGTAATAATGCTGTCAGCCATGTTTGAAGTATCGTGCAGTGTACGGTAATTTATTTGTAAGGTCTACCATAGTTACATTCTAAAACAGCGTAAAATCTGATCATATGTAATATTAATAGGCAATATCTTGAGTACACTGAAGACAGTCAGCCTTATCTCTCTCAACCAACCCTCCGTCATTGTCACTCTGCTGCTAGACTTGTCTGGTGCCCAATCTTGGAAGAGGTCCACTTTCCTCCAGTTATAAACTGAGATAACCACAGTTATCACTTTTGGTCCTTGCCACTAACACTGTACTCTCACCACCAATTCCAATCACCTCCTTGGCAACATTATTTTGGCCCTTATTGCATGAGTTCAGGAGTAAAAAAGTCTTGCTACAATTGTGTAGAGCCTTGGTGAGGTGGCACCTGGAGTATTGTGCAGTTTTACGGTGGGATTTTCCGGCCATGCTTGCCTCGAAACCAGAAAATCCCACCCGAGGTCAATGGACCTTTCCATGGTCCGTCCCTCACCCGCTCCGATTCCCGTGGCGGGCAGGATGGGAAAATTCGTCCCTTGGTCTCCTAAGGAGGGATGTACTTGCCATTAAGGAAATGAAATGGATATTCACCAGACTGATCCCTGGGATGGCAGGATTGTCCCATGAAGAGAGATTGAGGAGACTGGGCCTGTATTCTGTAGAGTTTAGAAGAATGAGAGATGACCTCATTGAAGCAAACAAAATTCTGCAGGGATCGGCAGGATAGATGTTTTCCCTGTCTGGAGGCTGTCCTGAACGAAGGAACACACTCTCAAAATAGGCCACTTATAAGGAGGAATTTCTTCACTCAGAGGGTCTTTGGAATTTTGTGCCCCAGAGAGCTGTGGAGGCTCAGCCATTGAGTACGTTCAGGACAGAGATTGATAAATGTCTAGATATTAAGGGTATCAAAGGATATGGGGTAGTGCAGGAAAATGGTGTTGAGATAGAGGGCCCGATTTTACCATTGCGTCGCGCCCGAAAATGGGCGCGAAAACGTGGTAAAGTCGGGTGAGAGGCCATTAACGCGATCCGCACCCGCGTCCACGCAGATTGCCACTTTACCGAAACCCGGGAATGGCGGCGATTCGATTCACGCCCAAAACGGGCGCAACGGCGATTTAAATGCATTTGCATACATTTAAATTGAATTAATGAACTGCCCGCCCAACTTTATCAGCATTTCCCCCTTTACCACCGCGTTTGCCAGTCCGGAACCGCGACATAATGGATCTGTGAAATAAAAATCTGAATCGGGCGCTCCAGCTGCTGAAGAGCGCGTTCTGAGCTTCCAACGGCTCCCTGACTCAGATCGGTGGTGGGGGGGGGGAGGTGGGCCTGATCATTCTCTGGTTGGGGGGTGGGAGGGGAGTGAGGCCAGATCGTTGTCTGGGGGGGGGGGGGGAGGGAGGAGAAGGCGGGCCAGATGTATCTTGGGTGGGGGGGGAGGGGGAGGGCTGATCGTTGTCTGGTGGGGAGGGAGGAGGAGGCAGGTCAGATGTTCCTCTGTTGGGGGGGTGGTGAGTGAGGCCAGACCATTCTCTGGGGGGGGTGAGTGAGGCCAAATCGTTGTCGGGGGGTGTGGGGGGGAGGAGGGAGACGGGTAAGATGTATCTCAGGCGCGGGGGGGGGGTGCGGATGGATCTCTGGCGGGGGGGGGGCAGATGGATCTCTGGCGGGGGGGATGATGGATCTCTGGTGGGAGGGGCAGATGGATCTCTGGTGGGGGCACGGGGGGGGCTGGGGGTCCACTGCCACTCTGCAGGCGATTAGTGGGCAGGGGTGGCGATCGGTCTGGGTAGTGGGGGAGTGGATAAGGGGGTCAGTGATGTGTGTGGGTAGTGGGGGGGGGTGGATAAGGGGGACAGTGATGTCTGTGGGTAGTGGGGGGGTGGGTAAGGGGGACAGTGATGTGTGAGTAGTGGGGTGGGGTGGATAAGGGGGACAGTGATGTGTGTGGGTATTGGGTTGTCAATAAGGGGGACAGTGATGTGTGTGGGTAGTGGGGGGGGGGGGGTTGATAAGGGGGACCGTGATGTCTGTGGGTAATGGGGGGGTGGATAAGGGGGACAGTGATGTGTGTGGGTAGTGGGGGGGTGGATAAGGGGGTCAGTGATGTATGGGGGGAGTGGAAAAGGGGGACAGCGATGTGTGTGGGTAGTGGGGTGGGTGGATAAGGGGGACAGTGATGTGTGTGGGGGTGGGGCAATGTCTGTGGGAGCCATTGCTCCCGCTTGTCGCTTCCTGGCCGCTTTCTCCGCTTTCTGCGGCCCGAGAACGATCTGACACGGGCGCACTTTTTCAAATTTGTTTCCAACTGCGCATGCGCAGTTCAGAGCGCCGATCGTTTCGGCCGTGCTAAGCCCCGCCCACAGCACGAATGGGACTGGAGATGGCTGAGTGCGTATGGGGGTGCCCAAAAGCAGATTTCTAAGTCGGATCTGCATTACGCCCAGATTCAGCACTTGGAATGAAAATGGTAAAATCGGGCCCAGAGAATCAGCCTTGATCTGGTTGAATGGTGCAGCAGGCTTGAGGTGCTGAATGGCCTACTCTTGCACCTATGTTCATATGATCTCCAGTTGAAACAGACTTTACAACATCGGCTGAATCTCTGACCCTCTTTATCACAAATACCATCAATTCCCACATACATTAGATCATCTGCAAAACTCTACTGTCCATACCCTATCCCGCACTATAGTCCTAATCATCCACCACTCTGACCTCATTCTTTTCATTAGTTCCAAAAGCCTCAAATTTAATAATGATTAATATATATACTCTTTGGCTTAGGTGATTAGGGCAATATTAGCTGAATGCTAAAGATCAGGAAAGTTCCAGTTTGATTCTAGATCTGTGCTGAGTTAGTCTAGCCCAACCCAGCAGGTGGCATCTCACTTATAACTGGCTTCAGCATCTGGGATAAGGAAGGGAAAAATCAACACAGATCATTCTCCTGACTGTTGTTCGATATTCCTAGTAAAAATGGATGAGTGGATAGGCAATGGGGAGGTGATGGCCGAGTGGTATTATCGCCAGACTATTAATCCAAAAATTCAGTTAATGTGCTGGACAGCATGGTTCAAATCCCGCCACAGTAGCTGGTGGAATTTGAATTCAATTAAAAATATCTGCAATTAAGAATCTACTGATGACCATGAAACCATTGTCGATTGCTGGAAAAACCCATCTGATTCACTAATGTCCTTTAGGGAAGGAAATCTGCCATCCTTACCCGGTCTGACCTACATGTGACTCCAGAGCCACTCCAGAGTTGATTGACCCTCAACTGACCTCGGGTAACTAGGAATGGGCAATAAATGCTGGCCAGCCAACAACACCCATGTCTCACCAACGGATAAAAGAAAATCAGATGAAGACACAGCAGTTAAGCCCACTATCAATTAACTTGCTTATATTTACTGTATTTGAATCACAAGGAAAGATGGTGTATTTGTGGGTTATAAATAGTTCCCAACATCAATGGAGCTGTACCTTACAAGATAACAGTGGTTGAAGGGAAGTAAAATTTGTTAAGTAAATCCTTTTTTAAAAAGAAAACTGTCCTCAATGAACTGGATGTAGATGCCTGTTGGTTCAGGAAGATTTATTAACACAATATCATTTATGCAATACCACCCAAGACCATTAAAAAAATCTTTTGACCCATCAAACCTCATTTTCCAGTAAACAAACTCCTCCAACATCCAATTATATTTTGAGTAACCTCAATGTTTTTTACCTTTATTACCCTCCTTGGTAGATTATTCCAAATATGTACCACTCGTTTCAACAAAGATGTCTTTTTCTTATGTTATGAATCCTGCTGATGTTCAATGCAAGGGCATCCCAAATCTCAGAAAGGAGACTTGGAACGTTATTTCTAAACTACTTATTTTTTGTGATTTGGAAAAAGAAATGTAAGAAAATAGATGAAACCCAGTGAGGAAAGGAATCGGTTTTGTTGTAAATTATTCAAATGTCAAGACAGTTATTAAACTTTAAAACAAGCTAGAAATGCAACAGTAAAGAACAATATTTACAATTAATTACAATAATGGTTACCCAGACAATATGCTTAACTTACCACCCCCCCACCCCTAAATCTATCCATCTTCCTGAACTCTTGAAAATACATCTTCCCCAAAACAACATCCCATAGGTTTTAACACTATGAGCCAAATCCAGCAAATATTTACCAGACAAGATCTATAGCTTTCTGTAGGGACCTTTCTTCTAATTTAAATTAGAACTTCTGATGCTTTATTTTCTGCACAACAGCTTGATTCTGTGAGAGAGCTCTGCTTTTGCAACAGGGCTCGGCTATGATCAAGGTCCCTATGCTGCTAGTTTACATTTTGCTTAACAAAGTATCAGTTTCACTCTGCTACTAGGCTAATCTGCATCTCATAAATCCTCGGTATTGCTAAATCCCTATCAGTTTCTTTTTTATCCAATTTTTTACTTTTCATTTCATTCCAACATTCTAACACTTGACACCTCATCCTAACTTTTTATCTCCCTTTCTTGATATTATTGAAATTATTGGGTTTGCTTTATCGATACAATTTTGTCATTTCAATACTTCTGTGATTATTTTTTATCCCGGCATTCAATTAGTTTTCATTGACGCTTTACAAAATGTTATAAATATATTTTGGCAAAATACTCAGAAACTGGAATGACCAAGAAACAGCATCCATCTGAGTTGAATAAACAAAATTATCTGAAGAACATGATAGGATCTAAAATGTTCTAATGGTACACAGAAATATTTACTTCTTTTTTAATTGGGTCTTTGAGACTTACGCCTCTGGCTTGGAACTGTGATGTGCCAATGTAAAATTTTCTAAATTATTTAGATATTAAAACTAATTATTATGTAAGAGCATTACCCATTGGAAATGAGGAATGTTGAATTGCAAATTTTTGTTAAAGAATTAGCTAAAAAATACTCAGAAGGATGTCCTAAACCTTACCACCTTCAGCTGCCTCAGCAGTGACCTTACTTCATCATAAGGTGAGAAGTGCAGCTGTTCACTGATAATTGTCCAATGCAAAAATCTAGGAGCAATTTCTCACATAATTAAGAATTCAGTTCCAGCATGTAGCAATTTCTGGACGACATCCAGGGCACATCTACAAAGTGGGAATGTGATGGATCCACTTGCCTGGATGGATGAACCTGCAGCCACACTCGAGATTAAGACCTTCCAAGACAAAACAGTCCAATTGAAAAGCACCTCATTTGCTAGCCAAAGAAGTCGCGCACATCACCTATTGAACCAGAGCCATTCTGACTCTGTACAATCATTTTGTGGTCAACTAACATAACTTTGGAAGAAAACTACCAAATTTGGTCCAAGGGCTCTCTTCCACCTTCCAGGCTCATCCTGCAAAGCTGTGGTTCCCAACCTGGATGCAGGTATGTTGATATTACACAGTTCCCAGCTCAGTCCCATTCAAGTCAGTCAATTCTTCAGTTTGCCACACCAACCACCTGCTTCTGCGCCCCCAGTCTGTTGATCCCATTTTTGCCACAGTATGGGAGAACCATCGTCATCACCTCCATCTTGCACTAACCTGGTGGACATATATTATCAATGTCAAAATCTTGTACTTCCTACCCAGGAGCCTCAGGGGAGCAGCTTCACCACACAAACTCCTCAAGAAGGAGATTTTTTCGTACTTTCGCAGGACAATAAGCAATGAATGACCGATGGCAGACTTGCTGCTGATGCCCATATCCAGAGAATGTACAGCAATTTTGCAAATAATCTTTTTTTTCCTTAGCGTGTGCAGTAATCACCAAGCCTGGCAATAGCCTAATGCCCAATTAAGTTTTCACTCAGATTTGTATGGTTCGGCTGAGTTCATCAAATTGAAATAACCTAAACCTTATATTTAGAATTCCAAAAGGTTTGATTCGCATTTTCATCATAAAGGGAAAGTCATTAGACCTCGGAATCATAGAATAGAATAGAATAGAATAGAATCACTACAGTGCAGAAGAAGACCCATTCAGCCCATCGAATCTGCACTGACTCTCTGACAGAGTATCTTACCCAGGCCCTCTCCACTGCCCTATCCCCATAAACCCACACATTTACCACGGCTAATCCATCTAACCTATATATCTTTGGACACTAAGGGGAAATTTAGCATGGCAAATCTACCTAACCTGCACATCGTTGAACTGTGGGAGGAAACCAGAGCACATGGAGAAAACCCACGCAGGCATGGGGAGAACATGCAAACATAGACAGATAGACAGTCACCCGAGGCCAGAATCAAATCCGGGTCCCTGGCACTGTGAGGCAGCAGTGCTAACCACTGTGCTGCCACTGTGCCGCCCCAATATGGGAATTTCTGGCAATCAAAAAGAGCAAAGTCAATGGAAGGTCTTGCGAGAGTTGGTTGACCTCATGAATATAATATATGGCCCAGGAACAAAACTGGGGTTAGAAAAGAGGAACAAGACACAGTCGTAGAGAAAGACAATAGAGAAGTCATAAAGTAATCCAAGGAAGAGATGTTAGCTGTTCCCACTTCATAGTGACATCTGCTATCCAAACACATTAGCTTCATATTTTTTCAGTATTAGATTAAGTAAAGGTTAGTTTTTAGGTTTTCAAACTACCAATGCATATATATATATATATATGTGATGCGCGATATAACACACGAGAGGCGTGATGTACTCGGGAAATAAAGGCTTTTATTGCCAACAATAACAGAGCTACCATATACAGTACACGATCCCAGACTAAAGGGTCACCAGGCAGAGCAGTGACCTTTATACCTCTCCCAGGAGGCGGAGCCGACTGGGATGTACCATAACAACTATATTAACAGGTAGAACAGCCCAACCCTAACCCCAACAGTAACATATATACAGACTCATAGTACTGGCCAGACCATGGCTCAGCACTACCTAGTGGGAACCAACAATGGTTCACCACAATATGTAATGGAAATATATTAATCAGACGTCATGTCTGCTCTTTACTCAAAATTCCCCTTGGTCATCTTCTTTCCTAAGCTCACAACTAGAAGAGATTATATTCTTTAGCTGACAAGTTTTTGTTTTCATTTTTGCTGTTAAGGTTGACAAGTAGGCCAATTTATTGTTAACTTTAAAAGTAAAAAAACACAGCCCATTATTTTTCAAATATTACTTGGAAAGACTGTACAGATCTCAAACCATCGTAAGTTCTAGATGCCAACTTTATCACTCAGTGACATCACACAGTGTTTAATAATTGTGGCAAATCATCTATATTTGCTCTCCCTGACCCAATGCATTTCAAGGACACAATCAGAAAGTGTGTTGTTTCTTGTGCTACAGTCAAAATGCACTTCCTTTAAGCCTGACTGAAAGGTGCAGCTGTTGCACTTTGACAAGAATTCAACCATAGCGTACTTGGTGTAATAATTAAATAATTATAAGTAAGCAGCCATCATTAATTCACACCACTCAAAATGTACCTAGAATATTCCAAAGCCTCTGACAAACACGCAAACGTTTGTTACATTATTAGTTGAGGTCACTGAAACAAAACCAAAATCAATGCCCCCTAGCTGCTGTTGATTAAGTTCCCAAGAGCTAAATAAAATGAGTACCTAAATTGGCAGAGGATAAGCAAGTCACATATGACGGCAAATTTAAGTAGTGGCTCGGTTGTACCACTACAGACCAAGCTGGCTGACTCCTAAAGGACATATGGTTAGACTGGGTCTGTGGCAGGTAGTGAGGCAACCAACAAGAGGAAAAAAGTACTTGACCTCATGCTCACCAATCTGCCTGCCGCAGATTTATCTATTACAATATTAGTAGGAGTGACCACCCACAGAAATTGTGGAGACAAAGTTCCATCTTCACATTGAGAATACCCTCTATTGTATAGTGTGGCGCTACCACTGTGCTAAATGGGATAGATTTCAAACAGATCTAGCAACTCAATACTCTAGCATCCATGAGGCACTGTTGGCCATCAGCAGCAGCAGCAGATTATACTCAACAACAATCTGTAATCTCATGGCCCAGTACATCCCCCCACTCTACCATTACTACCAAGCCAAGGAATCCACCCTTGTTCAATGAAGAGTGCAGGAGGGCATGCAAAGAGCAACACCAGGCATTCCTAAAAAATGTGTCAACCGTGTGCAACAACACAGGACAACTCGCACACCAAACAGCATAAACAGCAAATGATAGAACTAAACAATGGATCAGATCTAAGCTCTGCAATCCTTTCACATCCAGCCGTGAATGATGGTGGACAATTAATGCTTATTCGTGTCATGATCACCGGAAGACTTGATTTCTCTTATGATCCAAACTGTACCTGACGCAAACTCCAACTCTTCAAGAACTCTGTGACCTGCGTCCAATCCTTCACAAGGTCCCACATATCCCTGAACTGATGAAACTTCACTGGGTCCCGGCACCCCAGTGAAATTGATTTGAGAATCATCGGCCTTATCTTCAAATTTCTTCATGGTTTTATATCTGTTGATGCTTACAGTCTTCTCCAGCTCTGTATCCCCATTTGTAACCACCGCTCTTTTGATTTTTCTTCCATCCCATTTCAACAAAACATGAGTCTAATATGTTGTCTTGTTACAAATCCAGCAATCTTTAAAACTCAATGTATGTATTTATTATCCAATGTGTTTTGTAGCAGGGGGTGTAATTTTAATGGAAAAGTCCTGAAGCTGTTCAGTTTTCTTTGCTCCATTCCTACTAACTCTTACAACCACTGATTCTTAGTTCACCCTTTTATCCGCCATTGTTCCCATATTGGGTTCATGTCATACTATCTGCAACCCGCACGACCTGCCTGGGCTTGCAAAATCTCACTAACTGTCCTGGCTTGAGACAATTCACACCTCTTTAACCTGTGCTTAACCCTCTCTCCACATTGTCTCGCATTGGCTGCACCTGTAAAGACTTGATTACCTGTTAAGACTTGCATTCCAACCATTATCTTGTAATTGAGTTTGTGTCTATATGTGCCCTGTTTGTGAAACAAATTCTGCACTTACCTGATGAAGGAGCAATGCTCCGAAAGCTTGTGCTACCAAATCAACCTGTTGGACTTTAACCTGGTGTTGTGAGACTACTTATTGATCCCATACTGTAAGGATGGCCAATGAATATGAAGTCCACCAAGTTTAATATTTCTGTCTTGTCTTTGCCAGTTGAATAAAAGCAAAATACTGCGGATGCTGGAAATTCAAAATAAAAACAGAAAATGCTGGAAAAACTCAGCACGTCTGGCAGCATCACTGGAGAGAGAAACAGAACTAATGGTTAGAGTCTGTACGACTCTTCTTCAGAGTTAAAGAGAGGGAGCTATGTGATGGATTTTATACTGTATAAGAGTGGGTAGAGCAGGTACAGCAGGGTAGAAGGTTAGGTTTAGGTGGGAGCTCTGGAGAGATTTGAAAAAGATGTCATGGGCATAAGACAAATAGAGTGTTAATGGTAGTGTTCAAATGTTAATAGTGGCATTAATGTAAGATAGCAAAATGTGTTAACAGCAGAACAAAGGTCAGCGTTCTGTGAAAGCAAAACTTAAGAACAAGTGACAGATGACCACGTTGATTGGGTTGGAGGGGGAGGGGGTTGGAACAACAATATTGATTAAAAAGGGGATCAAGATGGAGGAGAAAGTTCATGCTCTGAAGTTGTTGAACTCAATCTTTAGTCCAGAAGGCTGTAAAGTGTCTAACTGGAAGAAAGTCGCTGCCCTAAGGTCTGATCACCACACTCACCAAGATCCCACTGCCCCCCCCACCCCCCTCTCCCACCTGGGGTCCAAACCCTCCCCCCTCCCCCCCCCCCCCCCCCCCCGATCACCTCCACCCCTGCTACGGTCTGACCACCCCAACTCCATCAAGATCTGAACCCCCACCACACCTCTGAGATCCAGTCCCACCCAAACCACCCCCCCAACCTCCAATATCCTCCAACTGACAATCCTCCCAACCTTTGACCCCCAACCTCTGACCCATCCAACCTCCAAATGCTCTAATCCCCACCCTCCAAACCCCATGACCTCCATCCCACCAAAGACTTCTGATCCCCCGATCTCCGAACTGACCCCCGCACCATCAAATCCTATCCACTTACCTTAGACATGTAAATTCACCCTGACCTGTCAATTTCAATGGATCCTTTAACTCGCCTGGTTTATGGCAGTTAGTGCTGTAAGAAAGGGGGTGTGTCCTTCTTCATTCCAACGGAGCTGGACTGTGAAGTGGGGCCTCAAGGACAGCTGTGTTGCCTGGACCTTGCCTGGCATGAATTGGAAGGTCAGGTGAGATAGGCATGGAAGAAAGTCCACAAGGTAATTGGGCATGAAGTAGCAATCCAACACTGATTGATGGTGAGTTTGCAGTGAGTAAATAGTGCAAACGCTGACAGTATCCAGCAAATCATTTCTGTACTGCAGGATAGTCCTTTTTTGGGCTCCACATGCTCTAACCGCCCCAGCAACCCCTCCCAGGCTGGCATGGTCAGATGGGAAAGCCTCCTGCTCCCATCCCTCAGAAAGAGGACTCCCTGGATGGCTTGGAAGAGAGTCTCCAGTGAGGATCCGCTGACCCCTGGGGACAAGGGTTGTCTCCATTTCAGAGCCATCCTGTATGAGTTATCTGGTACACCTGCCCTGCAGTGAACGAATGTCTGTCCAGCTATTTTTTTATGCATTCATGGGACATGGGCGTCGCTGGCTGGCCAACATTTATTGCCCATCCCTAGTTGCCTTTGAGAAGGCGGTGGTGAGCTGCCTTCCTGAATCGCTGCATGTGGGTTGGCCCACAATGCCATTAGGGAGGGAATTCCAGGATTTTGACCCAGCGACTGCGAAGGGATGGCGATATATTTCCAGGTCAGGAAATTGGAAGGGAACTTACAGGTGGTGGTGATCCCATGTATCTGTTGCCCTTGTCCTTCCAGATGAAAGTGGTCATGGGTTTGGAAGGTGCTGCCTAAAGATCTTTGGTGAATTGCTGCCATTTAAATATGGTGCCAGGACCTTTGACCCCATGGGGTAACAGTGGGCGGGCAATTTCCTGCCGGTCCTGCCGTAACATTTGCCAAGCTCCTCACGGCTGCATGATTAATGGGTTGAGAAACAGAAGATTGTGCATGTTCAGCCATCCGGCTGCCCAGTGGAATCACTCCAATTTTGCCACCCACCACCAGATATGGTCTCCGGAATGGAAAATTCCACCTGCTATAAAACATCAAAAAACTTCTGATGCAATAGCTTGCAATGTTTAAAATGCAATTATGGAAACATACTTATCCATAAATAGCAGAATGTAATCATAAATGTTTTTTTTGTAATCATTCAGTAAACAGACCTTACATATATCAATAGTTTTAATTGGAGAAAGATTGAGGTTAGTGATATGTTGTGTCAGAAAGTTTAGAAGGTATCTAATTCCAAAGGCCACTATTCAAAAAGGTAATTACTGTACAAACCAGCAAATAACACAAAACGGTACATCATTTGAAACAATTACACCAATATCTAGTTAACACAGAATGTAACCAAGTTAAAGCTAACAGGTTGGCATGCAGGTACAGCAGATGATAAGGAAAGATAATGGCATGCTGGCCTTCATAGCAAGAGGATTTGAGTATAGGAGTAAGGATGTCTTGCTGCAGTTATACAGGGCCTTGGTGAGGCCACATCTTGAGTATTGTGTGCAGTTTTGGTCTCCTAGTCTGAAGAAGGACATTCTTGGTATTGAGGGAGTCCAGCGAAGGTTCACCAGACTGATTCCTGTAATGGCAGGACTGACATATGAAGAGAGACTGGATCGACTGGGCTTTTACTCACTGGAATTTAAGACTATGAGAGGGGATCACGTAGAAACATATATACCAGAATTTTACCACCTCGCCCGCCTGAGGCTCGTAAGATCTCGCCCAAGGCCAACGGAGAATGCCGTTCTGCGTGCCGGTAAAATTCTGGCCATAAAATCCTGATGGGACTGGACAAGCTAAAAGCGGGAAGAATGTTCCCGATGTTGGGAGGTGCAGAATTAGGGGTCACAGTCTAAGAATAAGGGTAAGCCATTCGGGACTGAGATCAGGAAGAACTTCTTCATTCAGAGAATTGTGAACCTGTGGAATTCTCTACCACAGAAAGGGTTGGGGCCAGTTTGTTAGAAGTGTTCAAGAGGGAGCTGGACGTGGCCCTTGTGGCTAAAGGGATTAAGAGGGATGTAGAGAAAGCAGGAGAGGGATACTGAAAGTACATGATCAACCATGATCATATAGAATGGTGGTGCAGGCTCGATGGGCTGAATGGCCTCCTCCTGCACCTATTTTCTATGGTTTTTTCTACGTTGTTCGATTCTATATCTCTGAAAAATTTTCAAACTTTTCTGGCAAAGATTATTGCCAGCCCAAAGCTGCTGATCCATTACAAAAAGCTTCAGTATTCTACAACAGCAGCTACAAAGAATATATTTAATTAAGGCACTTGTACATTGATCAGAGTGTTACCGACAAAAGATGCTCAGTGCTCCTGCTGCCATTTGTATTCCTTTGTTGCAAAGTGGGTAAAACAGTGGGTGACTGGAAAGCAATTGATGTTGGGGTCCTGATTTAAAGGGCCAAGTCGAAGATATGAAAAGGTCTCCAATGAATGACTGATAATAAGTAATGATGGTCAAAGGGAAACTGGCACTCAAGGAAGCTCAGAGCTGTCTAACGCAACAATGGAGAACTTAATCAAAGTAAACCCTTTCCCGGTTATCTTCCATGAGAAGTTTCTTTCTCACTCTCTCAGCCGGTTATTTGGGATGATGCTGTAATGCAGAATTCAAAAGTCCTTTTGAAATTCGATGGCAACATTTGCGTGCAAGAGGTATAAGGAATTGTTGTGCAATGTCTCCAGCATCCAGCCGATTTACTCAACTTCAGCTACAGTTCCTCTATTTCGAAATGTGTGCAAAAGCTGTTAGTTGCACCCGCCTGTCTTAGTTCACAATTCTTTGGGACATGCTTCGTTAGCTCGACTGAATTACAGGCAAGGTGTTGGGAACCAAGCTTTTTTTGGCCCACCCTTTGAACAGTCCTTGGTTCCTTCTTGTCATAGTATAAGGCCCAAAGCAATGTAATAGTGAGAATCATGGCCAGTAGCTGTGTTGCTCCAATGGAAATCCCAAGAAACCTCAACACTTGTAACTGTTTGGTGCCACGCAAGAAATTGTACATTTTCTGTCCACAACCCTGTATCAAAAACAAAAGATGGTCCGTTGAATAACCAGAAAAGAATCCTGCATCAAATACATGTATTTTCCCACTATTACACAGTGCAATGCACGATGCTCTGCGTCAACATAATACAGACAAAACAGAGTACATTTTCTGAGGCCTCACTCTCAGTGGGAGAGCTGCCCCCATTTTCCCTATCTACATTTTGAGATGCAAGGTGCCAATGACTATTTGCAGACACTCTACACAAGGGGCCCAGAACTTGCTGGCAAAATATCACAAAGTTTAAGGCATTGTTAGTGTGTAAATCGTCCAGCAACTTCTGGCAAGGAAGAGACAGCTGTGATTTGCAAAGCACTGCAAGCTGTTGGATAATTTGTGCCACTCTGCAGTTAGCTCACTGTCAACATCCTTGCACATTGCAAGAAATGGCTGCATTTGCAATTAAATTACCAATTAAACTCACAAATTACCAATTAAGCTCACCTCAGGAAGTCTGACTGCTACTTAACATTATTAGGATTATCTTAATGGCAAGACGTTATACTTGTGAATTGCTCTTCAACTTGCTTTTTTTCATGGGATGTGTGCTTCTATCCCTAATTGCCCTTGAGGGGGCAGTTTAAGAGCCACATTGCTATGATGTGTGGGATCTGGAGTCACATGTAGGCCAGGCCAGATAAGGACAGCAGATTTCCTTCCCTAAAGGAAGTGAGTGAATCAGATGGGTTTTTACGACAACCATTTCATGGTCATTATTAGGCTTCTTAATTCCAGTTTTTTTTTAATGAATTCAAATTCCACCATCTACCATGGTGGGATTCAAACCTGGGTCTCTGGATTACTAATGTAGTGACAATACCACTACGCCACCACCTCCTTAGAAAGGGAACAACTGAAGTCTCATTTCTGCAGATAGTAAATTGTTCTTAGAACAATTTTTAAAAAGTAATATTTTCCACCTTTGCCTCATTTTCTCTCTCTCCCTCTTAATCTAATCTTTCTTTTCCTGTCTCTTTCTCTACCTGATCTGACTCTAGTTCACACCATCCCCTTTTCTGCTGTTCCTCTATTTGTTTCTGAAGCCTTAAATCTTATTGGTTAAGAAAATAGTGGCTGGAATGTTACCACCGGTCACGCCAGCAGGATTTTCCCATCCCGCTGCAGCGAACAGAGATTTGGCAGGGTGCCAAATTCTCTGACCTCACCGCAGTGGGAGCGTGGCATGAACAGCCGGTTGGTTGCCCACCACATGTTGGTCCCATTGTCCCTGGCACATCATTATCAGCTTGCATTTCTAGTAACATGCAATGTGATAGAAATTTGGCTGAATGGTGAGGGAAGAGTTTTAACTAAGGGAGCATGTACATAAGAACATAAGAAATAGGAGCAGGAATAGGCCATCTAGCCCCTCGAGCCTGCCCCGCCATTCAATAAGATCATGGCTGACCTGATAGTGGTTTAGTTCCACTTACCCGCCCGCTCCCCATAACCCTTAATTCCCTTATTGATCTGAAATCTATCTACCTGTGACTTAAACATATTTTACAAGGTAGCCTCCACTGCTTCAATGGGCAGAGAATTCCAGAGATTCACTACCCTCTGAGAGAAGAAGTTCCTCCTCAACTCTGTCCTAAACTGACTCCCACTTATTTTGAGGCTGTGTCCTCTAGTTCTTGTTTCCTTTCGAAGTGGAAAGAATCTCTCTGCCTCTACCCTGTCTAGCCCCTTCATTATCTTATATGTCTCTATAAGATCTCCCCTCAGCCTTCTAAACTCCAACGACTACAGGCCCAATCTACTCAATCTCTCCTCATAAGCTAACCCCCTCATCTCTGGTATCAACCTGGTGAACCCTCTCTGTACTCCCTCCAAGGTCAATACATCCTTCCGCAAATAAGGGGACCAAAATTGCACACAGTACTCCAGTTGCAGCCTCACCAGTACCTTGTACAATTGCAGCAAGACCTCCCTGCTTTTATACTCCATCCCCTTTGCAATAAAGGCCAACATTCCATTTGCCTTCTTGATCACCTGCTGCACCTGCAAACTGAGTTTTTGCAATTCATGCACAAGGACCCCCAGGTCCCTCTGCACAGTAGCATGTTGTAATTTTTCACCATTTAAATAATAGTCCATTTTACTATTATTCCTTCCAAAGTGGATAACCTCACACTTGTCAACGTTATACTCCATCTGCCAGATCCTCGCCCACTCACTTAGCCTATCCAAATCTCTCTGCAGACTTTCCGCATCCTCCACGCAATTCGCTTTCCCACTCATCTTTGTATCATCCGCAAACTTTGTTACCCTACACTCGGTCATTACATTACATTATATTACATACATTACATTATACCCCATTATATTACATACATTACATTATACCCCAATCCAGCTCATTTTAGTGCAAAGGTTTTTTTTTTAAACTTGTAAGCCATTAATTCAACTTCTGTCCTTATTAATTTAATATTTTGGGCAAGAAAAGTGGAATGCTATGCCAGTAAACTCAGGTCTGCACACTCACAGCAGGCCAATATTATTAATTCATGAAATGCCCTTTACCCACGAAGTGAATCATTTGACGCATGTTCACATGCACACACACATGCGCACACATGGATGTGCTTTTGAAGCGTAGTCACCATTTGTGCACAGCAAACCCCAGAAACAGCAAAATGATAATGATCTGATCATCTGTATTTTTTTGTGATATTGACTGAGGGATAAACATTGGCCAGGCCCTCAAGGATAACTCCTCCGTTCTTTTGATTTGATTTGATTTATGATTGTCACATGTATTATCATGCAATGAAACGTATTGTTTCTTGCACGCTATACAGACAAAACATACCGTTCGTAGAGAAGGAAACGAGAGAGTGCAGAATTTAGTGTTACAGTCATAGCTAGGGTGTAGAGAAAGATCAACTTAATGCAAGATAAGTCCATTCAAAAGTCTGACAGCAGCAGGGAAGAAGCTGTTCTTGAGTCAGTTGGTACGTGACCTCAGACTTTTGTATCTTTTTCCTGAAGGAAGAAGGTGGTAGAGAGAATGTCCGGGGTGCGTGGGGTCCTTAATTATGCTGGCTGCTTTGCCGAGGCAGTGGGAAGTGTAGACAGAGTCAATGGATGGGAGGCTGGTTCGCGTGATAGATTGGGCTACATTCACAACCTTTTGTAGATCCTTGTGGGATTGGGCAGACCAGGAGCCATACCAACCAGAAAGAATGCTTTCTATGGCGCATCTGTAAAAGTTGGTGAGAGTCGTAGCTGACATGCCAAATTTCCTTAGTCTTCTGAGATAGTAGAGGCGTTGGGCTTTCTGAACTATAGTGTCGGCATGGGGGGGACCTGGGCATTGGTGATGTTGGTGATCTGGACACCGAAAAACTTGAAGCTGTCGACCCTTTCTACTTCGTCCCCATTGATGTAGACAGGGGCATGTTCTCCTTTACGCTTCCTGAAGTCGATGACAATCTCCTTCATTCTATTGACATTGAGGGAGAGATTATTGTTGCCGCACCAGTTCACCAGATTCTCTTATCTCATTCCTGTACTCTGTCTCTGTTCTTCAAAACAATGTGATGGATTCTTTTACATTCACCTGACAGAGCAGGCAGGACCTCACCTGAAAAACAGTGCAGCGGCAACAATAATCTCTCCCTCAATGTCAACAGAATGAAGGAGATTGTCATCGACTTCAGGAAGCGTAAAGGAGAACATGCCCCTGTCTACATCAATGGGGACGAAGTAGAAAGGGTTGAGAGCTTCAAGTTTTTCGGTGTCCAGATCACCAACATCACCAATGCCCTGGTCCCCCCATGCCGACACTATAGTTCAGAAAGCCCAACGCCTCTGACAGTGCAGCATTCCCTCTGCTGTGTCTGCCGAGATTTCTGTGCTCAAGTCCGAAAGAGGGGACTTAGCCCAATTTGAAAATTGCACACCAGAATCTCATGTGAACATTATTGTAGAAACAGAATATGTCGAATTTGCAAGTTGAAGGAACCATCTATTATTTATTTGAAAGTCAGAAAATTTTAAAGGATCTTTTTTCAATAAAATTTTTATGTGCCATGAATATGCCATAAATATTCCAACCTTTACAGAGTAATATGGTCACAGAAATTGTACTACCTTAGAAAAATGAATCATGCAACATGGTTTTATATCAGCAATATGATTCTGGGAGAGCGGTATTTTATAGAGACCTGAAACCTTCACGTAGATAATATTCTGATTTTTCTTTGTGATAGGTTGCTGTTTCCCATAAACAACACTGAAGGGCAAATAGGAAAGCGGTCCTAATTCTCATCTACTTTCCAAGGCAGTTCTTGGGGTTCAGGGACTTGGAATCTGTCTGAGGTTATCTCCTCTTCACCTGAATGTGTCACTGTCGGTGAGCATATGATTCACATGCTGTTATTGTTCATTATCCACCTACAAACGCAAGGTAATAATGACAGCAACTCAGATTGCTCAAGAATACTGCCTCCTGTGCGCCATCTCATAAATTAAATGCAACACAGCAGATCATTGTCTGAAATAAGTGCCACAAAGTATAGAGCAAATTTCCTGGCCTGTGAAATAAATTTAATGGAACGTGCATCTACATGTCTGAGCTCCAAAAAAGCGAAACAACGGTGCACCATAAATGTCATAAATCTTTCCCAAATGCACACAGTTGCAAGGACATTTTCGAACAAGTCACCTGATGTTTTGATATTAGCTGCTAGCACTCACTTGTAAATATATTCAAGGTTAGTGCAACTCTTCAGCACACAATAAATAGGGTTGGGGGCATTTTGAATCACCGCTGATGGGATGATTTCTGAGGTGATGACATGCTTATCTCTTGAACAGCCTTTCAAACACCTGGATCTATTTCCCAAAGGATTGAATTTCATAATGTCTTGGGTATAATTTTTTGCTTGGCAGATTTCAATTGATGTTACCAGAGTTTGAAAAAAAAAAGCAATATTCTATAGGACATAGGTCACTACCTAGAAATATTCACAGTAAATTAACTATTTGAAAGCTGCCGACAAAGTCATTTTGCTTTTGTGGCTCTCAGCTCCCTGTGGTACTGGCACACTATTTAACACACTCTTGTTATCGGATGTTGGTTCAAAAATTAGGTCAAGGTTTGACAAGTTATTAATTCCATAACGGACTCTTGACCAGTCAAGGAGTAAATTTTATTTCTTCAGATTTTAGGTATAACTAGATAGGCTTAGAATGTTTTCTTTAGAGCAGAGAAGGCTGAGGAGAGACATGATTGAGGTGTATAAGATTATGAGGGTAAGTAGGGAGCAGCTGTTCCCCCTGGTTGAGAGGTCAATCACGAGGGGACATAGTTTTAAGGTAAGGGGCAGTAAATTCAGAGGGTGGTGGGAATCTGGAATGCTCAGCCTGGGAAGGTGGTGGAGCCAGAGACATTACAACCTTTAACAAATATTTGGATGTGCACTTGAAATATCATAATTAATCTGCCTTTAGTTGTAGATATTGTCAGTGCAGACTTGATGGGCTGAAGGGCCTTTTCTGCACTGTATGGGCGGAATTTAATGAGAATGATTCTAAATGTCCAGCTAGCGTGAAAATGGGAGAGCTGCAGATCTGTTTTTTGGGTGGGTTTCCACGCCCAATCTTGTGCACATAGTGCAAGGAAAAATAGTCGAGGCCATTTCTAGCTGCTGCAGGAAGTGGGCTGGATTAATTTGCCAGCCAGCCTGCAGAGGGAGCTATTGTACACGTGGAGACCTCTGATTCTGCACATGCGCAATAGTAGCAGCAGAGGTCTGACATTCAGAGAGAGAGCTGTCAAGCCTCTGCTGCTGCGGGCAGCCTCAACAAACTCCCCCTGCCTTGCAATCGCAGGGGCCATTCACCAGCCCCACACCACCTGAAATGCAGCCCCCACCACCCCCCTGCAACCCAGGCCAATTGCGTCTCCTCCAACAATCTCAATGCAGAGCATGCCCCCCACACCCGATCTAATTGCAGGCAGATTGTGCAGTGGCCCCTTCGCTCCCCAATCCGATCGCAGGCAGAGTGTGCTGTGGCCCCCTCCCTGCCCAATTCGATTGCAGGCAGGGTGCACAACGGCCTCCTCCCTCCCTGATTGGGCCGCCATTTCAGGCCCTTCCCCCATATGCCCTGCGCGTATAAGCCCTACCCAATAAGCCTCACCCCTAAAAGCCACACCCCTAAAAGCCACACCCCTAAAAGCCCTGCCCCCATAGTCCCTGCCCCCAGAACTACCTGGTGAGCAGTGCCAAGGTACCCAGTTGGCATTATTGAAGTGCCAGGCTGGCAATGTCAAGGTCCCAGGCTGGCACTGCCCAAGGGACACCCCCCCTTGCCATCTGCCTCCCCCGGGAGGGGCCTCAATTGGCTCCAGAACTACCAGCGAGTCCAACACAACTCACTGTTCATTGGGGGAGGGGGCAGGTGTTTTCCTTACCAGAGAGAACCTCTCCCAGCGAGGCCATAAAGGCAAGCGAGCCTGGATGATTCAGTGCCGGGCTCGCTAATGCCATTTAAATTAGCATTATAATAAATTTAAATAATTTATTCAACCTCTCGCCCATTTCCAGCGAGAGGCTGACCGCGCCGGAAGTCCGGCTCTCGTAAGATCGCCAGAGCCAAGAAATTGGGCGTTATCCTGATGTCTCCACTCCTGCGCGATTTTCCCTGCTCTCTCTCTGCCCATCGATGGTGGGGGGGGGCAAGCTGGTACAATCCTGGCCTATGATTCTGTAACTGGAATGGCAAGGTAGCAGAAGCACAGAGCACTGTTACTCAAACTTCAGTAAGAAGGCGAGCAGAAATTAAAATATAGTGCACAGAAAATGATATCTAGAAAAATCAAGTTGAAATTTAACGGGTGAAATGAATAGGGAGCAACAGGAATTGGGAGGGGGTGGGAGAAAGACTTCTAGAACAGTTTTTTTTTTACTTTTCACACAATTGAGGTAATACTTTGGTAATCTAGAGATAAGTTAATGTCGACATCTAAATAGCCATCGGCAATATTATTGCATCATTAAAGATTTTTCAGCATGAGTATCTTACTGTCAGTAAAGTATTGATGCTGAGAATTCCTTCAGTAAAAATACCTTAAGGGCGGGACAGTGGTTAGCACTGCTGTCTTACAGTGCCAGGGACCCGGGTTCAATTCCCGGCTTGGATCACTGTCTGTATGGAGTCTGCACATTCTCCCCGTGTCTGCGTGAGTTTCCTTCGGGTACTCTGGTTTCCACTCACAGTCCAAAAGGTGTGCTGGTTAGGTGCATTGGCCATGCTAAATTCTCCCTCAGTGTACCCGAACAGGCGCCGGAGTGTGGCGACTGGGGGATTTTCACAGTAACTGCATTGCAGTGTTAATGTAAGCCTACTTGTGACAATAAATCAATAAACTTTTTAAAAATGCACTTTCCAGAGAGAATGGTACGGCTGTTTTCCATATTGAAATGCCAGTGCAAACACAACCAGCAAGATGTATTTTATACTCACTGCAAACCTTATTTATGTTGTAAGCAACATTTGAAATATGAACATTTACAATGCAAGTTTTAATACCTCCACAAATTTAAAAATTACTCTTACATTCATGTGCCCGTGTTAAATTATTGCTTTAGAAATCTAGTGCTTTAAGAGCTATAAAACTAGAAGTGCATTTACAACAGTGTATAAAATAAGTTTACATTGCTCCACGTCCAAATTAACTGGCACCATTAAAAGGTCCTTGAGCTGCTCTTAGCGTTTAATATTGTATTCTAAAAGCATTCTTGGATAAAATATATGTTCCATATTAATTTTAGCGGTTTGTATCACTAGTGGTGGGGGGGTGGTTTAAGGTTAGGGTTATGGGGGGCTTGGGAAGGGGGGGGGAGAGCCTCCAATGATGGGAGTTCTGGTTTGCTACTGTGTATTTATGCAGCTATAGTGGGAACTTTCATACGTGTAATATAAACACTAACCAATACTTGATGTAAACAAAATGAGAAAAAGGAAGAGGAAATGTGAAAGCTTAGTTCATTATTTTCTGGCAAAAATCACTTCTGTATCAACTGCGAAATGCCTAAGAGACCTCCTTTGGCAAAAAAGCATTTATTTGTTGACTAGTTCTGGATGATTTACGTCTTTCCAGTTAACAAAAAGCTTCATTGAAATACACTCCATTCCTGATCATATTACTGCAAAGTGAATTCAATACCACTTGACTTAAGGCTGGTTAAGCTCACCACTTGGTTGCCACTAATACCTGTAGCCCCCAGTTCTATTGCAAAACCAAAGTTTGATTTGATTTGATTTATTGTCATATGTATTGGTTTACAGTGAAAAATATTGTTTCTTGTGCGCTATACAGACAAAGCATACCGTTCATGGAGTACGTAGGGGAGAAGGAAAGGATAGGGTGCAAAATATAGTGTGACAATCATAGCTAGGATGTAGAGAAAGATCAGCTTAATATATGGTAGGTCCATTCAAAAGTCTGATGGCAGCAGGGAAGAAGCTGTTCTTGAGTCGGTTGGTACGTGATCTCAGTCTTTTGTATCTTTTTCCCGACGGAAGAAGGTGGAAGAGAGTATGGCTGGGGTGCGTGGGGTCCTTAATTATGCTGGCTGCTTTTTCCGAGGCAGCAGGAAGTGTAGACAGAGTCAATGGATGGGAGACTGGTTTGCGAGATGGACTGAGCTACGTTCACAACCCTTTGTAGTTTCTTGTGGTCTTGGTCAGAGCAGGAGCCATACCAAGCTGTGATACATCTGGAAAGGATGCTTTCTATGATGCCAAGTTATGGTAACCAAGTAAAGCACCAAAAGGGAGAACTGGTGCTGAGAAAAGTAAATTGTGACATAGCGACCAGGTAACGTTAAGCTTGGCTTTTGAAAGTAGCAAAACTGCAGAAGGATGGAAAGACTTAAGGAAAGTCAGAAAACAATGAAAGTTGAAGAGTATGAAATGATTCTCGGAGGATGGGATACTGGAGGGCGGAGGAGTCCACAGAGTAAATGATTGTCTTTGCTGCCTGGGTGATAATCTGGAGGAGTGCATCATACAACGTTACTGATTACTGTTCCAGTAATTTCAATGGAATGGAAATCAGGCAGATTTTACCATGGATGGGTGCAGAATATCACTCCAGCAGTTAAGAGAGTAATACATCACCACAACTTTAGCCTTGGTTTACAGAAAGATACATAATTAATATAAAATATCATAACTATCGGTATTGGGAGAATTAATGTGTGCTTTTCTATTAATCAGTCTATTAATTATGCTTGGCCCTCCATTTTTCAACCATATAATTATTTCTTCCAGTGCAGGGTATTTCAATGCGAGCTACTGTAGCTGATTTAAATAAAACTTCATCTCCCTGTAGCCATTCATTTGAGATGCTACACTATTTTATATTTTAATAATCCCATTATACACACTATACGATTCTTGGTTGGGGTACCCCAGAAAGGTTTGGCATTGCATTTGATACAAAATCTGCATCAGATATTCTTTGAGAATCGGTGCAGACTTGATGGGCCGAATGGCCTCCTTCTGCACTGTGGGGAATTCTGTGAATTTTAACAGCAACCTAGGACGTTAGTGAATCAGATGGGTTTTTGCATCAATTGACAATGGTTTCATGGTCGTCATTAGATTTTTAATTCCAGAATTTTGTTATTGAATTAAAATTTCACCATCTGCCGTAGTGGAATTCGAACCCGGGTCTCTGGATTACTAGTCCAGTGGCAATACCATTAGCTTGTGTCAATAAAACAGAACCCACGTCAAAGGAACAATGTGTTACTACAACTTCTTGAAAGTGTCATTCATTCTCAGGTGAATGGAACACCGACTATGCTGAAATCCTTTAACACTTGAAAACTGAGGCAAACATTCATAATGGCCACAGCTACTGAAACTACAGACCACCCTGTGGGAAGGAAAGAATGTCAGGTGTTCATTTAAATTTGAAAAGCAAAGTCCTCAATGTAAGGGTTTTCTCAGAGATAGATTTAATTAACTCTCCCAACCCTTCAACACACAAATCTAGACCTTATTGCTCTCAGGCCGAAGAAAGACATCAGACAGTAGATCATTTGTGAAATCCATACTTGCAGGTTTCCTAATCTCAAAACAGAATGCCCACTTCCCGCAATCCCCACCCCTCCCACCACCCACTCCCATCCGGAAAGAACATTCCTTCCATCAAAAGTTCAGGCCAGTATCTCCAACTAAAATAATCTACAGTGCCACCAATAATGACCCTAACTCCAACTTTATAATGGCTGCTGCTAATGCTCAGCCACACCTCACGACTCCTCTGCAAAACCCAAGTTCAACGCGGAAATGAGGTGCATGCCACCACAGTTATCAATTATAGCTCTGGCATTCTGAGGCACTTGTAAGGGTATCAGCCTTTGACTTATTTCCTCAATTTGCACAAAAAGCCATCTCAATCGAAACATTGATGAACTCCAATGGCATTTGTTGAAGATGCCCATTTACAGCATGTCTTTCGGGGTTCCCTAGAGACTGGGAGAAGCCCTGCAGAGTTTCAGGCTAACATATCCATCTTTGGGAGCAACACGAATGAACAGGGAATATTAACTCAGATTGGACCGTATGTAGCAGAACAAAACCTCACAGCGAAATCTTTTCCACAACATTAAAAACAACAAAGATAGTAAATTAATTAACATAATTTCAGGTCAGCGGCATTTGTGGACCGAGAAGTAGATGTAAGGTTTCGGGTGGATGGCCTTTGATTGGAACTGACAAATGCTAGCGATGCACCAGGATTTAAGCAAACAGAGAGGCAGGGAAAGGGTGGGGAGGAGAGGAGAAACTAAAGGAAAGGTCTATGGTAGGGTGAAAGGCAAATGAGATTAGATGACAAAAGGGATGAAGTATCAATGCAAAAATTGCTCATAATGGAACAAGCAAAGAGGCGAAAGGTGGGCCTAGAAGAGCTATGAATAGTAGCAACAGAACTGTTAGCAGCATGTGGAAGCTGTGGTTCTTATCTGAAATTGTTGAATCCAGTGTTGAGTTGAGAAAGTTGTTAAGTGTCTAATTGAAAGATGAAGTGCTGTTCCTTGAGTTACAACAGAACAGTGTAGGAGACAGAGGAGAGAGTGGGTGAAAGATGTAGGCTTAAAGTGGTGAGTGACCATGGATGTGATCTCAGTGCCCGCTCACGACACGCTCCCGCTGCAGTGAAGACGGCAACAAGCCAAATCTCCATTCACTGCAGCAGGATGGGAAAATCCCGCTGGCGCGAACATCGGAAAATTCCGGCCCAGATGCTCGGGGTCACGTTGCAAACAGATAGGAGATGTTCACAAAAGTGATTATCCAATCTGCATTTGGCCTCTTCAATGTAAAGGAGACTGCAGGGTGAGCAGTGAACTATTTCACTCGATGTCTTCATGAAAAGGGAAAGGTGGGGCAGTATAATCATTTAAACCTGTACAGCATTTCCCATCTATGACAAGACTGAAGGAAATTAGACTGGATTGCTCTTTTTCTTGGCCAACATGGACATGATGGACTGAATGGCCTTGTTCTGTGCCACAAATCTCTATATTTTTATTTATCTTACTGATTTTTTGGACGTTGCTCTTTGCAAATTGGTTGCTGCATTTTTCTACATGCGAAAGGAGACACTTGCAGATCATTGGTCTAATTTAAACAAAAGCCAAGATCCAACCTAAAGTGTAACTCAAGCCAATTCATACCGGTTCAGGGAATGTTCTGAATCCAGTTCTTGGCAGCAGGTCAAGCTATCCAATTTCACCCGCACCCCTCACCGATGTTTTAACGTCATGAATGTACCTTGGTTTTGTCTGCTGTCACAACGGTCAAGAAATGCCTCTGTGGCAATTGCTCTTGTTTTCCCTACAGTTCCATTGCTGCCACTGAATCCCATTGTAATAGAGCTTTTTATAGGAAAGACAGATGGATGCCTTGCAAATCAGGCATACCAAGGGTGTACTGTGACCATCTGCCAATGTCCACATCCACAGGCACATTCCTAGTTTTGGCAAATGATTAGTGCATGTGAAAGCTTCAATTCCAAGGAATGATGAGACTAACGTCACAGACATGATAAGTAAAGGCTTTATGAATCATTTTTCTGAATGGCTGGCTGTCCAGAGGTATCCAATTGCAGCATCATGCTTTGGAGTATATATGAAAGAAAGCTGGGTAGGATGGTCAGTTGCCGGCATTGCCTAGTTGGCTGCTTCTGCTAAGATATCACTGATACTATCTGATACTATCTGATACTATCTGCAGGTCCTGGCATGTCCACCTGGCAAAGACCATCAGGAATCTATCTTCACCAGCTTTGCATTAGCAAATAGTCAGATGCAGAGCTACACCATCTGTTGTAAGTGCAAGTGGACCTAAAATGAAGCATATGTCTGGAACAGCCATTGCTCATACCAGGCATCCTGCAATGCTATCCTATTGGGATGAATCAGTAGAGTGGCAGACAGGGCCATGGTGCTGATAAACACCTCATACAGCACTACCATTTCAGCAGCCATCAGCTGGAATGAATGTTGGGTTGCTCCATTACTTGCCTGCAGAATCATGTTCACACATTGGGTTCCCATAAGGGTGACATAGTGGCACAGTGGTTAGCACTGCTGCCTAACAGTGCCAGGGACCCGGGTTCGATTCTCAGCTTGGGTCACTGTCTGTGCAGAGTCTGCACATTCTACCCATGTCTGTGTGAGTTTCCTCCCAGTGCTCCGGTTTCCTCTCACAGTCTGAAAGATGTGTTGATTAGGTGCATTGGCCATGTTAAATTGTCCCTCAGTGTACCCAAACAGATGCTGGATTGTGGCAACAAGGTGATTTTCACAGTAACTTCATTGCAGTGTTAATGTGAGCCTACTTGTGATGCTAATAAATAAAATAAACTTTTGCTGTGTTTGTTTACCACTTTTTGCTCCTCTCCTGTTTCAGGCAACTTGGCAAAGAGTATTGATGGGCTGATGACCAAGGATCTTTTCCAAAACTGTGAAGAGTTTTGCTCCCCTATTCGGACTCTCCACATCCCATTTAAATTGCACCTCCGCAAAACCTGCACTTATCCAAATGATTACGCGCTGACCATGAAAAATCGGTAGAGTGCCCTGCTCTTCAAATGAGAGATGCGCCCATTCCCCAATCTTTGCAAACATTATTGGTTAACCACATATTACTATTTATTTAAAAAATGTTGCAAGGCGTCAGCCCACTTACCTCTTGATAAATATCAATGAAATGCCCATTGTGGGCTTGTTCAGAGCATCCTGGAAATTCTCTCATGCAGCAGGAGTCAGGAGGCCACTCCATTTCTGTCACTTCCAACCAATCAGTAAAGTATACCACCCCACAACACTTGAACTGGAAAGAAATAAAATTTACAGCATTCTAAGCTTCATGAAACATTTCTGACAAAAAATACTCAATGATCATTTACTGTGGAAAATAAAAAGTTGTACATCTAAGTTCACCTGAAATAAACCTGTCAATTGTTGCAAGTTTGCATTCAAAGGCCAGCCGGGAGTTTCTCGTGGCCCTGCCAACATTTGTTTCTCCGAACCATTGCCAGCTAAAATAATAATCTGATTATTTATCACGTTGCCATTTGTGGGACCTTGGTGTGTGAAACATTGCATGCCACAGCCCCCTGGCTACATTTCAAAAGTGATTTGTTGTAGATTCATAGAATTAGAATGGTTACAGCAGAGAAAGAGGCTATTCAGCCCATCATGTCCATGCAAGCACTTTGTCACAGCAATTCAGTTAGTCCTTGTTGCCTAGCAATTGTTTTCTCTTCAATTAATTTTCAGCCAGCTGGAAGCAGTTTCCTCCCTCTCTATTCTGCCCTGAGCACTCATGAGTTGAACACCTCTATCAGATCTCCCCTTGAGCTTACCTTCTCTGAGGTGAACAGACCCCAAATGTATCACCTCACACTTCTCCATTTCAGATTTCATCTGCCACATGTCTATATCTCCTTGAAGTCAAAACCATAGGGCAAATATGTTTGGTTTGATTTTTTGTGAACTCTGTAATAAACTCGCATGTCAATCAAATTTTATAGTCAGATTTTAAAATTCCCACTCTTGCTTTCAAATTCCTCCATGGCTACATCCCACCCTATCTCTGCTGTCTCCTCTAGGCCCATAACCTTCTCTGATAATCTGCCACCTCCATGACTCGCTCTTTCAACATCCATGATTTTAATTACTTCACCCTTTTGGTAGCTGTGTCTTCAGCTGTCTAGGCCCTTAGCTCAGGAATTTTCTCCCAAAACTTCTCCACCTTAAGGTGGCATCGTGGTACAGTGGTTAGCACTGCTGCCTCATAGCACCAGGGACCTGGGTTTGATTCCTGGCTTGGGTTACTGTCTGTGTGGAGTTTGCACATTCTCCACGTGTCTGCATGAGTTTCCTTCGGGTGCTCCGGTTTCCTCTCACAGTCCAAAGATGTGTGGGTCAGGTGGATTGGCCATGTTAAATTGCTCCTTAGTGTCAGGGGGACTAGCTAGGGTAAATGCATGGGGTTATGGGGATAGGGTCTGGGTGGGACTGTGGTCAGTGCAGGCTCAATAGCCGAATGGCCTCCTTCTGCACTGTAGGATTCTATGATCTCTTTTGTCTTTTAAGATGCTCTTGAAGCCTACTCTTTGACCATGCATTTGGCCATCAGCTCTGATGTCTCCTTACACAGCTCAGTGACAAATGTTGTTTTATAATTGGCCTGTGAAGCACCTTGGAACATTTTATTATATTAAAGGTGCCATTGTTGGTATTGAAAATGAGCGAATAGTTTTCAATCTCTCCCTTTTCCTCTCGCTTCCCAAATAAAGAAAAAGCTATTAACAGTTTTGGAGGGGGTATCGATAATGCTTTTGACTTCTAAAACATTATTTACATAGAAATGTTGAAATTAGGAGTAGGAGTAAGCCATTCGGCCCTTCGAGCCTGCTCCGCCATTTAATATGGTCATGGTTGGTCCTCGATCTCAATGCTATATTCCTGCTTTCCCCACAAACTCCTTGATGGCATTAAAATCTAAAAAAAATCCATCTCTCTCTTTCTTGTATACATTTAGTGACTTGGCCTCCGCACCCTTCAGTGGGAGAAAATTCCATAGGTTCATTACCCTTTGAATGAAGAAACCTTTCCTCATCTCAGTCCTCAATGGTTTACCCAAAACCCGAGACTGTGATCCATGGTTCTCAATTCCCCAAACAGAGAAAACATCCTCCCTGCATCTAGTCCGTCTGGCCCGGTTAGAATTTTATACGTTTCAATCAGACCTCCTCTCATCTTTCTAAACTCTTGTGAATACAGGCCCAGTCGAACCAATCTCTCCTCATAGGACAGTCCCGCCACCCCTGCTATCAGCCTTGTGAACCTCCACTGCACTCCCTCTATGGCAAGTGTACCCTTTCTTAGATCAGCAGACCAACACTGCACACAATACACCAGGTGTGGTCTCATCAAGACCCTGTATAACCGCAGTAAGACCATCCTACCCTTGCATATCAGTTGAATGCCTACTAATCATTCATTCATAAATTAAACGTAAAAGTAACATATAATAATGCACAAAGTGCTTCTCATAAAAGGGATTAGATTTCTGAAATCTGATTCCAGATTCCATTATCAGAGAGAAATTGCAAATTTATTTTCTGCTCAATGCTCTTCCAAATTTATAGTAATAGATGTGCTATTAGCCAACAGCACTATAAAGGCAGAGAATGTAATGTAAAAAGCATATAAATGAATGCACTGGTAAAACTTAACGCATTCCACCACAGAAACAAACATTTTTAAAGTTAAAGTTTATTTATTAGTATCAGAAATAGGCTTACATTAACACTGCAATGAAGTTACTGCGAAAATCCCCTAGTCACCATACTCTGATACCTGTTCGAGTACACTGAGGGAGAATTTAGCATGGCCAATGCACCTAACCAGCACGTCTTTCGGATTGTGGGAGGAAACCAGAGCACCCAGAGGAAACCCACGCAGACATGGGGAGAATGTGCAGACACTGCACAGACAGTTACCCAAGCCGGGAATCGAACCCGCATCCCTGGCACTGTGAGACAGCTGCGTTAACCACTGTGCCACCGTGCCACCCTTATGGGAACCCAATGTCTGAACATGATTCTGCAGGCAACTGATGGAGAGTGCCACTGTGCCAACCTCTGTGCCGCTGTGCTGCCCTTAACAGGAATACTGATAGAATTAATGTCAAGTTGGACAATCTACCTCTCGCTGAAAGAAATTCCAGGCATGAGTTAACCACTGGTACCTGGCCGTACCATAATGAGACATTCTGGTTTTCAACCCAAGCAAGTCGGACCTTTGTATGGAGACCTGAAACAAAGAACCACCTTTTAGTGACATCATTATAATTAAACTGTGACTTTTAGGACCAATGTGGCAAAGTGCAAAATATCAACCACATAGCACATACCAACACATCTCTGATAATTCAATGATGCCTGCAACAGATTATTAAGATATATTGGAAGCAGAAAATATATATTGCCCAAGCACTGGGTTCAAAACAGATGTTATATAGGCACTAAGTTCAAGAGCACACATCGATTAGGCTATCCTCAATGGCATTCATTGATATAAATGCCAGAAAGAAATGTATATCTAATGTAACCTGTTATTACACCAGAATAATATTTAGGTAATATATTATTCTTCCAGTATCTCTATGAAACAAAGAATGCTCTGGAAATTATAGTTACAGGCTGTTATAGGGGACTTGGTGGCACAGTGGTGAGCACTGCTGCCTCACAGCTCCAGGGTCCCAGGTTCAATTCCAGCCTCGGGTGACTGGTGGAGTTTGCACATTCTCCCCATATCCATGTGGGTTTCCTCCTGGTGTTCTGGTTTCCTACCACAGTCCAATGATGTGCAGGTTAGGTGGATTGGCCATGCTAAATTGACCCTTAAGGCGCGATTTTATGGCAGGATTTTGTAGCGTCGCTCATCCCGAAACCCTAAAATCCCGTCCGAGGTAAACAGACATTTCCATGGTCTGCCCCTCGTCCGCTCCGATTCCCGTGGCAGGCGGTTCCGTAAAATTCAAGCCTTAGTGTCTCCAGATTGTAGGCTAGGTGGATTAGCAGGGTAAATGTGTGGGGTTAAGGGAATGGGGCTGTGGGTGTGCCTGGGTGGGATGCTGTGTTGGAGAGGCAGTGCAGACTTGATGGGCCGAATGGCCTCCTTCTGCACTGTAGGGATTCTATGATTCTACTTAATCTACCCTATAAGTCAACATGTTATTTTCCCACAATTGAGTTTCTTATTGATCCTTGATTGTTGGATTTCAGGGAACCAGAACTTTTGAAACCACAACCATTTTTCTTTCAAAACAATTCTTCTCGACCTTTTGTGTTCTGATTCAGACTGACATTAAAATGATCATGTCCTGTCTGACTTGTATCACAGGCAAAAAGGCCAAAGAAATCAAAAACAAGCATCCAACATTTTTTTCCGACAAAAGCATATGTTAACGCCAACCGAAGCTACATTCTGAAAGTAGAAATAAACAAATGATGCATGCAAGCAGTTAAAATTGTTTTGGGTCAAAGAGTAAAAGCAATGTCAAAGATTGAATTGGCAGAGTGAATATTTAAGGCCATGATTTGCCATACAGGAGGCATTCAATTCCTGTGTGTCATCAGCAGAAGGTGCTGCGGAAGAGTTAATTGATGCTTGAGTCACTCCTGCTAGTCTTGGGATGTCTCAATCTCATTCTGGTCAATTCAAATACAGCCTTGGCAGAACCTGAGAGAAGACTGATTGTCTGTCTCCCTGGCTTAAACCTATCTCACTGTGCATGTAATGGAGAAAATATAATGGACAATGAAAAAAAAAATGCTACTTTTGAGTTGTCCTGGGCTGGTTTGCTTCTAATTTTGCCAACTTGGGCTTGGCATCTGCTCAATAACTCCACCAGATGGCATGCACAGGAACAGAAGGTTACTATGTGAGAAATCGCAGTGCAAACTTATGCGGTGTAACTGCACGCTGTATTACTTAGGTACTGCATGCTGATGACATCTTTTTAGCAACCTAATTCCTTTGTGGGCACAATGTTTTTGGTTATATACTTTATAGCATTTTACATGATGTATCAATGATTAAATGGATTGTTTGGCAAATACTTTATAATTACCAGAAATTTCTACGTCAATTCCAGCATGGCATTTTCTGGCAAAGGACAATTACTAGAGATTTTTAATACAATCGCAGAATTTATTACATCCCAAAATTCATCGCAAGTAAAAGAAAGCACAGCGATTGCCAATTATATTTATGGGCTGATTTTAACTCCCCAACTGTGCAGGTAGGGGCCAAGGCCAACTGACAACTTCCTGGCAAGATGAGGCCCAGGTGATTTTACTGTTGGTCCAAATTTTAGTTAAAGTTCCTGTGGTCAGTATGCGGCCTGCATCCAGCATTTGTTGGTGGGTTCGAGATTGTGTTACCTACATTGAACACCAGTGAAAATGGGGTATGAGTCATGATGCCTATGCTCCCAATTTCATTTAGGCCTCCCTCCCCCCCCCCTCCTGTGGAGCAATCAATCTTCCTGAATTTGGGCAAGTTAACATGCAGGGGGAGCACAGGAAAGGGTTGAAAGCATTGCAAAACTCTGCCGGCCACCATCTTAAACACCTGCCTGGACCATTCCAGTCAGGCGAGCAGAGTCAAAATCAGCCTTGTTTTTTTTCATGTTGGCCGACGGATAAATACTGGATTGGAATAACTCCTCTGTTCCTCGCTACAGATTGTCAAACAAGGGATATTTTAAAAGTCAAGCTGAAACAGGCAGATGGTTTAACGTTCCGGGTGGGATTCTCTGATCCCATTCTCCCCGTCCCCACTGCTCGTGAGAATGGAGGATTTGGTGCTCAGCCAAAACTCCATTCACTGCAGCGACACTGGAGAAATCCAGCTGCCGGTAAGGTGGGAGGTTTTCACAGTACATCTGAATGCGTGCATCACTGGCAATGTAGTGCTCCCTTGGTACTGCACCAAAGTGTCAGCCTCAATTTTGTGCTCCAGCACTCCAATAGGAGTAAAACCTATAACCTCCTTACTTAGAGGCATCAGAGTAACCAGAGTGTACTGACTTCAATGAGGCCCATGAGGTTAGCCTCTTGGAGTATGAGCTCCCTGATTGAGGTCATAATTGCCGGCCCAATCAGGGAAACACATCTTGTATATAAATATGGGCGTGTCAGGTCCACTGACCTTCCTGATTCTGACTTTGTACCTGAAGCACTCTAAGAGTGGAGTAGAGTTTGTAAATAAAGGAAATTTGGTGAAGGGACAACGGCCTCTGAGGGTTTATTTCACAGGGTGAAGCTCTTAAGCTGTGCATTCATCCCAAACTGAGGAAAATGCCTCCTTCTGTCCCAGTATGAATTATACAAACCCTTCTGAGTTATCCCTCTGCAAATGAGACTACCGTTTTCACGCTTTTGTGCTGTGCGCTAACATCCAATAAGTTTGAGTCTGTCAAGCTGCTTTTTAAAAATTCATTCTAGGGATATGGTAATCGCTAACAAAGCCAATATTTATTGTCCACCTCTCATTGCTTTTGAGAAAGTCAGTTATAGCCAGAAAAGCTCAACACTTCAATTCCATCAATATGAGTTGGGTTTGAACCCTGATCTCTCAGGATTAATTTGCTGCACCAGTTGGTCCTCCAGCAATATTTCAGTAAAATTATGAGGATTATGAGGCGTGTATATTTTTCCCCAGTCCTTTCATAGAATAAAAGGCATTCTCGAGAAGCTTGCAACAGAGGATCTGAATGCCTGTCGCACAGTCACCATTGAATTTACAAATGGTTTCCTCATTAACTTTGAAGTGTAAAAGTGTTTTGAATGAATGCTTTCAGAGAGGCAAAAGCAAACTTTAACATTTCCATTAAAGAAAGCATGGAACTAGAAAATCATTCCAGACAATAACTGCAGACACAATTGAGATAACAGGCAATTTTCTCATTTTGTGTGCCAACTGTAAAACTTTTAGAAATTGACAAGCTTACCCCATTTGCACCGGGTAGTTTTCTGGGTCTAGTAAAGATATATGCCATTATCTGGCACGGTACAGTACGGTCCGGCACGGTAGCACAGTGGTTAGCACTGCTGCTTCACAGCTCCAGGGACCTGGGTTCGATTCCCGGCTTGGGTCACTGTCTGTGTGGAGTTTGCACATTCTCCTTGTGTCTGCGTGGGTTTCCTCCGGGTGCTCCGGTTTCCTCCCACAGTCCAAAGATGTGCGGGTTAGGTTGATTGGCCATGCTAAAATTGCCCCTTAGTGTCCTGAGATGTGTAGGTTAGAGGGATTAGCAGGTAAATATGGAGGGATATGGGGGTAGGGCCTGGGTGGGATTGTGGTCGGTGCAGACTCGATGGGCTGAATGGCCTCCTTCTGCACTGTAGGGTTTCTATTTCTATTCTATTCTATCTACCTTTATTTATTCCAATTGCTTAAATAACTCTAATAGGCAGTGATTTCAGTTCAGAATCTGACCAATTCACAGTTTCCATCAAATTGATGAATTGCTCATTCAAATGTGGCCATTATACATTTGGACCCCCTAATTAGTAAATGGGATTGAATATATGAGACCACACTGATCAAAAGCCTTGTCCTTTGGCAATACATATCCAATGCATGGTCTTGCATTGTCTCTTCAGTTCGCTGAATTTAGGCAAGTTAACATGCAGGGGGAATACGGGAAAGGGTTGAAAACATTGCAAAACTCTGCCGGCCACCATCTTAAACACCTGCCTGGACCATTCCAGCCAGGCAAGCAGGGTCAAAATCAGGCCTGTTTTTTTCATGTTGGCCGAGGGATAAATACTGGATTGGAGTAACTCCTCAGTTCTTCTCTACAGATTGTCAAATAATGGCTTTTTTAAAAAGTCCAGCTGAAACAGACAGGTGGTTTAACATTACGGGGGGGGTTTCTCCGATCTCATTCGCCCCGCCCCCACTGCCAGCGAGAAACTCTATTCACTGCAGCGGCACCAGAGAAACCCAGTCACCGGTAAGGTCAGAGGTTTCTGGCATACCACTGGCAATGTAGTGCTCCCTTGGTACTGCATTGAAGTGTCAGCCTTGATTTTGTGCTCCAGCACCACAAAAGGACTAAAACCTATGACGTCCTTACTTAGAGGCATCAGAGTAGCCAGAGTGTACTGACTTCAATGAGGCCCGTGTGGTTGGCCTCTTGGAGTATGACTATTTTTGATCTATACTTCTGTCGCACCTTTGCAGACTTATAAAATTATCCCCATTATGTTAAGAAAATGGCTTACTTTATTTGAAAGAACATTTTGTGCTCCTAGTTCTTTTGCTTTAGAAAGCCTGTATTACCATTTCAATATTTCAATTCAAGGGCCCCAACGTACGTGGGGAACTGTGGAAGGTGTTTGACAAGAGTCTGCAGAGGTAAATTCCAGAAATATAAAGGTCTTCCTGAATCAAACAGCAGAACCTCACTCGAGTATTTTTCACCAGTGCTCAGCAATGGCTGGCTGGGTTGAGAGATTAGTGCTTGGGAGGGAAAGCTGCAATTAATGTAGGTCTGAGTAGGTGGAGAGAGAGACACACAGTGGGGAGAGATCAAGGAAGAGAAATTGCACAATGAAAGATCTTGGGAAGGGAGAGATTGGGAGAGCGCGATTACAACGGGGCAAGCACAGCATGCTATTATGGTAAGGGAGAGGTTGCGGGGAGAGGGAGATTGCGTGGAGGGAGGGCAAGAGAGATTGTGATGGAGATATGAGAGATCATGGCAGAAGATGGTCTTGTGAGTTGGGGGTGATGGGGGGTATGGGGGAGGGTCGGTTGTGGGGGGGGAGGGTGGGGGAGGTAAGCACTCACGTTCCTCCCAGTCCACAAGCGTTGTTGGAAAGCATTTACTGCTGAATCTGGTAATTCCCATCTCCCTTTAGCTGACGACTTTTCTGAGCCCTAGGAGATGTGTTTTTGGCAGGTTGGGTTTGGATTTGAAACCTCTTGCTCCTTCTTGCCCATTGTAGAGGCTTAAGATTCCGCCAACCCACTGAATGTATTTGATCTCAAATGCTGTAAAAGATCAACTTACATCTATGAAATAATGGATGTTTTATATAAACCTGAATTTTAAAATGTTACCTAGTTAGCACGTCCCTCGGAAAGATATTAGGCTTATTGGTCAATAGCTTCCTGCTTTCTGCCTCCCTCCTTTCTTTAATAAAGGTTTTACATTAGCTATTTTCCAAACGGCTGGAAACTTTCCAGAATCTAAGGAATTTTGGAAGATTATAATCAATGATTCTTCTATCTGTGATGCCATTTCTTTTAAGACCTTTGGATGCAGGCCATCCAGTCCTGGGGATTTGTCAGTCTTTAAGTCTAATATTTTTCCTGGTGATGGTGATTGTATTAGTTTCATCACCTCCCTATCAGCTTTCGGAAACATAGAAACTAGAAGCAGGAGTAGGCCATTCAGCCCTTCGAACCTGCTCCGCCATCGTGATTGATGGCTGTTCATTAAATTCAATATCCTGATCCCCCTTACCCCCAAATCCCTTGATTCCTTTAGCCCCAAGAGCTGTGTCTAATTTCTTCTTGAAATCACACAACGTTTTGGCCTCAGCTACTTTCTGTGGTAGTGAATTCCAGACATTCACCACCCTCAGTGAAGAAATTTCTCCTCACCTCAGTTCTAAAAATCCTCAAACTATGACCCCTAGTTCTGGACTCCCCCACCATTGGGAACATTCTTTCTGAACCTACCCTGTCTAACCCTGTTAGAATTTTAAAGTTTCTATGAGATCCCCCTCACTCTTCTAAACTCCAGTGAATATAGAATTCATAGAACCCCTACAGTATAGAAGGAGGCCATTTAACCCATCAAATGTGTACTGACCACAAGCCCACCCAGGCCCCATTCTGTAACCCCACGCATTTATCCTGCTAATCCCCTTGAAACTATGGTCAATTTAGCATGGCCAATCCGCCTAACTCGCACATCTTTGGACTGTGGGAGGAAACTGGAGCAGCCGGAGGAAACTCACGCAGACACGGGGAGAATGTGCAAAGTCCACACAGACAGTGACCCAAGGCCGGAATTGAACCTGGGTCCTGAATATAATATAATCCTAACCAACTTAATCTCTCCTCATATGGCAGACCTGCCATTCCAGGAATCAGCCTGGTAAACCTTCGCTGTACTCCCTCTATAGCAAGGGCTTTGATTTTCAAGAACCTTTGGGATGTTTTCTAAGTCTTCTATGCAAAATACCTGTTCAATGCCTCTGCCATTTCCTTGTTTTCTATCATCAATTCCCCAGGCTCTCTCTCACGGACCAGCACTAGCTTTACTTACTTGTTTCCTAATCAAATACTTGTAGAAACTTTTACTAGCTGCTTTTATATTACAACATAAACAATAATATTTCATATTATATTTCTCTTATACTCTGCTTTCTGCCTCTTAATTATTTTTGTAGTCATTCTTTGCTGGTTCATAAAATCTGTCCAATCCTCAGACCTAACACTAATCTTTGAAGATTTGTATCGTGTTTCTTTTAATTTAATCCCATCATTAACTTCCTTATTTAGCCATGGATGATGCAACTTTCTTAAAAAGCCTTTCTTTCTCACTGGGATAAATCTTATCAAAGCATCATTAAATATCTTCTTAAAAGTCTGCCACTGCAACAATACTGTGCTACCTTTGAACTTAGTTTCCCAGTTCACCTCACCCACAGGGAGCTGAGGGGTCATGAGGGCAAATAGAGGGGCACAACTTGATATGGCGGCACAGTGGTTAGCACTACTGCCTCACAGTGCCAGGGACCCAGGTTTGATTCCTGGCTTGGGTCACTGAATGTGCATCGTTACCCATGTCTGTGTGGGTTTCCTCCAGGTGCACCGGTTTCATCCCACAGTCTGAAAGATGTGCTGGTTAGGTGCATTGGCCATGCTAAATTCTCCCTAGTGTATCCGAACAGGTGCCGGAGTGTGGCGACTAGGGGATTTTCACAGTAACTTCATTGCAGTGCTAATGTAAACCTACTTGTGACTGATAAATAAACTTTACTTTACTCTATAAGGGTTGTTTGGAGACATATCTTAGCGCATGGGGGCATGGGAGAATGTGCTTGAGGGGAGGAATGAAGGCACGTGTGGGATGTAGGCTGGAGGGGCTTTCTCTTTTTCTTTTAACTGAGGCAAGTCCCCCAGCACCGAGGTGGGTCCATTAAACAGGCTACCTTGGCACCCCTATGGCTGCCTCTGAACTTTTACCCCAGGGTCACGCCCACCCCCCGCCCAATAATGAAAATCTGGCCCTTGCAGTCACTTTCTCCTGAAACAGGTAGGCCAGGCCAGGAATTTTCCCAAGCCCTGCTAATGATGAAAATCCAGGCCAACATCTTCCGTTGCCATTTTATCAGCGTATCTCCAAAAGGCTACTAAAATCCCTGTCTGTGACTCTGTACAGCATGTTCATTCAGCCTTTTTCGTACATTTTTCTCTTTTTGCTTTGTTTCAACATATAATGAACAATTTTTTTTAAGAAAAGCAATAAATGTTTTTAAGATACAAGCAAAACCATTCAATTTGCCACCTAAATTAGTTTGATATTCCAATCTCCTCACTACTGTCACAAAGAAATCAAATTGTTGAGTCTCATTAAGCAGCACATGTACACTCTGATATTAAATGTATAATGTTTGGAGTAGATATTTTGCAGTGTGTGACGTATGTATTTCATTATATGGTTAATTTGACGAACTGCTCTGACAAAATGACAGCTTGTTCTGATAACTTGGCATTGTGTCACGCTACGGTAGCTTACTCAAGCATTTCTACCTGTTTACTTAGATTTTCTTATGCGTTAGTCTGTTGTGAATGCCCCAAATCCTTTGAAAACTTGGTGATTGTAGTTTTGCATGGGAGCTGTACACAAGCTGCTGAATATTATGCAGCCACTTTCTTTTCAAGAAAGAAAAGGCTTTTTTTTCCTGAATTGTTATGTGTGCCCACCAAGGTGAGAAGGTGTTAATAATATGGAGCGTACTCTCAACACTAACGAACTTTAGCTCTCTCAAAGCACAATGGCTAAATCATTGCTTTTTGATATGTTTCATGCCCTTCAATGCAGAAATTAAATTCTCATTTCTTTCAATTCGTATTAGTCACAAGGCTCAAACTTTCAAAAGAATTGGAGTGCACTAAAGTAGGAGGGCTGCTCACAGGAGGGTAGCAGTTTGAGGCAAATCTGAATCAAGCTTTCTTGGATTGGGGTTGGAGGTGCGTGCGCAAGGGGTTGGGGGAAATGAGAAAGTGTCTCCTAACTGCACTGTACGGGGAAAGACTGTTTGGTTGGCAGACTGCAAATGTAAATTTCATAATTACTGACAGGTGTGAGACTGGGAGAGAAAAGGATGAAACACTGAGAAAGAGATATCGAGAGATACAGCAAAGCAAATACACAATGGGAGTGATTTTTAACTTCCAAAAGAGAAAATGCTGGAAAATCTCAGCAGGTCTGGCAGCATCTGTAAGGAGAGAAAAGAGCTGACGTTTCAAGTCCAGATGATCCTTTGTCAAAGCTAAAAGGCATAAAAAGTGGGAGATATTTATACTACAGAGTGAGGGAATGAAAGGTGAGTCATAGCCACAGAAACCAGGGGAAAGGCTGCTAATGGCAGTCCACAGAGAGAATAGAAGGTGTGGACGGCCAAATGGCAGATTTTTAACTTCACTATCTGTGCAATATGCTGATAGGACTTTTGAATGGTCCTATCATATATTAAGCTGATCTTTCTCTTCATCCTATCGGTAACTGCAACACTACATTCTGCACCCTATACTTTCCCTCTCCCCTATGTACTCTATGAACGGTATGTTTTGTCTGCAACAGCTTGCAAATAACAATACTTTTCACTGTATTCCAATACATGAGACGATAATAAATCAATTCAATTCAAGGAGAGCACTGCCTTTTCTAGATGCTGCCTGGTTTTAGCAAACTGGATGGTTTCGATAATGGACAGATGATTTTCTCTCTCAAGTTACTGCGCAAATAGCAATGTTGAAAATTGTCCCCACCATATTTTTTTTTCATCTTAATTAGAGTTATTTTCAACATGGTTACATTTGGAAAACAAACAAAGCCAGCTTGAGGGAATTAGATTGAAGGGAAGGAGAGAAGGAGAAGATAAGGAGAGAAGGGCTGAGAACAATGGGAGAGTCTCCGGCCTCTCATCTTGGATAAAGTGGGAGTCATAAAAACATAGAAACTAGAAGCAGGAGTAGGCCATTGGGCCCTTTGAACCTGTTTTGCCATTCATTTGATCATGGCTGATCAACAAATTCAATATCCTGATCCCCCCCCTTCCTCCCATATCACTTGATCCCTTTAGCCCCAGGAGCTATATCTAATTTCTTCTTGAAATCAGAAAACATTTTGGCCTCAACTACATTCGGTGGTAGTGAGTTCCACACATTCACCACCCTTGGTGAAGAAATTTCTCCTCACCTCAGTTCTAAAATGTTTGCCTCTTATCCTCAAACTATGACCCCTAGTTCTGGACGCCCCCACCATTGGGAACATCCTTTCTGAATCTACCCTGACTAACCCTTTTAGAATTTTATAAGTTTCTATGAGATCCCCTCTCACTCTTCTAAACTCCAGTGAGTCATTGAGTAGGGGCTCATGCTAAGGGTTAAGTGATTGATAGTGGATTTAGGGGGAAAGATTATGGCCGCATTCTCCGACCTCATCCATGGCTGGGATTCTCCAGTCCGGCTGCAGTGAATGGAGATTTGGCTAAGTGCCAAATTCTCCACTCTTGCTGGCAGTGGTGGTGGGACATATGACATCGGAGAATTCCAGCCGATATGTTTAGTAGGTGATCCAAAGCTAATGGTAAAGTTTTCAGAGGGTTGGAAGAAGCATGTGATAGAGAGAGATGATTGGAAAGGAGGTCCGTAATTCACATTTTCACCTGACCAACACCAGAAATGTAACCATCAGGGTTTCTTGACCCACCACACTAACATTACCTCCCACCAGAACAGAAAGTAAAAGGGCAAAGAGGCAATTACAAGAAAGACAGGGAAGCAAATATATTTAGGAAGAGATTCTTAAGAGTTAAGGACAGATCGAAGCAAAAGAGGAAAGCCAAGTGATAGAGACAAAATAGGGAGCTCAAAGTTAGACTGCTTTCAATTCATGAGAAACATTGCCTGTAAAAAGACAGGCAAACAACAATAACTTCTATCACTCTTTCCATTCTCTAAATATTTCTACATGTATTTTAATTACTGAAACTGTCCCTTCGCTGTTAATTCTTGTAACTTATTAACATTGAAAACATTCTGTTATAATACCATAGAAACATAGAATCCCTCCAGTGCAAAAGGGAGCCATTCAGCCTATCGAGTCTGCACTGACTCTCCAAGTGTGGAGATGCCGGCGTTGGACTGGGGTAAACACAGTAAGAAGTTTAACAACACCAGGTTAAAGTCCAACAGGTTTATTTGGTAGCAAAAGCCACACAAGCTTTCGGAGCTCCAAGCCCCTTCTTCAGGTGAGTGGGAATTCTGTTCACAAACAGAGCTTATAAAGACACAGACTCAATTTACATGAATAATGGTTGGAATGCAAATACTTACAACTAATCAAGTCTTTAAGAGACGAAACAATGTGAGTGGAGAGAGCATCAAGACAGGCTAAAAAGATGTGTATTGTCTCCAGACAAGACAGCCAGTGAAACTCTGCAGGTCCACGCAACTGTGGGAGTTACAAATAGTGTGACATGAACCCAATATCCCGGTTGAGGCCGTCCTCGTGTGTGCGGAACTTGGCTATCCGTTTCTGCTCAGCGACTCTGCGCTGTCGTGTGTCGCGAAGGCCGCCTTGGAGAACGCTTACCCGAATATCAGAGGCCGAATGCCCGTGACCGCTGAAGTGCTCCAGGAGCACTTCAGCGGTCACGGGCATTCGGCCTCTGATATTCGGGTAAGCGTTCTCCAAGGCGGCCTTCGCGACACACAACAGCGCAGAGTCGCTGAGCAGAAACTGATAGCCAAGTTCCGCACACACGAGGACGGCCTCAACCGGGATATTGGGTTCATGTCACACTATTTGTAACTCCCACAGTTGCGTGGACCTGCAGAGTTTCACTGGCTGTCTTGTCTGGAGACAATACACATCTTTTTAGCCTGTCTTGATGCTCTCTCCACTCACATTGTTTCGTCTCTTAAAGACTTGATTAGTTGTAAGTATTTGCATTCCAACCATTATTCATGTAAATTGAGTCTGTGTCTTTATAAGCTCTGTTTGTGAACAGAATTCCCACTCACCTGAAGAAGGGGCTTGGAGCTCCGAAAGCTTGTGTGGCTTTTGCTACCAAATAAACCTGTTGGACTTTAACCTGGTGTTGTTAAACTTCTTACTGACTCTCCAAAACAGCATCTTACCCAGGCCCTCTCCTCATCCTTGCCCAATCCCAGTAACCCCATGGCTAATCCATATATCTGTGGACACTAAGGGGCAATATAGCATGGCCAATCGATCTAACTTACACACTTTTGGAGCGTGGAAGGAAACCGGAGCACCCGGAGGAAACCCACACAGACACAGGGAGAATGTGCAGACTCCACACAGTCACCCGAGGTTGGAATTGAACCGGGTCCCTGGCGCTGTGAGACAGCAGTGCTAACTGTGCCGCCTTTCAATAAAATCACCTCTCATTCTTCTGAACTATATTTAGTTGAAAATCTCTCACCACATTCCTGAAATGTTTCATTGGAGATTTATACATTATCCTCAACACAGGTGTAAAGTAGTTGGATAATGCAATGCATAATTAAATGAATGTGACTATCAATTGTATAAACCTTAGGGGTGAGTGAAGAAAATATATTTTATATTTTCCAAGGTGAGAAGTACCACTGATTTATTAAAATGCAATTACTTAATGCAAATTTTATTTTAAAACATCTAATTGGTACTCACTGAATAATCCTGATCATTGCTCCACACTCCACAGGCTAGTTCCACACAGAATATTATCAGCAGGATACAAAAATACTGAAAAAGTACAACATGGATCGGTTTTATGTGCCAAATACAGTAGCTGAATTAATTTGCTGAATATCTTGAGTCACATAATAAGGTGGAAGCAGCTTGCAACATATCATAGAATCATACAGTGCAGAAGGAGGCCATTTAGCCTCTCAAGGCTGTACCGACAACAATCTCACCCAGGCCCTATCCCCATGTATTAACCTTGCTAGTCCCCCTGACACCAAGTGGCAATTTAACACGACCAATCAACCTAACCTGCACATCTTTAAACTGTGGGAGGAAGCCAGAGTACCTGGAGGAAACCCACGCAGAAACAGGGAGAATGTGCAAACTTCACACAGACAGTGACCCGAGGCCAGAATCGAACCTGGGTCCTTGGCGCTGTGAGGCAGCAGTGCTAACCACTGTGCCACTGTGCTGCCCAGTAGATCAGTAGAATTTTCTGTGAGCTTTTATTTTGCCAAACAGGCAATGGCACAAAATGACACAAAATGAAGTATCAGGAAGGGCAAGACCACCATCAGAATCATACAAGAAAAATTAAACACAAAAATTCTGATGTCAGCTTTCTGATGAGGGGGGCATTATCCAGCAAGATTGGGTCCTATACATCCCAGGGATACTACAATCATCCTCTTCACCAGCCTCCCAACTCCAAACAAAATTGCTGTAGCAGCAGTTTTTGCTGCCAGTACTTTGTCATTAGAAAACACACATAAATATTGCAATGGTCGGAGGGGTGATAGGTGTGGATGGACATATCTCATACCAGCAGCCGCACCTACCAGAATATAAGAAGCATTTTAGAGCTGGCATAACTCTAGCCTAAGTGCACTGAATTCCAATCTCATACGCTAGAACTAAACCACTTTGTGTCCCATCTGAAATTTCAGATTTTTGGGCCCATCACTTATGGAACTGGTTACTTGTACCAGTTGAATATAAAGCAAAGGAATGTATTTTTAAACCTATTGATGTAGTTTCAAGTGGAAGTAAACTGAATCTGAAGCAGCAGATTTTGCAAATAAATTTATCTCAATATGACAACGTTTCACATGGTTCTAATATTTCTTTGAAATACCATTCTGCAGTCAGCAATTTCTTAAGATGTACAAACCATTAAGCTGTAGAAAATAAGCCACAAAACAGCTTATTGAAATTATTTGTATCAGATCTGTTCATTCAGAATGAATCCAAATCAGGGATTGCTTCATCTTAGGAAATAGGGCACGATAAGCAAATTCTCCTCCCTTGCATTAAGTCAAAAAAGCCAAGCTCAAGGGTGGCATGGTGGCAGAGTGGTTAACACTGTTGCTTCACAGCACCAGGGACCCAGGACCAATTCCAGGCTTGGATGACTGTCTGTGCGGAGTTTGCATGTTCTCCTCGTGTCTGCGTGGATTTCCTCCTGGTGCTCCGGTTTCCTCCCAAACTCCAAAGATTGTGCGGGTTAGGTGGATTGGTCAAGCTTAAATTGCCCCTTACTGACAGAGGTATTAGCAGGGTAGATACATGGGGTTACGGGAATAGGACCTGGGTGGGATTGTTGTCGATGCAGGTTTGATGGACTGAATGGCCTCCTTCTGTACTGTAGGGATTCTATGATTCTATGATTGGCAAGGACATAAATGGGCTGAATGGCCTCCTTCTGTGCTGTGCCAATGAATCAATGTCTATGAATCTGTGTGGTGACTCATTCCTACAGTTAGAGAATTGTTGGACATTTTTCTATTGTTCTTATTTGTCATTTCTGTCTAGTTATTCCTCTTAATCTTGTCTTTCTTTCTACTTACCTTTCTAATCTTGAATTCACCCACTCCATATCACGTCTGTTTATTTCTTGATCCTTAAATCCATAAATTAAATGGGGCGGCACAGTGGTGTAGTGGTTATCACAGCACCAGGGACCCGGGTTCAAATCCCGGCTTGGGTCACTGTCTGTGTGGTGTTTGCACATTCTCCCTGTGTCTGCATGGGTTTCCTCCGGATGCTCTGGTTTCCTTCCACAGTCCAAAGATGTGCATGTAAATTGGCCATGCTAAATTGCCCCTTAGTGTCAGGGGGATTAACTGGGGTAAAAGCATGGGGTTATGGGAATAGGGCCTGGTTGGGATTATGGTTGGTGCAGACTAGATGGGCTGAATGGCCTCTTTCTGCTGTAGGAGTCTATGACTCATATTGTTTAAGGAGATACGTTGTTTGTCCTGTTGCCCACCAAAGTCCCAGATGTTCTATTGCCTGAGTTGGGCCAATATGAGCTCATAATAACAGCGGCTTATTGGGCAAACTTTTTATACCCTAAACAACTAACTGGACGTGGCACAGAATGCTCCGCTTCAGCAAAATCTGTGATGTCGGTTCTTCTACACAAGTTCTGCATCAAATACAAAAAGTGAAGGTAATGGGGTAAATAGTCCTGTGACCTTTGGGACACCGATGTCAGGACCAAATGGGGGTTCCAACACCTCACATGGGGTTTCCGACCCTGCACTTGCCAGCAGTGAGACCGGTGTCGAAATCTTCCCAGAGGTGCTTCCAAAGGGTGGCACAGTGGTCAGCATGACTGCCTCACAGCTCCAGGGACCCGGGTTCAATTCCGAACTCGGGTGACTGTCTGTGTGGAGTTTGCACATTCTCCCCATTTCTGGATGGGTTTCCTCCAGGTGCTCCAGTTTCTTCCCACAGTCTAAAGATGTGCGGGTTAGGTTGATTGGTCATGGTAAATTGCTCCTTAGTGTCAGAGGGATTAGCAGGGTAAATATGTGGGGTTACAGGGAAGAGGCCTGGGTGGGATTGTTGTCGGTGGAGGCTCGATGGGCCAAATGGCATCCTTCTGCCCCCTAGGGTTAGGGTTCTGTGATTCTAAGTTGGCTGCCTCCATGCCTGTCCTCCCATTAAGTATGGTGAGTGAGCTCCTGATATCTTCTGACCCAATCAGAGGGCAGCGGTTCTGGAAACTTCATTGGCAGGGTGGGGCACTGCTAAGGCGGGTCAGTGATTTTGATGGCGCATCAGCACAGAGGCACCTTCAGAGGTGAAGATTTAAATGAAAAATTCTGGGGGAAAAAAACTCAGTAGGCCCCTCAGAACAGACAGGAATCCCTCCAGTCCAATCACCTGGGCCACAGGTGTAGAGTTCTGTGCCCATCGCCCTATGGAACAGGCAGCCAATATGCCATTCCTGGGGAAAGCTCCTCCTCAGTAGGAATACATTGGGAAGCCACCCTAACATGGCTGCCTCAATTTCCCACCCTCCTACACCCAAATCTGCCACCATGGGGTCAGGAAAATTCAACGCAATATTATGAGCTATTTAAGCAATCACTTAGATAAGCCTCAGAGTATTATCACCAAAAACATACATACCCAAGCAAGGAGCAATGGATTTCCCTTTACTGTTCCACAGCAACCTAACATTCCAACTATGATTAAAAAACAGCACACAGCAATCATTATGGGGTGGATCACTGGAAAATACGTCAGAATGAATGCTTCTTCCAGCCTGCAAAAGAACATTGAACCTGAGTTAATGGTACCCAAAAGACATCACATTTATTTCAAAAGTTAATCATAACAAATGCAAAATGTTTTGTACAACAGTAACATCTCCAGGTGCTATGAAGTCCCATGGCATCAGATCAAATATGGGCAAGGAAACCTCCTGCTGATTACAGTATTTTAATCCCCCCACAGCCCTTCAACTGATGAATCAGTACTCCTCCATGTTGAAAACTACTTGGAGGAAGCATTGAGGGCATGGATTGTATTCTGGTTAGAGGACTTCAACGTCTATCACCAAAATGTGGCTACTAATGTCCGACTGGCGAGTCCTAAAGACTATAACTGCTGGACTCGGTCTGCGGCAGATGGTGAAGGAACCAACAAGAGGGGGAAAAAAAAATTTGACTTCATCCTCACCAATCTACCTGTTGCAGACGCATCTGGCCATGACAGTATCGGTAGGAGTGACCACCGCACAATCCTTGTGGAGACCAACTCCTGTCTTCATAATGAGGATACTTTCCATTGTGTTGTGTGGCTCTACCACCGTGCTAAATGGAATAGAATCCAAACAGATCTAGCGCCTCAAAACTGGGCAGATTGAGCAACTGTGGGCCATTCAACCACAGTCTGTAACCTCATGGCCTAGCATATCCCCCCACTCTGCTATTATTTTGATTTTTTAAATTTGATTTGATTTATTATTGTCACACGTATTATTGTCACAATGAAAAGTATTGTTTCTTGCATGCAATACAGACAAAGCATACCATTCATAGAGAAGGAAAGGTGAGAGTGCAGAATGTAGTGTGACAGTCATAGCTAGGGTGCAGAGAAAGATCAACTTAATACGAGGTAGGTCCATTCAAAAGTCCGATGGCAGCAGGGAAGAAGCTGTTCTTGAGTCGGTTGGTATGTGGCCTCAGACTTTTGTATCTTTTTCCCGACGGAAATTATCATCAAGCAGTGGGATCAATCCTGGTTTAATTAAGTGTGCAGGAGGACATAGTCAGTCATAGAGTTTTATGGCACAAAAAGAGGCCCTTTGGCCTATCGTGTCTGTGCCGGACATCAAGCACCAATCTTTTCTCATCCCATTTTCCAGCACTTGGTCCATAGCCTTGTATGCTATTGCAAGCACAAAATAAGCCCCAAAGCTGCAACAACTTAGATCCTTATTTCACTGTAAGCACTAAAGAATACCATGACTGAAACCAAGCTTAAAAAGATTAGAGTCAAGGTTATAATGGGATACCATTGGTTGCAGTGAGTTAAGTCATGAAGCATAATCATGAGCATTTTATATTTTCAAACAGCACCTCAAAAAGATATGAATACTGTCAATGAAAGTTGTCTCAAAAATGTGGTCTGCTATTCATTATAATCGCTAAAAGAAATCTGATGTTTTAAAGATGTTTACTTGCATGGAAGAATTCAAGTCGATTGTCAACTTTTAACAAACGAAGACAAGAAACCTTACTCAAATTACCATAAAATTACAGGTTGTGAGTTTTGATTTTAAATATCAGAATTTATTGAAAGGAAATCGCTGACAAGGATTAGATAGGATGCAGAATCTGATCTTGTTTCTGGATGGCATCCACCACATTGTAAACATACGCTTACATTTTATGTTTGACAAACCAAATAAGTAATTGCACTTATGGAATTTATCCAGTACCAGTTTATACATACCTGGTTTCTGTTGTTAACACAAGCACGTTATTCAGGTAATCCCTCATCCATGCAGACACACCCAGAACACAAACTGACATCAGCTGTAAAATATGCATGTCTTTTATTTACTATTCTGTAGGCAAATATTTAAAACGGTGCAGCAATTTCCTTTTGCTCGACAGGTTTCCCATTATTACTGGTTATCAGCTTTCAGCCACAAATGTCTCTGGTCTACAAATATGTGGATACCACACTGTGGTTCAATGTGTTTTGCATGTTATACAATTTCATTAGAGATAGATGTAATTCATCTTCTTTTGTCTTCTATTATTTTGTTGTTGGGATTGGTTGTGAGCAAAGTTCCAAAGACTTGCATCTTTAGATGTGCAGTCACTGGAGGCGATTTTCGTCCCCCGTTTTCGATGGGTGGGAATGGTGGTGGGACGGAGAATCGTGGGGGGAGTCCCAAAATGATTTTCATGCTGGGTGGCATTTCCCTGCTCAATGCTCAATTGCCCCCACCACCCTCTCCCCTCCCCATCCACAACCAATGACATAATGGGGTTTCCACCAAGCAGTGATGGGAACTCCATTATACTACATTAACATATAATTAGTGGGCCTCCCCACTGTATCACCCCCTAACGTAGAGGATTCTACCCCCCATCAGCTTGATGTCACATCAGTGGGGTTTACAACACATTTTGTGAAACAGGGAACTGGCAATCATAGAAAATGCTGAAAAATCTCAGCGGGTCTGACAGCATCTGAGGGGAGAGAATACAGCCAATGTTTCGAGTCTGAAATTCAAAACATTGGCTCTATTCTCTCCCCACAGATGCTGTCAGACCTGCTGGGATTTTCCAACATTTTCTGTTTTTGTTTCAAATTCCAGCATCCACTTTTAACTGGCAATCATAAGCTTCCAGGGACTGACAGCTAAGGCACAGTGGGAAGAGTTCATGTCTGGGCTGTATCCTATCAGTGCCCGGGCACTGCTCCATGGTGGTGCCCCCGGTGTCCCCAGGTAGTGCTCAGGCACGGCCAGGAGGCTGTGCCAGGCAGCAGTGCCAGGTGGCAATGCTGGGGTCTTGACAGGTTAGTGCCATGGGACTTCCATTGAGGAGGTTCGGAGTGGGGAAATTCGGAGTGGGGAGCGGTGGGGGAGGTCCCATGTCAGTGGTGGTGGGGAGACAAGGTTCCATGAGATGTTGGTGATTTTAAATTTATTTTTGTTAAATTGGGGTGTCCTTTCAAAAGGGTGTCCCGATCTTTCAAAAACCTAAGTTGCTGGTGGCATGGGCTCAATCAGAACCTTCGCCACCAGCGTGACATCAAAGAACAAAGAACAAAGAACAATACAGCACAGGAACAGGCCCTTTGGCCCCCCAAGCCTGCACCGATCATGTGTTCCAAATTAGACCATCCGTTTGTATCCCTCTATTCCCAGTCTGTTCATGTGGCTATCTAGATAAGTCTTAAATGATCCTAGTGTGTCTGCCTCAACCACCTTGCTTGGTAGTGCATTCCAGGCCCCCACCACCATCTGTGTAAAATACGTCCCCCGCATATCTGTATTGAACCTTGCCCCCCTTACCTTGAACTTGTGACCCCTTGTGTTTGTTATTTCTGACCTGGGAAAAAGCTTCCAACTGTTCACCCTATCTGTGCCCTTCATTATTTTATAAACTTCTATTAGGTCGCCCCTCAACCTCCGTCTTTCTAGGGAGAACAACGCTAGTTTACTCAATCTCACCTCATAGCTAATACCCTCCATACCAGGCAACATCCTGGTAAACCTTTTCTGCACTCTCTCCAAAGCCTCCATACCCTTCTGGTAGTGTGGCGACCAGAACTGGATGCAGTATTCCAAATGTGACCTTCTATATAACTGCAACATCATATGCCAACTTTTATACTCTATGCCCTGTCCAATAAAGGCAAGCATGCCATATGCCTTCTTCACCACCATTTCCACCTGTGCTGCCACCTTTAAGGATCTGTGGACTTGCACACCCAGATCCCTCTGTGTGTCTATACTCCTGATGGTTCTGCCATTTATTGTATAGCTCCCCCCCTGCATTAGATCTACCAAAATACCACTTCGCATTTATCATAGAAATAGAAATCATAGAAACCCTACAATGCAGAAGGAGGCCATTTGGCCCATCGAGTCTGCACCGACCACAATCCCACCCAGGCCCTACCCCCACATATTTACCCGCTAAGCCCTCTAACCTAGGCATCTCAGGATTCTAAGGGGCAATTTTTAACCTGGCCAATCAACCTAACCCGCACATCTTTGGACTTATCTGGATTAAATTCCATCTGCCATTTCTCCGCCCTATTTTCCAGCCTATCTATATCCTGCTGTATTCTCTGACAATGTTCATCACTATCCGCAACTCCAGCAATCTTTGTGTCATCTGCAAACTTACTAATCAGACCAGCAACTTACTAATCAGACCACACCGTGACCAGCCCTTCCATTTTTTTTTAAAGAATTTAAAAATCCAGTGGGAAAAGTCAGCAAGGCAACCAACACGGCTGCCCTCCACTTCTGCCGCCAAGACAACACTTTGAAAAAAATGGGAAAATTCTATCCACTGTTGCAATATGGGAAACACAGCAGTCAATTCCCACAATCAGCAAGGTGATAATGATGTTGGGGAAGGAGGAAAAGAGCAGACTGAATGACTAAGAGCTATTTCACCTGCCCTCCATCCATAGTGATGTTGGTTTGTTTCGGATCTCAGGCAGGAAAATCAGAAAGACAGGACACTCATAACATTGTGTTAAATATTGTTACAAACATGATTAGAGACATCATAGATTACCAATGTGCAATCTGTCTAATACCAAAAGTAACTCAGAATTTTGAAGTACGTTATGAAGTATTAAGAAAAATGATAACCTGTGAAAAAAACTACATTTCAGAAAGATTATAAAAGCTGTTCTCTTATATGTTTATTTACAATATAGAATCACATTCTCAATTCAATGTTTTGGAATTGCATGGAATGTACAGCAAAGAAACAGGCCAGGTAGAAGACACTAATTAGAGCAAAAGACACTCCATTAGACCTCAGTTGGAGTATTGTTCTGGGTGCCACACTTTAGTAGGGATGTGAATGCATTGCAGAGAATGCATTGGCAGCACGGTGGCACAGTGGTTAGCACTGCTGTCTCACAGCACTAGGGACCTGGGTTTGATTCCCAGCTTGGGTCACTGTCTGTGTGGAATTTGCACATTCTCCCTGTGTGTGCGTGGGTTTCCACGGAGTGCTCCAGTTTCCTCCCACAGTCCAAACAAGTGCGGGTTAGGTGGATGGGCCATGCTGAATTGCCCCTTAGTATCAGGGAGACTAGCTAGGGTAAATGCAAGGGGTGATGGGGATAGGGATTGTGGTCGGTGCAGACTCGATGGGCCAAATGGCCTCCTTCTGCACTGTAGGATTCTATGTAAGAATGCAGAAGAGGTTTACAAGAATGGTTCCAGCAATGAGAAACGTCATTTATGAGGATCGATTGGAGAAGCTGGTTACTGATCTCCTTGGAGAGGAGAAGGCTAAGAGGAGACTTGATAGAGTGTGCAAAATCATGAGGGAGCTGGACAAAGTAGATAGGGAGAAACTATTCCTGCTAATAAAAGGATTAAGAATGAGACAGCACAGATTCAAAGGCATTAGCAAAAGAAGCAAATGTGATGTGAGAAAAAGCTTTCTCACACAGCAAGTGATTCGGGTCTGGAATGCACTGCCTGGAAGTGTGGCGGAGGTAGATTCAGTCGAGGCATTTAAGAGAGCATTAGATGATTATTTGAATAGAAACAATGTGCAGGGGTACAGGGAGTGGCACTAAGCCATAATGCTCATTCAAAAACTGTTGCAGACACAATGAGCTGAATGGCCTACTGCACCGTAACAATTCTGTGATTCTGTGATTCAGCCCAAATAATCTGAGCCTGTGTTAGTGCTTCCTCCTTTATTCATCTAACCCTTTCACCATTCTCTTCTGTTCTTTTTTCCTTGATGTACAATATAATTTCCCTTTAAAGGTATCTATTCTCAGATTGCAGATGGCTGACAAGTATACGCATGATCAGTAAAATTGTATAAATCATAAAGGTACGTTTGCATTGTGTAATGCAGATTAGATGACTGTTCATATAGGGTGACAGGGTGGCACAGTGGTTAGCACTGCTGCTTCACAGCGCCAGGGACCCTGGTTCAATTCCGGCCTTGGGAGACTGTGTGGAGTTTCCACATTCTCCCTGTGACTTTGTGGATTTTCTTCAGATGCTCCAGTTTCCTCCCACAGTCCAAAGATGTGCAGGTTAGATGGATTGGCTATGGAAAATGTATGGGGTTAAAGGGATAGGGTGGGGAAGAGAGCCTGGGTAAGATATTCTGCCAGAGAGTAAGGCCTCTTCTATGATATTGTAAAACCCAATCCCCAAAATTCCTTTATTTTCTGATTCAAAATCTTGAGAAGCTACACCAAATATTGTCTCGATAATGCTGTCTCAATATCCTTTGGAAACATTGTTGGTCCAATCAACTCAAATTTAGTGAATTAAAGCTTAATTGTTATAAGAAGACCATTTAATGTGCCTGGTAAAAGTTGCTCTATTGCAAACACTAACTTTGAATTGCAAAGTTTATTTGTTTCAACTTACACAAAATTCTCCTCAGAATTGTTGACCAATGCTATCAGGACGCTCCAAACATTAACCATAATGTCAATAACAACAAGATCATTCTGTCGAAGCACACTGAACGGATATCACTCAAACTATCAGAAACAAACTTTTCCCGCAGGAACATCCAAAGTTCAAGTGAAAATCAATTAGTTCAATAGTGGGGAAGGAAAGGTTGTCGTGATAGTGTTGCAATCATACCACATTTTACTCAATTTTCCAGAAACAATCTAAATACCATCTGTGACTCACAGTTTGCAGAGGCTGCTGCCTTGTGAGCCGTGGGCAGAAGTAGAGGAATCTGTACTCACCCAGAAAAGGACGTTCAAAGCATAAAGTGAGCAGCGCAGACATTTAATGGAATCTTCTCTGGCCATTCTGAAAGAAGCTCAAAGGTTGACCCCATCATTGTGTTTCACAACCAGACCATCTCTGTCACCTTAGAAAGGGTCAGAAGTGAAACGTCACAAAATTAAATTAATTATATGCACATAACAACTTTGCAGATGGTTCAAAGTTAAACTCTCAAATATATTATTGCCCCTAAAGCCCAGTTACCTGAGTTCTGGGATTTTCTCAATATAAGAGTGGTAATTCTATATAAACAAGTGGAATTGGTATTTGTATTTGTGTGGCTGCTCCTATAATGGGAGGTGATGGCACAGTGGTATTTTCACCATACTGGTAATCCAGAGACCCAGGGGTACTGCTCTGGGGACCTGGGTTTGAATCCCACCACAGCAGATGGTGAGATCCGAATCCAGTTACAATCTAGAATTAAAAATCGCATGATAACCATGAAATCATTGTTGTAAAAACCCATCTGGTTCATAAATGCCCTTTAGGAAAGGAAATCTGCAGTCCTTACCTGATCTGGTCTACATGCAACTCCAGACCTACAGCAATGGGGTTGACTCTTAAATGCCCTCTGAAATGGCATAGCAAACCACTCAGTTCAAGGGCAATAAATATTGGTCCCAGACAGTGACACCCACATCCTATGAATGAATTAAAAATAATCCAATTCCGCATTACTTATGAGAAATGTTATTCTTGTTTTAGGCTTAATATCAGTAATAAGAAACTTTAGGTGCTTCCAAGTTAGAGTTAGATTTAAAACAAGTTGACTTACAGCTAGGTACAAGTTAATCACTTGCGCGGTACTAAAGATTCTACACTCCTGACACTTAATTAAAAAGTGAGAAAGCAATTGTGGCTTTAAACAGAATATTTCCTGCCTTTCAAGTTTTATTTTATATGTAAAATAACAAACTATCATTGCAACTAAAAAAGAACACCAATAACTTTACTCAGTTAACTGGAATACCCAGACATTTAAACATAAAGCTGGAAACTAACCAGTTAGTTTGTGTTATTCCAAACTTCCCTTTCAACTCTCCAGCGCATTTCTAACGAACCGTATTATTATGCTAAAAATAATTGAATTCCGAGTGCCTAAAATTCCCTGCTGACTTTTCAGAGAGAGAAAAAGTTATCACTGGCCGAGTCATTCAGTTGCTTTGTAACTCTCAACAGGGTGATTAACCTGTAACCTGGAATGTTTGTTAATGGATAATCTCCACAACCCTCCTCCCAGCATGTTACTTATTTACCATGTCAATGCCACGCGACCCAACTATTATAAGGATACAGAAAACAGAAAACACCAGATTATTTGCTTTTTTATATTAAATCAATATCACGGGTAAACATTTACAGTGCTACAGGTACAAACTCACAGTGCTACAGGTACAAACTCACAGTGCTACAGGTACAAACTCACAATGCTACAGGTACAAACTCATAATGTTACAGGTACAAACTCACAGTGCTACAGGTACAAACTCACGGTACTCCAGGTACAAACTCGCAATGCTACAGGTACAAACTCGTAATGCTACAGGTACAAACTCGCAGTGCTACAGGTACAAACTCACAGTGCTACAGGTACAAACTCACAGTGCTACAGGTACAAACTCACAGTGCTACAGGTACAAATTCACAGGGCTACAGGTACAAACTCGCAATGCTACAGGTACAAACTCACAATGCGACAGGTACAAATTCACAGTGCTACAGGCACAAACTCATAATGTTACAGGTACAAACTCGCAATGCTACAGGTACAAACTTGCAATGCTACAGGTACAAACTCTCAGTGTTACAGGTACAAATTCACAGTGTTACAGGTACAAACTCAAAATGCTACAGGTACAAACTCACAGTAGAATCGTAGAATCATAGAAACCCTACAGTGCAGAAAGAGGCCATTCAGCCCATCAAGTCTGCACCGACCACAATCCCACACAGACCCTATCCCCATCTCCCTACATATTTACCTATTAATCCCTTTAACCTGCGCATTCTGGGACACTAAGGGGCAACTTAGCATGGCCAATCAACCTAGCCCGCGCATCTTTTGGACAGTGGGAGGAAACCGGAGCACCCGGAGGAAACCCACGCAGCCACAGGGAGAATGTGCAAACTCCACACAGACAGTGACCCAAGCCGGGATTCAAACCCAGCTCCCTGGAGCTGTGAAGTAGCAGTGCTAACTACTGTGCCGCCCTAGTGCTACAGGCACAGTACTATAGGCACAAACTCACAGTGTTACAGGTACAAACTCAGAAGGCTGCAAGTATAAATTCACAGTGCCACAGGTACAAACTCACAGTGTTACAGGTATAAACTCACAGCGTTACAGGTACAAACTCAGTGCTACAGGTACAAACCCAACAGTGCTACACGTACATATTCACAGTGTTACAAGCACAAATTTACAGTGCTACAGGTACAAACTCACAGTGATACAGGTACAAACTCACAGTGCTACAGGTACAAACTCACAGTGCTACAGGTACAAACTCGCAGTGCTACAGGTACAAACTCATAATGTTACAGGTACAAACTCACAGTGCTACAGGTACAAACTCACAGTGCTACAGGTACAAACTCACAGTGCTACAGGTACAAACTCACAATGTTACAGGTACAAACTCGCAGTGCTACAGGTACAAACTCACAGGGCTACAGGTACAAACTCGCAGTGCTACAGGTACAAACTCACAATGTTACAGGTACAAACTCGCAGTGCTACAGGTACAAACTCACAGTGCTACAGGTACAAACTCACAGTGCTACAGGTACAAACTCACAGTGCTACAGGTACAAACTCACAATGTTACAGGTACAAACTCGCAGTGCTACAGGTACAAACTCACAGTGCTACAGGTACAAACTCATAGTGCTACAGGTACAAACTCGCAATGCTACAGGTACAAACTCGCAGTGCTACAGGTACAAACTCACAATGTTACAGGTACAAACTCACGGTGCTACAGGTACAAACTTATAGTGCTACAAGTACAAACTCACAGTGCTACAGGTACAAACTTATAGTGCTACAAGTACAAACTCACAGTGCTACAGGTACAAACTCACAGTGCTACAGGTACAAACGCACAGTGCTACAGGTACAAAGTCATGGTGCTACATGTACAAACTCACAGTGCTACAAGTACAAACGCACAGTGCTACAGGTACAAAGTCACGGTGCTACATGTACAAACTCACAGTGCTACATGTACAAACTCACAGTGCTACATGTACAAACTCACAGTGCTACAGGTACAAACTCACAGTGCTACATGTACAAACGCACAGTGCTACAGGTACAAACTCACAGTGCTACAGGTACAAACTCACAGTGCTACAGGTACAAACTCACAGTGCTACAGATACAAACTCATGGTGCAACAGGTACAAACTCACGGTGCAACAGGTACAAACTCACGGTGCAACAGGTACAAACGCACAGTGCTACAGGTACAAAGTCACGGTGCTACATGTACAAACTCACAGTGCTACATGTACAAACTCACAGTGCTACATGTACAAACTCACAGTGCTACAGGTACAAACTCACAGTGCTACAGGTACAAACTCACAGTGCTACAGGTACAAACTCACAGTGCAACAGGTACAAACTCACGGTGCTACAGGTACAAACTCACGGTGCAACAGGTACAAACTCATGGTGCTACAGGTACAAACTCATGGTGCTACAGGTACAAACTCACAATGTTACAGGTACAAATTCACAGTGCTACAGGTACAAACTCACGGTGCTACAGGTACAAACTCATAGTGCTACAGGTACAAACTCATAGTGCTACAGGTACAAACTCACGGTGCTACAGGTACAACCTCACAGTGTTACAGGTACAAACTCACAGTGCTACGAGTACTAACTCACAGTGCCACAAGTACATCCTCACAGTGCTACAGGTACAAACTCATAGTGTTACAGGTACAAACTCGCAGTGCTGCAGGCACAAATGCACAGTGTTACAGGTACAAACTCACAGTGCCACCGGTACAACCTCACAATGTTACAGGTATAAACTCACAGTGTTACAGGTGCAGACTCACAATGCCACAGGTACAAACTCACAATGCCATAGGGACAGACTCACATTGCTACAGATTCAAACTCATGAGACTAGGACAATAGCCAGTAGTTAGATAGTGTCTTTACAGTTTTGATAGCACAGAACCTATGTATTGCTGAATAAAGGACATGCTGCCAAGGACAATGGCATGTCTCTTTCTTTCTACAATATTTAGTGTCTTCAATATAATAAAATGCCCAAGGTCTTCACAGGGACTTTATAAAACAAAATATGGCACCAAGCCACATAAGGAGGTGCCAGGGAAAATGACTATAAGCTTGGTCAAAGAACTAAGTTTTAAGGAGCATCTTAATGGAGGAAATGAGGTAGGGGTGGTTCGGAGTTTAGAGAGGAAATTTCAGAGTTTAGGCTGAAGTCACAACAACCAATCAGGGAGCTCCAGAGGTCAGAGGAGAACTGTAATCTCAGAGGATTGTCGGAGAGTACAGACATGGGGAGGGAGAGGGGAGGCCTTGGAAGGATTTGAAATAAGGATGCGAACTTTAAAATCAAGATGCAGTTTAACTGAGGGCCAGTGCAGTCGATGAGCACATGGGGGTGATGAGTGAACAGCATTTAGTGTAAGTTAGGACACGGGTTGCAGAGTTTTGGATGACTCTAGTTTTCAGAAGGTTGAATGTGAGAGACCAGCCTGGAGCGTGCTGGAATAGTTCATTGAGGGTTTTGGCAGCAAGAAGAGGTGAGGCAGGTCGGAGGCAGGCAATGCTCTGGAGGTGAAAATAAGTGATCATAATGACGGTGTGGATATGAAGGTGGAAAGCTCACCTTAGGGTCAAACATCAAAACTGAGATTTTCTGGTTCAGTTTTGAACCATTTCCAGGGAACGGGATGTATCACAGACCAAAGAATATGGCTTCAGGCTTCCTAACATTTAATTGGGAGACATTTCTGCTCATCCAATAGTGGATGCCAAATAAGAAGTCTGATAATTTAGCGAGCATGAACAGCCAGAAGAGATGGTGGTGAGGTAAAGCTGGATGTGGTCAGCAACATGTGGAAACTGGCATTGTACTTTCAGATGATGTTGCCCCGAGACAGCATGTAGTTGAGAAATAGAAAAGGTCCAAGAATAGAACAATGGGGAGACCAGTGGTAAGAATGGGAAGATAAACCACTGATGGTGATTTTCTAGATGCAGTTAGATAGCTGAGAATGGAACCAAGCCAGTAGAGTCACACCCAGCTGGAGGAAAATGGAAATGTATTGGTGCAGGATGGTGAGATCAACTATGGTAGAAGTAGATACCTACTCACAGTGCCACAGGTAAAGACTCACAGTGCCATAGATACAGACTCGAAGTGCCACAGGTACAGACTCACAGTGCCATAGGTACAGATTCACAGTGCCATAAGTACAGATTCACAGTGCCATAGGTACAGACTCACAGTGCCATAGTATAAACTCACAGTGTCATAGGTACAGACTCATAGTGCCATAGGGACAAACTCACAGTGCCTTGGGGACAGGCTCACAATGCCATAGGTACAGATTCACAGTGCCATAGGTACAGATTCACAGTGCCATAGGTACAGATTCACAGTGCCATAGGTACAGACTCACAGTGCCATAGGGACAGTCTCACAGTGCATAGATACAGACTCGCAGTGCAAAGGTACAGACTCACAGTGCCATAGGTACAGATTCACAGTGCCATAGGTACAGACTCACAGTGCCATAGGTACAGATTCACAGTGCCATAGGTACAGATTCACAGTGCCATAGGTACAGATTCACAATGCCATAGGTACAGATTCACAGTGCCATAGGTACAGATTCACAATGCCATAGGTACAAATTCACAGTGCCATAGGTACAGATTCACAGTGCCATAGGTACAGATTCAGAGTGCCATAGGTACAGACTCACAGTGCCATAGGGACAGTCTCACAGTGCATAGATACAGACTCGCAGTGCAAAGGTACAGACTCACAGTGCCATAGCTACAACTCACTAAATACAACTCTAAAGAGGAATCTCCCAGCTGATCATTACATGTTGCAAAATAAACTAAAAACGTTGCAAAAAGCTGGAAGTTGGAACTTCACTGGACATGCAGAATTAATGTTGAGAGCGGAATTCCCCCGCCCGGGCAGCCAGTTTGCATGGCGATTTTACACTGAGCTCCCAGCAGCTTTTTTCCTTTCTGTCGCGAAGTTTCCGATGCTTGCAGCTTTTGCTGTCTGAGTAAATACCTGTAGAAGTGCAATGCCTGGCTCCCCCAGCACAATCTATCCACAGTCCACAGTACCTTTGACAGCAGGAGTGCCCTGCCCCTATGCAGAGGCGCTCTCTCTCTGAGCTTCACGCCCCCTGGAGCTGTGGCCGGCTCTCAGCTTCCCCATTGAGATACAGTTGGCTTCTGCCACTTCTATTATAGCCCAAAGAAGCCATCTCATTCTTCTGGGAGAAAAATGTACCTGAATGCACCTTGATTCTCAAGTGTTGTTCAGAAAATGCTGGAATATCCCACAATTTAATATCATGCATTATTAGCTTTGACCTCTTGACTTGCATTTTCATAATCTCAATGTGACCTTTTATTCATTTTTATATTTGAAGCAGTGCATGCAACAATTACACAGCATGGACACCCTTTTCCTGTACATTGTCATTTTAAAAAAATTATTGCTTCGGCTGTCTCTTGTATAAATACACAGGAAATTCAGAGGCGTGCACAATGTATAACAACATACAGATTAGAAACATAGAAACATAGAAAAACTACAGCACAAACAGGCCCTTCGGCCCCACAAGTTGTGCCGAACATATCCCTACCTTTTAGGCCTACCTATAACCCTCCATCCTATTAAGTCCCATGTACTCATCCAGGAGTCTCTTAAAAGTCCCTATTGAGTTTGCCTCCACCACCACTGACGGCAGCCGATTCTACTCGCCCACCACCCTCTGTGTGAAAAACTTCCCCCTAACATTTCCCCTGTACCTACCCCCCAGCACCTTAAACCTGTGTCCTCTCGTAGCAGCCATTTCCACCCTGGGAAAAAGCCTCTGAGAGATTGGTCCAAAGGTCTGGCCTGAAGGCCGCTGGGTGTTCCAGCTTTTTAATGTGCTAATGGATTGAACCCGTGCCCCTTAAGGCCTGGCAGTGGCAAGACCTCTCAGGTGCTTGGAGACTGCTGCTTTTTTGTTGCTCCATGGATGAATCCTGTACTGTAGGCTGCAGGTGGGACAACCTGATTTTGCAGTCAATTCGCAATTCCTACATTGTTCAACCACAGGATCTGGCACTTATTGTCCATGCCTGCTGCAGCACAGTCTTGTTTCTGAAATTCGTTGGGTCTTTATTCTCCCTGTACCTACTTAGTAGATAAGCATCAAGGCACCAACCATATATTAGGGATCGGTTAACACAAAAATACATGGGTTCATTTATGAAGCATCTGAGAATTTGGTAACATCATTACAAAGTTGGAGAAGTTGTATGCATGTCAAAGTTAGTAGCTACCTCAGAAAAATCTGAAACTAAATCACATAATACGGTATATGATTTCCCCTATTATGATGTTTACTGAAAACAGAACCACAGCCACTTTCTGATGACCGCTGACCTGAATTGTAGCAAGCACTTCTGCTGGTTTAATGGCATCTATATCCTTCAACATGGATGTGTAGCATGTGTGCTCACTGTGCCTTGGAGTATCTTGATCATCATCATTGTTCATTTTTTCCACTGCCTCAAGCATGTTTTTTCTCTGGGATCTGGTATAGTCATTGTTTGTACTCAGTGGCATCGTCTGTTTACAGTTTGCTTGAGTGTTTGCACGACTTCTCATAGCTCTTTTCAATTACTGCTGCCTATGACCCCAACATTTTGTGATGATTTTAAATAAAATGAAAGTTTATTAAGCAATAAAATAAACAGCAATGAAATAAACTAGAAGTAGTACGGTTAACTAAAACAAAGGCTATACACAGTCATCGGAATTCTACCGCCATGCCTGACACGGAATCGGAGCAGGTGAGGGGTGGACAACAAAAATGTCCATTGATGTCGGGTGGGAATTTCCAGTCCCGCTCAAGCAAGGCTGTAAAATTCCGCCCATCATCTCTAACTTTACCCAGTTCCAAACACTTTCATTTCAGTAGCTTCAGAGATAATTCCCCACAAGCATTCCACAACATTTTATAGATTTAAAAACTGTAACAAAAATCCAGTAACAGTTACCATGCCAGGCAGTTATATCACTTCAGGGTTTGCTTCTGAGGTAAAACAAACAACTGGCTTCTGAATACAGGCTTCCTTCAGAGACACAGCTTGCTAGGACTTAACTGCTATTCCTACTTTGGCAGAGATTTAATCATCTCCTGATATACAGGGTGGGATTTTCCGGCCGCACTCATGACAAAATCAGAAATCTCGCCTGAGGTGAACAGACCTTTTCATGATCCATGTCCCGCCCATTATGATTCCCATGGTGGGTGGGGTGGGAAAATTCCGCCCACAGTTTTCCCCTTTTGATCTTCCCTCATCTGAACTAACCTCTTCCAAAGTCAAACTTAATTACCCTCATTTTGTGAGTCTACCTTTTCTAGCGTAAATGTGAAGTTCAAATCTTGCCTCCTCCTTTGAACCGTTAACTTCTTATTCGAACCCTTTTTTTGATTTGATTTGATTTATTATTGTCACATGTATTAGTATACAGAGAAAAGTATTGTTTCTTGCATGCAAAACAGACAAAGCACTTATGTCCTGTTCCCCATTGTTAACCAACTTGCCTCAGGTAAATATCGGTTTGCAGTGTTGTTAGGCTCATCAACATATCAAAAGTACTAGTTCCATTAGTATAACCAAACTGTCCCTGTCTTTAAGCAGCTTACATTTTCCAATAGTTTTAAAAAATATATAACCAGCAGAAAACATTCCAATTTATTGAGTTTCCCTGAGATCTTCATACCATCACTATTTTTCCTGACGTGAATAGTTAATAAACACTTACTGTTAAACTATACAAGACTCATAACCTCTTCCTGAGACCTACTGAACTACACGCATCTTACAGCAGCTTATCACACTTGCACTGTAGTATGTCAGCTGCTTGTAGTTCTTCTACTCACCTCAGCATGTTCCACTGCTGCTGCAGCACTTGCGATGAGTGGCACCGTTGCCGCTTGTGTGCATGTTTCTGAAACTCTACCCACAAAGCTGAAATGTGACGGGAAAGCACCACGATGCTTTGCAAAACAAATAACGTGCCAAAGTCATTTCTGGCATTCATCAATTCCTGATTTCGCCAGTTGCTTTCTCAACAGGAGTTGCGACAAGAAAGATTCTAACCATTGCCTGTTGACATTGAATGATATTACCATCGCTAAGTTACCCACTGTCAACATCCGGACACCATTGATCAGAAACTGAATTGTACCAGCTGTTCAAATATTGTAGCTACAAGAACAGGTCAGAGATAGGGAATTCTACAGTGAATAACTCACCTCCTGACTCCCCAAAGCACGTCCATTATCTACAAGACTCAAGTCAGGAATGTAATAGAACACTCTCAAGTTGCCTGGATGGGTGCAGCTCCAACAACACTCAAGAAGCTCAGCACCATCCAGGACAAAGCAGCCCGCTTGATTGGCATCTCATCCACCACAGTCAGCATTCCCTCCACCACTGATGAACAGTAGCAGCAGTGTCTACCACCTACAAGATCCACTGCAGCAAAATTGTGAGGCTCCTTCCACAGCACTTTCTAAACCTATGACCGCCATCGTCAAGAAGGACAAGGGCAGCAGATGAAATGAAATACAATTCCTTTGCCCTCCAAGGCAAACACCATTCTGACTTGGGACTATGCTGCTGTTCCACCAATAAGATCAAAATCCTAGAACTCCCTCCCTAACAGTACTGTGGGTGTATCTACACCACATAGAGTTAGCATTTCAAGAAGGTGGCTCACCATCACCTTCTCAATGGCATTTAGACATGGGCAATAAACACTTACATCCTATGAAGGAATAAAAAGAAACTTTACTCAACCCGATTTCTGTGATGTTTCTCTCTTGCCTGCCAATGATCCGGCCTTTGACCCAGCTACTTGTCTTTCCCGACTCAGTAATGCCCGATGCTAATCCTCACAAGGTTCTGTCACTGCCTGTTGCACTCTAATCTCTGGTTAGAGATCACACTTTGCATTGACTGAGCAGTTTTAACATTGGATTCCTTTCAGCTGACCAGTTTCTTCCATCAGCAGCGGCATCACAATGTGCTTGGTGTGCTGGAACATGAAATATTAATTCTCCACTGCTGGCATCATGTTCTGTTTTTCTTCTCCTTGTGCTCACTTAATAGATAAATCTCCAGACACCAACCATGTATAAGCTATTGGAGACCTCGTACACATGTCTGAGTTGGTGGCTTTCTCAGAACAAACTGCAACTAAGTCTGAATCACTGATGCATTGCATCATTTGTCCTCTAAGTGATGTGCACAGAAAACATAACTGCACCCATTTAAAAGTGTACCACAACAAAATGAAGAAGCAACTGCAACCATTGCCAATGAAGCACAAATGAAGATGTTGTGATTGTTGAATGTCAATCAACCCAGAACATCATTGCAGGAGCTCCTCAGGGTAGGATCATAGACCCAAACATCTTCAGCTGCTTCATCAATGACCTTCTTTCCATAATAAGGTAAAAAGTGAAGATGTTCAGCAGCATTTGTGATTCTTCAGATACTGAGGCAGTTCATCCATATGCAGCAAGACCTGGACTGTGTTCAAGCTTGGGCTGATAAGTGGCAAGTAACATTCACAACACATAGGTGCCAGGTAATGACCATCTCCAACAAGAAAGAATCGAATCACTGCTTTGTGACATTCAATGGCATTGCCATTGCTGAATCCCACACCATCAACATCCTGGGGATAATGATTACTAGAAAGTGAACAGCACCAGGTATATAAATAGTGTGGCTGCGAGAGCAAATCAGAGGCTGGGAATTCTGTGCAAATAACTCACTTCCTGACTCCCCAAACCTGATCCACCATCTATAAGTTAAGTGTGTGATGAAATACTTTCTATTTGCATGGATGAATAATGCTTCAACAACACTCAAGAAGCTTGGCACCATTCAGGACAAAGCAGCCCGCTTGATTCGTACCCCATCGATCACCTTAAACATTCACATCCTCCACTACCGACGCACAGTAGCAGCAGTGCATACTATTTACAAGAAGCATTGTAGCTACTCACCTAGACTTCTTCGGCAGCACCTTCCAAACCCATGACCTCTGCAATCTAGAAGGAGATGGGCAGCAGATTCATGGGAACACCACCATCTGCAAGTTCCCCTCCAAGCCAGACACTATCCTGACTTGGAACTATATCACCATCTCTTCTCTGTTGCTGGAGTCAACATCCTGGAACTCTCTTCCCAACAGCATTGTGGGTGTACCTACACCTCAAGGACCACAGCGGTACATGAAGACGGCTCACCACCATGGTCTCAGATATATACGTATATATGTATAAACATTTGCATCCCGTAATCATTTGGGCTTGTCCTCCTTTGTAAGTATGCATAGAAAAAAGGTAACTAAATCTTATTATAAAAGTAGTTCAGCGCATCATAAGGTTTAACAACATTAAAGATTTTGGAATTGTATTATAATCCATGATATCGGTAATGTAATTTGAAACACAATGTAATTTTTATTTACTGCAGGAAAGGAGCATACCTGATGTGTATTTTAATATAACATTTATGGTTTGCTGTTTTGTTTCACTTTCTTTCCCTCTTCTTGCATTCTCTTTGTTTTATTGTTAAATTCAGATATTTGCATTGGTGTCATATAATAACTATCAAATGAATACATCAGAGAGCATGCAGATCAATCGGGGCACCTTCACCCTTTAAGTTTTATGAGAGGAGCCAAATAAGTCAAGTGATAAACTTTTGAGCATGTATATGGACGGTGTTAGTTATATTACCAGATTATGAGAAACTTTGTAAGACCAAACAAACCCCGACTGATTTTGAGGCATGCAACATAGTGGTGATTACATTGGGTTTGTTTGGTATCTATATATTATTCAGCAGTTAGCGAGAAGGGAAATTCACTTTGAAGCAGCAATTGTTCTTTTACCAGTGGCTGCTTTCTGTGCAGTAAGAAGTCTCACAACACCAGGTTAAAGTCCAACAGGTAACCTGTTGGACTTTAACCTGGTGTTGTGAGACTTCTTACTGTGCTTACCCCAGTCCAACGCCGGCATCTCCACATCATGCTTTCTGTGGCCAGGGAGATCTTTGTTAATGTTGTTGAAGATGCAACTTTTCTCTTCAGAATCATTGTTTTGTCACTTAATGCAGCTGAGATTTTCACTGTTTCTAGATTTTTCCCTCTTGTCTTGTATAAGAATTGTTTATTTATTCAATCTCTGTTCAAAATTTCTCTTCTTTCTTGAATCTTTACCCAAATCTAAGGTAATGGCCAACACGTAGCTTGCAAACAATGGCTTAAAAGATTATCTGAAGATTTTGGGAGCATTAAAACACTGTCAAACATCTTCCCAAAATTGTTTATATATGAGGTTTCTGACAGACAGTGGAAAATCCTGTATAAATTGTATTATTGCAATTATTTTTACATGCAGGCCCATTCAACAAAGGCAATTTATATTCAAGTGACGGCAATCTCTCCCGTGCCTCATTGTATGCCTTGTACAGTAAAACTGCCGCATTTGATACAGTGTTAAGTGCAATAGAAAGTACAAATTCATGACAAGGCTGCATATTCAAGCTTAAAAAACTGTTGATTTTTTTAAAATTGTGCATGATTTTAAAACAGGCTTAAAACAACAATCAGTAAGATCTGGCAAGCCAAACAAATGTGCCAACTTTCATCCAGAAACCAGATCACAAGATGAAGAAAACTTTCATCCAGAAACCATCCTACAGATCACAAGATGAAGAAAACCATCTCAGCTCATTTATCCTAGAAAATCTTTCAGTCTCTCACTCTGATGACACGTGTATGTTTCTTAAATTATTCCAGGGTTTCTGTCTCTGCTACTCCACCTGGAAGTTCATCCTTCAGTCTTTGCATGAAGATTGTATCAGTTCTACATTTTACCTTTATTATCCTACCCTACAGATTAACTGGAAGTATTTTTTCTCATCTACCTTTTCATTCTATTTACTATTCCCTTTGTGTTTCACTTGATCAAAACTGGACACAATACTCAAGAGGAATGATTTTTTTCAAATGCTTCTTCCCAAACTGGAGCTTTATTCCACACTGCAAGTGCTTCTTGAGGAATCACAGCCACACTCTTCTGTTTATCATATGAATGTAGAAGTGCTGCATAAGTGGCATCAGACTGCACACTGAAATCATTCACATGAGATGGCAACACAAAGTTTATATGCTGCCTGCCTAAATGGGAATGGGTGTGAACTGTGAACCAAAAGTCTCACATCCAAAATTAGGCTTTAATTATTTTTTATCCTTTGCCGTTCAATTAAGCCAATCCACCCACAAGTACAATTATAACATACATCATGTGCTATGATTTCAATACCATTTCTAATCTACTGTCTTGCACCAACTTCAACAACTAAACAGCTCTTCGATCTTGGTTGGCACCTCATCCACCACCTTTAACATTCACTCCTTCCACCACTGATGCACAGTGGCAGTAGTATGTGCCATCCACAAGATGCACTGCAGCAACTCATCAAGGATCCTTCGACCACCTTCCAGAACCACGACCCCTACCAGCAAGAAAGACGAGAGCAGCATGGGAACACACCACCTGCAAGTTCCCCTCCAATTCATGCACTATCCTGACTTGGAAATATATCGTCAATTGCTTCACGGTCGCTGGACCAAAATCATGGCGCTCCCACCGTAACAACATTGTTTCTACAACACATGGATTGCAGCGGTTCAAGAAAGCGGCATGCCACCACCTTCTCAGTGGCAATTAGGGATGGGCAATAAATGATGGCTTAGCCAGCGATCCCTACATCTCATGAATGAATAAAACAAATTCTGTGGATTCTTGGTAAAAACTAAAAAAAACCTTAATAAAATTGCGAACAAGGTTTTCAGAACAGTGATTTGCCTTAATTACAGAAAAGTTTCAGTGAATTAACAGCTAACACACCTTGTATATTATTGTGATATCACCATGTGGATACAAGAAATAATCAGAAGTGTATGCTGAACAGTGGGAGTCACTCTCTTGATTCTAAATTTTAATTCTGCAACAGGATTCAAGGAATGTAGTGAGCCGGGGGGCGGGTAGAGGGAGCACCTGAGTCTCTTTTAGCTGTTTCCGCTTTCAGTATAACAGATCATGCCTATAATTAAATGTTTTTACTGCAGATTTTTGTGCAGATCATACAGCATCATACTTACGGTTCAGAAACTAGTTATAAATGTAAAAGATGGTTTTGTTGATAAAACTGGCTAATCATTAAAGAAAGTAAGATTTGCTTTTACATTTTGCTTTATCAAACCTCTCAAATGTTACAAAGTTCAAATTTATGGTGTTTTTATATGGAAGAAAATATAATAGCCAGTGAGATCTCACAAAAAGGAATTAGATAACTAATCTTTTTTTTGGTGGTTGGTAAAGCATATCAAAAGTTTCAGCTTCAATAAGAAACATTTAATTGCCACAGAACTCAAACCAACATCCAATTGATAGTGCAATATATTAGAGATTGAGATAGTTGTACAAAAATAAATGGGAATAAAATTACTATTTTAACTTTAGTTGTCAATAGTTACTATTTTGCTGGTTTCAGAACATCTGACATGATTTTCTTAGCCTGCCAAGTTCAAGAAAAGTGGAGTGATGGGTACCAAAATCTTTTTCTGGTTTATTTGTCTTGATAGAGGCATTCTATTCTGTGAATCATTATGGACTGCGGGAAATTCTTCTCAAGTTTTGTTAGTCTTCATCTCACTAATGGACAACAGTTCATGCGATCACCATTCCTAGTCACTAGAACCATGTCAAACTTACTTTTGTTCTTTGTTCCAACCCTATTTGGAGGAGGCGATGGCCTAGTGGTGTTATTCCTGGACTATTAATCTAGAAACTCAGCTAATGTTCTGGGGACCCGGGTTTGAATCCTGCCACAGCAGATGGTGGAATTTGAATTCAATAAAAAATATCTGAAATTAAAAATCTACTGATGACTATGAAAACATTGTCGATTGTCGCAAAAACCCATCTGATTCACTAATGTCCTTTAGGGAAGGAAATCTGCTGTCCTTACCTGGTCTGGCCTATCTGTGCCTCCAGAGCCCCAGCAGTGTGGTTGACTCTCAACTACCCCCAGGCAACTAGGGATGGGCAATAAATTCTGGCAAGCCAGCAACGCCCATGTCCCACGAATGAATAAAAAGAAATACGGTTTGCATAAGGTGTTCCAGAATACTGTGAAGATATGGTGAAGGTTACATTGAGATTTTATAGTAGTAACCTCATTTTGTATTATTTAGCTTGGTAAATGCAACCAATCACAGAACATACTGTAGCATGCCTGCCAGGTTAGTTTGACTAAATTTGAAGTCGGGAGTTTGGGACATCTGGCTGGCATGTAAGACAACTCATCTGGCTCTCAGTGTGCTATGTGCAGAACACGTGTGCATCCAGAATCGGGTGTTTCTTCCATCAGTGCACTTATAACAACTGAGATTTATCTATCATTTCAACAGGGGTTAGGGAGAGGGTTTCAGATAATGAGTTCCAGTGCACTGACATTGAATTGAAAGCACTGGAAAATGGGTCTCAGAGCACTGAGAAGATTGAGCCATGAGAATGCTTAGGGGCAGACAGATTTTGTGAGAAATGATGAGGGTGCTGGAAGCAGGAAGGAAAATCAGTGAACCATTCAGGCTTTTGCTGAAATGATTTAGTTAAGTAATATACAAAAGCAAAAAGACATGGTAAGATACTGAAAGGAATATAATAATTAGACATACATAACATAGGACCAAACTTTTGGTCACATAGCCAATGCTGCCACAACCCAGGCTAAGAATTGCAGCAAAGAATTAATGAATTTCCATATTTTCCGTGCATCAGCCTCTGATGAGCTTCTAGGCTGCTATAAAGTACTGCCAGCGAAGACGGTCAGAGGTCTCAACTTAATATTTCATATAAAACATCAGAATCAGGCGCATAGTGAACTGCGAAAATGTGTGTTATTTGGAGCATACATGAAAGTAGATTTTACTTTTGGATTTGTGACAGTTCTATGTCTTTTTTTGCCACTTTTGTTCATTTCTGCATGCGCTTGTCCAGGTTTGTATCAGAAACATTTATTGTTGCTATATTGTAATCCTTGGGAATGAGATCCCAAAGGGGATTTCTTTCTTTCTCTATTCTTATGACAAGAAGGAAAAGGATAAAGAAAGAGATGCGAGGCAGGCTCTATTGCACCAGAGATGAACTGCTCATATTGTTCCTTATTAAGGCAGTCAACACAACTGCCTGGAAATATCTGAGGAAAACAGCACTTGAAAGCTTTGTGTGGCAGTGACAGAGCTGTGCCTCAGCTTAAATCTGAATTGATTCAAGTAGCCATGCAGATCAATGCTCACTTAGCATCAGCAGTCATGATGCCTTCATCTTAAGAGTTCTCATTTCACAGGCCGTTGGAAAGAGAAGTTGAAAGGATGGTGTCTAAAAGATCAAGGTTATATTCTTCTGCCTTAGCTTATAACCCCAATGAGACAGATATGTGTAGTAGCAGACTGAGCACAATGTAGCAAACATAGAATACACTATAGAATCGTAAAGCAACACTTCAAGTTCCCACACATGCTCAGGAGCATTACTTGTCAGAGTGTGTTCTCATTGACACTTACAAAATACTGAAAGACCCGAATAGAGTACACATGGAGAAGATGTTTCCATTATTGAAGAGACCAGAATCTGAGGGCACAGCCTCAGAGTAAAGGACAACACTTTGGAACTGAGAAGAGGAGGAATTTCTTCAGCCAGAGGGCGGTGAATCTGTGGAATTCATTGCCATACAAGTCTGCGGAGGCCAAGTCATTGAGTGCATTTAAGACAGAGATAGATAGGATCTTGATTGGTAAGGCGAACAAAGGTTATGGGGAAAAAGAGGGAGAATGGGGTTGAGAAACATATCAGCCATGATTGAATGGAAGAGCAGACTCGATGGGCCGAGCTGCTATATCTTATGGTCTTGTGATCTAAAATCCTGATTTTTGCTTCCAAATAAAATGAATCTTGTGAAGGATTGTAGACAATTCTACTTTTCAGTAGAAAATCAGTTAGTTCCATGTGGTTATCCATCAATTTCCTGCAACGCTTTTATGTTTTGGTTTAGTACACAAAAAGCAACTCTCTCCTCTCTGCCCCAGTCGGGAGTGGGAAACCTGTGTGAGAGGCAATTATTCACCGTAGCATGGTTTCATACAGGATCAAGGTCAGTTAGTGGTATGTTACTTGAAATATGATTATCAGTGTATATAAAAAAATTGACAAGACATTTTCTGGGTATGCTGTATGTCACCCCAATGCTTTGAAATTACATTTGGTTACAAAGGATATGCAGCAAAGAAAGGACATTCAGAGCAATAGTCCATACCAATGTTTATGCTCCATTTGAGCCTCCTATCTATCCTCATCTAAATGTAGTATCATGAATTTTTCCTTTTCCATCGCATGTTTTTGTCTAGTTTCCCCTTAAATACATCTATACTTGTCAGTCTTTCAATAATTTCTATTGCCTGCTCTAAGCATCAGTGTTCAGAGGCAACTGAGGTTTTCTTTTCATTCATAAACATTAGGGTAGATTTTGGGATCATCTGCAACAGTTGCGCAGGTGAATATTTTGAAGGTTCATCCATTATAATCGTAATATCTTTACCTTCAGTTTCTATGCCAACAAGAAACTCATTAATTCTATTCTAAGCACAACTGTTATTCCAAGATGTGAGGAAATTTTGAAGAGATTTTGACTGTTTAATTATATCCAGATGAACTCTGAAGTTTGAAAAAGGTAAATTATTTCCTTGAGGTCTATATCTATCAATTGTATTATATTTTTATCTGATATTATTTCTGTAAAGTAAATGGAAATATATCCAATTAGTAGTTTTAGCCTACATCAGTCAGATTCTGTAGAAGGGTTTATATGGACTCTCCACAGATGCTGCCAGACCTGCTGAGTTTATCCAGCATTTCCTGTTTTTATTTCAGTCAGATTTTATGTTATCTTCTGTTTTTCAAAAGACAAAAAAAAGGAATGAGAAACCCATGCAAATTCCAATGCGCAGTTTTATTCCTAATTACAGAAAGTGCTAGCCTCAGGCTATCCCACCTAAAATGTATGCTGCTTGAATGTAAGTAGCTATTTTGGGTTAGTCTGATACCCTCAATAGAACAGAAATAGTATCAAAGAGCCGAAACCAGAACAGGCACGATACGATAATCATTGAAACAAATGCAAGTTTAGGATATAAATAAACAGGTAATAATATTATCACGCAAAACTTGCAAAGAAGTTGGTAAATTTTGCATTTATTTAGGATAACATCTGGTGAAATCTCTGGAGGTAGTAAAATCTGAGGTATAAATTCCCAATGCTGAAATTAGTTTTCTGGTCAATAAAACTGATATAACATCTGTTGTCAACAAAAAACACATAGAAACATTTAAAACAGTTGACTTAATTTGATAAACAAACAACTTCATGAGCCATTAAATTACCAACATTTGTTCTTTCAATGTGGCAAATATTATGTAACAGCATCAATGGTTTAGCACTATCTTCAAATTCGAGTGCCTTGGGCAAAAACAAGATGCTTTTCCAGAAGGGGAAAATGAATGAATGTCAACAGTGGTTGATTCAATTTTTGATATCAGTCAACTTGAAACTAACCCACTTAGGCTGAAATAACCAAAACTGAAAAAATGTATTCATATCTAAATTTCTGACTGTCTGAAGTGTTGTTGAATGTACTCAGTGGCAATTCTGAATGAGTGAGTGCAACTATAGGGACAATGTCATGTGATGAGTCACTTATTCGACATGAAACGAATATGAAGACCACAAGAGAATGCAAAATTATGTTTATGTATACTTTCTGGTTAACTCTGGACCCAGTTTCTCCGTGTACAGGTCAATTCTGATTTTCTTTGTTCCTTGTCTGACTGCAAACCAACCACTCTGCTCCCAGAACGTCAGTGTCACTTGGTCTTGCTATTTTCCACTTGCTCTGTTTTCCCAATCCAATTCCATTCTCCTTCAATCAATCGGCTACTGTACTCAACTACAAGCATCCAGGATGGAACTCCTTTCTGCATCAAGTGCTGAACAGCTGATTCTATTTAAATTCATGTATATGATCTAAAGGGAAAAGGACTATTGGCTTATCATTCAATTAAACTTGATGCAACTGTTTTTGAAATCACAGATTTTGATTTGATTTATTATTGTCATATTTATTAACATACAGTGAAAAGTATTGTTTCTTGCGTGCTATACAAACAAAACATACCATTCATAGAGAAGGAAATGAGAGAGTGCAGAATGTAGTGTTAGTCATAGCTAGGGTGTAGAGAAAGATCAACGTAATGCAAGATCAACTTAAGTCCATTCAAAAGTCTGACAGCAGCAGGGAAGAAGCTGTTCTTGAGTTGGTTGGTACGTGACCTCAGACTTTTCTATCTTTTTCCCAATGGTAGAAGGTGGAAGAGAGAATGTCCGGAGTGCGTGGGGTCCTTTATTATGCTGGCTGCTTTGCCAAGGCAGCGGGAAGTGTAGACAGAGTCAATGGATGGGAGGCTTTTTAAAGATGTTTTTTAAAGTTTATTTATTAGTCACAAGTAGGCTTACATTAACACTGCAATTAAGTTACTGTGAAAATCCCCTAGTTGCCACACTCCGGCACCTGTTCGGGTACACTGAGGGAGAATTTGGCATGACCAATGCACCTAACCAGTATGCATTTCAGTTCATTGCTTAAAATGTACAATATACCCTTCATATCAGATAGATTCAACTGACATCATTTACATGTAAACTGATTTGACTTTAGAAGTTTTACAGAGATATTCTGCACATTTGTTCAGATTTATTATTCTTCCTTCCATTTGGATGAAGTAGATTGATGGAGACATAAACAAAATTCATAAAACCGTGAAGAAAATTCACACCACTGCTTTGTCTATTATTTAGCTACTGTACTGTATTGCTTCAATTCTTCCACTAGAAACACTACAGAATATATTAATTAAATGTTGAGGTCCAAAGAACAGCTGCAGTACTAAAAACAATGTTGTGTTAGTGATAAGCAATGTTAAATATTGTCTCACATTCATGATGTTAATCGTATTTGTCCACAGATGTTGGTTTTAAATGAGTTGGTTTTAAAATGTAATACACTTTATAGGTCACCCTGAAAATTTGATATTTTTTGCTCTTAAAGATGAATAATTCTCAACATGTATCAGTAATATAGCAATTGGTGCCAATCTAACACACAAGGATTGCCATCACAAACTATTTATAGCTTAGCATTTGTATCAGTCAGGGTGATCATGCAAGCTGGCATTGTTTTTATTAAATATGTTCTGTGAAGATGTTTTTAGCCAAAATGAGCTGAACACCGGCCTAAAATGCACATTTCAAAGATTGGATATGTTTCCCTTCCTCGTCCCCCATTACAATCCTGTTTCTGGTCTATGCAAATATTAGCTTAGCCTCATATTCCTTAATACAGCCTTTCTTAGTGAAAGTATATCCTAATTGGTGTCATGTATATATTTTTTTAGGTAAGATCAAACTGAACAGGAAACAGATGGTGATGGGCATTAGCTGTGACAGGAAGAATGGAGAAGTTAACAAGTTTGTCTCCCACCTAGGCTGCTTGACTTGCTGAGTGTTTTCCATTTTTTTATCTCATAACTTCTTGTACGTCTGTCATTCATTCAGAAAATATTTTCAAACCAAAGTCAAAGTATTAGAAATGTTTATTTACACTTTTTGTGCCACATAATACCCAACCTAAACATAACACGGTAAAGGGAAAAAAGATGACATTTTAAAATAATTATACACATTTTATGCTGTTAAAAATGACAATGAACAGTATATTAAGTTATAGTATACATCGTTAGAGGAAATACATGCAAATTATTGGGAAGAAGGGAAAATAAAGAAAACAACTTGCATTTATATCGCACTTTACACAATCTCAGGACATTCCACAACATTATAAAGACAATGGACGTACATATGAAGTATAGTAATGCAGGAAAAAACACAGGAGAAGGTGCAAGTGTTCACACTTGAAGACAATGGCAGCATCATCTCTATTTACATTGGTTAGCATGGTAGAGTCCCACATCCCAGGGTGGAATTGAGAATGTTGGGTTGTAAAGAGTTATGTTTTAAACTATCCATTTAATTTCCATCAAGAGAGCTCATTAGTCCTACTCCCTGGCTCTTTCTCCTTCATCTTGCATTGTTTCTGCCATTTAATTTCAAGATAGAATAGAATTGGGGTCTAAAGGATCAGCATTTCTACCTGGTTACAAGGCCCATGTGATTCATATTTCCATGGAGATGGGTGTTGAGATGGAAGAATTTCAAGATATCCCATTAAACAGGACAGAGTAGAAAGAAGCTGTAAGTCTCTATGGTTTACCACCCAGGAATCCAGGTGGGAGCTTGCGCTCAAGATTGGAAACACCAAATTCTTTAGGATTTGAACAGAAAGACAAATTTGTCTAGCTTGTGCTGGAGTGAGATTGCCAGGAAAATCCTCAGTGAAAGACAGTCCTGGTGCTAAAATCTACCAGCCTGGGAAGAGAAAGGAATGGAAGTAAACACTCAAGAGCCGAGAATCACTTTGGATTGGATCTGGGAAAATGGAATGACTATTAAGTAATACATTTTGAAAGGAGTAATTTGACAAGGAAGTATTCAATGAACAGCATGACATTAGGAAGTTCTGTGGAACAAAGGGATCTTGGCGTGTTTGTCCATAGATTTCTGAAAGCAGAGGGCATGTTAGTAGGGTGGTGAAAAAGGCATATGGGACACTTGCCTTTATCAATCGTGGCACACATTACAAAAGCAGGGAAGACATATTGGAGTTGTATAGAATTTTGGTGAGGCTACAGCTATAGTACTATGTGTTCTGATCGCCACATTATAGGAAGGATGTGATTGCACTGAGGGCAGAGTGAGGGGGGGGGGGGGGGGCGGAGGTGCAGAGGAGATTCACCAAGATGAGAGATTGAATATGCTTGGACTGTTTTCGTTGGAGCAGATAGGACTGAGGGATGGGGTGATGGAGGTGTACAAAATTATGAGAGGAATGGACAAAGTGGATAAGAAGCAGCTGTTCCCCTTAGTTGAAGGGTCAGTCATGAGAGGACATAGGTTCAAGGTGAGGGTCAGGAGGTTTGGGGGGGAATATAAGGAAAAGCTTTTTTTACCCAGAGGATGATGATAGTCTGAAATGTGCTGCCTGAGAGGGTGGTAGAAGTAGTTGCCTCACATCCTTTAAAAAGTACCTGGATGAGCACCTGGCACTTCATAACATCCAAGGCTATGAACCAAGTGTTGGTAAACAGGATTAGATGGGAGGTCAGATGTTTCCCACATGTCGGTGCAGACTCAAAGGACCCCTTCGGGCATTGTGTGATTCTGTGATTCTATTTAAGAGACAATGTAAAACATAACTGATTTTTTTGGTTCTATTAATAGTATAAAACAGGAGGTTCTCCTTTATAGTTGAAATACAAGTTGTCTACAAAAATATAGTCAATAGTGTTTTTAGTCTGTTACAGTAAAAGTCTTAAAACATTAAATCTTTTCATTCTATCAGCTGAAAGTTTGTTTTTAAAAGTTTCTTTGGAGAATGTAACATGTTATTTTTAAAATCAACACTACATTCATTTCAAATTAAGTGTTATGCTCTGGAAATGCCTGAAAGGCTGGTGCATATAGATTGAATTGCAATTTTCGAAAAGGAATTGAGCAAATGCTGGAAGGAACAATGCAGGATGAAGGACAAAGAGCAAAGGAGCGGGACTAATTAGCTCTCTGGATGGCCTCCATGGGCAGAAGGGCCACCTTCTGTGCGGTGAGACGTACCAGGTTATTTTCGGTGCAATGAATCACCGATAAAGACCAAGTGCTGAATTAAAAGCAAATACTACAGATGCTGGAATCTGAAAAAAACAGAAAATGCTGGAAAAATCTCAGCAGATATGACAGCATCTGTGGCGAGAACAGAGCCAACGTTTCGAGTCTGGATGAGGCTTGGTCAGAGCTGAGCGCCGACAAGTGTTGAGTCGAGCGGGATTTTACGACCTCGCTCGAGGTAGAACGGAAATTCCCGCCCGGAGTCAACGGAGATTTGCTTTATCGGACCCTCGCCCGCTCCGATTCCGTGGCGGGCGAGGTAGTCGACTTGTGGCGGTTTTGTGAAGTTTGCTGCGGGGACGCAGACAAATGAAAGCAGGCACACGCTAACATATAATCAGAAACGGAAAGTGCCTGATTTTTCAAATAATAACACGACGATGGCGAAACCTAAAACCACACCCCCCCCTCCCCCTCCCCCTCCCCCTCCCCCCCCTCCTCCGATTCATTTAATTGGCCGAGCGCTTTCGCCCTCCGGCTTGACTCATCGCTCGGCGGGGAAGCTGGCCAAACTGGATAGGCGCCATTTTGCCGCTTCAACCCGGGACTTCATCTCCCAGCATGCCTCTGGCGCGGCCTGCCTGCCCCGCCCATCGCGTGACGGCACAATGGAGGCCGCCGAGGTCGGCCAATCGGAGCGCAGGAGGGGGTGGGGCAGGACCGGGGAGCTCGCGCGAAGCGGTGGATTTTTTTTTCTCCGAACGAAGGAACGGCGCCGGCTCCAGACGCCATCTTGGAACCATTTTAGGCAAGGGGGGTTAAAGAGGAAAAAAAACAACCCGGTTTTTAAAAAAATATATCGTGCGGTTTTAAAAAAAAAACCCTCGACATGTTGTACTTGGAGGATTACTTGGAGAGTGAGTATTGAGTGCAAGTGAATTGGTGTGAGGCGGTGATTTTTTTTTTCGAAGTGGGGATGGGTTGTGAGGGCCGGGCTCAGACTCTGAGAGGCCGCCATTAACCCTGTTGTTTTCCTCTCTCTCGACAGTGATCGAACAACTTCCCATGGATCTGCGCGATAGGTTTACGGAAATGAGGGAGATGGACCTGCAAGTACAGAGTATGCACTGCCACGTTAGTCATGTCGGAGCCACACAGCTCAAAAAAAGCCTGGCTGTACATTGCACTCACAACACTCCTAATGCAAAAGCAGGGCGAGAGCCACAATCACCCCGCTTCCCCCTCACTTACACCCACACACTTTAAAATCCCACCAGGGCGGCTCCCTTCACGTCCCATCTTGCAAAGATAATTAAGACCTTCAGTAAATAAAAGTTTCGGCCAAAATAATAAACCCCTGCTTTAACGTTTTTAAAAAGATATCAAACTGTATTAGATATACTTTCTTTTGTGCTCATTTTTTCTCTCTCTTTTGGATGATATTACATTATTTTTACGCCAGTTAAAGAGTCATATGGCAACATGCACCGTGGCAACAGCGGTCTTGTTCATCACTCGATCCAGCGCTAGGTGGGCTGCCAGCCGCACTTGTGTTTTTGCTTTGGCAAATGATTAATTGCATGACTTTTTCGATTATGATTTTCATTCCATTTTGGTGGGATGATTCTTTCACTCTGGGGTTCAGAGTGAACTTGTGGAAGGTATTCTCTTTTTTTTGAGACTTCCCTTGCAACATAATCTTTTGATGTCATTGTAACTGCTAATGCCCAGCAGTTTCTTCATAATGTTTTTAACAGCCTTCACATTTAAAATTAACTCGTGAGATGCATAAATATGTTAAATAATGCAATGCTTATATGGCATAAGATGAGAATGGTCATCCAACTTCGCAGTTTTTCATATTTGAGTTCTTGTGCCATTCTCATTTAAGAATTTGATTCAAGTTATTCTGTAAATCTCAATTTTAAAAAGTAAATAAAGTGGAAATTGTGCACTGGAATAAATGCTATTTAAATTTTATCAATACGATCTAAATTAAAATGAGTAAAATTGTTTTTGAAAGAAAATTGACTCGGTAACCTTTATTTACATAGAATAAATACCAACCAGTTTCTTTGATTACTGGTGCTTGGATACAAGTATAAGAATTTGATTAATTTGGTATTTTAGCTAGAAGTCTAATTCGAACATTTTCAAGCTTGTTAAAAGAAACTTTGTTTCCAACTGTATTAACAATCTCTTACAATCAGATAAATTTGGCAAAAAATTGTGATAAACTCTTCAAAATTAATTTGAAGCTAAATGCATTGTGGCATTGGTGATGTTACTTTTCATTAGCATTATTCCCACTGAGCAGATTTATGTAGGATTTTTCTTCCTGACTAGTTTAATTATATAACAAGCAATGGTATTTTGCTACAAACTATTCTTTTTTTAAAAAAGTTTTACTCTCCCTTCGTTACCCCTTATTAAGAGCCTCTGTATATGTGGTTCAGTTAATAGTGTTTATGTTATTAAAACAATAACCTTGCAGACAATATGCAACAAGTATTCCATCATTTTCAGTAATTTGTTCACAGTTAATGTGTCTAGTTTACCTATAAACATCAGTGAAAGTATCAGCTGAAAAAGAACCTCAAAACTATTTATGAAGTAGTTCTTAAGTTTTACAACTGATTCCAAGATACTAATTTTTCAGAAACTATAGTTATAACAAAAGGAAGGTTCGTTGAAGTGCAAAAGAAGCTTAGATAATCGGAGGACCTCAAAATTTTATTAAGATTTGAACTGTCATAACAATCTGCAGTTTACAATTTTATTGTATAAACAGGCCTTGCTGTTTTAAATTCTGTTCAGTTATGAATTTTAAAAATCAATTAAAAGGCCCTCTGGATTATATATTTTTTTAGAATACTGTCCTCTTACTATGTTATTGGTATTAAATTATAATGATGCCATGATTTCAGCCACTATTGCTACCTCCCACAGTCCGAAAGACGTGCTGGTTAGGTGCATTAGCCATGCTAAATTCTCTCTCAGTGTACCTGAATAGGCGCTAGAGTGTGGTGACTAGGGGATTTTCACAGTGACTTCACTGCAGTGTTAATGTAAGCCTACTTGTGACACTAATAAATAAATTTTCAAAAAAACCTTTCAACCCATTCAATAGGGTGGCATGTTGGCACAGTGGTTAGCATGCTGCCTCACAGTGCCAGGGACCTGGTTAACTGGGTGACTCTGGAGTTTTCACATTCTCCCTGCGTCTGTGTGGGTTTCCTCCAGGTGCTCCGGTTTCTTTCCACTGTCCAAAGATGTGCAGGTTAGGTGGATTGGCCATGCTAAATTGTCCCTTGGTGTCCCAAAATGTGTAGGTTAGGGGGAGTAGCAAGATAAATATTTGGGGTTAGGAAAGGAAGGTGGGATGCTCTGTCGGAGAATCGGTGCATACTCGATGGGCTGAATGGCCTGCACTGTAGGGATTCTATGATTTCAAGAAATAAAAATCATCATGCAAAGAATGCCTTTTGGTATTTGTTCTAAACTTTACCTTCACAACTATGAATCTGTGCTGTTCTGGCATTTCTGAAGTTTTTTCCAGGCTTACTTTATCATCCAACAAAGAATTGGATGCTGCAAATTGAAGGATTTTAGGGCTTTGCTGGCGTGCTGAATTTCCTCATCTGTAATTTTCTTGTGATTCTGCTAAGTACCTTGTATACCTCTCGAGTCCCTTTATGGTTAACTCTTTTCAAAACACTGCGGACAAAGAAAATAACCTACATTGTAATCTTATAAGTGAGAAAAAACATTAAGCGGGCGCAATAATAAAAATTGCACTGTATTTGAAAGCAAGTTGCTTTTGATCACTATTCCTAGAAGCCTTTAATATACCCCGAAGAAGGTAACTCATAGTGGCAGCATGGATACCAAGTGGTTACTGCAATATGTACTTGTCCCACTTTATTTCTAACTGCATTTTAATTGTGCTGACAAATCCTTATTCAAAGCGTTCCTATGAATATAGTTGTTGGATGCTGTGTAACCTGCAAAGCAATATCCTACAATGACTCGAGAAATTGTATAAATTTCTCATACAAGTAAATAATGGTGAAACACAAAGCAGAGGTTTTTAATTGCCACTAGATAGTAGAGTCCTTGAGTGGTCCCTTAATTAGCATAGACTAGACATGTGTTGACCAATTTCAAAAATTGGTACCTGTAATCATCAAGTTATCGATTAATCAATATCCAAATGGGGCTTTTTAAAGATTTTCTTTAAGCCCTATTATCAGCAGAGCTGCTCTAATCTCGGAGATGAATTCAGAAAAGTCAATTTAACCCTCATAAAGACGGACACTAAATTTTATTTCTAATTTATTTAAATGTTCCATTTACTTTTTGTTCCCAACAATGATGAAAGATCAAAAATATTGATGTTGATTAAACTTGTGCGCACATGACATTGGCAACTTCAAACACTCATGCATGTTGTGAAAATAGCTGATTTTCTTTCTTCCCCACGCAGATGCAATGGATCAATTAGAACAAAGAGTGAATGAATTCTTTGTCAATGCGAAAAAAAACAAGCCTGAATGGAGGGACGAACAGATGGAAGCAATCAAGAAGGCAAGTGCAGTTTATTTTCTTTAAACTATCAGCAAAATATCAGTTGTAAATTTGTTCATAACATTAGACCAATTCAACTTGGGTTATGCAAACAGTGATGAAACAAGTATTGATAGAATTGTGCAATTCTGTCACTGTGTGCGTGGCAGTACCAAATATTGTTTGCAAAAAGTTTAAACTCTTGATTGTCAATAATGCATGATAATGTAAAATCTGTACTTTTAATAAAAAGTTTGTTTTTCTCCTTGTCAGTTTTCTCCTTTGTCTTCTGAAGGTGTTCTATGGCTACTGCCTGCCCCTTCCCTAAAAATCCATTATCAGTTTGTGAACCTTGACATAAAGTGCCAGTAAGTTATTCAACCAAGTATTGCAACCAAACCTAATATGCGAATACAACTTCCATACAAATGCATCAAGGATCACTAAAAAGCAATTAGGAGCAGGAGGATAAGCATATTTTCTTCTCCTTAACCAGGAAGTGCAGTCAGTTCTAGTGCCTACACTCCAAGCCCTGATGAGATCTGGCCAGTTAGCACAGATTAAGCTTGAAATCTTCCTGATCTATATGGCTTAGATGATTACTAGATAAACTATTCAGGGGTATTTTGTTTATACCTTATTTAAGAAATTACTAACCAAAGATTAATTCTAAAGCACATCTAATACAAATACAAAGATATGGCATACTAGCAGAGCAGACAATATATTTGCTTTCAGTAGTGCTTTGTGTTTTGGGGTTCCTGTACTCGAATATAGCAACAAATTCAATAATAAATGGTATTGACGGATGATAATTGAACACACAAATAGTTTGTGCCAGGGCCATGCAGAGAAAATATGTGATCACGTCATTTTCTCGATTCTCTCCTTTGCTCCCTTTCTCTTTCAGCTTTTCTTATGTTTCACAGGGTCACCTCAAGGCTGGTTGATCACCCTTCGTATCAATCATCACCTTTTTCTTGGCTTTGACAGGGTGGTTTTAAAGCTGGATGCCCCAAAACCTCCAGGCTGGGGACCAGCACCAATACATACCGGCTTGCCTGCACTGGTGGCTAGGTTGCCATTTTCTCCGCTAAAACTTAAGTGCGTGCTTAATTTTTTGAATCTTGTGTTTATAGGACTACTACAAAGCCTTGGAAGATGCTGATGAAAAGGTCCAGTTAGCAAATCAAATTTATGATTTGGTAAGTAGATGTCCAATGATTTTATTTTTAGAAAATGGATTCAAATCTAACTCCGAGAGCTACGTCTGTCTAGCTTTAATATCTTGTGAAATATTGCAAGTGGAAATAAAACTCGATTGTCAATATGAAAATAATCCGGTTAATTGCACACATCAAGGTTTTAGGAGGAAAAGGTCCTGCCTGACTAAGCATCTTGACTTTTTGAAGAAGTGACATTCCAAGTGGACAGTGGAAAATTATATAATAATGTGCATTTCAGTCTCCAAAATGATGAAACTCCTTACAAAAGGTTACTACTGAAACCTGAATCAGTTCGAGTTCAAGGTGAATTTGGTTATGAATTAGGAATTGCCTGAGGAGAAATGTAATTTCTTATTTGTTGGAATAGCGATGCCATACACATTGTAGAACTCAATTCGACATGTGCTTTCAGTAGCACCCTCCGCTGTCAAAGTAATTTCATCCTTTACGTTGAGGGTAAAGCAAAATACTGCAGATGTTGGACTTCTGAAATAAAAACACAAAATGTTTGAAATACAAAACAAGTCAGAGAGCATCTGTGGAGAGAGAAACAAAGCTAACATTTCAGGCCAATGACCTTTCACCAGAACTGGAAAAAGTTAGAAATGGGACAGGTTTTAATTATGCACAGATGCATAGATTGGAGGAAAGAATGGTCTGTGAAAGGGTGAAGGACAGGATAAAAGCAAATTACTGCGGATGCTGCAATATGAAACCAAAAGAGAAAATGCTGGAAAATCTCAGCAGTTCTGGCAGCATCTGTAAGGAGGGAAAAGAGCTGACATTTCGAGTCCAGTTGACGCTTTGTCAAAGCTAAAAGGCTTAGCAAGTGGAAGGTATTTATACAGCAGGGTGAGGGAATGAAAGATGAGTCATAGCCACAGACACCAGGGGAAATGTTTGTTTTCATTTTATTTCATTTTTTACTGTTCTCCACCTTTTATTTCTTTATTGTCTTTCTTCATTTTTCTTTCCCCCTACTTTGCCTTATCTTCTCTCCCCCATTGCTTCTCCTTTCCCCCTTTTTCTAAATTTTACCTCTCTCCCACCCATTCCCCCCCCCCCCCGCCCCCCCACCGCCCACATCTTCATCTGTCACAGTTTACCCTCGGATTTCAGCTTCTCTGCCATTTGGCCATTCACACCCTTTATTCTCTCTATGGACTGCCATGAGCAGCCTTTTCCCCTGGTGTCTGTGGCTATGACTCATCTTTCATTCCCTCGCCCCGTAGTATAAATATCTTCCACTTTCTATGCCTTTTACCTTTGACAAAGGGTCATCTGGATTCAAAATGTCAGCTCCTTTCTCTCCTTACAGATGCTGCCAGACCTGCTGAGATTTTCCAGCATTTTCTCTTTTGGTGAAGGACAGGTTAGAGTGAATGATGGTGCAAGATGAAAGGACTGATCTATAGATGTAAAAAGATATAGCACAATCATTACCCATAAAATTTGGGAGTGTTGGTCATGATCCGAAATTGTTGGACTCCCATGTTGTTTTTCTATAGCTGCAAAGTACTTAATTTAAGGATGAGATGCTGTTCCTCAAACTTCCACCCCTCCAAATTAAAGGTGTTATTATGGGAACCTGCATGGATCTCGGTATGCCTATCTTTTCATGGGGTACTTGGAACATTCTTTGTTCCAGTCCTATTCTGGTCTTTTCCCTCACCTCTTTTTTTGGTATGTTGATAACTCCATTGCTGCCGTTTCCTGCTCTTGCACCAAACAGGAAAACTTTGTCTTCTTTGTTTTCAGTTTCCACCAGTCTTTTGCCTTCAGGGCAAGGTGCATCATCAACGCTTCCCTTCCTTGACTTTGCTATCCTTCACAGTGAGGAGACCAAATGCAGATTGCTTCGTGGTGCAACTCCTTTCAGTCTACAAGAATGACCCTGAGCATCCGTTCACCTGCCGTTTTCATTCTCTGCCCTTTTTGTCCTTGGCTTCTTATGCTGTTCTAATGAAGCTGACAGGAAACTCAAGGAACTGCACCATATCATTTGATTAGGCACTTTACAGTCTTCTTGACTTGATGTTGAGTTGAGTAATTACAGATCTGATCCTTTTTTTGTACAACATCTGTTGGCAATGATTCTCCTATTGCCATTTACACCTCCTTTAGTGCCATATTGTGTTTCTTTACTTGTTCCATTATCATAATCTGTTCTCTTGCACCATCATCCTATTTGTCACTTAATCTCTCCTGCTTTCCACTTTTTCCCTGATGCTGCCTGACTTGCTTTGTATTTCCAGCATTTTGTGTATTTATTCCATTGTGTACATTATTTTTGTCCATAGGTAAGCAGTTAAAAAGCCCTGAGGCCTGCCTCACCCTTTAAGAAATTTTAACCTGGAACTTTCTCTTCCAAGGTGTTTTAAGAATGGTGCCCTTTCCAATAACTATCTTTTGTTCATTTAGCTGTTAGATTATTGCAACCATTCAATTCATCAATAGTAAGCTATCTGTACAAATTTGCACTCCTAGTTACTTCTCATGGAGCATGATTCCAGCACGTATTCATATTTCTCAGCCTAACAGAATTTTTCATAATTCTTCAACCTGTCAAATAAAAGTTCCCAACATTTATCATGGGCGCCTTGGTGTTAAATACATTAGTCAATTGTGATGGATGGTGTATCACCTTTTCTCAGCATCTTTGGGGTAAATATGCAGCCATCATTGCACATCATTGACTCAGTTCACAAGATATTTTCGTACATTCACAGTTAAATTTTACAGACTGGAAAGTAATTTAACAGAAGTGAATTGTGAGAATGTGCTCAAGGTTTAGATTTACTATTACATAAAATTAACCATATATTAAGGTCTAAATGAGTTAAATGTTCATATATCACAGTATATATTGTATGGAATAAATTTAAATAGTCCTGCCTGAGCACTCTCATAGGATCAAGAAGGAAACCATTTAGCTCATTGTGTCTGTACCAGATCTCTGCAAGTGCAATTCATCTAATTCCTTTAATCCTGCAAATTTGTGCACCAGTACCCCCATATACCTCTGCTCCTAGAATTGTGAATTTAGAATTGTGCCCTTTATTTTGCATTGCCTCTCCTCATTCTTTGCACCAAAGTGAATCTCTTAACACTTCTGCATTAAATTTTATTTACCACTTGTCTGCCCATTCCACCAGCCTGTATATCTCCTTTTGAAATTTATAACTATCTTTCTTACAGTTTACAATATTTCAAAGTTTTGTCTCATGTGCAAAATTTGAAATTGTGGTCTTCTTACCAAGACTATATCAAGAAAAGCAGGGGTCTATGTGAACGCCCATACATACTTCAGTTAAAAAACACTCGTTCATCACTACTCTGTTTCCTATCACTCAGTCAATTTCTTATCTATTCTGCTCCTGTTCCATTTATTCTATGGGTTCTAACTTTCCTGACAAGCTTTTTATGTGCCACTTTATCAAATGCCTTTTGGAAGTCCAAATCAACTTCACTTTCCTCATCAATCTTTTCTGTCACCTCACCAAAAAACTTGAGCCAAGTTTGTCCTTAAATCTATGCTGAATTTCCTTCATTAGTTCACACATTTGTCAAAGCGACTTAATTTTGTACTGGATTTTTGTTTCTAAATGTTCTGCACCATCAAGATTAAACTGACTGACCTGTAGTTGTTGAGCGTATACTTGCACTCTTTTTTTGAACCTTTGCCATTCTCCATTTCTCCTGTACATCCCTTGTATCTAAAGAGAGTTGGAAGATTATGACCAGTGCCTCCCAATTTCTACCCTTACTTCGCTCTTTCTTCAGCATTGAGGGGGAATGCTGCTTCCTACATCTTACTGGCTGAGAGTGAGATCTGTAACTCAATGACCACCAAATCGGACTTAATAAAATACTCTGAGCCGGGGGGAAAAAGACACAGGATAGGATGATTGATGGTTTAAATACAAACCCAGTATGACAGTGCAATAATAGATTATTGAATTGCTCAAAATAACTGCAACATGCTTCATTTGTCATAAGTAGTACCTTTATAATTGACTTCAGTGGAAATGGTAAATGGTTAAAGGCTCTTGCCTAAGATATTTGGCTGCCTATGATAACCTATGGTTCGTGTTATGTATTTTGCATATATAATTTGATTTACTTATTAGGTTTTATATTTTGATTAACCAGGTGGATAGACATCTACGTAAATTGGATCAAGAACTTGCCAAATTTAAAATGGAGCTTGAAGCTGATAATGCTGGAATTACAGAAATATTGGAAAGGAGTAAGTATGTTGATTTATTATAGCTTGGTACTTTAATTCTAGACATTAATTGAATTAACTTAATGTTTCTGGCAGACTGCAAGCTAAGTTGAGAACTGTAGGTAACAGCGCTAATAACACTGTAAATTGCCAGTAGATGTCAGTAAAATGCAGTTTTAATTTGGTGTGGTTTTATCCAGATAATGAGATGTGAGGTGACCTGGCAGATGCAGTTAAAAAAAATTCTTCATATCCCTCCAAGTTATTTTAATATTTTAGTGAATAAAGATATTTTGTGGTGTGTGTGTTGTGAGGACCAGTTAATGTAGTCCCCCTCCTGTCTGTAACACACTCCTGATTTGGTGGACCAGCTGTGGGGAGTCAGGAGGTGAATTTTTCACTTCAAATCCCCATCCTCTGACATTTTGTTGGGCACCAGGTAAGTGGATAAAGATACAGGAGAGGGCGGGTGGTGGAAACAGATGGGAAGGAAAAGGAAAGTACTCATTGATCTACATTGACCTCCAATCCAAGAATGTCTCAATTTTAAAGTTCTTTTGTTTCCTCCATGGCTCTTGCCCACTTCTGCCCATCTTTAGAACCACCACCAAGTCAGACAAGTTGGGGACTTTTGTGGGACCAGCTTATGTGGGACCAGAAACATATTTCATGGATTTGGAAGGGGGCATGTGGGTGGTCAGTAGGGGGATATTGATATAATACTTGGTGTTAGGGCAGGAGAGGTAGATGGATGGGAATTTGCTGCACACATTACTGAATAGGAGAGAAAGAGGTTGGTAGTGTGAGCTTCAATGGCAATGAATGCAGCTGGAAAATTTGATCTGTGAGGTTTAATATCACTTTACTCAACTTAGTGTCTGCTAATTAGAATAACATTTTATGGGAAGGGGGTTAAAAGATAACTGGTCTGTCAGGTTATGTGTACATCGATAAGCATATTGCTCATTCCTGCATAATGGGAAAAATAATCTGTCAAATGGAATGATAATGGTTGATTTTGCTGGACCAAAGCGCTAGAGATACACTGCAAAATCCCTTACTTGTGGAATTTTATGATATTAGCAAAGTTTGTATGTAGGGTGTGTGAAAATTATATTAAATCAACTAAATTAAGGCAAACTCAAAGTTCTTTATTAATCATTGTTATATGACCAGGAAACCATTGTTGATTGTTGTAAAAACCCATCTGTTCATTAATGTATTTTAGGGAAGGAAATCTGCCATCCTTACTTGGTCTGGCCTACGTGTGACTCAAAACTCTCAGCAATGTGGTTGACCCTTAATGGTCCTCTGAAATGGACAAGGAAACCACTAAGTTCAAGGGGCAATTAGAGATGGGCAACAAATGCTGGCCTTGTCAACTACGCCAAATCCAATTAAAGAATAAATTATTAAACTAACCAAGCAAAACTTGATGCTGAGAAATAATAGAAATGAATTATATTTGTTTTCTACTTTGAGAAATACCAAAGGTTCCTGCAGACGGAAAGAGTAAGAGAGAACTTTGTGGACAATATTTTCCCTTTCTTGAGCAATAACAATCTTAAAAACTGAATATAATTTTAAAAAGCATATTGCAGTGTAAAGCTCTAATAAAGATTGTAACTTTAGTACAAAAGTATATGCAGCATTTCTAACTGACCTTTTGGTTAATCAGGAGCCGGATTTATGGTAAGTAGCACCTCAGTTAATTAAAACCAAATTAATGAGAAATCAACATAAAGAGAATTTCCATTATATACCTATAATCTTGCCCTTCAGGTTGACAAGAGTGTAATTTTAGAGACCTTGGGTGTATTGGCTGAACTACTAAAACTAACTGGTCAGGCTATGAAGCTAATTGCCACAGGTTACTGATAAATCTTGTACTACTCGTGCAGCTAAAATGCTATACCCTGTAATGGCTTGCGGTGGTTATCTGGAACTGGGTGGGAATAATCTTAGCCTTAATTAACGAGTTTAAGAAATCATTTAATTGGTTGTTTTTATTTCAGGGTCTTTGGAGTTGGATAATCCGCCTCAGCCAGTTAACAACCATCATGCTCACTCACACACTCCATTAGAAAGTAAGTGCTGAGTAGTGCCGTTTATAAACTGCTTTGTTGAACTGATTAACTTTGTGTTCCTTGTAAACATTACAAGATTAAACACAGTTATACGGTTACAAATGCTTTGATCATGCAATTAAACCAATTCGCTTTTACCTCACTTGGGAATGTTCGATGTAGACACTGGGTGGCTCATGTGGAAAAGTGTTCTGTTCCCTAGCAGTTAACATCCAAAATCTTAGTAAACTCTTTTTTTAAAAAAAGTATTAAAAACGATGAAATAATGGTGGAAAAAATCACAAAGATTGCATGCTATCTTGCAGTTAATGGTAGTGTATCACTATATTTTAAAATTCACCAACTGCACTACCATCACACTGTTATCTTGCATTTACGCTCAGCTGCTTCAGAGATTTTCATTTTTGTTCCTTTGCGAAATTTGTTGAGATTGAATCTATTATTGAGTAAAGCTGGAAAGTAAAGTGGTTAAATTCTAATTCATGTTCAATTTATTTTGTGATACTTTTACAGAACGGAAATATAACCCATCTTCGCACCACGCTGCTGACCATGTTCCTGAGAAAAAATTCAAATCAGAAGCCCTTTTATCCACACTTACGTCAGATGCTTCAAAAGAAAATACGCCAGGTAATTTGAATTGTTTACAATTGTAGCATCATTTTATAACAATAACTTGCACTTATATAGTGCCTATAACATAATAAAATGTTCCAAGGTGCTTCACAAGAGTGTTACAAAACAAACTACGACACCGAGCCACAGGTGGAGATTGTTAGGTCAGGTGACCACAAACTTGGTCATAGGGGTAGGTTTTATGGTGTGCCTTTAAAGGATGAAAATGATGTGGGGAGAGAATTCCAGAAATTGGGGCCTAGGTAACAGAAGGTACAATCACTATTGATGGAGCAATTATGAATGGGAATGCAGAAGAGGCCAGAATTAGAGGAGCACAGATATCTTAGAGGGCTATGGGCCTGGGAAAGAAAAGAGATATGGAAGGATTTGAAGTCAAAAAGTTGCATGACTGGGAGCCAGTGTATTTGATTTGATTTATTATTGTCACATGTATTAACATACAGTGAAAAGTAGTGTTTCTTGCGCGCTATACATACAAAACATACCGTTCATAGAGAAGGAAACAGAGTGCAGAATGTAGTGTTGCAGTCATAGCTAGGGTGTAGAGAAAGATCAACTTAATGCAAGATAAGTCCACTTAGAACCCTGACAGCAGCAGGGAAGAAACTGTTCTTGAGTCGATTGGTACGTGACCTCAGACTTTTGTATCTTTTTCCCGAAGGAAGAAGATGGAAGAGAGAATGTCCGGGGTGCGTGGGGTCCTTAATTATGCTGCCAAGGCAGCCGGAAGTGTAGACCGAGTCAATGGATGGGAGGCTGGTTCGCGTGATGGATTAGGCTACATTCACGATCTTTTGTAGATCCTTGCGGTCTTGGGCAGAGCAGGAGCCATACCAAGCTGTGATACAACCAGAAAGAATGCTTTCAATGGTGCATCTGTAAAAGTTGGTGAGAGTTGTAGCTGACGTGCCAAATTTCCTTAGTCGTCTGAGAAAGTAGAGGCGTTGGTGCGCTTTCTTAACTATAGTGTCGGCATGGGGGGACCAGGACAGATTGTTGGTGATCTGGACACCTAAAAACTTGAAGCTCTTGACCCTTTCTATTTCATGTTTGTCGGGGAGTACAAAGGTGATAGGGAAATGCAACTTGCTGCAAGTTAAGACACAGGCAGCTAAGCTTTGGATGACTTTCAGTTTACTGAGGCCAGCCAGGAGTGCATTGGAATAGTTGAGTCTAAGGTTAATGAAAGCATAAATGAGGATTTCAGCAGGAGGTGAAATTGAGCAATGTTACAGAGATGTAAATACAGACGTGTAAGTAGGCGGTCTTAGTGACGGCACAAATCTGAGGTTGGATATTTCAGGATTAAAGCTTGCAAGCAAACTGACTTAATCTCAGACTGTTGCCAGGGAGGGGGATGGAGCAGTGGTTCGAGAATGGAGTTTGGAGCAGGGACTGAAAACAATAACTTCATCTTTCCAATGTTGAATTTCTGTTCATAAGCAGTCTGATAATTTAGCAACTATGGAGGAGTCAAAAGAGAAATGGTGGTACTAGAACAGAGAAAGAGAATGGATGATAAATGGCTGTTGAAAAGATAATTGCGCTAGCAAAACAGGGCTGGGAAGATGGCTTTCAGTGAGACCAGTTTGCGCCTGGCACGAAAGCCTTGTGCACTATCTTTCCCGATTGACAGGCGCACCGGGCCAGAAAGATCGCGCCTTATGTCTATGATAAGAAACTAAGTCGGTTCCAAAGTCCTTCATAAGATATCTTCCCTTACATTACTGGCCAAGTTTATTATTGTATATCACGAATGGAGATCAGTAGAATAATATTTAAATGAAAAATCATTGTTATACCACCATGTATATGGCTCAATGTAAAAATGACTGCTAATCGTTTATGCAATGAATGCATTTATTTATTACCTTAATGGATACCTAAAGTGAAGTGAGGATATGATCTTTGGACTGAAATTCCTAAACTTGTGAAAGCAGCAGAAATCCTTTTAAGTATTTAAGAATAGAACACAATAATATCCTGAGATTAATTTTGTTAACATAAAGAAAATCATTAAATTCAAAGTCAGCAATGTTAATATAAAATTCACAATTTTTTTCTATTCAAAATAAGATTCAAGACTCAGCACAGAAGCAGGTCAGCTACCCAACCGGTCTATGGCAACGTTCACAACGCCACATGAGTCTCCTCCCACAACGCCACATGAGTCTCCTCCCACTCTTCACCTAATCCTATCAGCATGCCCTTCTATTAATTTCTCTCATGTCCTTGCCTAAATTGCCTAAATTCCTCTTAAATGTATACAATTTGATTCAACTACTCTTGAAGTAGCACATTCCACATTCTTACCACTCATTGAAAAATAAATTTCTCCTGAATTCTCTCTTGATAATATTTTTGGTGGTTAATGTAGAACTACTTATTGACGGTGCTGATTTTCATACTGGAAGTTTCCATCAATTCACTGATTTCTTAGGGATTGCACTTTTGGGGGAACCTCAATAGCACACCCTTTGGAGGAGCATTGAAGCAATGACAGCAAACTTTGGATTTCCACATATTCTGCACATGTGCAACCTTCTGATCTTGCTGCCAGTTTCAGTGGAATAAAGACAGTGAATGCTGTAAGTTTCAGAACATTACCACTGCAAAATCCAAGCCATATGTTTCTGATGTTTAAGAACATTTGAACCATTGCGGATTCATTCTGTATTTCACATTCCCCTAGGCATGCAAAGTGCCAGTCAGTCTGTTCTTTGGACGAACTATTGATAAAGTGTAGTGAAACTGGGTTATCAAATGGTGTGAAAAATCATATTTGGCTACTTTTAAATAGAAATATTTTGTGAATTCATAGAAAGTGTGCTCACTTTTTCCTGACTGTATTTTTTCTGTTTCTTTTCAGGATGTCGTAACAGTAATTTGACATCAACTTCCAACAGTGTCTACAATATTAATTCATCACAGCCTCTCAGCTCATACAATCTTACCTCATTAACACCTGGAGCAGGCCCAGGAGCTGCAGCTATTACAATGGCAGCAGCCCAGGCTGTTCAAGCAACAGCACAGGTGATTAAATGATAGAAATTTTATTTGGTTATCAAGTCTCCAACACTCATTCTGTCTTAGTTTATCCGGACTGCTTCTTTTACTGGGCAAATGATGCTTGTCCGATCCAATATTTCTCTCAGCATCACAAAAATAGGTTATTTGGTCACCATATTGCTGTTTGTGGGATCTTGCTGTGCAGGAAATGGCTCTCACTGCATTACAGGGAGCTGTTGACATAGTGGTAATGCCACTGGCTACAGTAATCGAGAAGCTCAGGCTAATGTTCTGGTGACATGGGTCTAAATTAGACTGGGGCAGCTGATGGAATTTAAATTCAATTCATAAAATTTTGGAATATGAAGCAAGTCTTAGTAATGGTGACCATGGAACTACTGTTGGCTTTCGTAAAGTCCATCTGGTTCACCCATCTGGAAGAAAATCTGCCATCCTTATCTGGTCTGGCATACCAGGAGTCTGTGACTCCTGACCCATAGCAATGTAGCTGACTCTTAACTGTCCACTGAAATAGCCTAGCAAGTCACTCAGTTCAAGGACAATTGGGGATCAACAGCAAATGCTGGCCTTGCCTGTCATGACCACATCCCATGATAGAATAACTTGCCTAGGTACTTCATTGGCTGTAAAGTGCTTTGGGACATGAAAGCTGCTATAAAATGCAAGTCTTTCATTCTAACTATTTTCCAAACGTTCCTGTAGTGTACCCATTAGATTTGGATCCTAACCAGATACTGGATGCTTCTATAATTTTGGCTGCTAGGCATTAATACCATTAATGAGAAGTGATTGCAGAGCCTCTGGCTCTGATCTTCAGGTCGTCGTTGGCCTCTGGTATAGTACCAGAAGATTGGAGGTTAGCGAATGTTGTCCCATTGTTTAAGAAGGGGAACAGAGACTTCCCTGGGAATTATAGACCGGTGAGTCTCACTTCTGTTGTCGGCAAGATGTTGGAAAAAATTATAAGGGATAGGATTTATAGTTATTTGGAGAGTAATGAATTGATAGGTGATAGTCAGCATGGTTTTGTGGCAGGTAGGTCGTGCCTTACTAACCTTATTGAGTTTTTTGAGAAAGTGACCAAGGAGGTGGATGGGGGCAAGGCAGTGGACGTGGTATATATGGATTTTAGTAAGGCGTTTGATAAGGTTCACCATGGTAGGCTTCTGCAGAAAATGCAGATGTATGGGATTGGGGGTGATCTAGGAAATTGGATCAGGAATTGGCTAGCGGATAGGAAACAGAGGGTGGTGGTTGATAGTAAATATTCATCATGGAGTGCGGTTACAAGTGGTGTACCTCAGGGATCTGTTTTGGGGCCACTGCTGTTTGTAATATTTATTAATGATCTGGATGAGGGTATAGTTGGGTGGATTAGCAAATTTGCTGATGACACCAAAGTCGGTGGTGTGGTAGACAGTGAGGAAGGGTGTCGTAGTTTGCAGGAAGACTTAGACAGGTTGCAAAGTTGGGCCGAGAGGTGGCAGATGGAGTTTAATGCGGAGAAGTGTGAGGTAATTCACTTTGGTAGGAATAACAGATGTGTTGAGTATAGGGCTAACGGGAGGACTTTGAATAGTGTGGAGGAGCAGAGGGATCTAGGTGTATGTGTGCATAGATCCCTGATAGTTGGGAATCAAGTAGATAAGGTTGTTAAGAAGGCATATGGTGTCTTGGCGTTTATTGGTAGGGGGATTGAATTTAGGAGTCGTAGCGTTATGTTGCAACTGTACACAACTCTGGTGCGGCCGCACTTGGAGTACTGTGTGCAGTTCTGGTCCCCACATTACAGGAAGGATGTGGAGGCTTTGGAGAGGGTGCAGAGGAGGTTTACCAGGATGTTGCCTGGTATGGAGGGGAGATCCTATGAGGAGAGGCTGAGGGATTTGGGATTGTTTTCGCTGGAAAGGCGGCGGCTAAGAGGGGATCTTATTGAAACATATAAGATGATTAGAGGTTTAGATAGGGTGGATAGTGATAGCCTTTTTCCTCTGATGGAGAAATCCAGCACGAGGGGGCATGGCTTTAAATTGAGGGGGGGTAGTTATAGAACCGATGTCAGGGGTAGGTTCTTTACCCAGAGGGTGGTGAGGGATTGGAATGCCCTGCCAGCATCAGTAGTAAATGCGCCTAGTTTGGGGGCGTTTAAGAGATCCGTAGATAGGTTCATGGACGAAAAGAAATTGGTTTAGGTTGGAGGGTCACAGTTTTTTTTTTTAACTGGTCGGTGCAACATCGTGGGCCGAAGGGCCTGTTCTGCGCTGTAATGTTCTATGTTCTATGTTCTAATATATTCAGATCAATAGATATATAATAAATTGTGCATTAATTTTAATTCTGAACCGGCTGAAAGTTCAACTGTTTTCAGAACATTCATTGTGTACAGTAATAGTGGTTAGCACTGCTGCTTCACAGCTCCAGGGTCCCGGGTTCGATTCCCGGCTCGGGTCACTGTCTGTGTGGAGTTTGCACATTCTCCTCATGTCTGCGTGGGTTTCCTCCGGGTGCTCCGGTTTCCTCCCACAGTCCAAAGATGTGCGGGTTAGGTTGATTGGCCAGGTTAAAAATTGCCCCTTAGAGTCCTGAGATGCGTAGGTTAGAGGGATTAGTGGGTAAAATATGTGGGGGTAGGGCCTGGGAGGGATTGTGGTCAGTGCAGACTCGATGGGCCGAATGGCCTCCTTCTGCACTGTAGGGTTTCTATGATTTCTATGAAATGATAGACACAGTTATAAGAATGATTAAGAATGCAGTGTCATTCAGCTACTTAATAACTCATTCATAAGTAGCATTAAATGATAAATTATTAAAATCAATTGCTTTAAACTTCTATAATAATTATTCTATAGTAATGAACAAATTTCACTCTTCAATGGAGGACATCTACATTAGCTATGGTCTTGTTCTTTCGTTTGTTGTGTATCCCGCATTCCAATATAGAATCTTCATAAGTACATAATCTGAGTATTTTGAAGAACGTTTTATTGCAATAAATATTAGTAAAGAGGACATCTTTTTTCAAAATAAATATTTGTGATGCACTTAAATTACAATTCTGAAATAAATATTTTACTTCTACTTTTGAAAAGATGAAAGAAGGGAGGAGGACATCGACTATAAAGGCCACTTATGAAGCATTCAAAAACACTGAGTTCCAGCTCGCACGCGAATTCTCTATCTCAAGAGAATCGACAGGATATTCCTCAACCTTAGCCTCTACACTGACGCAGACATTATCTACATCAGCCACAGATTCACGCAGTGGTCGAAAAAACAAGTAAGTGTTTTTATTATTAAGGAATTTGTTGTTTTCTTTTTTTTATCTGGTTTAGGACAAGGTTTAGAATATAGTTTTTTTTTAATTAACAAAACAATTCATGTCAACTGTATGCCAAAATTTCTTAATGATCAAATATAACTTTTGGAAATTTATTCATTTTAATAATGGATTAATGCAATTTAATTGGGTGTATTGACAGCTACTGACAGTTCAGCATAATTTTAACCTGATTTAGGACCTGACTTAACTTAGGAATTAAACTCTCTGGAAAGCAGTGTGGAGAACCAGGGAGTCGTGCATCGCTTGTTTGTGAGAAGGCCTGACACATTAACAAAATTCATAATGCTAAAGTGCAAAGGGACTTGGGAGTCCTAGTCCAGGATTCTCTAAAGGTAAACTTGCAGGTTGAGTCCGTAATTAAGAAAGCAAATGTAATGTTGTCATTTATCTCAAGAGGCTTGGAATACAAAAGCAGGGATGTACTTCTGAGGCTTTATAAAGCACTGGTTAGGCCCCATTTGGAGTACTGTGAGCAATTTTGGGCCCCACACCTCAGGAAGGACATACTGGCACTGGAGCGGGTCCAGCGGAGATTCACACGGATGATCCCAGGAATGGTAGGCCTGACATACGATGAACGTCTAAGGATCGTGGGATTGTATTCATTGGAGTTTAGGAGGTTGAGGGGAGATCTAATAGAAACTTACAAGATAATGAACGGCTTAGATAGGATGGACGTAGGGAAGTTGTTTCCATTAGCAGGGGAGACTAGGACGCGGGGGCACAGCCTTAGAATAAAAGGGAGTCACTTTAGAACAGAGATGAGGAGAAATTTCTTCAGCCAGAGAGTGGTACGTCTGTGGAATTCATTGCCACAGAGGGCTGTGGAGGCCGAGACGTTAAGCGTCTTCAAGACAGAAATTGATAAATTCTTGATTTCTCGAGGAATTAAGGTCTATGGGGAGAGAGCGGGTAAATGGAGTTGAAATCAACCATGATTGAATGTTGGAGTGGACTCGATGGGCCGAATGGCCTTACTTCCGCTCCTATGTCTTATGGTCTTATTAAGCCAATCAGATAGCAATGACCCTTTCCCTGGATTAAGGGCTCTGGAGTGGAAGTCCAGCCAATCGGAGGTTGTAAATTCTCGTTTCCACCAATGCTACTGGTTCCTGCTGGTGCTGTAGCCACCCATGGTCCAGGATCGCCAAGGGACCGAGGCACAAGCAAGTGCTGGCAGGAGAAGGTTTGCAGTCTTAGAGGGGGGTCAGCAGCAATGGCAGTGATGTAGGTTTCAGCATCCCCTCCCCCTTCCTGATGCCAAATCCCTTGATCAGTATTGAATGTCTTAGAATGAGAAACACCCCTGCCCCCAACCCCCCAGGAGCCTGCAAGCAATCGGCAAAGTCTGCTTCTCAGACTTCCTTCAAGGCGAGTTCCTTTTCCACTGCTGGACCCTACTTAAAGGCCTCAGTTAGCAGCTGGGCAAAAAGACCATCTGAGTCCTGCTTCCTTTTGTCCTCTCTCTCCCCCCATCCCAACAAAACATAAATGGGGTAGAGGTGGATGTGGTCTTACCAACACCATATACAATTGTAGCAGAATTTCCCTTTTCAGTTCTCACTTACCACCAAACATGCTGCAAGAAGGCATTAAATTGTGCCCTCTGAGTCTGTTTCTTATCCACCGTTGCCACATTAGACCATAAGACATAGGAGCGGAAGTAAGGCCATTCGGCCCATCGAGTCCACTCCACCATTCAATCATGGTTGATTTCAACTCCATTTACCCGCTCTCTCCTCATAGCCCTTAATTCCTCGAGAAATCAAGAATTTATCAATTTCTGTCTTGAAGACGCTCAACGTCTCGGTCTCCACAGCCCTCTGTGGCAATGAATTCCACAGACCTACCACTCTCTGGCTGAAGAAATTTCTCCTCATCTCTGTTCTAAAGTGACTCCCTTTTATTCTAAGGCTGTGCCCCCGCGTCCTAGTCTCCCCTGCTAATGGAAACAACTTCCCTACGTCCATCCTATCTAAGCCGTTCATTATCTTGCAAGTTTCTATTAGATCTCCCCTCAACCTCCTAAACTCCAATGAATACAATCCCACGATCCTTAGACGTTCATCGTATGTCAGGCCTACCATTCCTGGGATCATCCGTGTGAATCTCCGCTGGACCCGCTCCAGTGCCAGTATGTCCTTCCTGAGGTGTGGGGCCCAAAATTGCTCACAGTACTCCAAATGGGGCCTAACCAGTGCTTTATAAAGCCTCAGAAGTACATCCCTGCTTTTGTATTCCAAGCCTCTTGAGATAAATGACAACATTACATTTGCTTTCTTAATTACGGACTCAACCTGCAAGTTTACCTTTAGAGAATCCTGGACTAGGACTCCCAAGTCCCTTTGCACTTTAGCATTATGAATTTTGTCACCGTTTAGGAAATAGTCCATGCCTCTATTCTTTTTTCCAAAGTGCAAGACCTCACACTTGCCCACGTTGAATTTCATCAGCCACTTCTTGGACCACTCTCCTAAACTGTCTGAATCTTTCTGCAGCCTCCCCACCTCCTCAATACTACCTGCCCCTCCACCTATCTTTGTATCATCGGCAAACTTGGCCAGAATGCCCCCAGTCCCGTCATCTAGATCGTTAATATATAAAGAGAACAGCTGTGGCCCCAACACTGAACCCTGCGGGACACCACTTGTCACCGGTTGCCATTCTGAGAAAGAACCTTTTATCCCAACTCTCTGCCTTCTGTCTGACAGCCAATCGTCAATCCATGTTAGTACCTTGCCTCGAATACCATGGGCCCTTATTTTACTCAGCAGTCTCCCGTGAGGCACCTTGTCAAAGGCCTTTTGGAAGTCAAGATAGATAACATCCATTGGCTCTCCTTGGTCTAACCTATTTGTTATCTCTTCAAAGAACTCTAACAGGTTTGTCAGGCACGACCTCCCCTTACTAAATCCATGCTGACTTGTCCTAATCCGACCCTGCACTTCCAAGAATTTAGAAATCTCATCCTTAATGATGGATTCTATCTGATTGTGGCCTCCACTCCATTTTCCTGTCTACTAACCCATACCCTTTGGCTCTTCTATCAATCAAGAGTCCATTTAACTTAAAATATATTCAATGACCCTGCCTCCATTGTTCTTAGGGGAAGAGAATTTCACAAACTAAAAACCCTTGAGGAAAAGGTTTTCATTTCTGTTCTAAATGGGAGACCTCATATTTTAAGCTGTCCCCTAGTTTTAGTCTTCCTGATAAGGAGAAACGCCCACTTTTCAGGTCTCCTCAGGGTAGTATATGTTTCAATAATATCACCTTACATTCTTCTAAGTTCCAATGGGTACAGACCCAAACTTTCCTTCATCCTTCATCCCAGGAATCAGTCGAGTGACCCTTCTCAGAGCTGTTTCTGATGCAATTATATCTTTTCTCAAGTAAAGTAACAAAAACTGTACACTGCACTAGATGTGGTCTCACCAACACCCTGTACAATTGTAGCAAAAGTTTCCTACTTTTTTATTCCATTTCCCTTGCAATAAAGGAAATCATTTGCCTTTCTAATCCAACGACATGTGTGATATAGTTTATGTTCAGCATTGCATTGCTGCGCTATACCAATAAGATTCAATACTTAAATAACCATGTACCAGTTTTGGTTTATTTGTGTATTGCTATTCATTGCAATGTCTTATCAGGCTGTATAAGAAGATTTTATTATTTATATTGCCACTCTATTAGTAAAAATGTGAACTATATCAATAGCTATCATCCAGTCTGAATGTCAGTCTGTTATATTTTTTATATCCATTTTTTTTTCTCAGAAGCAGCAACAAGTCCTCAAATCACCAGTCCTCCTCATCATCTTCATCATCATCTTCCTCCTCTTCATCATCTGTTGTAGCACAAGAGATTCCCCAGCAGACCCCAGCTTTACCTGAGTCTGATTCCAATAACCAAGTGGATTGGACATATGATCCCAATGAGCCTCGTTATTGTATCTGCAATCAGGTGAGTTTGAAATAAATATGTTGAATGCTGAACATGCTTCACATATTTTATTTGTTTAAAAGCAATGGATACAAATTGCTTGAGTATGTGTTCAGTTATGCTGGAACTTTTATGTCAGAAGTTTAGCTTTAGATTTTCAGTACAGATTCTAAAGATTCTAAAAATTCACATTATCCACTGAATAATTTGAAAGTAATTAAACTTGTAACAGTATTTAAAATGTAAAAGAAACTGAGAATGAAAATATGGGCTGGTGGGATGGCTTCTTAATGGATGTAATGTGCAGTATCTGGGACAAATATGGATAAAAACCCATTTGAGAAAATAATGTTACAAATCTCTAGAAATATATTTCATTTTTGTTGAATAAATTAAATCTGACACTGCCACATGTTAATGATGGATGTGGAAATCCAAAATTGAACTCTCATCTCCACCACAAACTCTTAATTTGTCCTTCATTCCTTCCCCATTTCTAATCACTTGGTGAGTTCAAAATATAGTGGATGCTCATTGAAGTAAAACTGACTGATATAAAGAAAATGTTTTTACTTTGAATGAGATGCCAGAACAATCATAAATGTTTGAGTGCAGTTATAAAAGATGCTGGGCACCTAAAAGATGTGTAACCTACATGGAAACTTGAATCAAAAATGTATTTCTTGGTGAGGCACAAAGTGATGTAATAATGTTCTAATCATGGGTTAAAATCTTTTTAATTGGCTGGAAATGCTGCAGCAAAAAAGTTACATCATATATTTTAACCAGGCTGAAGTTGGTGGTAAAATAACATCTTGACAAAGTAACGTAATGTAAAATGTTCAGACTGATTGATGTTGCTTCCTAATAAACGTGATCAGACTTGGCTTGATGGCCCCAATAGTTGAATAGCCCATATGAGGATAACTCATTTAGCATGAATGTATAGCTGAAAATGTGTTTGTATGTTTCCTCCTTTCAGGTGTCGTATGGTGAAATGGTAGGGTGTGATAATCAAGATGTAAGTATTTTATGTTTTTGACAGTTTGAAACAATACAATAAACTAAAATTTGGTTGTCAACTACCGTATAAAACAAATGAAAGCTGACATTATTCATGGTCACATTTAGTGTATTAAAGTATTTCAAATTGAAATACATTCTAACGATTAATTTTCTTTTTAAAGTGCCCCATTGAATGGTTCCATTATGGATGTGTTGGACTAACAGAGGCTCCAAAAGGAAAATGGTACTGCCCACAATGCACCGCAGCAATGAAAAGGCGTGGCAGTCGCCACAAGTGAACCTCAAAAGCAGAGGAATTAGTTTGACTGGTGCTTTGTCCAAACTTTAAATAGAACATTGAATGAGAGCAACAATGACTGCAATGTGAAATTTTGCAGTGCACTTATTTATGTTCCTATTTGAGAATGTAAAGCTTAATGATGAAACTTGGATTTTGCATAGTTTTTTTGTGTAAAACACCAGATGACTATCTATCTTTATTCAAATATTCTCTTACTAAACAATCTAACTGAAGCAAAAAAAATCACAAATATATAATCAATATTTGTTTAAAGATGCTTTACTTTCGTGTTTAATTATTACTTCTTTGAAACTTAAAAGTTCAGCTGGCTGAAGTAAAATGCAATATTGGCAATAAAATCTTGTAGAGCTGGCAAATGGTAGTTTCCCATGAACAAACATTTCAATATCATATGAATGCCAGTTTGCCATTAGTGTTCAATGTTTTGGTGCAGCACGTTTGATATAAAGGATATAAGAATAAAATTATCAGTATGTCTTTGATACTAAACTTATTGAAAAAGATTATGACTTGTGTATGTGGAAAATACTTTTTTTTTTCACCTGTATTAGATATGACATTAATGTTTAACCAGTAAAAACTTCATGATCGGTGAAGTGTGATTTCATTTTTTTTAATGCCTGGCACAGAGATTGGGTTGCAGTTTAGCCACTGTTTACAGAAACAAATCTTTTATTGCTCACCTTTGTAAGGTAGCAGTGCGCATGGAAACAAGTAGTCTGCACACCTGTGACTGCACCTCAAATATTTTCATGGACAGGAGCAGGGGGTCAGTTTAAATTGCCCTGATTTCCCTGCTCGCTACCTGTCTGTAAACAGGTGCTTTTTTAAATTATCCTGATTTCCTCAACAAATATCTTTCCTCAGCCCTTAAATTTGGAAATGTTCCCATGTCTATTAATAATTTGCACAGCAAAGTGAGTTAAATGAAAATAAAACGGTTAGTTTATTTGTACTTAGATACACGTGAAAGAGGTTTTGCAACATGCACCCTTTTTACACTGCACGATAAATGGGAGATAAGGAAGAGGGTTCAGGGCATGACCACATATGTCCTGAGTCCAGAATCATGAGCCAACTGGGGTGTTCCTTCAAGGGGAAGTTGGCTGAGTGTAGAGTGCTTCACTTTTACTCGCAAGACCAGAGAAGGCATGAGGCACGAGTTCTGAGGTTTTAGCAGTTTGCAGGTTTGTTGAGGGTCTGAGGTCTTTCTGCTGTCACCAGCTTGAGGGTTGACAGTACAGGTTCTTGCCTGGAGTTTTGTTCACTTTGGAAGTCAAACAGGATCTGCTGGAGTTAAGTTTCTGTGACTTCCCTCCTCAACTTTGGACATAGGGGGTGAATTTTCGAGTTCATGGTGGACCATTGACCTCCGGCAGGATTTTCCAGTTGCTGGATGAGTGTGGTTGGAACATCCTGGGCAGGATTTATGTTCCCAAGGCTGGAATTGAGGTGTTTAATTGGAGTTAGGATATCTTTTATTTTTTGGAGACACTGGCCGGGATTCTCCCCAAAAAATTCTAAGTTCCCAATGTGCAGGAAAAGGGGAGTAAATACTGTCGTGTTTTGTTTGCCTACTTGCCAGAGAGAATCTATGACACTGCATCAGCGATCGGCGCATGCACAGTAGCCCCCCCGCCCCCATTGCTGGCCTCCCAACCGCTGGCCTCCCAGACCACCAGCACCCCACGGCGATGCTAGCATACTCAGAAAATCCTGTCCTGGACCCACTTGTTATGTGGAAATATTAATTTGAATGATATTTTCATGTGATAATCAGCATGGAGCCTTTGACATCACAAAAATTGGGAGACACGCAGAGGCCATGATGCCCAATGTGAATCCCGCGAAACAGCCGCCACTGATGTCTCCCGGCCCACTCTTTGTTGAACCTGTGATCTGAAGTCTGTAAATGTTTTAGCCGTTAACACCATTATGGGAAATTACATCGTGTGCAGGGTATTACTTTGCAGGTAACTGGACCAGACACCTTGTTGCCATGACCATTTTTACTTTGAAACTGCTGCAAGGCATTAGGTAACTGGCTGAATCATTTGTTCAGCAATTTTATATTTTTATCCACACAGGAAAAAATGAAGAATACATATACATATATTTTCCATCATGTCTTAACCATGACAATATTTACTTCCAAATTACTCCGGGATGTCCTGAGATCATGAAAGGTGCTGCATCAATGTAAGGATATTTTAACAGAAAAGGCTATTGCAACTCCCATTAATTAGTTTGAATGCATTAAGGTTGTCACACCAATTATTTTTTATAACTTACCTATACTGACAAGGGGTGGGTTTTGAGATTGCACTTTCTGCGCGTGGGATCGCTGATGCAGGCACAAAATCTATAGGGCAGCATTGTGGCACAAGTGTTAGCACTGCTGTTTCACAGCGCCAGGGACCTGGGTTAGATTCCCGGCTTGGGTCACTGCGGAGTCTGCACATACTCCCCGTGTCTGCATGGGTTTCCTCTGGGTGCTCCGGTTTCCTCCCACAGTTCAAAGATGTGCAGATTCGGTGAATTGGCCATGCCAAATTCTCCCTCAGTGTACCCGAATAGGCGCCAGAGTGTGGCGACTAGGGGATTCTCACAGTAACTTCATAGCAGTGTTAATGTAAGACTACTTGTGACTGATAAATAAACTTTTAAAATCTGGAGAGAATCAGGAAACTCTATTCTCTCTGGAGACATCAAGTTTCCCAATTTCCTCGCTCTTCACCACTGACATCATGAGGTTCGTGCCTCCAAAGGACGGGAACCTCTTTTAAATAGACTTTAATGTATTTATAATCATCGAATCCCGACAGTGCAGAAGGAGGTCACTCGACCCATCGAGTGTGCACCAACTCTACTACAGATCATCCAACCCAGGCCACTTTATCCCCGTAATACTGCTAATCCCCGTAATCCTGCTAATCCCCCTAATCTACACATCCCAGGATACCAAGGGGCTATTTCGCATAGCCAATCCATCTAACCTGCACATCTTTGGACTGTGGGAGGAAACCGGAGTACCCAGAGGAAACATATGCAGACACGGGTGGCGGATTTTACAGCTTCGCTCATCCCGAAACCGTAAGATCCCACCCATTGTCCGTCCCTTGCCTGCTCCAATTCCTGTGCTGGGCGGGACGGTAAAACTGCAGCCATGGAGAATGTGCAAACTCCACACAGTCACCCAAGGCTGGAATTGAACCTGGCGTCCCTGGCACTGTGCTGCATCAATGTTAACCACTGGACCACCCTCCACATGATCCCCGCTCAGCTCTAGCGAAGGGTCAACCAGACTCAAAATGTTGGCTCTATTCTCTCTGCACAGATTCTCTCTCCACAGATATCTGAGCTGGCTGTGTAATGGGACAATATTGAGATAAGTTTATATCAAACCCATGCTGTGCCTGCCCTCAGAGTGTTTAATGGGACAAAATGTAATATGTGATTTGCTCTGGGGGTGATTCTCCCAGCCTGCTGCACTGCATAGAAATCGGCGCAGAGCTGATCTCCATATTTAAATTCTAATTGAAATCCCATTAGCTGGCCCAGGACCGAAGTGGTTTACAACAGTTCCTCACTGAAGGGGAGCTGGCAGCCCGATCCTGCTGGAGTGAAGGGGGGCCATGGCGGCCCCCAGGAAGTTGGGGGTAAGGGGGTTGCCCCTGGGTATTGCCAGCTTAGCTCCCTGGCGCTGCCAAGCTGGCAATGCCTGGGGGCACCTGGCATTGGGCAGTGCCAAGGGGGTGGGGCCTAATGGGTGGGCCTCTGGGGGGGGGGGGGGTGGTCCCACTGCCACTCTGCACTTTGGATCAGTGACAGGGAGGGGAGGGTTGATTGGGGCTGGTCATCGGGTGAGGGGGTCGGCCTGCTGGAGGCGTCAGGGCTGCGGGGGGGTCGCGGAGATCGGGACTACGGGGGGGTTGGGGGACTAGCCCGGACACGCCCGGGAGGCCAGTGATTGGGGCATGGGGTGTCGGAGGGGCGACGATGCGGGATTGCTGTGTTGCCCAGCAATCAAACTGGTCAGTAATCGAGAAGCCAGCAATGCATGCTACTGTGATGTGCCGACCTCCGTTCTGACAGATCAATATATGCACAATGACCTGTTCAGTGCTATGCTGCCGGTCTCTCCAGCAGGAATAAGCCCCGCCCACAGATTTTTATCGAGATTCACGCTAGGGCACTCTGTGATGCACAGAGTGTGGGAGATGCATTTTGCAAATCCTGCTGAGAATACCAGTGGGATTTACTCCAGTTTTTACATGACTTCGGCACTTAGTTTAACAACACCAGGTTAAAGTCCAACAGGTTTATTTGGTAGCAAAAGCCACACAAGCTTTCGGAGCTGCAAGCCCCTTCTTCAGGTGAGTGGGAATTCTGTTCACAAACAGAGCATATAAAGACACAAACTCAATTTACATGAATAATGGTTGGAATGCGAATACTTACAACTAATCAAGTCTTTAAGAAACAAAACAGCATGAGTGGAGAGAGCATCAAGACAGGCTAAAAAGATGTGTATTGTCTCCAGACAAGACAGCCAGTGAAACTCTGTGGGGGTTACAAATAGTGGGACATGAACCCAATATCCCGGTTGAGGCCGTCCTCGTGTGTGCGGAACTTGGCTATCAGTTTCTGCTCAGCGACTCTGCGCCATCGTGTGTCGCGAAGGCCGCCTTGGAGAACGCTTACCCGAATATCAGAGGCCGAATGCCCGTGACCGCTGAAGTGCTCTCCAACAGGAAGAGAACAGTCTTGCCTGGTGATTGTCGAGCGGTGTTTCATCTTACCCATGTAACTGTCTGAACACTTTTTAAAAGACAAACTTGTACCCGCCTCTACTGCTACCTCTGGCAGCTTGTTCCAGACACTCACCACTCTCTGTGTGAAAAGATTGCCCCTCTGGACCCTTTTGTATCTCTCCCCTCTCACTTTAAACCTATGCCCTCTAGTTTTAGACGCCTCTACCTTTGGGAAAAGATATTGACTATCTAGCTGATCTATACCCCTCATTATTATACAGACCTCTATAAGGTCATCCCTAAGCCTCCTACACTCCAGAGAGAAAAGTCCCAGTCTATCCAGCTTCTCCTTATAACTCAAACCATCAAGTTCTGGTAGCATCCTAGTAAATCTTTTCTGCACTCTTTCTAGTTTAATAATATCCTTTCTATAATAGGGTGACCAGAACTCTACACAGTATTCCAAGTGTGGCCTTATCAATGTCTTGCACAACTTCAACAAGGCGTCCCAACTCCTGTATTCAATGTTCTGACCAATGAAACCAAACATGCCGAACGCCTTCTTCATCGCTCTGTCCACCTGTGACTCCACTTTCAAGGACCTATGAACCTGTACCCCTAGATCTCTTTGTTCTGTAACTCTCCCCAATGCCCTACCATTAACTGAGTAAGTCCTGCCCTGGTTTAATCGACCCAAATGCATCACCTTGCATTTATCTAAATTAAACTCCATCTGCTATTCGTCAGCCGTTGCAATCCTAGATAACCTTCTTCACTGTCCACTATGCCACAATCTTGGTGTCATCTGCAAACTTACTAAACATGCCTCCTATATTCTCATCCAAATCATTAATATAAATGACAAATAACAGTGGACCCAGCGCCGATCCCTGAGGCACACCGCTGGTCACAGGCCTCCAGTTTGAAAAACTACCCTCTGCAACCACCCTCTGTCTTCTGTCATCAAGCCAATTTTGTATCCATTTGGCTACCTCACCCTGGATCCCATGAGATTAACCTTATGCAACAATCTACCATGTGGTACCTTGTTAAAGGCCTTGCTAAAGTCCATGTCGACAACACCAACTGTACTGCCCTCATCTACCTCCTTGGTTACCCCTTCAAAAACCTCAATCAAATTTGTGAGACATGATTTTCCACTCACAAAGCCATGCTGACTGTTCCTAATCAATCCTTGTGTCTCTAAATGCCTGTAGATCCTGTCTCTCAAAATACCTTCTAACCCTTCTAATACCCACTAGAGGTGTGAGGCTCACCAGTCTGTAGTTCCCAGGCTTTTCCCTGCAGCCCTTCTTAAACAAAGGCACCACATTTGCAACCCTCCAATCGTCAGGCACTTCACCTGTGACTATTGATGATTCAAATATCTCTGCTAGGGGGCCTGCAATTTCCTCCCTAGCCTCCCATAATGCCCTGGGATACACTTCATCAGGTCATGGGGATTTATCTACCTTGATGCACTTTAAGACTTCCAGCACCTCCTTCTCTGTTATAAGTACATTCTTCAAGACATCACTATTTATTTCCCCAAGTTTCCTAATATCCATGCTTTTCTCAACAGTGAAAACTGATGAGAAATATTCATTTAGGATCTCAACCATCTCTTGCGGATCCGCACATAGATGACCTTGTTGATTCTTAAGAGGTCCTACTCTTTCCCTAGTTACTCTTTTGTCCTTTATGTTTTTGTAGAAGCTCTTTGGATTCTCCTTTGCCTTATCTGCCAAAACAATCTCGTGTCCCCTTTTTGCCCTCTTGATTTCTCTCTTAACTCTACTCCTACACCCTCTATACTCTTCAAGGGATCCAGTTGATCCCAGCTGCCTATGCATGTCATGTGCGTCCTTCTTCTTCTTGACCAGGGCCTCAATATCCCGAGTTGTTAAAAGTAGTGCCCTGTCTTCTCTCACAGGTAGACCTAAAAATAGATCACTATTATTTTTTTTAAAAGAGCAGCAGACTTATCCGGATGTCTTGGCTAATATATTTTTTTCCCTCAAACAGCATTTCTAAAACAAATGATCTTGTCATTATCACACTGCTATCTGTAGGAACTTACTGTGTGTATATTGGCTGCTATGTTTCCTACATTTTAACATTTTGAAAAGTACTTTGTCGGCAGTACAATAAAAAAAAATCCATTTCAGATGGCTAGTGTACAGTTCAGCTTGCTGGTGTACAGATGGCTGGTGTACAGTTCAGCTTGCTGGTGTACAGATGGCTGGTGTACAGTTCAGCTTGCTGGTGTACAGATGGCTGGTGTACAGTTCAGCTTGCTGGTGTACAGATGGCTGGTGTACAGTTCAGCTTGCTGGTGTACAGATGGCTGGTGTACAGTTCAGCTTGACAGTGATGAACTTTAAAAGTTCATTTTCCACATGTCTTTTACAAAAATTACTAACAAATATTGTAAATACATAAATTAAATGATAAAGATCTATCCAATTTAAACATTGTGTCTTGTTTTTGTCACGGGACAATTTTTCACACAGCTACCACCAATTCGAGTTACATCATTTGTATAGTTCAAGTGGCTCATTTGTATGCTAAATTTGTGGAATGTCAACTAAAATCTGACTGATGGTTAAATTCCTGTTAATTGTGTAATGAAATCCAGGAGGGCCAAAAATAAGTGAGTGGTTTGACGCAAATGAAATAGAATTGACGCTTTAAAGCTGTCAAAAGTACCATCCTATCTGTCGATACAAAATTTGTGTTGTCGCCTCACCAATCAAGTATATAGTATGAAGGGAAAGAGAAAGAACTTGTACTCTTTCCCCCTAATCATGCATTATTACTCACATTTAAGTCAGGTTTTAATTCCAATTAGTCCCAGTTGCATTGCTGGTTTCATCGTCATGGGAGCCTTGAGGTGCAAACAATGTCAGGGATCTGCTCCCAACAATGTCTGGCATGCCTTGTGCTGCTCACCGGGTTCGGAACAGTAACAGGCCACAGGTCCCGTCCAATGTAAATTGGACGGATTGTGACTTTTTGTTGGAGAAATATTGTTTCTCAGAGAGACGTTAGTCTGTGGAATTATCTTCCCCAGAAAAGAGGGGAGGTGGGATGGTGATTGAATTAATTCAAGGCAGAGTTAGACAAATTTTGACAGATAAGAGAATCAAGCTTTATAAAAACATAGAAACTAGGTGGAAGAGTAGGTCATTCAGCCCTTCGAGCCTGCACCACCATTCAATATGATCATGGTTGATCATGCATTTTCAATATCTGCTTTCTCCCACTTTCTCTCCATACCCCTTGATCCCTTTAGCCACAAGGGCCACATCCAGCTCCCTCTTGAACATTTCTAATGAACTGGCCCAAAAGTTTTCTGTGGTAGAGAATCCCACAGGTTCACAACTCTCTGTGTTCTTCCTCATCTCAGTACAGAATGGTCTACCCTTTATCCTTAGACTGTGACTCCCTAGTTCTGGACTTCCCCACATGCTTCCCGCATCTAGCCTGTCCAGTCCCATCAGGATTTTATATGTTTCTACGAGATCCCCTCTCATTCTTCTACATTTCAGTGAGTACAAGCCCAGTCGATCTAATCGCTCTTCATATGTCAGTCCTGCCATTCCAAGAATCAGTCTGGTGAACCTTCGCTGGACTCCCTCAATGTCCTTCCTCAGACTAGGAGACCACAACTGCACCCAATACCCAAGGTGTAGCCTTGCCAAGGTCCTGTATAATTGCAGCAAGACATCCTTACTCCTATACTCAAACCCTCTTGCTATGAAGGCGAGCATGCCATTATCTTTCATCACCTAGAGAAGATGGCAAATTGAGATCACAACCAGATCAGCCATGGTCTTATTGATCAGAGCAGGCTCGAAGAGCTGAATGGCCTAATCCTAAGTTCCTATTTTCCTAAGTGGCTTCTGTCAGCATCTAACAATGCTTTGATGCTTGACCTTCCACTTTGGACCCTGCAGGTTATGTTAATGCTCTCTGTTAAATATACACAGCTGAACATTTCTTTGGATTCACAACGGCAGTAGGCTTATTTAGAGGGATCGCCATCCAAATTTCAGGCTAGGTGCTTTTTTCATTATTTCACTGCTGTAGAGCTATTGAAAGTTGAAGTAACTCCTCAGAGGCCGGTGTCCCTTCACCCGATTCCCTTTATTTATAAACTCAATTCTATTCCTAAGAGTGCTTCAGATACAAAATGAGAATCCAGAGTGTCAGTAGCTCTGACGCACCTCAATATATATACACAGGTGAGACTCCCTGATTGGGCAGGCAATCATTAACTCAATCAGGGAGCTCATACTCCAAGAGCCTCATGGGCCTCGTTGAGGACATTACAGAAGTACTGTGTTGTTGAACACAAACAGCTTGAGTCACAAGGGAATGGTGCTGGATCTCTGCATGGGGTAGAGTGGATTTTGAAGGTCTCTGAGCAGAAAACGTGCTCTCAGTCAGATACTGCACTTCTTCATGGGCTGTAGCAGCACAGGGTGATGGGGCAGAGAGACAGCAGGGAGGAGATGTTCACAGAAGGAGGAGGAAAGCTCTCCACAGAAAGACATCAGGTCTTCAGAGGGCACTACTCTTCCAGCTCAGCCAGGGCCAGCACTTCAGAGCAGCCTGACCTCCTCAAACCAGCGGTGCAGCTGCAGAGCAGGACAAGCCTGATGCTGACAGTAACCGTCAACATCACTGCGGTCCTCAATTGCCACAACTCAAGATCTGTCCAAGCTGGAACTGGCAACATCACCCAACATTTGTCAGTTCCCTGTGTATCACTGCATCAGGAAGGTCACTGAGAACATGTATGCTAGGAGATGGAATTTGACTCTGAGCAGAGAGAAGCAGGAGGAATGGACACATGGCTTTGCCAGGATAGCAGGATTTGCAATGGTGTTGGCAGCGAATGGCTGAATGCATGTGGCTTGAAGAGCACACACATCAATTGTGAGTTCCATTGTAATTGCTAAAGGCTCAATTTTCTGAATGTGCATATAGTGTGCCATCATGTTGTTGATGTTTGGAACTCAATTGATCTATATGTTCCTGTAGGTCCCTCAGGACATTGTTACATTTTAAGGTCCCAATGCTGGTTTCTACTTAGTAACAAGGGTGGGACCTGCAGTGAGTGTGTTGGTTGGTTCCCCAGCTCAGTTCAAGGGTCAATGGTGAATGAGTCAGTGACCAGATTCCAAGCTGCAAGGGTGCTGTAGGCTGGCTGTGTAAGTGGGACACAGGAGAAGACCCAAGAGCTCTTCAGTGGTTCCAAGTTATGGAAAAATTTGGGGTTAGACGAAACCCTGGGAGCCATTAACGGTTAGTGTGTGCATACCAAAAAGTGAAGGATCTCTCCAATAAGAAATTTTGCAAAAAGCTTGATGAGGAACTGAGTTTACAGAACTTGAGTTCAAGCACTCTAAACATTAACTCTGTTTCTCTCTCCACAGATGCTGCCAGACCTGTTCAGTTTATCCAGCATTTTCTGTTTTTAATATGGAACTCATGTATTTGCTCTGAACTTAAAGAAATATAGAGATTAGATTTTCGTGTTTGGGTGTCCCAAGTTAAAAAAACCATTTATTGAATGCTCAGAAGTTTGCCGGAAGATAACTATTTGAAACTGAGTTAACCCAAGCAAGAAACTTTGGCGTTGTGACAGTGGTAAATCTTCACTGGGGTTTTGTATCTGTAAGGGTAGATGGGATAAAAGGAACAGTGTGAGTTTAATAATTTTCTGGCATCTGCATTGAAATCTTTCCAACCTTTTTTGGCCTGGTAGTTCATTTTTCTTGTTTAATAAATGTTTTATTCTTTTGTAAGGTGAGATTGTGTGGGAGGCACGGTGGCACAGTGGTTAGCATTGCTGCCTCACAACGCCAGGAACCCGGGTTTGATTCCTGGCTTGGGTCACTGTCTGTGCGGAGTCTGCACGTTCTCCCCGTGTCTGCGTGGGTTTCCTCCAGGTGCTCCGGTTTCCTCCCACAGTCTGAAAGACGTGCTGGTTAGGTACATTGGTCATGCTGAATTCTCCCTCAGTGTACCCATACAGGCACTGGAGTGTGGTGATTCGGGCATTTTCACAGTAACTCCATTGCAGTGTTAATGTAAGCCAACTTGTGACATTGATAAAGAAACTTTAAAAGGTTGGAGAATCTGATGAAAAGTAGTGGTGGATAGGATGCAGTTTGTCCTGGGTAACAATATAGCTGGATCACAGATGGGGGTGATGCCTACTGTGGTTGAAAAGCCAATGGAAAATCAAACTGAGGTGCTGCCCGAAGTATATCCTGGAATGTTTCATGACTGTGGTAACAAGATCACAAAGCCACAGCTTGAGACAGGATGAGGAAAAATCAAAGAGTTAAGGTAAGGAGACTGAGGTTCAGTTATCAGAAACAATCTTTGACCAGATGTTTGAAAATGAATAAGATAAGAACAGATGGGGGATGTAGCGGATATCTTTAGTTCAGAAAAGTTGGCAGAATAATGACAGAAAGATGCAGAGATAAAGCAGTTGTATCATAAAGCATACACAAAAGAATCTGAGTGTTCACTGGTGTATTATTACATTAAAATTGATGGCTTAATGAGGAAATGGAGACCTTTATATATTCAGGTGGATAAAAAATGGGCAGCGATCCATCAAGTTGTATTCCCTTGGGTTATGCTTGCATTGGAAAAAGAGAGGATCAGGCAAGCTAGGAAAGCGTTTATATGGAGTAAGGGGAAATATGAAGACATAAGGCAGCAAATTAGAGGAGTAAATTGGAAGGAGGTATTCTCGGGGAAATGTACTGAAGAGAGGTGGCAGTTTTTCAAGGAATGTCTGTCTAGAGTTCTAAAGGACAACGTTCCGAGCAGACAGGGAGGTGTTGGTCGGTTAAAGGAACCGTGGTGCACGAAAGCTGTGCGGGACCTAGTCGAGAAGAAAAGGAAAGCATACAAAAGGTTCAGAGAGCTTGGCGAAGATAGGGATCCAGATGAGTATACGGCTTGTAGGAAGGGACTAAAGAAGGAAATTAGGAGAGCCAGAAGGGGTCACGAGAAGGCCTTGGCAGGTAGGATTAAGGAAAACCCTAAGGCGTTCTATAAATATGTGAAGAGTAAAAGGATGAGACGTGAAGGAATAGGGCCTATAAAAGGTGAAGGAGGGAAAGTCTGTACGGAACCAGTAGAAATGGCAGAGATGCTTAATGAGTATTTTGCCTCGGTTTTCACAGAGAAGGACCTGGGTGGATGTACTGCGGGCTTGTGGTGGACTGAAAAGATTGAGTATGTGGACTTTAACAAAGAGGTTGTGCTGGAATCTTTGAATGGCATCAAGATAGATAAGTCGCCAGGTCCGGATGGGATGTACCCCAGGTTACTGTGGGAGGCGAGGGAAGAGATTGCAGAGCCTCTGGCGATGATCTTTGCGTCGTCGATGGAGACGGGAGAGGTGCCGGAGGATTGGAGGATTGCGGATGTGGTTCCTATTTTCAAGAAGGGGAATAGGGATAGCCCAGGAAATTACCGACCGGTGAGTCTAACCTCAGTGGTTGATAAGCTGATGGGGAAGATCCTGAGGGACAAGATTTATGAGCATTTAGAGAGGTTTAGTATGCTCAAGAATACTCAGCATGGCTTTGCCAAAGGCAGATCGTGCCTTACGAGCCTGGTGGAGTTCTTTGAAAATGTGACTAAACACATTGACGAAGGGAAAGCGGTAGATGTGGTTTAAATGATTTTACCAAAGCGTTTGATAAGGTCCCCCATGCAAGGCTTCTAGAAAAAGTGAGAGGGCATGGGATCCAAGGGGCTGCTGCCCTGTGGATCCAGAACTGGCTTGCCCAAAGGAGGCAGAGAGTGTGTATAGATGGGTCTTTTTCTAAATGGAGGTTGGTCACCAGTGGTGTGCCCCAGGGATCTGTTCTGGGACCCTTGCTGTTTGTCATTTTCATAAATGACCTGGATGAGGAAGTAGAGGGATGGGTTGGTAAGTTTGCCGACGACACGAAGGTTGGTGGGGTTGTGGATAGTCTGGAGGGATGTCAGAAGTTACAGAGGGACATAGATAGGATGCAAGACTGGGCGGAGAAGTGGCAGATGGACTTCAACCCAGATAATGCGTAGTGGTCCATTTTGGCAGGTCAAATGGGATGAAGGAGTACAATATAAAGGGAAAGACTCTTAGTACTGTAGAGGATCAGAAGGACCTTGGGGCCCGGGTTCATAGGACTCTAAAATCGGCCCCGCAGGTGGAGGAGGTGGTTAAGAAGGCGTATGGTGTGCTGGCCTTTATCAATCGAGGGATTGAGTTTAGGAGTCCAGGGATAATGATGCAGCTATATAAGACCCTCGTCAGACCCCACTTGGAGTACTGTGCTCAGTTCTGGTCGCCTGATTACAGAAAGGATGTGGAAAAGATTGAAAGGGTGCAGAGGAGATTTCAAGGATGTTGCCTGGATTGAGTGGCATGCCTTATGAGGATAGGCTGAGGGAGCTCGGTCTTTTCTCCTTGGAGAGACGTAGGATGAGAGGAGACCTTTTAGAGGTATATGAGATGTTGAGAGGCATAGATCGGGTGGACTCTCAGAGGCTTTTTCCCAGGGTGGAAATGGCTGCTACGAGAGGACACAGGTTTAAGGTGCTGGGGGGTAGGTACAGGGGAGATGTTAGGGTTAAGTTTTTCACACAGAGGGTGGTGGGCAAGTGGAATCGGCTGCCGTCAGTGGTGGTGGAGGCAAACTCAATAGGGTCTTTTAAGAGACTCCTGGATGAGTACATGGGACTTAATAGTATGGAGGGTTATAGGTAGGCCTAAAAGGTAGGGATATGTTCGGCACAACTTGTGGGGCCGAAGGTCCTGTTTTGTGCTGTCGTTTTTCTATGTTTCTATGTTTCTATAGAAAGGAGGTGTTGCAGGTGGCACATGAGGTACCAGTAGGAGGTCATTTAGAAGTAAGGAAATCTCAAGCAAAAACATAAAAACATTTTTATTGGCCTGGACTGCATGCAGTAGTTGAATTTTGCTGGACATGTCACACATATCAGGTAATAGGAAAACGTCAAGCAGTAATCAAACCAGCAACCTTAATACCCATTCCAACATTTGAAGAATTTTTACTAGAGTCCTAATTGATTGCGTGGGGTTCCTCCCTAAAATGAAAAGTGGGAATCAATATTTGTTGACCATAGTGACTTCATTGCAGTATTATTGTAAGCCTACTTGTGACACTAATAAATAAACTTTAAAAAAGCGTTAAACTTTAAAGACTATGTCAGGGCCTATAATCAGAGGATTGAGATAAAAGAATTGCATTTGTACTTTTTGCAATTAGAGATGGACATAATGAATCAACTAAATTCATTCCATTTGAATTATTTGTTGGTCATGAGGTAAGCTTAAATAGATTAAGGAGAAATTGGTGAGTCAGCGTTCTGAGACTACACTGTTTGACAATGTGTCAAATTTTAGGAAAAGATTAACTGGGGTGGCTTAGTTGGCTGGGAAGCATTTAAAAGTGGCACAGCATGTGATGAAAAAAGAAGAGGATAAGAAATAAAAAAATCATAGTTTGTTGGTATAAAGTATTATTATTATTACCAGTGGTTGATGAACCATTAAAAGGAAGGTTTAGCGGGCCTCATAACATCACAAGAAAATTGAATGAGGTGATTTATTTGAAAAGCCAGATAGAAGGAAAACTCCGAAGGCGTCATATTATCATGCTCAACCGGTGTTTTGATAGGGAAGGAAAGCAGATGAAAGATGTGTTAGTTGTTACAACTCAGAGTAAAGAAACAAATCCAGATGATTCTTAATTTTAAATTCCTCAAACCAAATTGGGTAATGAGGAAGTAATCAGAAATTGGGATAAATTATTGAGTTACCTTCCAGGAGAAAATCAAAATGACCTGAAGGAATTACTACAATCACATGGAGATATATGTGGGAATAAACTGGGAATTGCTAAAGTAATTGTGCATGATGTAGATGTAGAAAATGCTGTTCCAATTAGGCAACACCCATACAGATGCAGGTTCAGAAGGATAAGCTGATGTTTGCTCAGTCTGAGATGCAGCAGCCAAAATTCTTGAACAAACACTACAAAGGGCTGGTGGATAGTTACAAATCTCAGTTAATGAAGACATGAATGGAGGCTGATGGGCACAATGTAAAAGTGGTGAAGGCAGGGAAGGAAAACCAATTACTGGAAGATGATCTGAATATAAAACTGAGCAGATGCGGAGACAGATGAATGAAAAGTTGACTGATGTGAAGCCTGTTCCTGAGTTATCGAAACTAACTGAGCATAAACTGTAGAACTGCTATAAGTAGCAGATCATCTATGAGAAGCAAATCGTAGATCAGTCAGCAATCATGTGTGATCTCAAGATGGAGATTGAGAGGCAGAAGCATTGTACCACCACAGACAAAAGAAAATGACTCAATGCAAAGTAAGACTGTTTGATGAAACTGTACCATCATTCCTAATGAACTGCTGGGATAATGAACCTATACAACTTGCATAGACATGGATACCCAGAGAAACAATACTGTTCATAGCTGATGTTCAAGTAAATTACAATGGTTTTCCCAATAGCATAACTGCCACAATGATCACTAAAGCCATAATTATAGCAAACCTTGGCACCAAAGAAGCCAATCTGCTATATATCTTTGCCAAAGAATATGATGATGATGAAAATGATGATGAAGATCCAGAAACACAAAGGAATTAATAAAGTACATTGGAACAGAAGGATTTACAATTGGAGACTTCGGAATGAATTTTAAGCATACCATTTCACAACAGAAGGTGGAGTTGGACTGCCTGACGGAGGGACTAAGGTCGGTTAACAAGAAAGGGACAGTGATAAAGTGACCTTTCACATTTATGTGAAGTTTAGACAGTGTGCAAAGGGACAGGTTCTCTTTGAGCAGCTTAGCCTTCTGCAAAAGATTTGATTTGGATTTTTGATTTGATTTCTTATTGTCACATGTATTAGTGGACAAAGAAAAGTATTGTTTCTTGTGCACTATACAGACAAAGCATATCGTTCATAGAGAAGGAAAGGAGACAGTGCAGAATGTAGTGTCACAGTTATGGCTAGGGTGTAGAGAAACATAAACTTAATCCGAGGTAGGTCCATTCAAAAGTCTAATGGCAGGAGGGAAGAAGCTGTTCTTGAGTCTGTCCTCAGACTTTTGTATCTTTTTCCCGACAGAAGAAGATGGAAGAGAGTATGTCTGGGGTGCGTGGAGTCCTTAATTATGCTGGCTGCTTTTCCAAGACAGCGGGAAGTGTAGACGGAGTCGATTGGTGGGAGGCTGGTTTGAGTGCTGGACTGGGCTTCAGTCACAACCCGTTGTAGTTTCTTACAGTTTTGGACAGAGCAGGAGCCATACCAAGCTGTGAAAGAAACCAGAAAGAATGTTTTTTATGGTGCAACAGTAAAAGTTGGTGAGAATTGTAGAGGACATGCCAAATTTCCTTAGTCTTCTGAGAAGGTAGACACATTGGTGGGCTTTCTTAACTATATGGGGGTCCAGGACAGGTTATTGGTGATCTGGCCACCTCAAAACCCAAAGCTCTCGACAATTTCTACTTTATCCCCATTGATGTAGACAGGGTCATGTCCTTCACTATGCTTCCTGAAGTCAATGACAATCTCCTTCGTTTTGTTGACATTGAGGGAGAGATTATTGTGGTTGCACCAGTTCACCAGATTCTCTATCTCTTCCCTGTATTCCATCTCGTCATTGTTTGACATCTGACCCACTATGATGGTGTCATCAGCAAACTTGAAAATCGAGTTGGAGGGGAATTTGGCCACCCAGTCATAGATGTATTAGGATAAAGATTATAGGATAAAGATTAAAGGATAAAGATTACTTCATTTTGACATTTCGGAACTCTGAAAATCAAAATAACTGGTTGGACTCAGGGAAGGAAATTAAAAAGCAACTCCAAGGTGGTTTGTGCCAGTTTCATTCCATGTAACATTTTACCCTTCGGATACAGCCCAGCTCTCTGAGGACATCTAGAATTAATTTACAATCACGACAATGAAATTGTGCTCGGACTTGGAATCAAAGCAGGATCAAGAATAGAAGGAGGTCTCTAAGAAGAAAGAGAAAGCAACTGAACAACAGCAGCATGTCGAGAAAGGCAGGAGGAGAGAATGTGACTGCAAATGTTTTATCACGACTTTGAATGTGAAAGAAGGTGGAATGTTCAATGTTGGAAGGGAAAGACTGAACTGGACTATACTATTGTAATTTTTGCATGCTTAGATGTAATAAGATGTATATGTTTTACACCTTATTTTAAAGATGTAAAGAGTACTAAGAATGTGAAAACTGGAGGTTTTGAAAAATTAAGCCATTTGTTCATACTGTTGGTTCATTTTTTAAGTGGGGAGGTATGATGATATTGTACTATTTTTATATATTTTTATGTTTAAGGTGGGGCTGCTTTACAAGGCAGTGTTTTGTTATGAGTCAATTTGTCCAGTAAACATGCAGCAGATGCTAAGAATGCAGGCTAGTAATTGATTTTAGCTAGGAATGTGTTTCCTTGTAGAGTTAATGGACCTTTTGTTTATTTAGGTTCTCCTGGAATTTCACACCAGGTATGCAGAATCATGTCGTCAATGAGAGGAGCTGAGCTTGCAGAGAAGAAATACTGTTTCAGTTTCATTTTAAAATATAAGCAAATGCTGCCTGAGCTGCTAGAAGAAACATGTGTCTCTCTCACCATAGGCTTCTGAAAACTCCAAAGGCTGTATCCTAAGACAAGCAAGTATACCTGTATTTTGTTAACTGATTTTAAAGAACAGTTTAAGTCTATGAGAGGAACATTTCTTGAATTAGAACTCATTGAGATAGATTAGCAGTTAAGAATTATATCTTGTCATGTATATGTATTGTTCAATTGTTAAAAGTTAAGCTAATTTATTTGTTATAATTAAACTGGGTTGTTAAAGTTTGTTTTGATAAAAGCTTCCCAGTTTGTTTGTAGAATTGCATCTCGATTGAAACACCTTGGGGGGAATTTTCCCATTCCGCCCACTATGGGAACTGTAGCAGGCAGAGGGATGGACCATGCGAAGGTCCGTTGACCTTGGGTGGGATTTTCTGCTTTTGGGGTGAGTGCAGTTGGAAAATCCCGCATCTTATCCTCTCAATAATTCCAAAATAGAAAATAGTTGGTGTCTAGTCTGGCTTCATAATATACCATTGGGGTGCTGATCTGGTGCCCTGACATAATTAATTTCACCTCTGAAACCCTGTACATTGTCAAACTGAATAAAAAATGAATAGAATGTTTCAGACCCATCATCGGGGAAGTGGTACAGAGGAAATTGTTGGAGCTGTGAGCTGACCAATTTGGGGTGAGTTAAGGATGCACGCTGTCACCTGATTAATTTAATCAAGTGTTGGAAATAGTAATGAATTTTACACAAGATGATACTGGAGGACTCTTATTTTGTAACAATGCTTTAAACAATCTTAGATATACTACTGATATTCGCCTCATAAAAACAACAACAATAACAACTCTTATTTACGTAGTGCCTTTAAAATCATAAGATGTCCCAGGGTTTTTCACAGGAGCATTACAAAATAAAAGATTACATCAAGCCACATAAAAAGATCCGAAGTCAGATGACTAAAAGCTTGGTCAAAAAGGTGGGTTTTAAGGACTGTTTTAATCGAAGAAAACAAGGTAGAAAGAAGGAGAGGTGTAGCAAGGATATTCCAGATTTGAGGGTCTAGGCAATTGAAGGCATGATCACCAGTGGCAGAGCTATTACAATTCGGGATTTTCAATAAGCCAGAATTAGAGCAGTGCAGATATTGTCCGATTGTCATGTGGCTGAAGGAGGATACACATGGAGGGAGGAGCGAGACCATGAAAGAATTTGAAGGCAAGCCACCTGAAAGAGGTTTGCACTGTTAAGTATGTAGAAGGTAAAAAAAACTTGAATTACACATTGACACAAAGAAGACAGTAGTAATGTTGTTTGAAAAGCAATTAGCAACATTACATTGGAGGGGATGCAGTTGAACATGTGGAAATGTTTCTATGATAGGTTGATAGCAGAGGAAGGAAGGTGTGAGGAAGACAAAGGCTTTGAAAACCTAAGTAGTATATGGAATCCTAAATATATTTTTGTGAAAACCATGATAAGCATTGATGAAGCAATTGTTAACCCCATATTGACATTTGGATCTACGTTTTGGAACAAACGGTATGTTGATCAGCAAAATATATTAGTAGAACGGGTGAGTTGGTTGAAAATAATACTGGGAGAATCCAGGATGCACAAAATCTAGAATAATACATTACGTACATGCCAAAGAAACAACACTTACACCGAAGGTCAATGAAAGACCACGGGGATGGTTTGGACACATTTCCAAAATGGAAACAGCTAGAATACTTTACATGACTTTGCATAGACGTTATGTGGAATAAGACTCCAAGCAGGACCAAGGAAGGGCTGGATAGAGAATGTTAAGAGTGACTTTTCATAGAAAGGGATTCAGATGATTGCAATAGCCAGGTCTTGATAATAAGCGAGTGAATTTATTCCCACTCTTGTTGTTGAACTAACAGATTGGGAACTTAGCAGAACTTACATTAATAGAAACATGCTACACAAGTGCCAGGCAATGACCATGTTCAATGAGACAAGATCAATCTATCTCCCCTGGAGGTTCAACGACATTACAAAGAACAAAGAACAATACAGCACAGGAACAGGCCCTTCGGCCCTCCAAGCCCGCGCCGCTCCCTGGTCCAAACTAGACCATTCTTTTGTATCCCTCCATTCCCACTCCGTTCATGTGGCTATCTAGATAAGTCTTAAATGTTCCCAGTGTGTCCGCCTCCACCACCTTGCCCAGCAGCGCATTCCAGGCCCCCACCACCCTCTGTGTAAAATACGTCCTTCTGATATCCGTGTTAAACCTCCCCCCCACTCCCCTTGAACCTATGACCCCTCGTGAACGTCACCACTGACCTGGGAAAAAGCTTCCCACCGTTCACCCTATCTATGCCTTTCATAATTTTATACACCTCTATTAGGTCACCCCTCATCCTCCGTCTTTCCAGTGAGAACAACCCCAGTTTACCCAATCTCTCCTCATAACTAAGCCCTTCCATACCAGGCAACATCCTGGTAAACCTTCTCTGCACTCTCTCTAAAGCCTCCACGTCCTACTGGTAGTGTGGCGACCAGAACTGGGTGCAGTATTCCAAATGCGGCCGAACCAACATTCTATACAACTGCAACATCAGACCCCAACTTTTATACTCTATGCCCCGTTCTATAAAGGCAAGCATGCCATATGCCTTATTCACTACCTTCTCCACCTGTGACGTCACCTTCAAGGATCTGTGGACTTGCACACCAGGTCCCTCTGCGTATCTACATCCTTTATGGTTCTGCCATTTATCATATAGCTCCCCCCTACGTTAGTTCTACCAAAATGCATCACTTCGCATTTATCTGGATTGAACTCCATCTGCCATTTCTTTGCCCAAATTTCCAGCCTATCTATATCCTTCTGTAGCCTCTGACAATGTTCCTCACTATCTGTAAGTTCAACCATTTTCGTGTCATCCGCAAACTTATTGATCACCCCAGTTACACCTTCTTCCAGACCGTTTATATAAATCACAAACAGCAAAGGTCCCAATACAGAGCCCTGCGGAACACCACTAGTCACAGGCATCCAGCCGGAAAAAGACCCTTCCACTACCACCCTCTGTCTTCTGTGACCAAGCCAGTTCTCCACCCACCTAGCCAACTCCCCCTTTATCCCATGAGATCCAACCTTTTGTACCAACCTACCATGAGGGACTTTGTCAAACGCTTTACTAACATCCATATAGACGACATCCACGGCCCTTCCCTCGTCAACCATTCTAGTCACTTCTTCAAAAAACTCCACCACCTCCCTCTCACAAAACCATGCTGGCTATCATTAATGAGTTTATTCCTTTCTAAATGCACATACATCCTATTTCTAAGAATCCTCTCCAACAACTTCTCTACCACGGACGTCAAGCTCACCGGCCTATAACTTCCCGGGTTATCCTTCCTACCCTTCTTAAATAACGGGACCACATTAGCTATCCTCCAATCCTCTGGGACCTCACCTGTGTCCAGTGACGAGACAAAGATTTGCGTCAGAGGCCCAGCGATTTCATCTCTCGTCTCCCTGAGCAGCCTTGGATAGATTCCATCAGGCCCTGGGGATTTGTCAGTCTTTATATTCCCTAACAAACCTAACACTTCCTCCCTTGTAATGGAGATTTTCTCTAACAGGTCAACACTCCCCTCCGAGACACTCCCAGTCAACACATCCCTCTCCTTTGTGAATACCGACAGAAAGTATTCATTTAGGATCTCCCCTACTTCTTTGGGCTCTAAGCATAATTCCCCACTTTTGTCCCTGAGAGGTCCGATTTTTTCCCTGACAACCCTTTTGGTCCTAACGTATGAATAAAATGCCTTGGGATTCTCCTTAATCCTGTACGCCAAGGACATTTCGTGACCCCTTTTTGCCCTTCTAATTCCTCGTTTGAGTTCTTTCCTACTTTCTTTGTATTCCTCCAGAGCTCCCTCCGTTTTTAACTGCCTGGACCTAACGTACGCCTCTCTTTTCTTTTTGACTAATCCCTCAATTTCCATGGTTATCCACGGTTCTCGAATCCTACCCTTCCTATCCTTTTTTACAGGCACATGCCTATCCTGCAGCCCTAACAACTGTTCCTTAAAAGACTCCCACATGCCAGATGTGGATTTACCCTCAAACAGCCTCTTCCATAAGACCATAAGACCATAAGACATAGGAGCGGAAGTAAGGCCATTCGGCCCATCGAGTCCACTCCACCATTCAATCATGGTTGATTTCAACTCCATTCCAATCAACAGCTGCCAATTTCTGCCTAATCCCACTAAAGTTAGCCTTCCCCCAATCCAACACCTTACCCTTGGGACACCACTCATCCTTTTCCATCACTATCCTAAAGCTAACAGAATCCATCACTGGATTCTTCACCATCAACACTCTGAAAGTGGGGTCAGGTGGTGCTGGGAGGTGGGGGTTTGGAGGGGGATGGAATTACCATTGACCAGAAACTTAACTGGATCTGCCATGAAACTGCTGGCTACATGAGCAGGTTAAACATTGGCAATTCTGTGGTGGGTAACTCACCTCGTGAATTCCAAAAGTCAGTCGATCATCTACAAGACCCAAACCAGGAGTGTGATGGAATACCCTTCAATTGCCTGGATGAGTACAGCTCCATCAACACACAAGAAGTCCGACTTCATCCAGAATGTCTGTTTAATGGGCACCCATCCAACATCTCAAACATTCACTCTCTCCACCACCAGGTTCACAGTGTGGCAGTGTGTACCTTATACAAGATGCACTGCAGCAACTCTCCAAGACACATTCCATGGCCTCTTATCACCTTAAAGGACAAAGGCAGCAAACATGTGGGCACATCACCACCTGCAAGTTCTCCACACCATCCTGACTTGAATCAATCCCACCATTGCTGGGTCAAAATCCTGGAACTCCTTCCCTAACAGCACATCACATGGATTGCAGTGGTTCAAGAGAGTGGCTCACAACCACTTTCTCAAGGGCAATTATGGATGGGCAACAAATACTGGCCATGCCAGTAACACCCAAATCCTCTGAATGAATTAAAACAAAGTTCACACATACAGTGGAGCCCCGTTGTAATGCGCCCCGATTTAGCGCGAAATCAGATATGACGCGATGAATCATTGGACCTTTTTTTTTGCTCTTTCCAGATTAGTGATTTAGCGCGACCCCGATAACATTCGCGATAACATTTTATGGACCCCAACCATCGTGTTACAATGGGGCTCCACTGTATTTTACACCTTCCAGGCAGTTTCCACTTAACTTTTTCTCCAGTTTCGCTGTGCTTTTGGAACTGGTGATGTACTAGCATTTTCACTATTTGCTCCTAAAGTGATGCGATCTGATCATCCTAGTCTTCTTTAGTATATTAAAGCCATGATGTGGGGATGCCGGCGTTGGACTGGGGTGGGCACGGTAAGAAGTCTCACAACAAGAGGTTAAAGTCCGACAGATTTAATCAGAATCACGAGCTTTCGGAGCTCTGCTCCTTCCTCAGATGAGTGACCTTCCTCACCCCTGGTGAAGGAGCAGTGCTCCGAAAGTTGGTGATTCCAAATAAACCTTTTGGACTTCAACCTGGTGTTATGAGACTTCTTATAGTATATTAAAGGGACAAAAAATGTGGGCTTTCAAAAGAATATTTTAACTTTCATTGACTTAATAGAAAGTTCGCACACTGAGTGAAGCCATTGCAAACTATTTGGGAATGAAATGTCCATGGGCACAGAGGTTGCGTGATCTAAAACATTTGGTCGTTTTCACTTTAAATAGAAAAAAAATGGAAAGTGTTCCTCCCGCCTGACCCACTCTAGGGAGCAGAGCGTCATAAACAGTGTTTATTTTTCCCAACTTAACGGAAACCATATTTTAGAAACTAAGGGCTGCTTAAAGAAGACCAGAGGCGGGAAGATCTGTACGCCAGGAAAGGATATTTTAAATAAGTTTTTCATCTCCCTTTTTTAACAATTTGCCTTTGCCTGTCCCGATGCACATTGGTGGAAGTCTGATTTGCTGAGCTGCTGTGGTGAATAAGGTCGGGAGTTCCAACTGGATTTAATCACTGGGCTAGGAGTTGCTTTCCGCAGCCCAGGGCACCCCTTTCTCGTGTCTGCTCCGTGACGCCGGCTGGATTTATTAATTTTTAACTGAGAACAGGGACAAGGGTTTAGTGACAGGAAACCTGTGCAACACAGCAACAGTGTGTTAAAGCACCCCAGAAAAGCATTCCTGGCGAGGTAAATGACAGACTAATACCGGGAGGGGGGCAAATTCCCTGCTCCAACTCTGTTGGGGATTTTTAATGCACTTTTTAAGAAGTGCACACGAAACTCCTTTTTTTCCAGTTTTGGGAAAGAAAGTTTCTTCCTCACTGCAATTCCTCCTCATTGCATTCCTTGTGGGGGGGTTTTTCAGCCCCCACAGGATTTGGGTGTTACTGGCAGAGCCAGCAATTTGTTGCCATCCATAATTGCCCTTGAGAAAGTTATTGTGAGCCACTCTCTTAAACCAGTGCAATCCATGTGATGTGTTGTGAAAGGGGGGATTTTTAAAAAGGCTTTATTTTCTGGGATACACTTCACTTGTACTTACTGGCCAAGTTGCCAGTGGGTGCGGTGTGACTTTGGTGGAACCTTTATCCCTCTTGAAGGATTACTGGAGGGGAGGTGTGTTGAAGAGTTAGGCAACGGCCTCCACATCCTGAGCAGCAGAGCTGAGTGGTGACACATGGACAAGGTGCTGTTAAAAAGCCCCCACAGGAGGCAGCCCTGACGCTGCTGGGCGTTATTTAGCTATGGCTCGTATTTCTTGAGCTATCAACCCCCTCCACCACCCCACTGTCGCCAGTCATCTGTGTTTCTGAGAAAGAGCCCGTTAGACAATGTGCGCTCGCCAGACGCTGCTGCTGCGCTGCCGACCTTTCCGATGCCCCCCTCGCCCTATCGTGCTGGCACTAGCCATCGCCGTCTGCTTGGTGTACCCATCCCTCACTGTGTTCCGGCTCCGAGCAGGCAGTTTCGGCTCTCTGCTGCTGAACCAGGCTTCCTGGAATAAGTCAACGCAAGTTCCAGCCAACGGGGAACAATCCGAAAGGGACCCAACTTGCCTCTCTGCGGGACTGGATGCACTTCTGAAACTAATCGAGGTGGGGGAATAGCTACATTGTGAAATACTTTCAGTGTGTGTTTGTGTGTGTGTGATATTGGGAACACTTCCTATCAGAGAGGAGTTTGTAAGCTGTCGTATTGTTTATTCAGAGGCTGAACAAATGAAATACTGCCATTAGATATTGGGACTGGATTCTTTGGACGTGTTTTTATTTTGGGAGTGTCGCAGTTTTCCACTGTAAAACTTTTAGACTCTGGGAAACCAATAGGTTCGGTTTAAACTTTCTGACTTACCGTTTTAAGCTCAAATGCATGCCAGTAACAAGGCAATGAAAGACAAAGTAAGTATAAAACCTTCAGGGTTAAGAGTTAACAACAGTCCTTGATTGAGGGGCTGGGGGGGATAGAGTTTAACTTATTTTTAGTACTGGACACGATGAAACACTTCCAACCAGCGGATGTTCCAAGACTTGGTTCAAGAGTTCAAGTAGTGGGGGAAACACGGCACTAACTCTGTGCATCTGTTACTGATCTGGTTTTAAACTTGGGAAGTGATACATGATCAATCCTTCCGATTATCCGATTGCAACAACGTTGCCTGCCTTGTATGAGTGGGGAAGTCACGAACCTCCCAATGGACAGCACCCTGTTCAATGTGTACCAGAATCACAGAATTGATACGGCGCCCAAGGTGGCCATTCGGCCTATCGTGCCTACACAGGCTCTCCAAACGAGCCCAAATTTACTGTGGATGCTGGAATCTGAAACAAAGACAGAAAATGCTGAAAAATCTCAGCAGGTCTGACAGCATCTGTGGAGAGAGAATAGAGCCAACGTTTCGAGTCTGGATGACCCTTTGTCAGAGCTGAAGACAAAGAAAATCAGACTAGATTTATACTGTGAGACTGGGGGGAGGGGGGACGGGGGAAGGGGGGGCAGTGGAGTTTGTGTAATTGACCAAGATGCTAAAGACAAAACGACAAAGGGAGTGCAAATGGTGGTGACAAATGAAACTAAGGAAGAAGTGCACATCCAATAATCTGGTCTATTGCATTCGCTGCTCCCAATGTGGTTTACATCAGAGAGACCCAACGCAGACTACGTGACCACCTTCAGTCCGTCCAGAAGCAGCACCTAGACTCCTGTCGCTTGTCACTTCAATACACCATCTTATGATTACTTTTAATTTTAATTTCTTCTATGGGTGCATTTGTCCACTTCTAAATCTTGCTTTCCATCTTGTTTCCCCCTCCCCCCCCCCCCCCCCCATCCCTCTAGGGCCATCTGCCATATGCCTCAGGTTTGTACCTTTGTTCTGCCATTTACACATTCTGATCTCTGACTGGACACCATTAGCACCATTCTCAGCCTTTATCACCACCATTTACACATTCCCCTTGTCTTTTTGTCTACGATATCTTGGTCAATTACACCCACCCCTCATCCTTACAGTATAAATCGTGTCCTATTTTCTTTGTTTTCAACTGTCTTCGTCTAAACTTGAAACAAAAATCAGGCCCATCAGTTCTATTCTCTCTCCACAGATGCTGTCATACCTACCAAGATTTTCTGGCAATTTTTGTTTTTGTGTGAGCATCATGACTTAAAGTTTATTTATTTATTAGTCATAAGTAGGCTTACATTAACACTGCAATGAAGTTACTGTGAAAATCCCTGAGTCGCCACACTCCAGAGCCTGTTCGGGTACACTGAGGGAGAATTTAGCACAGCCAATCCACCTAACTAGCAAGTCTTTTGGACGGTGGGAGGAAACCGGAGCACCCGGAGGAAACCCACGCAGACACAGGGAGAACGTGCAGACTCCACACAGACAGTGACTCAAGCCAGAATCGAACCCAAGTCCCTCGCGCTGTGAGGCAGCAATGCTAACCACTGTGCCACCGTGCCAACATGTCACTGGGCTTAGTGCCATTTCTCTGCATTTTCCTGTACCCCTGCACATTGCTTTTATTCATGTGATCATCTAATGCCCTCCTGAATGCCTCGATCAAACCTGCCTTCCTCACACTTCCAAGCAGTCATTCCAGTCCTGAACCAGTCACTGTATGAAAAATTCTTTTTGGGAGACTGCCACGTTACTATAAATTAGAAAGTAGGTGCAACTTGTTAACTCTGAAATGTTACTGGTATATATACAGGTATTTGATTTCTCAGGAATGTAAAACTATGAAACTTATTACGTCTGGTATTTTTCTGTTCCTTATTAACAACCCCACGTTTTTGTAATAAATCCAAACTCCCAGAAGACCTGATAGAAGTCTATAAAATTATGAGAGGCATACTTAGGGTTGACAGTCAGAATCTTTTTCCCCAAGAGTTGAAATGTCTAATACTAGGGGGCATGTACTTAAGGTGAAAGTTCAAAGGAGAAGGACAGCGGTGGGAGCAGAGTGAGAGCTGTAAGGGCTTTGGCTTTAAGGACTTCGGCGAAAACAGGCAGAGGCAAGGAAGGTTTTTTTTTCCAAAACTATAAAGGAAATGGCAGGTATGAGTGAGAGGCCAGTTTGCTGCATTCAGTGTGGGATGTGGGAGTTCCTGGAGACGACTTGCCTCCCGGAGGTCCATATCTGTGCCAGATGCATGGAACTACAACTCCTGAGGGACCGTGTAAGGGAGCTGGAGCTGCGGCTCAATTACCTCAGTTTAGTCAGGGAAAATGAGAAAATAATAGATAGAAGTTATAAGCAGGTAGTCACACCGGGGCCTCAGAAGGAAGACAAGTGGGTCACAGTTAGGAAGGGTAAAAGTCATAAGGGTGATGTACCAGAAAGTGGCAGTCTCCCATAATAGCAAGGGCTGGGCAACAGATGGGAGAGGGGAAGGGAGTGAGCAGTCAGTGGAGGGATCCCCTGTGGTTGCCCTCCAAAATAGGTATATTGTTTTGGATTCTGTGGAGGGGGATGACCCTCCATGGGTAAGCCACGAGGACCAGATCGCCTGCACAGAGACAGGCTCAGAGGCCCAGAAGGGAAAAAAGGGGATTAGGAGAGAAATAGTGGTGGGGGATGCGATGGTTAGAGGCACGGACAGGTGGTTCTGCGGGCGTGAACGAGACTCCATGATAGTAGTCTGCCTCCCTGGTGCCGGGGTACTGGATGTCTCCGAGAGGATAGGAAGCAAATTAAAAAGGGAAGGTAATCAAACAGACGTAATTGTACACATTGGTGAAAATGACATAGGTAGAAAGAGCAGGGGGGTCATACGAGAGCAATTCAGGGAGATGGGTGCTAGGCTAAAAAATAAGGCCTCTAGGGTAGCAATCTCTGGACTGCTCCCAGTGCCTAGTGCTAGTGAGGCCAGGAACAGGGAGATTCTACAATTGAACACGTGGCTAAAGGACTGGTGCAAGAGGGAGGGTTTCAAATTCATAGATCATTGGGAAGTCTTCAAGAGAGGATGGGTTACACCTTAACTGGAAGGGCACAAATATCCTGGCTGGGAGTTTTGCTAGAGTGTTTCGGCAGGGTTTCAACTAGTGTGGCAGGGGGGTGGGGATCAAAACAGTAGGTCAGTAAGTACTGAGGCTGGGGCCGAGCTGGGGGCCAGGGCAAGGCTCGCTAAGAAGAAGAGCATTCTGGAGCAGGATGACCTGAGTGGGCCTGGAGGTCTGGAGTGCATCTGCTTCAATGCGAGGAGTGTAACGGGCAAGACAGACGAACTTAAGGCCTTAATGCTTACGCGGAATTTGGATGTGGTTGCGGTGACGGAGGCATGGTTAAAAGAAGGACAGGACTGGCAGCTGAATATTCCGGGGTATAAGTGTTTTAGGCGAGACAGAGGAGGGGCTAAAAAAGGTGGGGGAGTAGCGGTATTAGTTAGGGAGCATATTACAGCGGTGCAGAGGGTGGACAATTTAGAGGGGTCATGTAATGAGTCGCTGTGGGTGGAGCTCAGAAACAGGAAAGGTGCAATCACTATGCTGGGGTTATACTACAGGCCACCCAACAGCCCACGGGAAGTGGAGGAACGGATATGTCAGGAGATTCTGGATAGGTGCAGAAAAAATAGGGTTGTTGTAGTGGGAAACTTCAATTTCCCTGGTATAGACTGGAAAGTGCTTAGGGCTGGGGGGTCTGGACGGGGAGGAATTTGTAAAATGCGTACTGGAAGGTTCTTTGGGACAGTATGTAGATAGCCCAACTAGAGAAGGGGCTATACTGGATCTAGTTCTGGGAAATGAGCCCGGACAGGTCGTCAAAGTTTTGGTAGGGGAACATGTGGCAAATAGTGACCACAACTCTGTTAACTTTAGGATAGTAATGGACAAGGACGAGTGTTGTCCTAAGGGTAGGGTGCTAAATTGGGGGAAGGCTAACTATAACCGGATTAGGCTGGAATTGGTGGCCGTTGATTGGGAGAGGCTGTTCGGGGGCAAGTCCACGTCTGGCATGTGGGAGTCTTTTAAGGAACAGTTGATAAGGCTGCAGGTCAGGCATGTGCCTGTAAAAAGGAAGGATAGGAAAAGTAGGATTCGAGAGCTGTGGATAACCAGGGAAATTGAGGATCTGACCAAAAAGAAAAGAGGTGTACGTTAGGTCCAGGCAACTGAAAACAGATGGAGCTCTGGAGGAATACAGAGAGAGTAGGAAAGAACTCAAACGGGGAGTTAGAAGGGCAAAAAGAGGTCACGAAATGTTCTTGGCAGACAGGATTAAGGAGAATCCTAAGGCATTTTATTCATATGTTAGGAACAAAAGAGTTGTCAGGGAAAAAGTCAGACCTCTCAGGGACAAAAGAGGGGAATTATGCTTAGAACCCAAAGGAATAGGGGAGATCCTAAATGAATACTTTGCATCGGTATTCACAAAGGAGAGGGACTTGTTGACTGGGAGTGTCTCAGAGGGAGGTGTTGACCCGTTAGAGAGAATCTCCATTTCAAGGGAGGAAGTGTTAGGTTTTTTAGGTAACATTAAAACTGATAAATCTCTAGGGCCTGATGGCATCTATCCTAGACTGCTCAGGGAGACAAGAGATGTAATTGCTGAACCTCTGACGGAAATCTTTGTCTCTTCATTGGACACAGGTGAGGTCCCTGAGGATTGGAGGATAGCGAATGTGGTACCGTTATTTAAGAAGGGTAGCAGGGATAACCCGGGTAATTATAGGCCAGTGAGCTTGACGTCCGTGGTAGGGAAGTTGTTGGAGAGGATTCTTAGAGACAGGATGTATGCGCATTTAGAATGGAACAATCTCATTAGTGACAGACAGCATGGTTTTGTAAGAGGGAGGTCGTGCCTTACAAATTTGGTGGAGTTTTTTGAGGAAGTGACAAAAACGGTTGACGAAGGAAGGGCCGTGGATGTCGTCTATATGGATTTCAGTAAGGCATTTGACAAAGTCCCTCATGGCAGGTTGGTTAAGAAGGTTAAGACTCATGGGATACAAGGAGAGGTGGCTAGATGGGTCGAAAACTGGCTTGGCCACAGAAGACAGAGGGTAGCAGTCGAAGGGTCTTTTTCCGGCAGGAGATCTGTGACCAGTGGTGTTCTGCAGGGCTCTGTACTGGGACCTCTGCTCTTTGTGATATATATAAATGATTTGGAAGAAGGTGTAACTGGTGTTATCAGCAAGTTTGCGGATGACACGAAGATGGCTGGACTTGCGGATAGCGATGAACATTGTCGGACAATACAGCAGGATATAGATAGGCTGGAAAATTGGGCGGAGAAATGGCAGATGGAATTTAATCCGGATAAATGCGAAGTGATGCATTTTGGAAGAACTAATGTAGGGGGGAGTTATACAATAAATGGCAGAGCCATCAAGAGTATAGAAACACAGAGGGACCTAGGTGTGCAAGTCCACAAATCCTTGAAGGTGGCAGCACAGGTGGAGAAGGTGGTGAAGAAGGCATATGGTATGCTTGCCTTTATAGGACGGGGTATAGAGCATAAAAGCTGGAGTCTGACGTTGCAGCTGTATAGAACGCTGGTTAGGCCACATTTGGAGTACTGCGTCCAGTTCTGGTCGCCGCACTACCAGAAGGACGTGCAGGCTGTAGAGAGTGCAGAGAAGGTTTACCAGGATGTTGCCAGGTATGGAAGGGCTTAGCTATGAGGAGAGATTGGGTAAACTGGGCTTGTTCTCCCTGGAAAGACGGAGAATGAGGGGAGACCTAATAGAGGTGTACAAAATTATGAAGGGTATAGATAGGGTGAACAGTGGGAAGCTTTTTCTCAGGTCGGAGGTGACGATCACGAGGGGTCACGGGCTCAAGGTGAAAGGGGCGAGGTATAACTCAGATATCAGAGGGACGTTTTTTTACACAGAGAGTGGTGGGGGCCTGGAATGCGCTGCCAAGTAGGGTGGTGGAGGCAGACACGCTGGCATCATTTAAGACTTACCTGGATAGTCACATGAGCAGTCTGGGAATGGAGGGATACAAACGAATGGTCTAGTTGGACCAATGAGCGGCACAGGCTTGGAGGGCCGAAGGGCCTGTTTCCTGTGCTGTACTGTTCTTTGTTCTTTGAGATGTGAGGGGTAAGTCTTTTACACAGAGAGTGGAAGGTGTCTGGAACGCTCTGCCATGGGTGGTGGTGGAGGCAGAGATGATCAGGTCATTTAAGGGGCTTTTAGGTAAGCATATGAATATGCAAGGAATAGAGGGATAATGGACCAAGGGCAGGCAGAAGGGATTAGTTTAATTTGGTGTCCTGTTCGGCACAACATCGTGGGCCAAAGGGCCTGTTCCTGTGCTGTACTGTTCTATGTTCTATGTTCCTTAATTACCTCTGGGTACATCTATTCTGCCCTATTCCTTTTAAATCAGGTTCCCTTTAATTTAGATTCTTAAATTAGAAATGCCTTATTATTCATACAGGGTATGGGAAAGAGAGAATATTTATATCTGAGTTTTCAAATCATGGTCCACTATTACAGGATTTGTAATTTAACACCACTTAACCTGGAAGTTTCCAAGTAGGGCTGGCAATTATTGTTAAACTGTAGACAGTTACCAGTTATTGGTCTACAATCAGTAGAAACTGAATTGAAACTAAGATAGATTTTTCCTGGGACACTTTACGGTCACAGATATATTTTCCCTTGCACTGTGATCTAAGATTGAGTATAAAGGTGGGATGCAAATAGGTAATGTTTAACCTAGTGTTTCACCACTTCTTTTATAGAGGGACAGGCAATACTAAATATCGGAACGATGTGGAGTCTGTGTGGGTAGAGTTGAGGAACCACAAAGGCAAAAAAACCATAATGGGAGTTATGTACAGGCCTCCTGACAGTGGTCAGGACCAGGGGCACAAAATGCACCACGAAATAGAAAGGGCATGTCAGAAAGGCAAGGTCACAGTGATCATGGGGGATTTCAATATGCAGGTGGACTGGGTAAATAATGTTGCCAGTGGACCCAAAGAAAGGGAATTCATTGAATGTTTACAGGATGGCTTTTTGGAACAGCTTGTGATGGAGCCCACAAGGGAACAGGCTATTCTGGACTTAGTGTTATGTAATGAGCCAGACGTGATAAAAGATCTTAAAGTAAGGGAACACTTAGGAAGCAGTGATCATAATATGGTAGAATTCAGTCTGCAATTTGAAAGAAGGAAGGCAGAATCAGATGTGAAGGTTCTACAGTTAAATAAAGGTAATTACAGGCGCATGAGGGAGGAACTGACAAAAATCGACTGGAAGCAGAGCCTAGTGGGAAAGACAGTAGAACAGCAATGGCAGGAGTTTCTGGGAGTAATTGAGGACACAGTGCAGAGGTTCATCCCAAACAAAAGAAAGGTTATCAGAGGGGGGATTAGGCAGCCATGGCTGACAAAGGAAGTCAGGGAATGCATCAAGGCAAAAGAGAGAGCCTATAATGTGGCAAAGAGTAGTGGGAAGTCAGAAGATTGGGAAGGCTATAAAAACAAACAGAGGATAACAAAGAGAGAAATAAGGAAGGAGAGGATCAAATATGAAGGTAGGCTAGCCAGTAACATTAGGAATGATAGTAAAAGTTTCTTTAAATACATTAAAAACAAACGGGAGGCAAAAGTAGACATTGGGCCGCTCCAAAATGACGCTGGTAATCTAGTGATGGGAGACAAGGAAATAGCTGAGGAACTTAATAAGTACTTTGCGTCAGTCTTCACAGTAGAAGACATGAGTAATATCCCAACAATTCAGGAAAGTCAGGGGGCAGAGTTGAATATGGTTGCCATCACAAAGGAGAAAGTGCTAGAGAAACTAAAAGGTCTGAAAATTGATAAATCTCCGGGCCCAGATGGGCTACATCCTAGAGTTCTAAAGGAGATAGCTGAAGAAATAGTGGAGGCGTTAGTTATGATCTTTCAAAAGTCACTGGAGTCAGGGAAAGTCCCAGAGGATTGGAAAATCGCTGTTGTAACCCCACTGTTCAAGAAGGGAACAAGAAAAAAGATGGAAAATTATAGGCCAATTAGCCTAACCTCAGTTGTTGGCAAAATTCTAGAATCCATCGTTAAGGATGAGATTTCTAAATTCTTGGAAGTGCAGGGTCGGATTAAGACAAGTCAGCATGGATTTAGTAAGGGGAGGTCGTGCCTGACAAACCTGTTAGAGTTCTTTGAAGAGATAACAAATAGGTTAGACCAAGGAGAGCCAATGGATGTTATCTATCTTGACTTCCAAAAGGCCTTTGACAAGGTGCCTCACGGGAGACTGCTGAGTAAAATAAGGGCCCATGGTATTCGAGGCAAGGTACTAACATGGATTGACGATTGGCTGTCAGACAGAAGGCAGAGAGTTGGGATAAAAGGTTCTTTCTCAGAATGGCAACCGGTGACAAGTGGTGTCCCGCAGGGTTCAGTGTTGGGGCCACAGCTGTTCTCTTTATATATTAACGATCTAGATGACGGGACTGGGAGCATTCTGGCCAAGTTTGCCGATGATACAAAGATAGGTGGAGGGGCAGGTAGTATTGAGGAGGTGGGGAGGCTGCAGAAAGATTTAGACAGTTTAGGAGAGTGGTCCAAGAAGTGGCTGATGAAATTCAACGTGGGCAAGTGCGAGGTCGTACACTTTGGAAAAAAGAATAGAGGCATGGACTATTTTCTAAACGGTGACAAAATTCATAATGCTAAAGTGCAAAGGGACTTGGGAGTCCTAGTCCAGGATTCTCTAAAGGTAAACTTGCAGGTTGAGTCCGTAATTAAGAAAGCAAATGTAATGTTGTCATTTATCTCAAGAGGCTTGGAATACAAAAGCAGGGATGTACTTCTGAGGCTTTATAAAGCACTGGTTAGGCCCCATTTGGAGTACTGTGAGCAATTTTGGGCCCCACACCTCAGGAAGGACATACTGGCACTGGAGCGGGTCCAGCGGAGATTCACACGGATGATCCCAGGAATGGTAGGCCTGACATACGATGAACGTCTGAGGATCGTGGGATTATATTCATTGGAGTTTAGGAGGTTGAGGGGAGATCTGATAGAAACTTACAAGATAATGAACGGCTTAGATAGGATGGACGTAGGGAAGTTGTTTCCATTAACAGGGGAGACTAGGACGCGGGGGCACAGCCTTAGAATAAAAGGGAGTCACTTTAGAACAGAGATGAGGAGAAATTTCTTCAGCCAGAGAGTGGTGGGTCTGTGGAATTCATTGCCACAGAGGGCTGTGGAGGCCGAGACGTTGAGCGTCTTCAAGACAGAAATTGATAAATTCTTGATTTCTCGAGGAATTAAGGGCTATGGGGAGAGAGCGGGTAAATGGAGTTGAAATCAACCATGATTGAATGGTGGAGTGGACTCGATGGGCCGAATGGCCTTACTTCCGCTCCTATGTCTTATGGTCTTATAGTTCTATATTTGACTTCAAGTCTTATATGCATTTATGCAGCATGTGTGGTCATTAACTCCATGTAACAACTAGTTATTTCATATATTTGGAAAACAGGATTTGTTCCTGGTTCAAGAAATAACAACCTGACCAGTATTATTGGTGATATCTTCTTAACATTTCTGGGACTCACATTCAGGAGAACCTAAGGCTGTCAATATCATCTCAGACATCAGATGCGCACCAATTAACCCGCATTTGTAAGCAAGGCAAACATTCAAGAACATAGTATTGAAATATGCAATATTTACAGCATACTGAAAGGAATGGATAGAGTGGATGTGGGAAAGGTGCTTCTATGAGTAGGCGGGACTAGGATCTGAGGGCACAGCCTCAGAGTAAATGGATGATCCTTTAGAACCGAGATGAGGATGAATTTCTTCAGCCAGAGGGTGGTGAATTTATGGAATTCAAAGCCACAGAAAGCTGTGGAGGCCAGGTCATTGAGTATATTTAAGACAGAAATAGATAGACTCTTGATTGGGGAGGGGATCAAAGGTTCGGGGAAAAGGCGGGAAAATGGAGTTGAGAAACTTATCAGCCATGACTGAATGGCAAAGCAGACTTGACAGGCCAAATGGCGTAATTCCGTTCCTATATCTTATAGTATAATTTGATTGCTTTTATAAGTGATATAAGAGGAGAAGTATAGAATCATACAAAGGATCTCTAAAAACTGTAGATTTTTAAATGGGGTTTGACGAGCCCTAGAGAATATAAGAAAGCAGCCTGAGGAATCACAAAGTCGTGTGTTTTCTGTTGGATCAGATTTCTGGATTTGTTGACTTACTAATATATTGCTTATGTAAATAAAAACTTCAATGATAGTATTGTTATCCTTGGAGTGGCTTACACTGACTTTTGGAAATAAGGGTTATGTATCCCTGGATTGTGTTAATATTGGGATAGTCCCTATGTGTATTTGAAGATAGACCCCACACAGAAACGTTTGAAAACTATTTACATTAATGATAAATGATGTGGAAGAGAGTACTTTTAGTAATACTACAAACATTGCTGATCGCTTCCAACTGTGCAGCTGATGACAAGTAGAGGAAATGCAATACATTTTCACATGGATAAATGTGATTCTGAAAATGCAAGAAAAGAAGGGATGTTCGTTATCACAGCTAGTAAAAGAGAATGAATCCAATATGATTATTGAGTATGTAAAGTGGTTTTGCCTTCGTAATCTGCTGTTTGTGTTTCTATATACACAAACACCTGCTTTCTAAAGGATGTCAAAACATTGATAAGAGATGAAGAGCAGCAACAGGGATGATTTCAGGACCCAGGGCTCTAAGTTGTTATGAAGAGAGTGTGCCAGAATTGAGCATGTTTTCATTAGTGAAATGTCGATTTTGGAGAGATGTCCAATACTTCTGAATTGCAAAGATGCATAAATAATTAACTTTGAATTGAATACCAAGTGACACAATTACACTTCACTTGAAACTGGAGTTCAGTAGAATTAATACTTTGATTGGTTCGTTTGGAAATTCAGGATATAGGGATAAATATAAATTGAGAAGTTCAAATATTGCAAGCACAGGACGCATGGGATGCAGAAACTATTAAAAGTTTATACTATGCAAAGCAACTTTTGAGAATTCTTTATGGGATGTGGCCCTCACTGGCAAGGACAGCATATGTTGTCCATCCCTAATTGCCCTCAAGAGCAGTTAAGAGTCAACAACATTGTTTTGGGTCTGGAGCAACATGCAGGTCAGACCAGATAAGGGCAGCAGATTTCCTTCCCCAATGGATGTTAGTGAACCAGATGGAGTTCTATGTATATCAATGAGTTTCATGGTCACCATTCCTGAGATTAATTTTCAATTCAGATTTTTAAAATTAATTTATTTGTTTCTTAATCCAACTTGTCATATATCAGTCATTTACGTTATCAGGTACAATAAAGAATACCTTGGATTCAGTTGGTAACTTTTTTGAGAAGTTTTAAAAAGTTGATAAAATCCATAAAAATCAAATTATCCATATGCTTTGAAATGACAGAATAGGGCCTCAATTTAATGTTTTATCAAATGGTTGTAAAAGATCCCAACTGTGCTTTTGAAGAGGAGCATGGGATCATTGCTCAAGATCATTGTCTTGACCAGGAGCTAGAGTAGCTTGGATTTTCACTACTCACCTCACATATAGTTGACTGTGGATTTTCAGACAATGTCAGTGCTAATTTCTACTTTTCCAGCATCTGTTCAATTTCAGCACCCTCTACAGGGCATCTGTGAGCAGGGAAACTGTTCAACCAGAGTGAAGAATCCTCACAGATGGAAAAGCAGGAAGTTTAAAAAGAAGGAAACATAAATTACATTTATAAATGTATAAAATGCAAAATAAAGATTAGGTCATACACCTGGGATTAAAGGAAAGAAATGAAAGAGCCAAATACAAAACAAAATCTGTAACTTTGCTTTTATTCTGAGGGAATGAGACCCCACATCTGAAAATTTTGTTTTTTCAGAGTGCAGAGGAGATGTTAGACAATAATTAGATTTACTGTATCCTTAAAAATAGTTACTCTTTAAACAAGGCTTATGGTTTTCATCGGTCTATAGTGCAATAATGGATAATTAGACTAAGTTTGTGCCAAAACATTGGTTTCTCTGCAGATTCCACTTGCAAGGACTGCAACAGTGCATCCTGCATTGGAGCTGCACATCAATAACTGTGCATGTGTGGACGTCAGAACTGCTGCAAGTTTTCCCCAGTAATAATAGTGAGCTCAGACAGCCTCGCCAGTGTTAACACACCAAAACCATTGCATCATTCGGTCATGTATTTCTTTGCTTTTGAGAGATTTTTCTCTATGCAAGTTGACTGCTGTGTTTCTATACATTACATGAGTGACTACATTTCATCAGCTGTAAACTCACTGAACTAGAGTGCAGCGGAGGCAGAATCAATCAACTGATTTAAGAAAGAAATAGATATGTTTCTGATGAAAAGCGGGATATAGGGCTATGGAGAGCAGGCAGGAAAATGGAGTTTAGAGCGGGATAAGGTCAGCCATGATCATGTTGAATGGCGGAGCGGGCTTGAAGAGCTGAATTGCCTACTCTCGCTCCTAAATCCTATGTTCCTCTGTAAAACACTTGAGAACATCCTGAAATCGTGAAAGTTTCTATATAATTGCAAGTTCTTTCTTTTTTAATGAGCTGAATGACATTTCTTCAATGCATCATTCCCATATTTTTACTTGGGTTAAGCAGCAGCTGCTAGAACAGGAACAAACTGCTATGCGCTTGCTTTATTCACCAGCAAATGTCACTGGTAACCACGGCAGCTAGTTCCATTTAAATGCCACTGGTCTCTCTGTGGCATCACATCATAAGCAAAGCACACTGGCATTGTGTAACTAACACAGTATAACATCATTGCAACACTTGATGGATTACCTGTCACTATGACAACGGAATATTTTTCCGATCGGTACACAATTGAACACCCCAAATACTGAAAACTGCCACCGAAAGCAGACAACAAATAAACTTATCAAATATACAGCATAGCTCTCTATTGTAATGGGACGGGGAATGGATATTGAGAATATGAAGCGTTGAAGTGGTAGCAGATCTTATAAGAGTGTGGGGATTGGCAGGGGAAGGGGGAAAACAAGCAATTGGTGTGGATGGAATTGGAAATGCCGAGAACCATCCTTTCCCACAACCTATACTCCAAATGGATCCTGGAGCTGTTGGTGGCAACTTAGCCCATCACACAATGTCATGCTATCCATTATCTCCCACATAAAAAAGAAAAACAATACAATAAGACAGAGTGAAGAGAAAAGAGTTATGCTTGTGGTGGTGTTGATGGGGTAGGGGGATGGGGGTGGTGTGTTTCTGTGGGAGTTAGGAGAGTAGAGAAAAAGAGAGAACCGAAGACTCCACAACGTCACTGCAGAGGAAGAAGAGAGCTTACTGTGTGCCATTGCATGAGGGATTGATCAGTAATATTTGAAACTGAAACTTGCATGTGTATATAGATGCTGCATAGGGAGCTGTTGAATAGAATGTTTGTTCTGGAGCTGGAAACATCTGTAATCCATTGCTGACGTAATTTTCTCTTGTGGAATAAACATTGTGCTCAACAGCCTTTCCCCTGTGGCATTGTGTACTGCATATTCGGTCGAAAAAATAAAGTGCTCCAATTTAAAACAGATTTGAGATTCACGTTGATGTCTGCTTCAAGATTTGAGGCAGTAAGATTCATGAAATCTTTTTTCGGTTCACAGTTTGAACTAATTTAGCACAATGTAATGTTCTGAGTGACCAATACATTAAAGCAGGAATTGGAATATTGCAGTTGAGTTTTCTATTTACCCTCCATAATGGTAGTACTACACCTCATTTTCAAAATGGACTTCAAATTGATGTTGGATTCCTGTTTTAAAATTGCGTATATATTTTTTAAAGTGGTGGAGATGTATCTATAAATTGAAGCGCACTTATAAATATTGTGAGTTGGAACTCTAACTCTTGCAGAATAGGAGACTATTTATGTTATGTTTTGATTTCCACACTTCTGTGCAAGATAAAGACGCGTTGTGTGTGGAATAATGCATGTTTTAAAACTTCAGGTTAAAAATTTGAATTTCTATTCTTACCAGCAGTTTTTGTAGTATTTAGAATTTTTTGAAGGCTAATTGAATTTGTGATAGATTGCTAATTATTAGTTTTTTTAAAATGGGAATCATTTAAAAGTGTTCCTAATTCATAGAATAAAATGTGTAACATTTCTTTCTTGAAGAATGCTTCTATTCTTTCACACCAACTTACTATTTGGGAGGTCAAGTTCCATGGCAGTCAGGTCAGCATTTAGCAAAAGGCAGAGAGTCCTGCAGTGGTAGAATAATAAAAACTGTAGTTGCAGATGCCCTCAGTGAGGCTTGCATATGTGTCCCATTCCTGTAAAGTGATGTTTCAGAATAGACAGTTATTTCTATAACTGAAGTTATTAGCTTGTGTTTTATTTTTACAAAGTCAAGCACTCATGAGTTAATTAAACCTGGTATAATAATTACTATTCAAGAAAAAAGTTTATTCTGTTCACATTCTAATGCATGCTAAGGGTTTTATTAAACTATTGTAGTTTGCTTAATTTTGAATGTGTTTATTTTAGAACATAGAACAGTAAAGCACAGGAACAGGCCCTTCGGCCCACGATGTTGCGCTGAACATGACGCCAAATTAAACTAATCCCTTCTAGAACAAAGAACAATACAGTACAGAAACAGGCCCTTTGGCCCTCCAAGCCTGCGCCGCTCCCTGGTCCAAACTAGACCATTCTTTTGTATCCCTCCATTCCCACTCCGTTCATGTGGCGATCTAGATAAGTCTTAAACGTTGCCCGGCAGCGCATTCCAGGCCCCCACCACCCTCTGTGTAAAATACGTCCTTCTGATATCCGTGTTAAACCTCCCCCCCCCCCCCTCACCTTGAACCTATGACCCCTCGTGAACGTCACCACTGACCTGGGAAAAAGCTTCCCACCGTTCACCCTATCTATGCCTTTCATAATTTTATACACCTCTATTAGGTCACCCCTCATCCTCCGTCTTTCCAGTGAGAACAACCCCAGTTTACCCAATCTCTCCTCATAACTAAGCCCTTCCATACCAGGCAACATCCTGGTAAACCTCCTCTGCACTCTCTCCAAAGCCTCCACGTTCTTTCTTCTGGTAGTGTGGCGACCAGAACTGGGCGCAGTATTCCAAATGCGGCCGAACCAACGTTCTATACAACCGCAACATTAGACCCCAACTTTTATACTCTATGCCCTGTCCTATAAAGGCAAGCATGCCATATGCCTTATTCACTACCTCCTCCACCTGTGCCGTCACCTTCAAGGATCTGTGGACTTGCACACCCAGGTCCCTCTGCGTATCTACACCCTTTATGGTTCTGCCATTTATCGTATAGCTCCCCCCTACATTAGTTCTACCAAAATGCATCACTTCGCATTTATCTGGACTGATCTCCATCTGCCCTTCTGCCTGCCCTTGGTCCATTCCTGCTATTCCTTGCATATTCATGTGCTTATCTAAAAACCTCTTAAATGCCCCTATCGTATCTGCCTCCACCACCACCCCGGCTTTCCAGACACCACCACTCTGTGTAAAAAAACTGACCCCTCACATCTCCTTTGAGCTTTCCCCCTCGCACCTTAAGTGCACACTCCCTGGTATTAGACATTTCAACTCTGGGAAAAAGATTCTGACTGTCAACCCTATCTATGCCTTTCATAATTTTATAGGAGACTGCTATCAGGTCTCCCCTCTGCCGCTCCAGAGAAAACAACCCTAGTTTGTCCAGACTCTCCTTTATAGGTCATACCCTCTAATCCAGGCAGCATCCTGGTAAACCTCTTCTGCACCCTCTCCAAAGCCTCCGCATCCTTCTTCTAACGTGACGACCAGAATTGAATGCAATATTCTAAGTGCGGCCTAACCGAAGTTTTATAAAGCTGCAACATGACATCGACTCTTGTACCTAGGTTGTGCTTTTGTTAAATTTGAAATGTCTGAAATAAGTACTACCCGGAACTCAATTGAGAACTCATTACAACAGTTTAGTTGCTGTGATTATGTTCCCAGGTTAACTTCAAAGAATATGATTGGGTTTTTGTGTTTACATATGATTCTGAGATAAACCATTGAAGCAATCATGTCATGTTTAAGGTGAGTTTGTGGAAAGATAAATGAAAACTGGAGAAAAGTGAGTTATTTAATTATGCTCCTTTCATTTACTGCATCAGATGTCATTGAAATCTAATTTTTCATCTGCAGTTTGTCACTTCAGAGCTATTTTAAAAGTACACTTTTACTCTTTTATTCAGCGGTGTTGACTGATTAGTATGAAACCAAATGTATGGGATAACTTTAAAAAATATGATACATGCTGGAACAGTGAAGTTAGATTATGTAAGAACTTAATTTAGCATTAGATATAGTAGACTTTTTGTGTGGCAGTCATGTGATAGTTCTATCAGGCTTGTTGTGTGACAGTCACATTAGTTTCTTGGCCCTGTTATATTTGGTTGTGGTCCAGGATGTGATGATATTACCAACACACACTAACAATTTAAAACTGTTTAAGTGAAGAGTGACAAAAGCTTTCTGACAGAATGCAGGACAGTGGCGTTGTACCAGTTTGTTCAAGAACACGTATGTTCGTATTTGTTAGAGATTTATCACTCCAGTGTAGACAAATATTAAGGGGCTTAAAGGGCACATTGCAGCAAGCATCTGAAATAGTTCCTCACTCAGTGGCACTGGAGACCTTTGTACTTGAGCCAGTAATTAACAGATCCTATGGCATAGATTGAAATTGCTGCCTATGCAAGCTTTTGAAAAGTACCCCATTTTTAGGAAAGCAGAACGTATTTCTCCCAAATATAGAATCCCTACAGTGCAGAAGGAGGCCATTCGGCCCATCAAGTCTGCACCGACCACAATCCCACCCAGGCCCTATCCTCTTAACCCCACGTATTTACCCTGCTATTCCCCCTGACACCAAAGGGCAATTTAGCATAGTCCATCAACCTAACCTGCCCATCTTTGGACTGTGGGAGGAAACCAGAGCACCCGGAGGAAACGGGGAGAATGTGTAAACTCCACACAGACAGTGATCCGAAGCCGGAATTGAGTCCGGGTCGCTGGTGCTTTGAGGCAGCAGTGTTAACCACTGTGCCGCCGTGCTGCCCAATTCATACTTGGGGTCTTTTACATTTCAGGTGAAATTTTGGTTCCATGAAATTAGGATGGCCAACAAAGTTTTTTTTCACATTTTGTCATTCCTTCCGATCCTTTTAAATAAAAATCATTATACTATTTCTGTATTTATAGGATCAACAGCTTGTATTTATAGTGATTTAACAAAATCTCAGGTGGTCCTTCACAGATTTATAAAGCAAAATTTGACACCAATGCGACATGAGGGCAGATGGCCAAAATCTTGGTCCAAAGAGGTCTTAAAAAACATTATGATCAGTTAGGGAGGGGTCAAATGGTTCTCCTCCTTCCCCACTCCCTGTTTAATCACAACAGGTTTTTTTTTAAAATGGCTATGCTTACCGGTTCAAAGAGTGTTTAACTGTTAACGTGTTTTGACTATAAAAACACACACACATGGGTCAATTTTTTATTGTACTTCATCAGGTTGAAGAAAAATAACAAAAATGCTTTGACTTTCACACACAAACACACTCAAAGTTCATACTCGTACAAATAGATTACAGACTGGGAGGATAGCTTAAGCAATTTAAAGCAGTACAGTTAAAGGGGTATATACGGTTTTGAAGGTCAGTAACTTGGCTCACCTCAGGCGGAACTCGATGGTCATTCTGGGTCAGGGTGAAGCGAGGTGGTTTTAAGGTGCAGACGGACAATTTGTCTTCTAAAGACAGCAGTTGCGGAGTTGAATTCTTTCTGAAATCTCTATCTGCAGCACATGGCGATCAAAAACAGCACACATGGTTCGAAACTTGCCAACTGCCTGGAGAGAAAGGAAGAGTCCCACACAGGACTCTTGCGTCTACAGCATCTTATGTGATTGTGCTCTGGTCTGCAAAGAAAAGCAGGTGCTTAAATGCACCAGAGGGTTGGCTGACTTGTCACATAACCCTCCCTGTCCAATTGCCCAGTGACCCAAATGGTCACGGCTAGTGCATTCCTGTTGTAACCTGATTAAGTAAGTTGACTCACAACACCAGGTTAAAGTCCAACAGGTTTATTTGGTAGCACGAGCTTTTGAAGCGCTGCTCCTTCATCAGGTGAGTGGCACTCACCTGATGAAGGAGCGGCACTCCGAAAGCTTGTGCTACCAAATAAACCTGTTGGACTTTAACCTAGTGTTGTGAGACTACTTACTGTGCCTACCCCAGTCCAAAGCCGGCATCTCCACATCATGGTAACTTGATTAAGTTATTGCTGAGAATTCCTCTCAACCACAGTCCTTTGTCTGAAGTGTTGGTTCACCATCCAGTTGAGATTGGGTGTCCTGCGAACATGGATAGAAGATATGGCTCATTCACATTCCTCTGAGGGAATGCTCTTGCAAACAGGTAGTCTCAGGTCGTCTCCGATTCAATGGCTTTGAAATTTCAGAGGTACAGTGCTGCAACCATCTTGAAATGTGATTCCAAGTCACTGGAATGTATCTTTCGACTTCCTAAAATTAATTAGTAGTGTTCTGTCAGTAAATTCATGGAATCTCTACAGTGCAGCTGGAGGCCATTTGGCCCATCGAATCTGCACTGACTCTCCAGAGTATTCTAATCAGGCCCTATCCCCATAAATCCACTTATCTACTCCACTAATCCCTCTAACCCACACATCCTGGGACACTAAGTGACAATTTAGCATCGCCAATCAACTTAATCTGCACATCTTTGGAGTGTGGGAGGAAACCGTAGCACCTGGACAAAACCCACGCAGACACGGGGAGAGCATGTAAGCTCCATGCAGACAGTTACCCAAGGCTGAAATCGAACCCACATCCCTGGCGCTGTGAGGCAGCCGTGCTAATCATTGTGCATGGTTTCACATAAAGGAGCCTCTTCAGGGATGGAAGAGAGGCAGAGAAATTTAGGGAGGGATTTCCAGAGCTTAGGATCTAGCCAGCTGAAGAGAAAGCTACCAATGATAGAGCAGTTAAAATCCAGAATGCTCAAACGGCCAGAATTAGAGGAGTGCAGTGATCATAAAATCATGGGGTGGAATTTGTTCCTGCCAGTGGGAGTCTTGTCTGCTGGTCGGAAAGCTGGGCAAAAACCATGGTCCCTTCCTTTGGGGAAGGCTTATTTAAATAGCAATGGCAGGCCATTCCCATGATCAAAGACCCTGATGGAAATTCCATTCTCTTACCACCCACACCCTGTGGGGCAGCACAGTAGCATACACAGTAGTGCAGTGGTCAGCACTGCTGCTTCACGGCACCAATGCAATTGCTAAAGTAGACATTTGCTGATACATTGATGCTCCCCACCCCTTCCCCAATAGCCTTGCATGTTTTTCTATTCAGATAATTATCCAATTCCTTTTAGAAAGCCTTGATTGAATCTGCCTACATCAGCCTCTCAGGCAATGTATTCCAGATTCTAATCACTTGCTGCATAAAAAAGATTTTTCGCATATTGCCTTTGGTTCTTTTGCTATTCAGCTTAAAGCACCGTTTTCTGGTTTTTGACCATTCTGCCAATGGGAGCAGTTTCTCCCTATTTCCTCCTCTGTCCTGACCGCTCTTGTATTTGATCATTTTGATCAAATCTCTCTATCATTCGCGATTCCCAGCTTCGATCACTGTCTGCGTGGAGTTTGCACATTCTCCCCATGTCTGCATGGGTTTCCTCCAGGTGCTCTGGTTTCCTCCCACATTCTGAAAGTCGCGCTGGTTAGGTGCATTGGCCCAAACAGGCGCCGGACTGTGGTGACAAGGGAAATTTCACAGTAATTCATTGCAGCGTTAATGTAAGCCTTACTTGTGACAAATAAATAAAAACTTTAACCTTTAAACACCCTCCCCCCAGCAGCTCCACATTAATGTCAGCACCACCAGAGGCATGTGGTAATTACTGGTAATGAACCCACCAGAGGCCAAGATCAAGGGATCACCGGCTGGGGAGTTCAGAAGGAAGAGCAGGGGGTAGCTCCATCCCCCCACTCCACTTCTGGGTTCTTTGATCAGGAATTGAGTGCCTGTCAATGAGGGACTGCGTGCCTCCCCCCACCTTGAAGACTGCATGAAAACATGACAGTGTTTGCTTTTGGGGCTCCACGCACACAACAATCCCACCCAGTGCTGGGTGAGTACTAGTAGTGAAGGTTGAGTACTTTAAGTGGGCGTAATTTTCCCACTTAAGAGCTTCAATAGGCATTGGGGCCAAAGTGTCATCCATGAGACCCCCTTCCTGGATTTAAACAGAGCAAAGGCAGAAAGATGGTGGCATCCCCGTCCAGCACCCTTCCACTTCATTAAATGCTTCTTGGGAGCCTTGAAAACATGCTTCAGGGGAAGGAGTCAAATTCTGTCCGTAGAATTATGGAATGGTTACTTCACAGAAAGAGACCATTCAACCCTTCTTATCTGTGCCATCTCTGTGCAAGAGCAACCTGGCCCATCCCATCCTGTTAATATTAACTGTTAGTATATGATGGAAGTATAACATGGCAGCTTGTATTTTACCTTCAGCATGTTTATTCTGCATCCAACTGGGCAGAGATACAAACCCCATATAATTTTCCCACTATTCCAGCTGTGTCCACTTATATATATTCTTTCGCAGGTTGAGCCAATTACTGTTACCTGTATTTAATAAGGAAATTAGCTAAACAATGCAATTACTAAAGTAGACACTTGCTGATACATTGATGCTCCCCCCACCCTGCCCCACACCTTCCCCAATAGCCTTGCATGTTTTTCTATTCAGATAATTATCCAATTCCTTTTAGAAAGCCTTGATTGAAGAAGGCTTATGAAGAAAGTAAGGATGTGTGGAATAGAGGGAAGTTTGGCCGATTGGATAGGTAACTGGCTATCTAACAGAAGACAGAGGGTGGTGGTGGATGGAAAATTTTCAGACTGGAAACCGGTTACCAGCGGAGTGCCACAGGGATCAGTGCTTGGTCCTCTGCTATTTGTAATTTTTATAAATGACTTGGAGGAGGGGGCTGAAGGGTGGATCAGTAAATTTGCTGATGACACCAAAATTGGAGGAGTAGTGGATGAGGTGGAGGGCTGTTGTAGGCTGCAAAGAGATATAGATAGGATGCAGAGCTGGGCTGAAAAATGGCAAATGGAGTTTAACCCTGATAAATGCGAGGTGATTCATTTTGGTAGGACATATTTGAATGTGGATTACAGGGTCAAAGGTAGGGTTCTGAAGAATGTGGAGGAACAGAGAGATCTTGGGGTTCATATCCACAGATCTCTGAAGATTGCCACTCAAGTGGATAGAGCCGTGAAGAAGGCCTATAGTGTGTTGGTGTTCATTAACAGGGGGTTTGAGTTTAAGATCCGTGGGGTTATGCTGCAACTGTATAGGACCTTGGTGAGACCACATTTGGAATATTGCATGCAGTTCTGGTCACCTCACTATAAGAAGGATGTGGAGACACTGGAAAGAGTGCAAAGGAGATTTACCAGGATGCTGCCTGGTTTGGACGGTAGGTCTTATGAGGAAAGGTTGAGGGAACTTGGGCTTTTCTCTTTGGAGCGGAGGAGGTTGAGAAGAGACTTGATAGAGGTTATAAGATGATGAGGGGGATAGATAGAGTGAACGTTCAAAGACTATTTCCTCAGGTGAATGGAGCGGTAACTAGGGGGCATAACTATAGGGTTCATGGTGGGAGATATAGGAAGGATATCCGAGGTAGGTTTTTTACTCAGAGAGTGGTTGGGGTGTGGAATGGACTGCCTGCGGGGATAGTGGAGTCAGAAACTTTAGGAACATTTAAGAAACTATTGGATAGGCACATGGAGCACTTCGGGATGATAGGGAGGAAATAGCTTGATCTGGGTTTCAGACAAAGCTCGGCACAACATCGTGGGCCAAAGGGCCTGTTCTGTGCTGTACTGTTCTATGTTCTATAAGTCTGCCTACATCGGTCTCTCAGGCAATGTATCCCAGATTCTAATCACTTGCTGCATAAAAAAGATTTTTCGCATATTGCCTTTGGTTCTTTTGCTATTCAGCTTAAATCAGAGTCTTCTGGTTTTCAACCATTCTGCCAATGGGAGTAGTTTCTCCCTATTTCCTCCTCTATCCTAACCGCTCTTGTATTTGATCATTTCTATCAAATCTCTCCTCGTTCGCCTCTGAGGGGAACAGGCACAGTTTCTCTCATTTATCCACATAACTGAAGTCCCTCATACCTGGAACCGCTCTCAGAAATCTTTCTTGCACTCACTCTAATGACTTCTCCTCCTTCCTAAAGTGCGGTGCCCAGAAATGGATACAAATACTCCATCTGAGGCCAAAGCTATCTTTTATACATGTTCACTATAACTTCCTTGCCTTTGTATTCTGTGCCACTATTTATAAAGTCCAGGATCACAAATCCATATGAATTAGTTTTTCACCCTGCCCTTCCACCTTTGTGTACGTTTATGTTCAGACCCCTCTGCTCCTGCATTGCTTGAGAATTATATCCTTTATTTTATATTGCCTCTCCTCATTTTGCCTACTAAAATATATCATTGCACATTTCTCTGCATTAGGAGATTTTCACAGTAGCTTCATTGCAGTGTGAATGTTAGCCAACTTGTGACTAATAAATAAACTTTAACTTTTAAATTTTATCTGCCACATGTCCGCCCATTCCAGCAACCTGTCTATATCCTTTTGAAGTCTATCGCTATCCTCCTCACAGTTCACAATGCTTCCAAGTTTTATGCAATCTGTAAACAATGCAATTATGTAAATTTTAAGGTGTGGGAGTCACAGATTAGTCAGAATAGGCAGTCACAAACACAAAGACTTTAAGATGGTTAAAGATAGTTAACTGTATTGAGTGACAATTTCATTTTGACGTTTAAGCTTGGCAGTTAGGAAAATCATCTGATCTGCAAGAGGTGAAAGCGTTTCACTGATCCTGGAGGACAATTATACGGATGGTGCAAAGTCTATTGATCTCAGTAGCTTGTGGCGGTAGCCTTCTGCTCGGAAGCTGAAGTGTTAGGAAACTTTCCCTCTGTTCTTCCTTCATCTGAAGAAAGCAGCTATCTAACGCAGACTGCCCGCTGTCTCAGAGGACCCATTATTTATTTCTAGGGGTTGGTTATTTACCCAATGTCAAGCATTTGTTCAAATAACCTCTGGCCATTGACCACAGGACAGGTATAAAGGTATCACCTCACCACACCCATCCTGTTAGCTTGGTCATCTTTTAGTTTACCTCATGCTGGTAAAGGGTGCAAGAGGATATAAGATGTCATACTATCGACTTAGGAAAGGCAACATGGAAGCCTGAACCCGGAGACCTCGACATTTCCAGGGACTGTGTATGTGTCTTTCCAGATAGAGAGAGAATTTCTTTTTGCCAGATGGCCTCATGTTATGCCTATTAACTCCATAAAAATTCTAAAATATTCTGATAAGAATTTTATAATATTTTGTTTCTTACAACTCTGCCCTGCACATCGAAGTTCAGATTATTTATATAAATGAAAACACATGGGTCAAATATCAATCCCGTTGTATGCCAGCCTGAAAGAAAACCTGTTCACCACTATATTTCCTGAGTTACTCAACTAATTTTGAATATGCTGCCACTGTCCCTTCATTCCATGGGCTTTAACCTTGCTGACAAGCTTGTTCTGTGGCACTTCATCAAATGCCTTTTGGAAGTCCATATATACCACATCAACTGCATTATCACCATCAACCCTCTGCTAATTTATCAAAAATTAAGAGTAAAGTTTTTTTGACATGATCTGTCTTTCCCTCATGGAAATGCAATTCAATTTTACCTGAACTGGGATTATGGGAGGGAGGAACCCAAGAACATTGCAATCAGCAGTGAAGTGGTATGGAGCAAATTGTTGGGTCTACGGGCTGACAAATCCCCGGGTCCAGATGGATTTCACCCTAAGGTCTTGAAAGAAGTGGCTAGTGAGATAGTTGATGTATTGGTTTTAATTTTCCAAAATTCCCCAGATTCGGAAGTTAGATAGGAAGATAGCAAATCTAATTTCTTCATTCAAAAAGAGATGGAGACAGAAAGCAGGAAACTACAGGCCAGTTAGCTTAACATCTGTTAAAATGAAAATGTTAGAAACAATTATGAAAGATGTTATAGCAGGGCACTTGGAAAAATTCAAGGCAACCAGGCAGAGTCAACGTGGATTTGCGAAAAGGAAATCATGTTTAACCAATTTATTGGAGTTCTGTGAAGGAGTCACATGATGTGGATAAAGGGGAATTGCTGGAATGCCAAATCAAAGGTTATTGTGGAAAATAAAAACTCATGATGTAGGGAGTAGCATGTTAGCATTGATTTAAGATTGGCTAGCTCAAGGAAAGAGAGTTGGCATAAATGGCTCTCTTTCTGGTTGGTGGCCTGTAATTTATGGTGTGCCACAGGGATCAGTGCCGGGTCCTCAACTTTTTACAATTTATATAAATAACTCGGACGAAGGGACTGAAGGTATGGTTGCCAAATTTGCTGGTTACTCAAAGATAAGTAGAAAAGTAAGTTATGAAGAAGAGAATGTGTAAAATTCTGAGGGCTTTGGCAAGGTAGATACCAAGAGCATATTTCCCCTCACAGGGGAATCGAGACCCACTTACAAAATACAGGGGTTGCCATTTAAGATGGAAGTGAGGAGGAATTTCTTGTCTCAGAGGATTATTAGATGTGGAATTCTCTTCAGCAGAGAACAGTGAAAGCAAGGTCACTGAATATATTCAAGTTAGACAGATGTTTGATCCATAAGAGAGTAATGGGGTAAGGCAGGAAAGGCCACAATTAGATCAGTAATGATCGTATTGAATGGCAGAACAGGCTTGATGGGCCTATTGCTCTTATTTCTTATGATCATATGACCCTTGTTTATATGGGATAATAAAGTTCCCCCATTTGAACTATTCTATAGTTTTTAAATGCTCTTGGTATCTACCTAGTCAAAGCCCCTCAGAACTTTATACTTTTCAATAAGATCATCTCTCATTTTTCTAAACCCCAATGAGTATAGGCCCAACCTTCCCTCATAAGACAACCCCTTCATCCAGGAATCAGCTTAGTGGGCCTTCTCTAAACTGTTTGTAATGCAAGTGTGTCCCTCCTTTAGTAAGCTGACCAAAATTGTACACAGTACTCTAGGTGCAGTTTCACCAATGCCCTGTACACTTCTCACAAGACTTCCCTACTTTTGTACTCCATCCTCCATGCAATAAAGCTCTCTAATTTCCTTGCAAATGCTTTCCCACTTGTTGCTTCCTGGAGAATACATCCAGTTGTGTAATGATACCTTTATTGTTTCTTGCTCTGATAAGATAGATTTTGTTCTTGATCCCTGCAGGACACATCCTCTCTCTCCAGCACTGTAATATTCTCTTTAATTAATATTGCCACTTCTTTTTTGCCTTTCTCTTGGAGGACCATGAGGCTGAGGAGATTACAGACATAGATTACAGAGGGATGAAACCATGGAGGGATTTGTAAACACGAAGTGGACTTCAAAATGGATTTTTTTAATAACTGGGATTCACACAGATCAGTGAGGTGATGCATGTACCAAAGCTGGCACAAGTAAGGACACAGGCTCCAGAAATTTGGCTGCCCTCAAAATTATAAACTTATTCCATTTTTTAAAAATCATATTATACAGCAAAAATATCAAAGACCATCCTTTCACCAAGTGTGCCTTTCAAGTATTGAAACTTACTAAGCTTCTATTATAAGCGTTGTTAATTTGAAACTTTAAACCATGTAGATGGAATAAATATAGCTTTAAATTATAGGGAATTGTGTGCTATAGGCTGCATAAACAATTTATTTATGGATCGTAAACTGTAGTTTAGAATTTATATACACTACTACTTTTATACTTAAGTTTACCAGATGCTGTAAGGATGAGAATGCTTATAAAGTATGTAACAACAAAATATATTTCCATAGTGTCATGGGGTGGCACATTGGCAGGGTGGTTAGCACTCCTGCCTCACAGCGCCAGGGACCTGGGTTTAATTCCCAGCTGTGCACTTTCTGTGTGGACTCTGCATGTTCTCCCCGTGTCTGCGTTGGTTTCCTCCGGGTGCTCTGGTTTCCTCCCACAGTCCAAAAGACGTGCTGGTTAGGTGCATTGGCCATGCTAACTTCTCCCTCAGTGTACCCCAACACGCGCCAGAATGTGGCGACTAGGGGATTTTCACAGTAACTTCATTGCAGTGTTAATATTAGCCTACTTGTGAGACTAATAAATAAACTTTTAAAACATTTTGAATGAAGTTTTCAGCCATCGTATTTTTAACATTTTTGGAAATGTAGATGTTGAATCGTGGAATGATTACTGAATGACAAAAAAATTGGACTTTTTTTGGGCTGCTCTAATCTTCTGACTAACGTAGTTAAGATTGAACTGCCAGGTCTGTTAGAGTTTGGCAGTCTGTACTCGGGAAAAGTGGAAATCTGCATTTGGAAGAGTTTTTTTTAAAACTTGGGGGAACATAAGCCTCCTCTGCTTTGACATCTTTTCAGGCACAGACAGGGTCTTGAGACATTAGATAACTTTGAATTCAAGAGGCAGGTCTTGAACTCTCCTACAGAAAGTATTTGCGCTAATGAAATCTCAGTATAATTTAAAATAGTCCTTGAGAGGAGGCCAGTGGGGTCAGACATATAATATTTTGGCAGGCAGATTGTTTAAACAGAGCTATGTTTTCATAGTTTCTCAACAAAAATTCTTTTTTTTCCCAAAATTTCGAAACAAAATGAAATGTGCCATAAAACGTACTTCATATTGTGAAGCACTAGCTCCTCAGAAATATTAGCACTGTTTTCCCAAACTCATGGTAGGGTAATTACGTGGATTCTGCCTTTCCTGTTTGGAGCCAAGTCTATAGTTCATGATTTTTAAAAATCGTTCATGGGATATGAACATCGTTGGTTGGACAAACATTTATCGCCCATTCCTGAGGACATTTAAGAGCCAACCACTTTGCTGTGGATCTGGAGGCATATGCAGGCCAGACCAGGACGACAGGACTTTAGTGAACCAGATGGTTTTTTTTCGACCATCGACAATGGTTTCACCAATGGGGAGGCAACGGCCTAGTGGTATTATCGCTAGACTCAGAAAAAAGTCTCTCACAACACCAGGTTAAAGTCCAACAAGTTTATTTGGTAGCACGAGCTTTCGGAGTGCTGCTCCTTCATCTGGTGAAGGGGCAACGCTCCAAAAGCTCATGCTACCAAATAAACCTGTTGGACTTTAACCTGGTGTTGTGAGACTTCTTCCTGTGCCTACCCCAGTCCAATGCCGGCATCTTCACATCATCGCTAGACTGTTAATCCAGAAACTCAGTTAATGTTCTGGGGACCCGGGTTTGAATCCCACCACAGCAGCTGGTGGATTTGAATTAAATTTAAAAATTCTGGAATTAAGAATCTACTGATGACCATGAAACCATTGTCAATTGTCGGAAAAACACATCTGGTTCATTCATGCCCTTGAGGGAAGAAAATCTGCCATCCTTACCTGGTCTGGCCTACATGTCACTCCAGAGCCACAGCAATGCGGTTGACTCTCAACTGCCCTCGGGCAACAAGGGATGGATAATAAATGTTGGCCAGCCAGCGATGTCCATGTCCCATGAATAAAAAAAATATCTGCTCTGGTGGGATTTGAACCCTGGTCTCCAAGGAATTATCCTGGGTCTCTGGATTACCAATCCAGCAACAATACCACTACACCACTACCCCTTTCACTGGTCTGTAACCTGACATTTTTGTATCAGCTGCATTTTTATGGTTGTTTTAAAGTTGTTTCAGGATTTATGTAAATTAATCATATATTTATGTGCAACAAAGTCTATTGCCGGAATTTTACCACCTCGCCCACCCTGAATTCCGGGGCGGGCGAGGCTCAAAGAATGGAATTCTCCATTGGTCTCGGGCAGGATTTTATGAGCCTTGCCCAAGCGTGGTTGTAAAATCCTGGCCTATAACTCTATTCTCCAAACAACACATTGCCAAGTATCAGAGTGCCTAGATTTGTCTGAAACAAAAACAGAAAATTGCTGGAAAATCTCAGCAGGTCCGACAGCATCTGTGGAGAGAGAACAGAGCCAACGTTTCGAGTCCAGATGATCCTTAGTCAAAGGTCATCTAGATTTGAAACTTAGGCTCTGTTCTCTCTCCACAGATGCTGTCGGACCTGCTGAGATTTTCCAGCATTTTTCTGTTTTTGTTTCAGCTTCCAGCATCCACAGTATTTTGCCTTTATCTTTGTCCGAAACCAGATGCATATCTTTATTTTATCAATTCTAATCATTGGCAATAAATGGGCGTCAGCTTGGCTCAGTTGGCAGAATTCTTACCTCTGAATCAGGAACTGATGGGTTTAACCACCCCCTCTCTTCCCGATTCATCAGTGCATAATCAGAGTTTGAGAATCCATTGCAATACCGATGGCCAGAAGAATTACATGTTTGTAAATGGAACTGTCTTTCAAATGAAATGATAAATAAAGACACCCTCCCTATACCTGTCCAGACCAATGTTGAAGATTGCATGACATTTCCAAGGAATTCCAAATTTCCAAGGAAATTTGGCATGTCAGCTACGACTCTCACCAACTTTTACAGATGCACCATAGAAAACATTCTTTCTGGTTGTATCACAGCTTGGTATGGCTCCTGCTCTGTCCAAGACCGCAAGGAACTACAAAAGGTCGTGAATGTAGCCCAATCCATCACGCAAACCAGCCTCCCATCCATTGACTCTGTCTACACTTCCCGCTGCCTCGACAAAGCAGCCAGCATAATTAAGGACCCCACGCACCCCGGACATTCTCTCTTCCACCTTCTACCATTGGGAAAAAGTTAGAAAAGTCTGAGGTCACGTACCAACCAATGCAAGAACAGCTTCTTCCCTGCTGCTGTCAGACTTTTGAATGGACCTACCTTGCATTAAGTTGATCTTTCTCTACACCCTCGCTATGACTGTAACACTACATTCTGCACTCGCTCGTTTCCTTCTCTATGAACGGTATGCTTTGTCTGCATAGCATGCAAGAAATAATACTTTTCACTGTATGTTAATACATGTGACAATAATAAATCAAATCAAATCAACATTCTTGGGGAAAAAAAGCACCAAATTTTCCTGCTGGCCCAGTTGACAATCTTCATTGCACTAATGTCATCAAATACAGATTCCAATAAGCTATAAGACTTTAAATGAATGTGGGAATAGCAAATTGAAGTCCATTGGCTGCTCTATCGGGTTTTTATTTTTAAACACTTTGCCAAAAAAAATGAAAAGGGCGGTTACCAAGACATCATGCTGACGAAGCAGATGCAACCAGAGCCTGCCCGGGCCAGCAGCCTAGGTCTGTAAAGGGCACCCCGATGTAAATGGATAAAAATGGAAACATCCCCCACCACAGAACTACCCCCTCATCCCGTGCCCCCCAACCCTGAACCCTAACCACCACCACAGAAATCCCCCAGCACTTTCCCCATGGAGCTCCCCCAGATGAAACAACTGCCCCACCCACCCACGGAACACCTACCCACGCAAAACCTCCCCTGGCACTGCCAGGGTACTACTGTCTAGGCATGACCTTTTACCCACCCTGCCCCCTCCCACTGAGGACTTTACTCACCTGTGCGCCTCCAGTGGGTTCTGCACGCCACTTTGTTCCTGATGTGGCCTGGACTGGCAGGGCTTCCCACTGGCGTTGAGGAGAATTTGGCATGGGGACCGGGGTGGGGGTGGTGCGGGGGGCAGATTTCAGTTGGACCATCATCTGCATCCCAATGGGGTCTGGACTGCATCGCATGAAGTTATGTCCTTTTGTTTTAAAACAAAGAGAAAATACAGCAAGTAAACAGTAGGTCAACATCTAAAAAGAGTAAAGTGCTTACCCAAAATGTCCTAATCTGTCTTTTCACTTTTCTTATTCATTCATGGGACATGGGAGTTGCTGGCTGGCCAACATTTGTTGGCCATCCCTAGTTGCCTGAGGGCAGTTGAGAGTCACTCACATTGCTTGTGGCTCTGGGGTCACACATAGGCCAGACCAGGTAAGATTTCCTTCCCTAAAGGACATTAGTGAACCAGATGGGTTTTTCCGACAATCGACAATGGTTTCATGGTCATCAATAGATTCTTAATTCCAGATATTTTTTATTGAATTCAAGTTCCACCATTTGCCGTGGCGGGATTCGAACCCGGGTCTCCAGAACATTAGCTGACTTTCTGGATTAATAGCCTTGTGATAATACCACTAAGCTATTGCCTATTGGACGTGCTGTATATTGCCATCATTTTTGTTTTTATTTGAGATTCCCAGCATTGCAGTTTTTCCTTTTCATTTTACCTTTGTTTTATTGCATGGTTCACCTTAAAATAATACTCTGCATGGATTTACCAATGGCATTTAATACCTTATGTATCTCAATAAAGTTGTTAATGACCTCTCTAAAGAACCTATTTTGCTGTTTCCCTCCCCCTTCCCCACCTCCAGGGTGTACCTGTCCAAACCCAGGAGATTTTATAGTCCAGACCATGGAATTAATATGGCCCAGGGGCACCCATGGCCAATCACCTGGCATTGTCTGGCACTGGCAGAAGGGGTGGGGAAGTATCGAAGAAAACAGGATTTTCTCACTGTTGATGAGAAGGCCGCAGTTATTACACAACATACCTTATCAGTGCCTGGAAGACAAATAAAAATCTGTACCTTCCAGTTTTCGGTCTACTTCACCTCCCTGTTCCAGGTCCCCCTGTGGCAGGAGGGGTCTGAGGTGGGGCCATGGCCCTAGGTTTCACTGGTCCCTTTGCATGGGGTTGACAAATAAGCATTCCACTAGCAAAATAAGTAAAGGATAGGAACATAGACATGGAAACATAGAAAATAAGAGCAGAAATAGACCATTCAGTCCTCCGAGCCTGCTTCGCCGTTCAATATGATCATGCTGATTCTCTATCTCAACACATTACTCCTATGCTCTCCCCATACCCATTGATACCTTAAGAGACCAGAAATCTATCCATTTCCTTCTTAAGTGACTTGGCCTCCAACTTGTACAACATCACTGAAAGCAAACATGCCAGCACAGCAAGCAATTAAGAAGGAAAACAATATGTTGGCCTTCATTGCAAGAGGATTTGAATACAGAGCAAGGATGCCTTAATGGAACTGTACAGGGCCTTGGTGAGGCCACACCTTGAGTACTGTGTACAGTTTTGGCCTCCTTATCTAAGAAAGGATATAAGGAATTCTCTTCTGCCATAGAGAATTCCACAGGTTCATTACCCTGAGTGAAGAAGCTTTTCCTCATTTCAGTCCTAGCTGGTCTACTCCACAACCTGGGACTGTGACTCCTTGTTCAATGCCCCTCAGTCAAATGAAGCAACATCTTTGCATCCAGTCCGACCAGCTCTAACAGAATTTTAGACCTTTCAATTAGATCCCCTTTCATTCTTCCAGTCAATACAGATCCAGTTGACCCAATCTGCCCTCATACGATAATCTTGCCATCCCAGGAATCAGCCTGGTGAATCTTTGCTGCACTCCCACAATGGCAAGTATATCCTTTCTTGTTTAAGGAGATCAAAACTGCATATACTTCTCAAGGTGTGGCCTCACCAAGGCTCTGTACAGCTCTATTAATGTATCCTTGCTCCTGTATTCAAATCCTCTTGCAATGAAGGCCAACATATTGTTTTCCTTCCTAACTGCTTGCTGTACCGACATGCTTACTTTTAGTGACTGTTGTACAAGGACACACAGGTCCCTTTTAACGTCAATATTTCACAATCTATCATCATTGAAATAAAACTCTGCCATCCTGTTTCTCCATCCGAAGTTGATAATTTCACATTTATCCACGTTATACTGCATCTGCCATGTATTTGCCCTCTCACTCAACTGTCTAAATCACATGCTTCTCACCACTCACATTCCTACCTAGTTTTGAGTGTATCCATAAACTTGGAAACATTACATTTGGTTCCCTCATCCAAATCATTGATGTAAATTGTGACTAGTAATGTGGAAGGAGGGCTGTGGAAGGAGGGGGTGCTAAGGTGATGGCTCACGAGGGTCAATGGGGGCGGATGAAGTAGACAAACAATGCGAACAATGGAAAACAGAGGGAGGACTAAGGGGAGGGAAGCTGGACCCAACAAGGCTACTGACATCCTGCACAGTGTGGGGAGGACAGCTGGGCTGGAGAGATTGACATGAGTGTGAGGGACAGGTGTTTAAATATGATGCTGGGACCTTCAAACCTGCCAGCTGAGGGCGGGTGGACGAATCAGCTGCCGGCCCACCAGGAGAATAGGAGGGAAATTCGCCTATGCAAAATCAATGTGATTCCAAGCAGAGTATGTTGCAGGATCGTGCCATTCTGTGCTGCCGGATCCACCCGCAATTGGTGAATTCTACACACAGACAGAGGGCGAGATTTCCCGGCCCCTCCTGCCGGTGGGATCTTCCGGTCCTGCTGAAGTCAGCAGAGATTTGCACGGCTCGCCACATCCCCCGAGGGGATACCTGCCACAGTGGGGCCAGAAAATCCCAGCCAAAAAGTGGGAATTTGGGACTATGAAATAGCCAAGATCTGGACCAAATGTCCTCCTTCAGTACTTTAAGTTTGTGTGACTCAATATTTGAACCCTTCTACCCAGCAGAGAGAGATGGTTTTCATTTTTAGTGTGGTCAGGTTTGAAACCCAATGTCCAAGTTGAAAGGGCATTAGTCTAGTGGACTACACCCTAATCCACTGCGTCGTCAAGACTTTTCTTCCTGTATTTTAACCTTGGAATTTTGGTTACCTGTAATTTCATTATTGAAACATTGATATTTCATACAAAAGATATTGTAAAATGAACAATTTTGAAGAATGAGTTACATTCAGCTAAAAGTTAAAATAAATGCCAAATATTTATCTTCAACAGATTGAACTGATAAAATCTAATGCCTTCAACAATCGCAAGAAAGCTGTTGTGCTACGAGGATATAATTCCATTAGTGCTTCCGACCTGCGACTATATCAACGTATTTTTGTACAATATGGTTATGAACTTGTCCTGTCTCCAGAAGTTGATGGAGGTTCAAGCTACAAGGAAAGATACAAAGATAATGGTAAGAAAATATGTTTGCTTTGTTGAAGTACTGTGTTCAGGTCTTCAGTGGGAACTGGGATCTGTTCTGAAGCAGCTGATTGTCTGAACTCTGCTGTTCTATTTTTAACTTTCCTCTGAAAAGCCTTCTATCCTTCTGCAAGGCTCTGCAATTCAGAGGTCAGCTCGAAGAGGAGTAAAGATCATAACCCCCAAGTTCATGTGAGAAATAATAGCAGTTCACGTCCAGAAGACTCCCAGGCCTCCTCCTTGTGCTGTTTGATTGTAGTTTGGTAGTATTCATATGGTATAATGTTGTAACAGAGGTCTCCAGTTTTCTCCAGTCAGTAGGAGGTAGCACAACCCAGGCCTGACACAGGGAAGGGGTCCCCAATACACTGGGGAAGAGAACACTTCTATGCATGGTGCCGTAGTGATGCTGTACCAAGCTAACAAAGAAGTAATTGTACCATTCATTCCATTATCATACTAGCACCTTGGGATGCTTTTAGCCAATGTTCCAGGCTCTATATAAATGCAAGTAGTTGTTGTTGATCATAAGTGCTAAGTAGACATACTTAAGCCACTCTTTTGTTGACAGACTTCCTAAGATCTGACAACTTCTTCCTCACAAATTCTCCCATGACCCATGGATGTGAGGCACTCTATTTACTTATTTAACCACTTGTATCTAGGCTTTTGCTGGCATTGCCCTCATAGGAAGGTGCTCCAAAGAGGACATCCTTTCTTAACCAAGCTTTCTACAGAAGGACAATATTTTGTATAGGCTGGTCTAGCTGCCCTGTCTTCTGCTGTCCATTGTTTTAACAGTTTGACCAAGAGTTATTAAAATACAGAACACATTACCACAAGTGGCTGTTTGAAGCGGAATCAATCACTAAATTCAAGAGAAAATTCAATAAATACTTGACCCCAAATTTGAAAATGAAAAATATCAAGGACCTGGGGGGATTGAAATAGTTAGGAACAGTATGGTGTTAATATTGGTAAAGGACACCATGGATCGAATGGCCTGCTTCTGTGTCAACAATTCTATTAGCCTAAGCAATAGCAAGTTGGATGCGGGGAGGCACTGGTGCAGTGGCATTGTCACTGGATCAGTAATCCAGAGACCCAGCAAAATGTTCTGGAGTCCCGGCTTTGAATCCCACCATGGCAGATGGTGAAATTGGAATTCAATTATAATCTGGAATGAAAAAATTATGACCATGCATCGATAGTCGTAAAACCCAATCTGGTTCACTAATGTCCTTTAGGAAAGGAAATCTGCTGTCCTTACCTGGTCTGGCCTACATGTGACAATGCGGTGATTAACTCTTAACTGCCCCTAGTGATGGGCAATGTGGTGGCACAGTGGTTAGTACTGCTGCCTCACAGCGCCAGGGACATGGATTCAATTCCTGGCTTGGGTCGCTGTCTGCGCAGAGTTTGCATGTTCTCCCCATGTCTGCGTGGGTTTCCTCCGGGTGCTTCGGTTTCCTCCCACAGTCCGAAAGATGTGCGGGTTAGGTGGATTGGCCATGCTAAATGCACCCTCAGTGTACCCAAACAAGCGCCGGTGTGTGGCGACTAGGGGATTTTCACAGTAACTTCAATGCAGCATTAATGCAAGCCTACTTGTGACACGAATATATAAACTTTAAATCGTTCCCAGCCAACGATGCCCCCATCTCATGAACGAATAGAAAAAAATGGCTGTGCTGTTCTATTTTAGAAAATAATGTAGCTCTAGTTACATTCTCTCAACTGATTGTTTATGTTGGCACAATGAGCATTTTCTTTCCCACATGAGTATTCTGCCAGTGAATTCTTTGTTGTGGTTACATCTATCCCAAAGGCCACAACTTTGTTTCGGCTCCCACCCTTATCCAGGATGTTGCTCAGAAATGTTGACTGGCTGCTCGCCAGGTTTCATAACCAGCAGTCCAAGCAGCACTTTTTGCAAAACTATAAATACTGACGTATCCACAGCTTTAAAATGTTTCTTTCGCTATCTTTCAAAGCAAGCAAGCACTTATGTTTTAAATACTATGCGTTGAAGATAAAAGCCAAGTGTGGGAAAAGAAGCAGACAGCCTGGCTGTAGAGTGCCAGTATAATCACAGCACTATAAATTGTGTTCCATATGAGTTATTTTCCTTCTTATTTCCAGCCACCCACGATGGAGTCGCGGAGAAAATAAAAACTAAAACTGAACAAAAAGTACCTCAGCAAAAGGACAGTTGTTTCACATACTGGGCAAACTGACATTCAAAGTCTGTCAAAATTATCATGAAAGTATATCGATGTGGGCATCTGGAGTTTTGGGAAGGTATATTGTCAGTGGAAAGGATCCAACCCATCCCCACACTTTTTACCCCACCAACCCCTCAGATAGAATTTCAGAGGTGAAATTTATTCTGCTGATTTTAAAAAAAAAGTATTATTACAAGGAGCGATACAATGTAAATCCCATTTTGTGCTCAAAGAACAAAGAACAGTACAGCACAGGAAACAGGCCCTTCGGCCCTCCAAGCCTGTGCCGCTTCTTGGTCCAACTAGACCAATCGTTTGTATCCCTCCATTCCCAGGCTGCTCATGTGACTATCCAGGTAAGTCTTAAACGATGTCAGCGTGTCTGCCTCCACCACCCTACTTGGCAGCGCATTCCAGGCCCCCACCACCCTCTGTGTAAAAAACATCTCTCTAATATCTGAGTTATACTTCGCCCCTCTCACCTTGAGCCCGTGACCCCTCGTGATCGTCACTTCTGATCTGGGGAAGAATTCCCACCGTTCACCCTATCTATCCCCTTCATAATCTTGTACACCTCTATTAGATCTCCCCTCATTCTCTGTCTTTCCAGGGAGAACAACCCCAGTTTACCCGATCTCTCCTCATAGCTAAGACCCTCCATACCAGGCAACATCCTGGTAAACCTTCTCTGCACTCTCTCTAACACCTCCACGTCCTTCTGGTAGTGCGGCGACCAGAACTGGACACAGTACTCCAAATGTGGCCTAACCAGCGTTCTATACAGCTGCATCATCAAACTCCAGCTTTTATACTCTGTACCCCGAACTATAAAGGCAAGCATACCATATGCCTTCTTCACCACCTTCTCCACCTGTGTTGCCATCTTCAAGGATTTGTGGACTTGCACACCTAGGTCCCTCTGTGTTTCTGTACTCTTGATGGCTCTGCCATTTATTGTATAACTCCTCCCTACATTATTTCTTCCAAAATGCATCACTTCGCATTTATCCGGATTAAATTCCATCAAATGTCCATTAAATGCTCATGCTGACTTTATCAGTAAAATTATCAGCAGGAGGGATTTTGTTCTAAAATGAATACCTGCAAAATATAGGAAGAAAGAACAGAGGCAGCAGTAAGCAATTTATAACAGTCTCTTTCAATTTTCCATTTTTATTTTTCTGTTTTAGATTGTAGCATACTTGATTTTTGTTTTCAATTATATTAAAGCGTAACATCTATTTCCTGAGGATGTTTTGACCACCGCCCCCCCTCCCAGTTTCAGGGTTCTCTAGAGTCCAGCCCCTCGGTTAAGTCTTCTCATTATTTTCTTTCATCGAAAAATAAGGTTGAGTAATGGAAATTTGTAAGGAATTTAGTCCTGAACATCTGGGTTGCATATGTTCACATGATTATTTTGGAAGCTGATTGGAGAGTTGTTTCTTTCCCCGATCTAAGATGGAGAAATGTACTTTCCTTTGAACGTAAAGCAGAAGGAAAAGTAAGCATGTGGGCAAGGCTGGCCGTGAGCAGATATGGAAAAAAAACTTGTTTTTATTAAGCTCCAAGGCAACAAAGGGGGGAAAGTCAGCGTACAGAATTTTGCTATTGTTATTTAAGTTAAAACTGGTCACTTAAAAGAGAGTTCAGAATCATGAACATGAGGAGTGACTAACCCCTACCCCACCCTCAGGTATGTGTGCGTTATGAGGGGGCCAACAATTTTATATCTTCAGGCATCCAGGGCAAATAACGGCTGCTGATATTTTATGAAGCTACAAATGAGAAAGCTCCCAGATTTGACAATCCTGCTCTGGGGTAGCATGGTGGCACAATGGTTAGCACTGCTGCCTCACAGCGCCAGGGACCCGGGTTCAATTCCGGCCTTGGGTGACTGTCTGTGTGGAGGTTGCACCTTCTCCCAGTGTCTGCGTGGGTTTCCTCTGGGTGCTCCAGTTTCCTCCCACAGTCCAAAGATGTGCAGGTTAGGTGGATTGACCATGCTTAATTGTCCCTTAGTGTTAAGGGAACTAGCAGGGTAAGTATCTGGGGTTACAGGGACAGGGCCGAGGTGGGATTATTGTCGGTGCAGGCTCGATGGGCCAAATTGTCTCCTTCTGCACTGCAGGGATTCTGTGCCTCTATGATTCTTACACCACTCAACTTGTTTGGAACAGGTGACATCTCTGTCCCCTGTGTGGCCCTACAGATACCGCCGAAGAAGGTGCTGTTCCAGTGGACCTGAGACCTGGTCTAATTTTCAGCCCGTCAGCTGGACTCTGACCAGGGTTAAAGCAAGAGTGCACCGGGAGAGCTAGGCACATTCAGTCTCCCTAAAAATATCAATGAGCCAGTAATTCGGAAGTCTCTGAGTTATGTAGACCAGAGATCTCCAGTATTTATCCTCTGTTAGTTTTGAGTAAACTGATCTCTGCCCCACAGCCTTGAGGGCTATGTATCTTTCCAGGCTGCCTCTGGGCCACTATCCCTACTCCTTCTCCTATTGGAAATGCACTGTGTAGATGCCTGGCAAAAATAGAATTGGCCTCAGTTGATAGCCAGCCAGAACGCATGGCCAAGACTTGCATGTGAATGAATCTCACTTGAACACTATGACAAGCACCTATGGAAGCAAAGACCAGCAAGGAATCAAAATCTTTAGCAGGGTGGAGAAATGGGGAAACGCTGGAAAAAATAAAGAGAATATCAAACATTACATGTCTATCAAATTAAATTTCAAGACTTCAACTGATTTCCTTAACGAGATACAGTCTTCTCTCTTCCCTCAGCTTCTGTATCAAATAATTCCTCAACTCTGCTGATTGCAAACTAGAGCTAAATAGTCTCCTTCTGATTTCTGTCTGGCCCGGGGGGGGCTCTTCAGTTGAGGAGGCAGGATTGGGGTGGGTGGGGCATTCCCTGGAAGTGGTCCCGTATCCAATATCCGTGTCTTTTTTTATTCATTTGTGGGACATGGGCATTTATTGCCCACCTCTAGTTGCCCTTGAACTGAATGGCTTGCTAGGTCATTTCAGAGGTCAGTTGAGAGTCAGTCAAATTGCTGTGGCTCTGGGGTCACATGTAGGCCAGACCAGGTAAGGATGGCAGATTTCCTTCCCTGACAGACATTAGTGAACCAGATGGGTTTTTACAACAATCGACAATGGTTTCATGGTCATCAGTAGATTCTTAATTCCAGATATTTTTTATTGAATTCAAATTCCATCATCTGCTGTGGCGAGATTCAAACCCGGGTCCCCAGAACATTAGCTGAGTTTCTGGATTAGTCTAGCGATAATACACTAGGCTATCGCCTCCCCAAGGGGTGGGGGGAGTGGAATCCCCTGTTCATGGGGGGAGGTTTCAGGGGTCTTTGTTCTTTTATTTTTTTCAGATTAGGGTACCTTTTAAAAAGGGGGCCTGATTTGTCAGAAGCTGAGGTTGCTGGGGGGTGGACTCATTCAGAGCTCGACCGGCCAGTGTGATGTTATGGGACCCGCCCCTTCCTTTTTTTCCTGAGGTGTTTAAAAATACAGCAAGAAAACCCAACAAGGCAGCTAGCAGACTGCCCTCTGCTTTCCCTGCTGGAGACAATACTTTGAAAAAAATTGAAAAGTTCTGCCCACTGTTAACTTTCTGCAGACAACTTATACTTCAACTGCAAAAAAGTGACATTCCCTTAACTCCCATCACACCCTCCATGGAATTACAATCCTTTTAACAGTTCACAGTTACTCCCAGCTTCCATTTGGGTTCCTTATCCCCATTTCGTCAAATAGTGACATCAAGTGACCATTCTCAGTCACTTTCTTCAGTTTTCAAAGAGTTTCTTCAAGCCAGCACCCCTTAAGCCTGTCCGATGACTGTTCTTCCCCCGACTTGTGCCAGAACAAATCTCCAGGAATCTGTAAAAAGCGGCGGCATGTGCCTCCTCGACGAGAGACTTGTCTCCCTCCTGCATTCAGCTGCAGTAACATGCAATGTCAATCAGCCTTTTTTCTCTGCTAACCACACAGCTGTCTGCCTATGCTATTCATTGGTTTATAGGGAAGCCTGTAGCCTGATCTCAAAATGGTTTCCTCTGCCTTCTTCCCCAGAACAATTGTATTCAGGTAAAAATGGTAATTGGCTTTTCTAGAGCTCTTTTATCTTAGATGTCAACAGACCATTTGTAGCACAACTGTTTCCAATCTAGTATCTCCAACATCTTTTTGGAACTTTGGGAGTCTTGGTCTACTCATTGCAAAGCCAGAGACTGCTGCCATTGTCTCCAAGCTTAACCATCTTGCACCTTTTATTCAGTCTAACAATTTAAGCCTTCCTTTGATCTCTAACAGTCAAACCACCTGGGCTTACTGTATCTGGGCACCATCTTTAAAGGGTGCCCGACCATAACATAAACTAGTCTCCCCCTCAGCCCACCAGGGAGTTCTCAGGGGTTGTAACTGCTCACTTCCTGAAGGATCATCGCCATAGTGATTAGGCTTCATAAACACTATCCAAAATATAACAACTTATAACATTCTAAACCTTCTAACAACTAATTTACTAACAACTAATTTACTTTGCAAGGTTACTACACACACTCCTCCTCTTACTCTCATCTTACGGCCTACTATGGAAGACATTTGGATTCCTTTTTATTTTAGTTGCCCTCTCATATTCTCTCTTTGCCTCTCTTATTTCCATTATCACTTCCGCTCTGAACTTTCTATATTCAGCCTAGTTCTCACCAATATTTTTAACCTGACATCTGCCATACACAGCCTTTTTGTCCTTTAACTTACTCACTATCTCTTTCATTATCCATGGATGCCCAACCCTTCCCCTTGTGGGGATTTACTTCAACTGTACTCAAAACCATCTCCTCTTTAAATGCAGTCTGTTGTTGTCTTTGACAGCAAAGATTGGCTATCAATCTTTGATTCTAATTTACTTGAGACTGATACATTCACACCATTTAAACTGACTCACCTCCACAGAGTTCATAATGGCAAGTTGGGGAATTTAGTTCAATGTCCTTGGGCAATGTACACCTTGAGCCCAATTTTACCATTGCATTGCGCCCGTTTTCGGGCGCAAAAATGTGGTAAAGTCGGGCGTGAGGCGAATAGCGCAATCCACGTCCACGTCCACGCAGATTCCCACTTTACCAAGGCTCGAAAATGTCCGTGATCGGAACCGCGCCTAAAATGGGCGCGACTTAATGAGCTGGACACCCAATCTTACCTGCATTTCCCCCTTTACCATCGCGTTCGCCCGACCGGAGGAGGAGGCCAGATGGTTCTCTGGTTGAGGGGGGGCAGGGGCAGGGGGGGTTCCGCTGCCACTCTGCAGGCGATCAGTGGGAGAGAAGGGGGGTCCGCTGCCACTCTGCGGGCGATAGGTGGAGGGGAAAGGGGGCAGGGGGTAGCGATTGGTCTGGGTAGCAGGGGGGGTGGGTGCATAAGGGGGACGGGTGCATAAGGGGGACAGTTATGTTGTGGGGGTGGGGCGATATCTGTGGGGGACATCGCTCCCGCTTTTTGCTCCTAGGCCGCTTTATCTGTTTCTGGCGGCCCGGGAGCGATGTGATAGGGGAGCGTTTTTCAATTTTTTTTCACTGCACATGCACAGTTGAAGGCTCCGATCGGAGCAGCAGCGTTTCGGGCGCGATAAGCCCAGCCCACAGCGCGATTCAGACGTGCGATTTTTTTTTCAGGCTGAGTGCGTATGGGGGCGCCTACGAACAGGTTTCCAAGCGGATCTAGATTGTGCCCAGATTCAGCACTTAGAATCAAAATGGTAAAATTGCCCCCCTTGTGTCAGGAAACAGAAGTAGCTTTAAATAATCTTTGTTGGTATTTGTAGCGTTAGAAATAAGACATATCTTTAAGTAAGTTTAAATTTATGTTTTTGTATTTCAAAGGGGTAATGACCTCAGCTTGGATTAGATGCAGGCGTGGTAATGAGGGTTTACGTTGTGAAAGCAAACATGGTTTAAAGGAAAACTAGGCTGTTGCTTAGTGACCAGGGGTAACCCTGGGATAGAAAGAACTTTGTTAGTTGTAAGCTGGTGCCTGAAGAAACTGGACACAGGGAACTGCAGAGAGCAGGAGGGCGATTCTAGAGACTCAAGCGGAGGCCGTTTCGTGGGCTTCCCTTTGGGTGCCACGGCCTCCGCGAGTCACCAGCAGCCGAATGTCCAGCATTGTCAGCTCCGTGCCAGAAATCGGTGCGTATCTGCATAATTTATGTAAATTCTCACTTCTGTGTTTTTTAAATGTCATTAGCGGGCCCAGGACTGAGTTTTCCCCCTCCAAGAATGGTTCACTCCAGCAGGGTTTACAGTAGTTCCCCACCTGCGGAGAGCTGGCGGCCCAACCCCGCTGGAGTGAAGGGGGGAAATCAAGGCCCACCAGAAGGTCACTGCCCAAGGGGCAAAGTGGCAATGCCCGGGGGCACCTTGACACTGCCCACTGGGCATTGGGCAGTGCCAAGGGACGGGGCCTAATGGGGTCAGGGTCTAAAGGGGATGGGGCATCTGGGGGGAGATCCAGCCTTGACAGTCCTCTGCAGTAAAGTGGGGTGGGGTCTCGCTGCCACCCTGCACTCAGGCCGAATGACAGAGGGAGTGAGGCCAGTGATCAGAGCTGACCATCGCGGTGGGGACTTGGGGGAGCGGTAGGGGTTCGGGCCTGTAGTGGGTGCATCAGGGCTGCCGTTGGCGGGGGGGAATGTGAGGGGGTTTGGTCGGGGCTACTATGGTGGGAGGAAGGAATTGGGAGATCGGGGCTGCCGGGGGTGGTGGGGGGGTCGGGGGGGGGGAAAGATTGTGGTGGGGCGGGGGAATGGGGGGGGTTGAGGCTGGCCCGCACATGTTCACAGGGCCAGCGATCGGGCCGTGGTGGGGACGGCGGATCAGCATTGAGAGTTTGTGGGGCTGGCCAGTGATCAGGACTGGCCATTGGGGTGGGGGTGGGGTTTCGGTACTGCAGGGGGGCGTCGGGGCTGCTTGTGGGGTGGGGGGTTGTGGCAACTGTTGTGAGGAAGTAACTGGGAGATTGGGGCTGCAGGGGACAGAGGGGTAGATTGAGGTGGGCCGGTGGCTTGGGTCGTGGCTGGCCCAGACATGTCTGCGGGGCCAGCGGTCGGGCCATGGTGGGGGCGCAGGATCAGCATTGCGGGGTTGCGGTGCTGGCCAGCGATCGAGCTGGCTAGGGATTGGGAGGCCAGCAGTGTGGTCCTACTGCGCATGCTCCAATCTCAGCGCTGACAGATCAGTGCCATGCGCAGTGGCCCGCTCAGCGTTATGCTGCCAGCATCTCGGGTGGGAATCAGCCCTGCCCACTGATTTCTCGTGTGATTTACGCTAATGCACTCTGCAGTGCACAGAGTGTGGGAGATTCATTTTGAAACTCCCGCTGAAAAAACCAGCGGGATTTACTCCAGTTTTTACGTGAATTCGACACTTAGAATTTCTTTGGGAGAATCGCCCTGCAAATTTCCCAAAAAAAAAGAAAGTTCCAAAAAATCCAAGGAGAAATGTCAAAAACAAGATTTCAGGAGGACGGTTAAGTTGAAGGAACAAAGAACAGCAAGTTGAACAAGGCCTGATTAAGAGAATTCAAGTAAAAAGCAGAAAAAGTTATTTGACTTAAAGAGGCAGATGCAAGAACCAGGTTTAAAGTTGGCTAAGTGATAAGCCAGACATCGAAGGTAAATCAAAGGTTTGGTGACATCTTAATACAACCTGTGAAGCAGTGGTGTTCTATTGATATGGCTAGGACTTGAGGGATTGTGTGGAAGTTTGAATGCATGTTGCAATCCAAGGCAGAGGAATATCAAAAGGAGAAATTGAAATCCTAGAGGTGGATCTTTGGTGAAAGCATCTGAGAAAAAGCCTTGTTTGGGGGAATATTCTAAGTATGTTTTTTAAGAGTGTAATTTGGAAATAACTGTGTGGAAGTCAGAATTCCAGTGAGACCAGCTGGATCTCAGTGTGATAAGCATCTGGGGAGATTTGAGGGGAGATCCATGAATTGGCTGGCAACTTCCACTTGGTTTCAGAGTGTGGTGCATCTGACCACAATTGGTCTGTTGGTATACACAGACTGTATACTGACCAAGGACATTAGAGTATAAGATCTATTTTGTAACTTACGTTATGTTTATAAATCTGTACATATCTGTAATGTTACAGCTGGAGTGAAGGAGCATTGCACTGAAGTTAATCTTTTGTTGTTCAATAAATGTTTTACTCTTTTGTTGAAAGGTAATTGGCAGTTCATCCACATCTCTAAATAAAAATAGAGTTACAATCTATCAAGCCAGGGTTCCACTCTGGGACCTGATTGGCCATCAGTTGGAATCGTAACACTTGCCAATTTGGCCCACAGTTCAATTTATTTGATGGTAAAACTCTTATGGCAATATGAAAAGTGTGAGGTGATACATTTTGGGATGACTATCAAGGCATGGGAATATACAATGAACGGTAGGATGCTCGGAAGTACAGAGGACCAGAGGGACCTTAGGGTGCATGTCAATAGATCCCTGAAGGCAACAGGACAGGTAGATAGGTGGTTAACAATATGGATACTTGCCTTTATAAGCCAAGGCTTTGAATATAAGAGCAGGGAGGTTATGATAGAGCTGTATAAAACATTTGTTAGGCCACAGCTAGCGTACTGTTGCCACACTACAGAAAGAAGGAAATTGCACTGGAAAGGGTGCAGAGAAGATTCATCAAGATGTTGCCCGAGCTGGAGCATTTCATTTATGCAGACCATAAGACGTAGGAGCAGAAGTAAGCATCTCAGCCCATTGAGACTGCTCCACCATTCAATGAGATCAGGACTGATCTGACATAATCCTCAACTCCACTTTCCCACCTTATCCCCATAACGCTTGATTCACTTACTGATTAGAAATCCATCTACCTCAACCTTCAACATACTTAATGACCCAACCTCGACAGTCCTCTGCAGTAAAGAATTCCAGATTCTCTACCCTCTGAGAGAAGAAATTCCTCCTCAACCCTGTCTTAAATGGATGACCTCTTACTCTGAGATTATGTCCTCTGCTTCTAGACTCTCCCACAAGGGGTAACAACCTCTCAGCATCGACCCTGTCAAGTCCCCTGAGAATCCTATACATCTCAATAAGATCACCTCTCATTCTTCTAAACTCCAATGAGTACAGGCCCAACCTACTCAACCTTTCCTCATCAGAAAATCCCTCCATAACTCTGTGGCTCTGACATCCTTTATTATAAAGTGCTTCGAAAGACTAGTCATGGCATGAATCAGTTCCAGTCTCCCGGACTACCTGGATCCGCTACAGTTTGCCTATCGCCGCAATCGCTCTTATATTCAAAGCCTTGGCTTATAAAGGCCACAGCAGACGCCACCTCCCTGGCCCTGCACTCAGCCTTGGAACACTTAGATAACAAAGAGCACCTATGTCAGACTCCTATTTATTGACTACAGCTCAGCCTTGAACACAATTGTTCCCACGAAACTCATCTCCAGACTCCGTGGCCTGGGCTTCGGCTCCTCCCTCTGTGACTGGATCCTGAACTTCCTAACTCACAGACCAGGATAGGCAACAACATCTCCTCCATGATCGTCCTCAACACCGATGCCCCACAAGGCTATGTTCTGAGCCCCCTACTATACTCCTTATACATCTATGACTGTGTGGCCAAATTCCCCTCCAACTCAATTTTCAAGTTTGCCGACGACACCACCGTAGTGGGTTGGATCTCAAACAATGACGAGACAGAGTACAGGAATGAGATAGAGAATCTGGTGAACTGGTGCAGCGACAATACTCTCTCCCTCAAAGTCAACAAAACGAAAGAGATTGTCATCGACTCCAGGAAGTGTGAAGGAGAACATGTCCCTGTCTACATCAACAGGGATGAAGTAGAAAGGGTCAGGCACTTCAAGTTTTTAGATGTCCAGATCTCCAACAACCTGTCCTGGTCCTCCCATGCCGACATTATAGTTAAGAAAGCCCACCAATGCCTCTATTTTCTCAGAAGACGAAGGAAATTTGGCATGTCACCTACGACACTCACCAACTTTTACAGATGCTCCATAGAAAGTATTCTTTCTGGTTGTATCACAGCTTGGTGTGACTCCTACTCTGACCATGACCACAAGAAAGTACAAAAGGTTGGGAATGTAGCCCAATCCATCACGCAAACCAGCCTCCTATCCATGGACTTTGTCTCCATTTCCTGCTGCCTCAGCAAAGCAGCCAGCATAATTAAGGACCCCACACATCCCAGACATTCTCTCTTCCAACTTCTTCTGCCGGGAAAAAGTCACAAAAGTCTGAGATCACGTACTGACCGACTCATGAACAGCTCCTTCCCTGCTGCCGTCAGACTTTTGAATGGACCTGCCTTGCATTAAGTTGACCTTTCTCTGCACCCTAGCTATGACTGTAACACTACATTCTGCACTCTCCCCTTTCCTTCTCTATGCATGGTATGCTTTGTCTGTATAGCGCACAAGAAACAATATTTTTCACTGTATACTAATACATGTGACAATAATAAATCAAAATCAAATCTGCCATTTCTAGGTTGCCCATTATTATTTCCCTAGTCCCATATACTAAGGTGTCTATGTTCACTGTGGCCACTCTCTTCCTTTTTATATACTTACAGAAGCTCTTGGTGTCTGTTTTTATATTACTTGCTAGTTTACCCTCATAGTCTATCTTCTCTCTCCATTTTTTTTTGGTCTTTTTTTTGTTGGTTTTTAAAATTTTCCCAATCTTCTGGCTGACCACTAATCTTTGCCACATTGGATGTTTTTTTCAGTTTAATACTATCCTTAGCTTCCTTGGCTAACCATGGTTGATTTATCCCCTTCCTAGAATCCTTCTTTCTCATTGGCATGTACCTTTGTTGTGAGTCATTAACCATTTTCATAAATGTCTGTCATTGCCGATCAACTGTCTTTCCTGCTGAACTCCTTCTTCCGAGTCCACTCCTGCCAACTCTTCCCTCGTTCCTTTATAATTTTCCCTTCTTTAAGTGCAGCACAGTTGCTTCTAACACAAATTTCTCAACTCTCAAACTGAATGCTATCTTCTACAATGCTATGGTCACCATTCCCTAAGCAATCTCTTTACTCTGAGATTGTTTATTAAACCTGCCTCATCACACCAGGGAGGCTGGTTAGGCTGGGATTGTTCTCCTTAAGCAGAGAAGTTTGAGGGGGAGGACCTGAGTGAAGTGTACAAAATTATGATGGACACATAGGGTAGATAGGAAGAAACTTTTCCCCTGAGCAGAGGGTCAATAACCAAGGGGCATAGATTTAAGTCAAGGGGCAAGAGATTTAAAGATGATTTGAGGAATAAACCTTTTCACCCAGAGGGTGGCGGGCATCTGGAACTCACTACCTGAAAGGGGGGCGGAGGCGGGAACCCTCACAAATTTAGATAAGCACTTGAAACACCATAGCATAACAAGTGCTGGAAAATGGGATTAGGATAGGTACTTGATGGTCAACACTGACATGATGGGCCAAAGGGCCTACTACTGTGCTGTAAAACTTTATAACTCAATGTATCTATGAAACTCATTTAGTTTTACAAGAGCTGACAGGTTTTCTAATATATTGACTGGCAATCCACAGGGTGGGAGAGCAGAGCTGTGGACAGAACAAGAAAAGGGGCTGTGACCCAAATAGCTTCAATGTGTGTCCCCATTACCATTACCTGAAGTCTCTTCAAAGTTTGTTGGCGAGAGAATGAGGCAGGCACTAGTGCAATGTGAATGAGCATCGTGAGACACCAGAACAGAGCCAAGACATGGAGGGGGATTGGGGTCAGGCCTATAGGCAGATGCTACGGAACAGATGGCCAAAGACTGAAATATCAGGGCATAGGCAGCTGGAAGTCCAAGTTGCTGTGAGCTAAAAGTAAGCTGCTGTATTCCAAATGCTGGGAAACAGGGAAAGATAATAAGCAGACCAGGACGCAGGGAGAGTGAACCTTGCCAGAAGAAGGCTGGGGCTGAGAGAAGAGGCTGGACTGGTGGCTGGAGGCCAATTAGAAAAAAAAATCAGAGAAGAATTTAAAGCATAGAATTGAAAATATTAAAAATTAGATGTTGGGGTAATTTTAAAAGTAGAATTGATCTAACTTGGCAAGAATTGAAGAGGATGGGGTGTTGGCGGGGGGTGGGATGGGGAGGAGGAGGGTCAGGGGTATAGCGAACCACCCAGGATCAAAATGGGCAGAACTAGGCAACTCAGTCACAACAACTTGTGTTGGATGGACTGAAATATGAAGATAATGGAAAATATGGATTCTTTATTTTGGGTGCATAAGACAGTTATTGTGTCATATTAATGCCAATTAAGCATTATTCTGGTGTTACCAAATATCACAGCTAGTGATAAAATTGTGATAATATGAAGTGCCTACAATCAACAAGTAAGCAATCCTTCAAAATTTCCTATTTTCATTTGATCCCGAAAATTCTGAAGGAAGCACTCTCTACACTTTAAAATAAACATAAACTTGGAGGTCATTCAGCCCATCAAGCCTGCACTGACCCACTTGTTTTATCTCACCCAGGCCCTATCCACATAACCCCACGCATTTACCCCATTAATCCCCCCTACCTTACTCATCTTGGGACACTAAGGGGCAATTTAGCACGGCCAGTCTACCTAACCTGAACATCTTTGGACTGTGGGAGGAAACCGGTGCATCCGGAGGAAACCCGCGCAGACATGGGGAGAAGGCGCAAACTTGACGCAGACAGTCACCCAAGGCCAGAATTGAACCCGGGTCCCTGGCGCTGTGAGACAGCAATGCTAACTATTGTGCTACTGTGCCACCCCTGACAAGGCACTTGTCTTTTGTTCAGTCCTTGTCCCAGTCTTTCAGATTATATAAAACCTTGACTGCAGATGGCCTGCAGATAGTTTGAAGTAGACTATCTCCTTTTTGATAGGATTTGGGAAGTCTTGCTCCAGCTCATTAATCCCGTACATAACACCATGATCGATTAGCTTTTTCACCTGCCTTCTCTTTAATTTATTGGAGCTCGAAAAGGAGATGAGGAACTCCTGAGAGTAAATTCAATTAGGAATCCCAAAGTTGACCAAGCAAGCAACTTTATTCAACAAAGGTTATTCAAGCTGGTGCATCAAACACGCAAGCAGATCTGTATTGATTTTAATGAAAAAAGTTGAAAAGCTGATCAAGGAAAAGACATATCAATACTTATGAATCATTTATTTCTCATTACTTATTGGGAATGCATATACGGTGAATGCTCAGTTCAGACATTGGACCTATTAGTTAAAATTCTTCGGCTGTTCTTCCCAGATGAGGAACATCCCAAACTGTATCAAATCCTATTGTTTCCTTGATGCCTATTAGTGGAGAAACAGCAGTTAACAGATCACTAAAGGCATCACCCTGTCCATTTCAGCTCATTTTCTCAAAGTTGTGCTTTCAGGAATAAAAAAGTTTCTGTAAAGCCACATCCCACCACAAGAACACTTTAGCATCACTTTCCTGGGCCTGCTACCCCACTTCCCACCCCATCCCAGAGCTGCTCTTGGAAGCAATGGTAACACAGGAAGATGCAAGGAAATTTTACTGTCATTGAAGCTGTCTCACTCAACCCCAAGCCCCACCAGCTCCACCAATATTTGCATATGGTGGTTAGGAAAGGAGAAGCCAGCAATGGCCCCACCAGGGAAGATAGGAGGAGTTCTGTTTACAGAGTCTGCATTGCCTGAATTTTCCATGATTCCTGATATTAGACAGAACCATGAAGGCGCATCCAGACTAGGAAATCTGAAGTCTCTTAATCGTCATTGTCTAAACTACGTATATTTTGGCAGGAAGTAAGATTTTGTTATTTTAAAGGGATACAGGTTCCAATCACTTGCCAGGAAATTTCAGTGATCAAGCAACCTCAGTATTACATTGTGCTCCTGTTACTCAGTACAAGCTTTACCTCAATAAAATGCATTTTCCAATAATTTGAGCGAAGTAATTTAGACACCAAGGGGCAATTCATTTAGCATGGCCAATCCACCTAAATTGCACATCTTTGGTCACTAAAGGTCAATTTAGCATAGCCAATCCACCTAACCTGCACATCTTTGGACTGTGGGAGGAAACCGGCACAGACACAGGAAGAACATGCAGACTCCACACAGCTAGTTACCCAAGACCAGAATCGAACCCAGGTCCCAGGCCGCCGTGTCGCCATTACATTGTGAAAATTAATTTTACAACACCTTCAAAACACGGAAAACAAGCTCTCTGTCTTGTGTTTTGTGTATCACATTGTGCCCATCATTTCTTTACAGCTTACAGAAATTGCTTTCACTATAATAATTTGTGCCAATTTTTTAATGGGAATAGTTAGATTGGACATTCTGTATAACAGGGCAGGTTGCCTGGAAAAGGATAAAACTGTTATATTATGTTCTGATAACTATCTCTAATTCCACCACTGCAGACTTGATACCAAATAAGGACATCACCACCAGTGTTTTCCCTCTGTAACCTGCTTCATGGAGAAATAGTACAAAATGTTGCTGCAGTGGAAATGTTTGTTTTAGTTCTGAGTCTTAAAGGTGTTTACCTTTCCTTTAACCAGTCCAGACTGTGCTTCTTTTGAACATTGTGCATTGACACGGCTCCTTATATAAAGTATTTAGATCTTTCTGACAACCTTTTACCAAAGAATTTCCGTTCAGCCATAAATGGTCTCATCTGAGAGGGTTGTGTCTGGTTTCTTTGCCAGTGAAATGTGACTGTTTCCTCAGCTTGAATTGCTCGTGCTGTTTGTAAATGACAACCAGATGTTTTATACTATACACCGATTGTCATGTCTGTATATTTTAGGACTTTCGGGGCTCTTTATAATCCTCCTTGGTCGAAATAATTGACATTTTCCTTGGTCTTGCTTGATTGATTGTGTAGTAAACTTTGTTAATGTCTAATTACTAAAGAGCAGGAAGTCTATTTGAAACCACTAAAATCTCATGGCATATTTACTGTTTAAAAAAAGACAAATGGATATCAACTTTGATTTCAGGAATTTTGCATTCATCTAGAACAAGTATATTTGTATGGGCCCCTACATGTAGGTTCAGGAGCAGTGAAAAAACATATTGCATCTGGAGATTATAATTAGTGCCAGTGTTTTCATCGACCCAATCCACATCAACATAAAAATAACATTTCAACATTTGCAGAAACAAGAGCGAAACCAGAAGCACATTCAGCCAATGTAACTTTATCCTTTGTACTTAACTGCATCGTGAATAATTTTCTGCTGCGAAGCCATGTTTTATATCAAAAAATGATTTTTGAGTTTACTGGCTGGAAGCCTCTAATGTAAAACAAGACTAAAGCCACATTCCAGTGACTTGGGATCACAGTCAAAAATTGCTGCACATTTTCACCACTGTATTTGTCCATTCCTCCTATCTCTCTCCATTTGACTTGCAAATTGAACCCTGTCTGCTGATTTTGAACGCAAGACTGTCTGCAAAGCCGCACCAGAAATAATGGCTTTGAAAGGGGATGAATGGAGCCATCTCCTATCACATGAACAAGACGACCAGACAATCACCTGGCTACACAACTGGGTGGAGAGAAAACCATTAGACATAATCACTTGGACAATGTGGACCGCTCTCAGCAGAATACGGGTATACATGGTCAATGTGGCCACTTGATGTACAAGTGCCACCTCGAAACCTTGCCTGGCTCTGATTGCAGAAACCCTCATCAAACCATGGAACATATGATAACATTTTGGCCCCGACTCAAATTTGAGGTTGGCGTCTTGGAGGAACACAGTGGCGTAGCGATGATGCCATTGGACTAGTGATCAAGAAGCCAAGGCAAAGCTCTGGGAGCATGAGTTCAAATCCCGCCGTGGCAGCTGGTGGAATTCTGAATTCAGTGAATCTGGAAATGAAAACTTAGTAATAGTGACCATGATAACCATCATTGATTATTGTAAAAACCCATCTGGTTCACTAATGTCCTTTATGGAAGGAAAGCTGTCATCCTTACTTGATCTGGTATATGTACCTCAACTCCCACAGCAATGAGGTTGACTCTTAACTGCCCTCTTCGATGGCTCAGCAAACCATTTTAGTTGGACAATTAGGGATGGCAAAAAATACTTACTAGCGACATCCACATCCCACGAAAAGATAAAGAAACAAACTTGCAGGGCATTGGACCAGTTAGGGAATTTCATATTAAAACTGTGGCAATGGCTTCTGATCCTAAAGACATACTGAAGAAGACTAGGATGGGGCCCTGGCTGAGAGAGAGGAATTGCCCGCCATGATCCAATCAAGGTAATTGGAATACACTCGCCATAACCATATTTGGGTCACTGGGCAGTTGAAAGAGAAGCTCATGTGGTAAGACAACCCTATGTGTTTTTAAGCACATGCTTTTTCTGCAGGACAGGACAACAACTGAGATGCTGAAGGAACCTGAATGAATACCTGAGTGGGTTCATTCCCCCTATCTCTCTCCATCTGACTTGCAAGTTGAACCCTGTCTGCTGATTTTGATTATGTAGGTGCTGCAGATGGAGATTTTAAAATGAATTCAACACAGCACTGTTGTCTCCAGAAGAACAGATTTTAGGTGTCTAGATCACCAACAACCTGTCCTGGTCCCCCCCATGCCAACACTATAGTTATGAAAACCCACCAACACCTCTACATTCTCAGAAGACTAAGGAAATTTGGCATGTCCACTACGACTCTCACCAACTTTTACAGATGCACCATAGAAAGCATTCTTTCTGGTTGTATCACAACTTGGTATCACTCCTGCTCTGCCCAAGAGTGCAAGAAACTACAAAGGGTTGTGAAGGAAGCCCAGTCCATCACGCAAAACAGCCTGCTGTCCATTGACTCTGTCTACACTTCCCGCTGCCTTGGAAAAGCAGCCAGCATAATTAAGAATTCCACACACACTGGACATACCCTCTTCCATCTTCTTCCGAATGAAAAGCCTGAGATCATGTACCAACCGACTCAAGAACAGCTTCTTCCCTGTTGCTGTCAGACTTTTGAATGGACTTACCTTGCACTAAGTTGATCTTTCTCTACACCTTAGCAATGACTGTAACACTACACTCTGCACTCTCTCCTTTCCTTCTTTCTGAACAGGATGCTTTGTCTGTATACCGCGCAAAAAAACAATACTTTTCACATGTGACAATAATAAATCAAATCAAAAATCAATCGTCTGTCTACAACTTTAAACTTTCACGACACAGAGTTCAGCCTGAAACAAGCCAAGTCACCAATCTGTAAGAGCCATATACCGCTTTAATTTTACAATACACCAAACTGCTTAATCTATCCTCCCCATTCCGCAATCTATCTGTGTGTGTGTGAACTTTGAGTGTGCGTGTATATGAAACTCAAAGGGCTTTTAAAAATTATTTTACCTCGACTGGGTTAAATACAATAAAAACTTTCCTCTTTTCTTTTTAAAAACTTAAGTCTTTCTGGCCATTACATTCAAAGCACATAAACAGTTAAGCACTCAGAATTAGCAAGTGCATATTTGTTTAATTTTAGAAACTTCTTGTGGTCAAACAAGGAGAGGGAAAAGAGGGGAACCATTTGACTCCTCCTCAGCTAATTGTTACCTTTCGGGGAAGTTTTGGCTGCATTTTGTTTTGGAAAACTATTCATTTTGCTCTGTCATGATACAGTAAGGGCATAGTGTGGCTTTCCACCACAATGACCCCTTCCCTCTGACTCCCAAAAAAAATAATTTTGCTCAGTGAATTGACATTATAATCTATGGTCATTACCAAGAGCTTGTAGTTGAGAACATGCCAGGAGTTGGTACTTGATTGGCGAATAAAGAGTTCCCAGGTGAGAACTGCTTGCTTTGATGATGAAATGGGAAGTCATAGAATCATCGTAGAAACCCTACAGTGCAGAAAGAGGCCATCTGGCCCATCGAGTCTGCACCGACCACAATCCCACCCAGGCCCTACCCCCTTATCCCTACACATTTACCCGCTAATCCCTCTAACCTACGCATCTCAGGACACTAAGGGGCAATTTTAGCATGGCCAATCAACCTAACCCACACATCTTTAGACTGTGGGAGGAAACCGGAGCACCCGGAGGAAACCCATACCCAGACACGAGGAGAATGTGCAAACTCCACACAGACAGTGACCCAAGCCGGGAATCGAACCCAGGTCCCTGGAGCTCTGAAGCAGCAGTGCTAACCACTGTGCTACTGTGCCACCCCTATGTGTGGGGAAAGATGCCTAACTATATAGGATAGACAGACACCCTGCTCAAAAATGCCTGTAATTACTTCAATCAGGCCATTGAGGTTGGCCAATTGGAATATGAACTCCCTGATTAAGGCGTCTACAGATCCAGGCAGTGGGCGATCGAGGGGATTGTCCAACCCGACTGTCTGCCCCTCTGCCGCAGCTATATTCGTGGCCGGGTGTCCCTAGAGAGGGAGCATGCAGTGTCCGAGGGCACAGTTGATGCCTTCCGTGCCCGCTGGGCACAGTAGTTTCCTTTCCGCATTGTTTTTTGTTTCGGGCGGTTCCCCTCCTTTCAGGGAGCTGCCCTTTTTGAGTTGTCCCTAAGTTAATTTGATTTTGTTTATTTGGTTCAACGCAAAAAGATGTCTCTGATTAAGGAGTCAATTGATGGGCCAGTCAGGGAGTCTTTTCCTTGTATTTAACCAGGACTGTCAGTTCCTCTGGCACTCCCGAAGGTAGACTGCTGATTGATAGCACTCTGTGTACTGCTGTTGGAATTGTAAATAAAGGGATTTTGGTGAAGGAACTTCTGCGTCTGAAGTCATATGACAATGTCGCAGCAAGTCTGGCATTGGGAAAGGCAGACAGAATCAACGCAAGGCAGAGCAGCCCAGATCCAGGTAAATGAGAAGTCAGCTGACTTAAAGAAAACTGCTATGTTAGTGCCATGAAATAGCTTCCAATTCTAAGTACCTCGTTGGAGAAGATACGTCACATATAGTCGCTGCACTATCTAGAATTCACCTTGTACCTCCTACCCCAAACATTTATGCAATTTTATCTTGACTCATCCTGTCATGGCTAAAATATTCTATGAAATGTTTTTAAAAGTTCTTATTCCTTTCGTAAAGTTACAAAGCCAATGTGGAGAGTGGAACAGGCAAGCCCAAATCAATCTTCGTGCTTGCTGCAAAAACCTAATTCAAATTTAATCCAATTCATGGTCCCCATAAGAGAGACATACAAGATCCAAGCTGACAAGATAAGGCATTGCACCCATGTTCTATTTATTTATTTATTAGTCCCAAGTAGGCTGACATTAACATTGCAATGAAGTTACTTTGAAAATCCCCTAGTCACCACACTCCAGCGCCTGTTTGGATACACTGAGGGAGAATTTAGCTTGGCCAAAGCACCTAACCAGCACATTTCTGGATTGTGGGAGGAAACCAGAGCACCCGGAGGAAACCCACGCAGACACGAGGAGAACGTGCAAATTCCACACAGACAGTGACCCAAGCTGGGAATTGAATCTGGGTCCCTGTGGCTGTGAGGCAGCAGTGCTAACCTCTGTACCACCGTGCCGCCACCCTCCCACTCTCCTCTCACACGATCTTACCGGCCCACCCCATCCATCGACCAGTGGGTCGAGAAGGTAAGATCGCCCCTAAATGTTGACATCCAAGTTTGCCATCCACACTATGGACTCATTGGAAGAATCTCATTGAACAACAATACTGATGGGTTTGATAGCTTTCTCACACATGCATGCTGGACTATTCATTTTCCATTTGTGTAGCTGGTAGTTGCAATGGCCATATGAAATTCTGATGATTTACAGTGAGCCATATTTAATGTATTATAGAACATAGAACATAGAACATAGAACATTACAGCGCAGAACAGGCCCTTCGGCCCACGATGTTGCACCGACCAGTAAAAAAAAAAACTGTGACCCTCCAACCTAAACCAATTTCTTTTCGTCCATGAACCTATCTACGGATCTCTTAAACGCCCCCAAACTAGGCGCATTTACTACTGATGCTGGCAGGGCATTCCAATCCCTCACCACCCTCTGGGTAAAGAACCTACCCCTGACATCGGTTCTATAACTACCCCCCCTCAATTTAAAGCCATGCCCCCTCGTGCTGGATTTCTCCATCAGAGGAAAAAGGCTATCACTATCCACCCTATCTAAACCTCTAATCATCTTATATGTTTCAATAAGATCCCCTCTTAGCCGCCGCCTTTCCAGCGAAAACAATCCCAAATCCCTCAGCCTCTCCTCATAGGATCTCCCCTCCATACCAGGCAACATCCTGGTAAACCTCCTCTGCACCCTCTCCAAAGCCTCCACATCCTTCCTGTAATGTGGGGACCAGAACTGCACACAGTACTCCAAGTGCGGCCGCACCAGAGTTGTGTACAGTTGCAACATAACGCTACGACTCCTAAATTCAATCCCCCTACCAATAAACGCCAAGACACCATATGCCTTCTTAACAACCTTATCTACTTGATTCCCAACTTTCAGGGATCTATGCACACATACACCTAGATCCCTCTGCTCCTCCACACTATTCAAAGTCCTCCCGTTAGCCCTATACTCAACACATCTGTTATTCCTACCAAAGTGAATTACCTCACACTTCTCCGCATTAAACTCCATCCGCCACCTCTCGGCCCAACTTTGCAACCTGTCTAAGTCTTCCTGCAAACTACGACACCCTTCCTCACTGTCTACCACACCACCGACTTTGGTGTCATCAGCAAATTTGCTAATCCACCCAACTATACCCTCATCCAGATCATTAATAAATATTACAAACAGCAGTGGCCCCAAAACAGATCCCTGAGGTACACCACTTGTAACCGCACTCCATGATGAATATTTACTATCAACCACCACCCTCTGTTTCCTATCCGCTAGCCAATTCCTGATCCAATTTCCTAGATCACCCCCAATCCCATACATCTGCATTTTCTGCAGAAGCCTACCATGGTGAACCTTATCAAACGCCTTACTAAAATCCATATATACCACGTCCACTGCCTTGCCCCCATCCACCTCCTTGGTCACTTTCTCAAAAAACTCAATAAGGTTAGTAAGGCACGACCTACCTGCCACAAAACCATGCTGACTATCACCTATCAATTCATTACTCTCCAAATAACTATAAATCCTATCCCTTATAATTTTTTCCAACATCTTGCCGACAACAGAAGTGAGACTCACCGGTCTATAATTCCCGGGGAAGTCTCTGTTCCCCTTCTTAAACAATGGGACAACATTCGCTAACCTCCAATCTTCTGGTACTATACCAGAGGCCAACGACGACCTGAAGATCAGAGCCAGAGGCTCTGCAATCACTTCTCTTGCCTCCCAGAGAATCCTTGGATAAATCCCATCCGGACCAGGGGATTTATCTATTTTCAGACCCTCCAGAATATCCTGCACATCCTCCTTATCAACTGTAATACTGTCTATTCTACTCCCTTGCAACCCAGTGTCCTCCTCAGCTATATTCATGTCCCCTTGCGTGAACACCGAAGAGAAATATTGGTTCAATGCTTCACCAATCTCCTCCGGTTCCACACATAACTTCCCTCTGCCATCTATAACTGGCCCTAAACTTGCCCTAACCAACCTTCTGTTCTTGACATACCTATAGAACGCCTTAGGATTCTCTTTAACCCTATTATGGTGAAGCCGGATGATCAAGGACCCTGTTCAGGTCCCAGTTCTTGTTGCCAATTGCCCTTATGTGGTTTTGAGAGTTTTGGCCCTGAACCAGAAGGGTTGGATTTAAGGTAGCATCTTGGGAGCTTTTGGAGATCTTCATTAATAGAGATCAGAGTTTTCTGGGGCCTGGTTATATGCTGATTCTCTTCAGAAAGATGACATTGAAATGAGGATGGAGAGGCAGACGGTCAGTGGTGGTTTGAACGTTCTTGTGATGCTTTTTCTGTTATGATTCAGTTGAACGTCGACAAACTTTGTATGCGCTCGTCCTGCCCAAGCTGATGTACAATATTAGGTAAAAAAACAAGAGCCAAGCTGGCTGTCTGCAGAGTGTGAGCTCCCCAGCTGCTCACAGGTAATTTGTGAATTAAATTGCAGGTATTAGTTTTTATTTGGCTGCAGTTTTCATCCAATGTTGACAGTTTATGGGTCTAGGGTCAAGTACCTCTATAAGTTAATGGGATATGAGCAGCACGGTGGCATAGGGGTTAGCACTGCTGTCTCACAGCTCCAGAGACCAGGGTTCGATTCCCGGCTTAGGTCACTGTTTGTGTGGAGTTTGCATGTCCCGTGTCTGTATGCGTTTCCTCCAGGTGCCTCAGTTTCCTCCCACAGTCCAAGGATGTGCGGGTTAGGTGCATTGGCCATGCTATATTGACCTTTAGTGTCCCGGGATGCGTAGGTTGGAGGGATTAGTGGGGTAGATGTGTGGGGTTGCGGGGATAGGGCCTGGGTGGGATTGTTCTCGGTGCAGACTCGATGGACCAAATTGCCTCCTTCTGCACTGTAGGGTTTCTATGGTCTTTGTGCTCTTAGTTCCTTACCACAGAAGGGAGAACTGAAATGTATTTGTGCATACTGCTAACCCACATGAAATAACAACAAACCTTTTCTGAGGATTTGACTGAAGCGGTCACCATTTATAACAGTCCTCAGGCATTTTCAATTGTTCTGCAAGTATGCATTCTGCTGGGCATGTTATTGTGCTTGGACAATTGTCACAAGATCATTCATGTAACATATCTCCATCAGTGGATGTCACTAATATAATATAAAGCAATGGTGTCAAGACTGAACTGCCAGTTATTCAGAAATAAAAGTCTGCTAATCTGCACCATGTTTAAAGTTTTAAAGTTTATTTATTAGTGTCACAAGTAGACTTACATTAACACTGCAATGAAGTTACTGTGTAAGTCCCCTAGTCGCCACACTCTGGTGCCTGTTCGGGTGCACTGAGGGAGAATTTAGCATGGCCAATGCACCTAACCAGCACGTCTTTTGGACTGTGGGAGAAAACCAAAACACCCGGAGTAAACCCACACAGACACAGGGAGAATGTGCAGACTCTGCACAGACAGTGACCCAAGCCGGGAATCGAACCCGGGTCCCTGGTGTTGTGAGGCAGTAGTGCTAACCATGTGCCGCCATGAGACATATATAAAAGTTGTGGTTGGTAAGCATGGCTGTTGGAAGATGCAATGTTGTATTATTGAAAACATTGTTAGCAGAAGACCACCTCTCCATATTATAAATGCTGCAAACACCATTATTTTGAGCCTAAACAGGTGATCAGCTTCTGTGTGAGTTGTGAATGCAATTATTTAGTTACAGGCATTCTGTCCAGATGCAAACCCACATTTCTCCTCAGGGGAGTATTCCTAACGTGTGACATGAGCCTTTGAAGTAATGTCTTATCAAGGAGCTCATACAAAGCGCCCAGCAATGAAATTGGCAGGAATATTTTTGGATTTTCCCAGTTTCAGGATGGTGATGTCTTTTGCAGGTTTTCACAAACTTGGGTATCTGCGAGAGGCTTGGTGATTAATAAATGCACCAATCAACTGCGTGCACCTTGACTACATTTTTCCGGACTTCTGTCATCTGAACTTTCAACTGAATCTTCTTCTAGTAACTGGTGTTTTACACTTGTGCTACTAAACAATTGACAGCTAAGAGGAAAGACTTGGATTTAAGTGGCACTTTTCACACAACCACGAGACATCTAGAAACTCTTCACAGTGAAGGAAGTACTTTTTGAAATGCAGTGACTGTCATAATGTAGGAAACGCAGCAAGTAATCTGTGCTCGGCAAACTCTTCACAAAGAGCAAGATGATAATGATCAGGTCATCTGCTTTTTCTGATGTTGACTGAGGGATAAATATCGGCCAGGAATGACTGCCCTGCTCTTCTTTAAAATGGCGATTTAAAATACGATTGTTTATATTCACCAAAGCAAGCACAGGAGGCTTCAATTTTATGTCTCATCTAAACAATAGCAACTCCAACCATGCTAACACTCCCTCAGTACCGCACTGGAGCCTTGCTTCATTTTGCTCGTGTCCTGGGGTAGGAATTCAACCCAGAATTGTGTGATTCGGTAGCAAGTTTTCTACCAACTGAGCTACAACTGGCATAGCTGCATTGATGCAAATTGGCCGAATGGTGAGGTTTCAGCGCTTGCCGTTATTGAGGAGTATCTCCGACAGCAACCTCAAGTGTCTGCACATGTGCAGTTAAATGGGGAAATCAGGCAGTTGCTGTCTAAGTCAGCCCACTCCTCCAGAGGCTTTGCCCGAATAGAATCTTGCTGAGAGGTTTGGAATTTATGTACAAGAAGCATGTGAAATTGTGGTACTTACCCAATAAAAGCCCACTAAACATGCCAGAAAATGTTAGTGCTTGTCCATTAAAGTGTAAGCATTTTGATTAACAGCATGGCAACTCTTAATTACCGCCAAACAGCCTCTCTGGCACTGAAAATTTACTTTTAAGAATGTTGCACCACATTATTTTTTTACAATTTTAAATTTTAGCTCGAGATTTTAAATAACTAAACAAAAAACTGTGTTTTGCTTTTTCATTCTGTCTCCTTCATCTCTCTCTCTCAATCCCATTTTATGTATCCTCTCTTTATTTTGCTTTCTGTACATAATTTGGCATTTCTACTAAATATTCCAATTTGTACTTCCTAATTTCAATCCTGCAGATCTGATTTTAACTCACTCAAATCCCATTTACTGTCATAGAGTTAAAATCAGACACTGTGGCCGGAATCTTACCACCATTCACGCCGGCAGGATTTTCCCATCCCGCTACAGTGAACGGAGATTTGGCCGGCTGTCAAATTCTCCGACTTTGCTGCAGCGGGAGCATGGTGTGAAGGGCCGGTAAGATTGCGTCCCTTGTGTCTCGGTAAGGATTATTTAACCTGATTGGTTATGGAGACACAGTTAATTTCCCTGCTTGCACAGATCCCCAATCCTCTTTAGTGGGGGTTGGACTGTTTTGAATTTCAGAACAAGTACGACATACAGGGAAACTTCCCACAGGACATATGTGTTCGGGTATAAATGTGATGAAGAATTATGCCATTCATTTGAGGCTGCTTGCAAAATCTGTGCCAAATTGATTCATTAGTAGAAACATTCCACGGTAGGGTTGACAATGATCCCAATTCTTTTTTAGGAGTGGAATTTTGGGACCTGCTGATTTGTTTCACTTCAAATGAGCCAAGTGGCCAAAGGTGTCTTCAGAAAGAAGAATTTGAACAGCTCCAGCTTCATCAGAAGGTAATTAAATTTAGCCTGGATTAGAAAGTGTCTTTCTTTTATTTTAATTGTGTTTTTACATTGAGTTTCATTCCAAAGCACACAGACACACATTTACATACCAGACATCCGAAAGCATTTACAGCCATTGAAGTATTTCTGAAGCATGGGTCACTGCTGTTGTGTAGGAAACAATTTGCAGCCAATTTGCAAGCTCCCACAAAGAGCAAAGTGATAATGACTAGACAATCTCTTTTGGGGATTCGTTCGAGGGATAAGTATTAGCCGGGAAACTGGAGATAACTTCCTTCCTCTTTTTTGGAGTAGTGCCATGGGATCTTTTACCTCACCATGCAGACAATGCCTTGGTTTAATATCTCATCCAAAATATTGCGCCTTTGATCGTGCAGCACTCCCTCAATATTGCACTGGAGTGTTTGGACTGAATTTTTCACCTCAGGTCTAAGAAATTAGACTTGAACCCACAGCCTTCTGAATGAGGGGGAGAGGTGCCGAACCACAGTGAAAAACCAGCTGCAAAAAACGTCACAAAATGAGCAGGTCGTGGCGGCCCCTCTAAACTTAAAAATTGTAACAAAATATATTATTCATAAATCATTCCAACATTCTAGCCGATTGCCACACTTCGATTTTCTCTTGGTTTAAAGCTATCATTCAAATTGGTTGCAAATTGTTTCCTGTAAATTAGTCTGTAAAATTTGACTGTCTGACTTTATTGATATACTGACATAACATTTAAATCTGTTTTCATTTAAACCTGAATTTGTTGCTCCACACAGCCAGCAATAATGTATCATGGTAGCAGCCAGTTTGCATTACAAAGTCTTGACACAAGAATACCAAATTTATTTTACCAACATAAGTGTCCTGTCTCTAGACAGAGGAGTTTAAAGTTTATTTATTAGTGTCACAAGTGGGCTTACATTAACACTGCAATGAAGTTACTGTGAAAATTCCTTAGTCGCCACACTCCGGTGCCTGTTCAGGTACTCTGAGGGAGAATTTAGCATGGCTGATGCAGCTAACCAGCACGTCTTTCAGACTGTGGGAGGAAACTGGAGCACCTGGAGGAAACCCATGCAGACACGGGGAGAACGTGCAGACTCCACACAGACAGTGACCTGAGGCCGGGAATCGAACCCGGGTCCCTGGCGCTGTGAGGTGGCAATGCTAACTACTGTGCCACTGTGCCACCTGATTTGGTTCAAGGTGGTAACTTTGTATAAAACTATTAGATATTCAAGTGGAATTGAAATATGAGTTGGATATTTTTCATGCAAGCAGGTAAACACATTTACGTGAATATAACATTTTTAATATCCAGAAAAGCACCGAAGAGTGCAGTTGCATTCCTGATATGTACTTTTGGCATTTATCAGGATTAAGATTTATCTGCATCATGTGTTTTTAATTCTCATGTCTTCCATCAAATCTTTAGCTCCAATTTTAAAGTGTTGATTGGTCAGGTGCGCTGCAAGTTCGAAACAGGTGGCAAACTCAGGGATTCAGATTTTCATCGTCAGGTTTCACCACTATAAACTTTTCCACCAATGTGCTGGAACCTGACCAGCTTCACTCCCTAGCTGGTGTGTGGGAGTGGGAATGTGGCAGCAAGAGCAAAGTCTGGGCTCAAGTTGGCACAGTGAGTTAGCACTGCTGCCTCACAGTGCGAGAGACGCGGGTTCAAGTCTGGTCACTGTCTCTGTGGAGTTTGCACATTCCCCCCGTGTTTGTGTGGGTTTCCTTCAGGCGCTCCGGTTTCCTCTCTCACCCCAAAGACTTGAGAAAGGATATACTGACACTGGAGGGGGTGCAGAGGAGATTCACTAGGTTGATTCCGGAGTTGAGAGGGTTGGCTTATGAGGAGAGACTGAGTATACTCATTGGAATTCAGAAGACTGAGGGGAGATCTTATAGAAACATATAAGATTATGAAGGGAATAGATAAGATAGAAGCAGGGAAGTTGTTTCCACTGGCTGGTGAAACTAGAATTAGGGGGCATAGCCTCAAAATAAGGGGAAGCAGATTTAGGACTGAACTTCTTCACACAAAGGGTTGTGAATCTGTGGAATTCCCTGCCCAGTGAAGCAGTTGAGGCTACCTCATTGAATGTTTTTAAGGCAAGGATAGATACATTTTTGAACAGTAAAGGAATTAAGGGTTATGGTGAACGGGCGGGTAAGAGGAGCTGATTCCATGAAAAGATCAGCCATGATCTTATTGAATGGTGGAGCAGGCTCGAGGGGCCAGATGGCCTACTCCTGCTCCTTGTTCTTATATGCGGATTAGGTTCATTGACCATGCTGAATTGTCTCTTCGTGTCAGGGAGATTAGCCGGATAAATACATGGGATTACAAGGATAGGGCCTGGGTGGGATTGTTGTCGGTGCAGACTTGGATGGGCTTCTTTCTACGCTGTAGGGAGTTAAGTGATGTTTGGAGCTCTCGACAGAATTGTGGGGTTGCTGTGAAGCCAGCCTGTGGAACGAGAAGTCCAGAACTCTCGTTTGCCCAAATGAGCTTTTTCTCTCCTCCTTAACAATTTCTTACCTGCCTTAATCCTCTTCTGGCCCATGGCCATGGGTGGCATGGTGGGACAGTGGTTAGCACTGGGCGCAGGGTTGGGGGGGAGGAGTTGGGTAAAAAGCTCTTTCAGAGTGTCAGTGCACACTTGATGAGCCAAATGGCCTCCTTCTACTCTGTAGGGATTCTATGGACTCACCATCACCAGGTCTAGCCTAACAGCAAAGCTATCACTGCATATTTAAAGAGGGAACCCACTGCCTTCCTGTGCAAAAGAGCAGATTAACATCGGCACACAGCAGGAAGGCAGTGGGATCAGAGCGAGTAAAAGACTGACCTCATATTGATGGTTGCAGCTGCTATTTTAACACGGTTTGTAAGGCCTCCTGACAATTATCTTTTTCTGTCACCAAGAGAAGCTTTAAATCTCGTGATGCAAAGAACTGGATGTCGTCAGTATTAGTAAATGCCCCATCGAGAATTGAAATGTGAAGGCAGCAACACGCTTGTTAATGATGATGGTGGTTATTTGAAATGTGGCATCTATCTGTATCCAAATTCAATATTCTCTGAAGCTTCCTTTTAACTTTTCAATAACTGGTAACATCGAGGAATTTGGGCCAGCTTGCTGAATTTGCTGAACCAGCTTGTTTAAAAAAAATCAATTCATCCGACTTTTCGTGAAGCTTTAATAAGCCTGAATGTTACATGCAGAAACTATAATGCTGCTCAAATGTTATTCCCACTCAGTTTATTTAACCTCCTTTTCTGCTTTACGAATACAAGAAATAGTTACAGCCTTACAGAGTAATTCATCGTTATATTGAGTGTTTTCGGACATTTCAAAGAGATGTCATCAAGAACTAATTAAATGGAATTTATTCTTCCAATATTCCCATTTCACATATTAACTCGTTTCTACTTCTTTGTTTGAACTTAATTTTCATTTTAAACATATTGAGAGAAATGTATATTTTAATTGATCTGCTATTTTCTCTTTTTACAACAAGTTTCAGCAATAATTCAAAGTAGTTATCCCTTTCATTCAGTTTCTTTCTTTCTGCAGTCTGAAAGTAAGGGTGGCACAGTGGTTAGCACTGCTGCCTCACAGCGCCAGGGACCCGGGTTCGATCCTGACCCTGGGTCACTGTCTGTGTGGAGTTTGCACATTCTCCCCGTGTCTGCGTGGGTTTTCTCCGGGTGCTCCGGTTTGCTCCCACAGTCCGAAAGATGTGCGGGTTAGGTGGAATTGCCATGCTAAATTGTCCCTCAGTGGCAGGAGGAATGGAAGGGTAAATACGTGGGATTACGGGGATAGGGCCTGTTGTCAGTGCAGGCTTGATGGGCTGAATGGCTTCCTTCTGCACTGTAAAGATTCTATGTCTAAAATTATCTTCAAAAAGGTTTCCTCATTTTCAGCCAGTTAAGACTGAGGCCTTCAGGATTAATCTGGTCCTGTTACTGAAGTAGCTAGACCCTTGATGTTTTTTGCAGAGTCACATTGGGTTATTTGATTGTTTCAAACGATAAGTTGACAGCACAGGGAAGTCAACTCGACTCATCTCATTGTTGGCATACCCTAGATCAATTATTGGGTGTGCTTTTTAAGGAATATTTTATTTATTAATTATTTAATAGTAAAGAAAATACTCTTCAGTCGGTGAAAGTAAGTGCACAGGAAGAGCAGGCAGTAAAGAAGGCAAATAGTATGTTGACCTTCATAGCGAGAGGATTCGAGTATAGGAATAGAGATGTTTTACTGCAATTCTAAAGAATCATAGAATACCTACAGTGCAGAAGGAGGCCATTCGGCCCATCAAGCCTGCACCGACAACAATCCCACCCAGGCCCCATCCCCATAACCCCACGTATTTAATCCCCTGACACTAAGGGTCAATTTAGCACGGCCAATCCACCTAATCCACAAATCTTTGGACTGTGGGAGGAAACCAGAGCACCCGGAGGAAACCCATGCAGACACGCAGAGAATGTGCAAACTCCACACAGGCAGTGACCCGAGGCCAGAATTGAACCCGGGTCCCTGGTGCTGTGAAGCGGCAGTGCTAACCACTGTGCTGCCATGCTGCTTTCAATAAAGTCACCTCTCATTCTTTTAAGCTATATTTTGCTGAAAATCTCTCACCACATTCCTGAAATGTTTTGTTGGAAATTTATATAGAACCGTCGGCACAGATGAAAAGTTGGATAATGCAATCCATAACTAAATGAATGTGACTATCAATTGTATAAACCTTAGGGGTGAATGAAGAAAATATATTTTATATTTTTCTTGATAAAAAGTACAACTGATTTATTAAAATGCAATCACTTAATGTAAATTTTATATTAGAACATCTAATTGGCCCTCATCAAATAATCCTGATTGTAGCTCCACACTCCACAGGCTAGTTTCACACAGAATATTATCTGCAGGGTACAAAAATATTGAAAATGTACAACTTGTGTGTTGGTGAGGCCGCACCTGGAGTATTGCGCGCAGCATTGGTGTCCTTATCTGAGGAAGAATGTCCTTGCTATAGAAGGAGTACAGCAAAGGTTTACCAGGTTGTTTCCTGGAATGGCAGGTCTGTTATATGAGGAGAGACTAAGTCAATTAGGATTGTATTCACTGAAATTTAGAAGATAGAAGAGTGAGAGGGGATCTCGTAGAAGCTTATAAAATTCTATCAGAGTTTGACAGGGTAGAATCAGAAAGAATGTTCCCGATTGTGGGGAGTCCAGAACTAGGGGACATAATTTGAGGATAAGGGGTAAACATTTTTGAACTGAGGTGAGGAGAAATTTCTTCATTCAGAGAGTGGTGAATGTGTGGAATTCACTACCACAAAAAGTAGTTGAGGCCAAAACATTGTCTGATTTCAAGAAGAAATTTGATATAGCTCTTGGGGCTAAAGGGATCAAGGAATATGGGGGAAAGCAGAGATCAGGATATTGAATTTGATGATCAGCCCTGATCAGAATGAATGACGGAGCAGGCTCGAAGGGCCAAATGGCCCACTGCTGCTTCTAGTTTCTATGTTTCTATGTTAATAACTTCTTGAACTGATAATAGTTGACGCCATTAAGATTATGGATTTACTTTCAGGTAAATAGAATCCCAGGGCTAGAACATGCACTTTGCAGAAAAGATGGATTTTGTCAGATTATGGATATCGCTCAAAAATTGCCAGGTAAATAACCTTTCTCATGTTAACCTTATTTGTTTGGTTGCATTGTCTTGTTTGAAGTAAGTATACAGACTTTTTAAAGGTTCTTGATCCTCTATTAAAGTACCACATGACAATGTTGGAAATACAGGTCCCTTTAAGAGTAAACCAGAATGAGTTTGCGAACAGGTGGTTCTCATTGAAGACTGTACTTAAGAGCTGGGTTTTGCCAGTACAGGATTGCTTCTGGACAGGGAGAGGATGGAGAACAGAAGAGTGGAAACTGATATTTGTACTGAACTATAATATAAACAATAAAGCAGTTGTGAATTACAGAATGTCTTCCACCGCTTAATTTGGTAAATGGATATCCATCTTTATGACATGGCAGCAGAGGATTGGCCTCAATCCCTTCCGGTGGGAAAATAAAGAAAACAGAAATTAATTCCTCTGTCTAACAAAAGCAAAGTTCCCGATGGTTTTTGAGGTGAAATGGCTGAGTCATGTCGCAGGATCACAAACTATGATTAACCGCCAGTATTTTTAGCACTGGAGCCACACAAACAATGGACGAAGGAGGTGAAGATGTGGTCTTGGATCCTTTCTCCAGCCAAGAGGAAGCATGGTATGGCTTTGGCCTTGGGCGGAATTCTCCAATCTCATCCATACCCACCCCGCTGCCAGTGAGAATGGAGAATTTGGCACTCAACCAAAACTCCATTCACTGCAGCAACGCCAGAGAATCCCAGCGAAGGTCGCAGGTTTCCAGCATTTGTCTTCACCAGAAAGAAGTAAGATTAGAAATAAGGGGTGGGATATCCCCCCCCCCCCCACCTCCTGCGGCGTGTTTTGCAGTGGCGGAAGGTGGCGTGCCACATGCTGATGACAGGATCTTATGGTCCTGCCATTGGCAACAGGGTTTCCCATTAAACGCACCCCTTGCCACTGGGAAACCGGTGGCGGGGGTGCACTATCGGTTGGACCGTAAGATCCCGCCAATATAAACGGCAGCAAGATTTTGGCAAAAGTATTTTCAGAACTGAATGTAACTGGCTTAGATGCTGATGAGGATTATCGATTCTAACACAATTTAGGAACAAAATTTACGAGAAGGATGGCTTATGAGGTGTGGTCAATATTTGATAAATTTAAGAAGATGGGCAGTTAGTCCATGGAAGAATGTGTCATGGATGTTGAGACTTTATATAAGAGACCAAAGACATTTAATCTAGAAATTCCAGCAAGTGTACTTGGTGTTCAAATTATTAGATTGTGCGAGAATTGCACACATCGATAGACTTTTGGTTTTGACAGGTGTTCAGTTTCGTGGTGATGACTCTTTTTTTAACAAATGACTGCTGCTCTATAAAAAAAAATTAGGTGAACCAATTGTTTCCAGCTGCCTTTGTGAGAGAATTTGGAAATCCTGCAGGGGTAATGAGAATGGAGGACTCCACAATTACTGACTCTCAAAATCTCACAGGCGCTCATACAAAGAAAGAATTGCTGGAAGACATTCTGAGGTGGGTTGTACTTTTAATAGATTTCAGAATCAAAGCAAAACATCAGATTTGGACGATAGCTGGCAGCAAATGAATCTTGGAAATACACAGGGAATAATCAAAAGGTGTTTCCGGTGTGACTTTAAGTATCATGATGTCCAAATATCATTTGAAGCAACCGTGAAGCAAATAGTTCTGATGATGAAGGTGGTATAAGGATGAAGGGCAAGAAAATATTGGATTAGTGGCCAAAAACATAAGTTGGCCCATGGGTATATCTTGGATGCCAATTCATTCAATTGTGCTGTACTAGATAGTGGTTGTACCTCAACAGTGTGTGGGGTCAATTGGCTAAACTGTTATTTGGAAACGCTTGACAAAGCTGGTAAAAATAGAGTCAAGGGATATGAAAGCATCATCTGCTTTTGATTCAAAGATGATAATATATTAATGTCTTTAAAGAGAGTGGTCCTGTCATGTGAAGTTGCGGAAATGTGTTGTTTGATATATTGTTATTGCTGAATAAGTCTTCAACTGAAAAAAGCAATGAATGCTTGGGGGATAGGGAGATCTGGGTAGATTCCTCCTGAGGTGGGAAGGTTGTTTTGAAGATCTTTTTAGCCATTTTGACAAAATATTTTTGGAAGTGCAATCCCATTGATATCGAAGCAGTTTTCCTCCAGAGTATGCATACAAAGTGGCAAAAATTAGTGGGAACCTAAAGGAATGGGAAATCTTTAAAGGTCAACAGAAAGTCACGAGAAAAGCTACAATGAAAGGTAAGATGGATTCTGAGAGTAAACAGCTCAGAATATAAAAACAGATAGCAAAAGTTTCCACAAATATATGAAACAAAAAAGAGTGGTGAAAGTAAACATTGGTCCTTTAGAGGATGAGAAAGGGGGATGTAATAACTGGAAATGAGAAAATGGCTGAGGCATTGAACAGGTACTTTGTGTCGGTCTTCACAGTGGAAGACACAAATAATATGCCAAAAATTGATGACAGGAAGGCTATGGCAGGTGAGGAACTAGAAACTATCATTGTCACGAAAGGGGTGGTGTGGGGCAAGTTAATGGGGCTAAAGGTAGACAAGTCTCCTGGTCCTGATGGAATGCATCCCAGGGTACTAAAAGAGATGGCGGGAGAAGTTAGCAAATGCACTAGTGGTAATTTACCAAAATTCACTGGACTCTGGGGTGGTTCCCGCAGATTGGAAAACAGCAAATGTGACGCCACTGATTAAAAAAGGAGAGAGACAAAAGGCAGGTAACTATAGGCCGGTTAGCTTAACTTCTGTAGTAGGGAAAATGCTTGAATCTATCATCAAGGAAGAAATAGCGAGACACCTGGATATAAATTGTCCCATTAGTACGATGCAGCATGGGTTCACGAGGGAAGGTCATGTTTGACTAATTTGGTGGAATTCTTTGAGAACATTACATGTACAGTGGACAATGGGGAACCTGTTGATGTGGTGTATCTGGATTTCCAGAAGGCATTTGACAAAGATTGCTACATAAGACAAAGGTGCACGGTGTTACGGGTAATGTATTAGCATGGATAGAGGATTGGTTAACTAACAGAAAACAAAGAGTGGGGGTAAATGGGTGTTTTTCTGGTTGGCGATTAGTGACTAGTGGTGTGCCTCAGGGATCAGTGTTGGAACCGCAATTGTTTATGATTTACATATATGATTTGGAGTTGGGGATCAAGTGTAGTGTGTCAAAATTCACAGATGACACTAAGATGGGTGGAAGAGCAAAGTGTGCAGAGGATGCTGAAAGTCTGCAAAGGGATATAGATAGTCTAAGCGAGTGGGCGAGGATCTGGCAGATCGAGTACAATGTTGGTAAATGAGAGGTCATCCATTTTGGTAGGAATAACAGCAAAATGGACTATTATTTAAATGGTAAAAAATTGCAGCATGCTGCTGTGCAGAGGGACCTGGGTGTCCTTGTGCAAGAATCTCAAGGAGTTGGTTTGCAGATAATTAAGAAGGCAAATGGAATTTTTTCTTTCATTGCTAGAGAGATGGAGTTTAAAAAGAGCGAGGTTATGTTGCAGCTGTATAAAGTGCTGGTGAGGCCACACCTGGAGTACTGTTTACAATTTTGGTCTCCTTACTTGAGAAAGGATATACTGGCATGGGAGGGGGTGCAGAGGAGATTCATTAGGTTGATTCCAGAGTTGGCTTATGAGGAGTGACTGAGCAGACTGGGGCTATACTCATTGGAATTCAGAAGAATGAGGGGAGATCTTATAGAAACATATAAGATTATGAAAGGAATAGATAAGATAGAAGCAAAGAAGTTGTTTCCACTGGCAGGTGAAACTAGAACTAGAAGGTAACCTCAAAATAAAGGGAAGCAGATTTAGGACTGAGTTGAGGAGGAACTTCTTCACTCAAAGGGTTCTGAATCTGTGGAATTCCCTGCCCAGTGAAGCAGTTGAGGCTACCTCATTGAATGTTTTTAAGACAAGGATAGATCCATTTTTGAACAGTAAAGGAATTAAGGGTTATGGTGAGCGGGCGGGTAAGTGGAGCTGAGTCCACGAAAAGATCAGCCATGATCTTATTGAATGGCGGAGCAGGCTCGAGGGGCCAGAAGGCCTACTCCTTCTCCTAGTTCTTATGTCCTTATGTAACATGCTCAAGCAGGAAGCATTCCTTCAACTTCTGAAAGAAGCTACAGGAATAGAAGGAAGGCTCTGGAAATTGAACAACCATGTCCATAGGTTGAATGAAGCCTCTTGGGTGTGGTACTTTTCAGTCAAGGCAGTTCTGTTAAAGTTAAGGGCCGGAATCTTTACGTCTGTTCATGCCGGCGGGATTTTCTGATCCCGATGCAGTGAACAGAGATTTGGGTGGGCGCCAAGTTCTCCGTCCCTGCTGCAGCGACAGCGGGGTGTGATTGGCCGTTAAGATCATGCTCAAGGTGTTCATAACTGAAGGTGGACCCAGCACTGTAATGGAAAACTCTCGGGCATCTTTATGATGCATGCAAATGACGTTTCTTTACAGGGGAGCACTACTGACGCAAGAGAATGTCATTAATCAAATTAGGAATGGAATTTAAAATTGGCAGTTCAAGCTTCTGGGACTTTCAAATATGTGGGTTTGGAAATTAAACAGGTTGAGTGAGATGTAATTTTACATCAGCAGTCACAATGTCTGTCCCATCACAAATTAATCATACCAGATCTGGACAGAAGATGCGGCTGCTGCCAAGGATGAGATGGAACAGCTGAGGAGTCTCACCAGGCAACCCATTTGGTATGCCGCACAGACAAGAGCAGATGCAAGTTTTCATGTGCTGGAACTTAGTTTTGTCATGACAAAATCTGAAGGTGGAGGACATCTTGAGAACGAATAAAACTTTTAAAAGCATTTAAAAATAGATAAGTGTATGCAACGATTCCCAGCTTCGAGTGATCCCAACAACACAAAATTAATCATTTTTAGTGATGCCTCACATGCAAACCTTGGCAATGGATTTTCCAGTGCTGGAGGATTTGCAATATTTCTTGTGGGAGAGAATGGGAGAAGTTGCCCCCTTGTCATGGAAGGTAAAGAAAATGAGAGTGGTGAAAAGCACATTAATCACTGAAACTCTTGTTCTCGTTGATGCCATTGGCAATGGCGTTCTATTTGTCCAAGATCTTGGAGGAAATGTTGTATAAAAGAAGAGATTAACAGAACGATACCTGTATGATGTTATACAGATAACCAATCGTTGTGAGATAATGTGCATTCTACAAGATGCATGAATCAAAAAAGGCTTAGGATAGACATAGCCACTTTAAAGCAGATATCGGAGTGGAGAAAATACTCTAAGTTAAGGTGGGTAAATATTAATCATCAACTATCGGATTGTTTGACTAAGAGGAATGCCTCTACAGAAAAGCTGTTGAAGGTTCTAGGAAAAGGAAGTCTCACTATGTAACAATGTGGAATCTGAAAATATGTTTAATCCCCATTTTTATATCTAGGTACCTTTGTCTAAATGTAACTTTTTCCCCTCTTATTAAGAAAAGGAAATGCAGGTCCCTTTAAGAGTGAACCAGAACCAGCTTCAGAGTGAGTTGACAGTGATTGTTTCTCATTGACGTCTGTACTTAAGAGTTGGGTGTCCCCCACTAGGAGAGTTCCTTCTGGACAACGTGAGCATGCAGAAGGGGAGAGGGGTATTTGTGCTGAATGCTAGGGGAGAGGGGTATTTGTACTGAATGCTAGTTGAATAATAATAATAAAACAGTTGTGAATCACGGAATGTCTTCTGTTGTCTGAAATGGAAAATGGGTATCCACCCGTGAGACACTATGTTATTTTTAATAATGAACTGCGTATTGTTATTACATTATACATTGAAGTTTGTCATAGCCAATAATCCTTCAGCAATGCTGACATCACACATCAATTGTCTTTGTTCTCAGGAAAGGGTCTCCTTCTGAAATGGCAATATGTACGTGCTGTGGCAGCTTTACTTTGAAGTGTATAATATGATCTGAAAACCTTTGTGAGTTTGCACCGTAATTGCTCTGATCATCCACTATTCTCCATTTAAAAATGTAGGGGCTTCCCAATTATACTGGATGATCTCCTTCTAGCGGACGATCTCAATTGGTGAATAATTGAGTTGTGGCCCCTGGTCCATAAAAGATACACTGCATTCCTGACAGACATGAGCTGGCAACACAGCTGTGAAAAGAATTTCAACAAAAGCAGCCACCTGACTGACCTCAAATGATTTTGTGCACTGTGCTTTATGCTGAGTAGATTCTATATAACTCAGCAAAAAAAAAGCTTGACCTGAACTATTCCAAACCCCCGACCAGACCTGACTGGTGCACACAGAAGATTAATCACAGATCATTTAAAACCTGACCCAAAGTTGTAACCAGCTGTTGCAAGTTGCATTACAATAAAACACCCACTCCTGTCCGTCTAGTTCATAGGCAATTGCGAGTGCGGATGTTGTGAGCGCAGGCAGTTGGGACTCCGTTGTAATTATTTTTTGACGGTATTAAACTGTGTAGCATTTGTGACTCACTTCCCTCAAAGAATTATTTTAATACTTCTGGGAGATTGTTTTATGGACCTTTGAAATATACTGGGGAACTGTGAAGCAATTTAAAAACAACACATAAATCAAATGCAGCTATTTTTATACCAGCCCTATAACTTGTTGCAGGAACAGCATCCATTCACAGTCCAGTTCTTCATTCAGGGCCTGGAATTAATTGTACAATATAAACGGAATATATTCTATCCATATATTTGGTTAATCTTTTTTACTGATGGAATAATTTAATATTTTGCCCAGAATACAGATTGCCTTCTGCATGTCATCACAAAGGACTTCTGTTGCTGTAACAATGTACCGAACCAGTTTTAAAAATTATGGTTCTTTTCATTTAGTCTGTACAGTTTCCAATTCCAATTCTCTTCCCGCACTAGTAGGGGAAGCAATGATCTCGTGCTATTATCAAACACTAGTCTATTAATCCATAAACTTTGTTAATATTCGAGGGACCCAGGTTTGAATCCCGCCATGGCAGATGGTGGAATTTGAATTCAATAAAAAAAATCTGGAATTAATGAAACCATTGCTGATGGTTCACTAATGTCCTTTAGGGAAGGAAATCTGCCGTCATTTCCCGGCTTGGCTTGCTGTGCTCTGGAGTCACATGTAATGTGGTTGACTCTCAACTACCCTCCAAGGGCAATTACTGATGGGCAATAAATGCGAGCCAGCCAGCCACATCCATGTCCCATGAATTAATTTTTTAAAAACCTAGATAGCAATTCTCAGAACAGGTCATTAGTTGGCAAGACCTTATAGCTTGAAGGGCGTCACTCCACATCAAACATGACTGACCAGGAGACTCTCCTACGCTTACCACCAACCATTGGTGTGTTTGGAAGGATTTGCAGGTTGACACTCAGCCTGTTTGGCCACATTATGAATGCACCTTCCTTGGCCATCAATTTCTTGGATGGGACTCATAGTATTAACATTAACTAGGCAATTTTACACAGAGAATAGAAATGGAGAGTGTAAGAATGGAAATGTAACATCAGGGAGATCAGTTTGGAATTATGGATGAGCTACATCTTTGGGGGGAATGTAGGTGGCCAAATGTGCTTGAAATCATCAACACGGTTATGCAGGGTTTCATTGCAAAACCCAACAATTATCCAACAGATTCATCAGGTGAAATGAAGGAGCAGCGCTCCGAAAGCTCGTGATTCCAAATAAATCTGTTGGACTTTAACCTGTTTTTGTGAGACTTCTCACTCTCTCTGGATGACAGCATTCATGCTTCCATCACTGCCTCTTGAACAATGCCCCTGTTATTGACTCAGTCAGCAGCTCAAAGTTCTGTGGTCCATTCTGAAGGCCCAGAACTCTGGCCAGTTGGAAGGCCGCCTGCAGACTCTGTGAAAGTAGGACATATCTCTTTAACCTGTGCTTAACACTCTCTCCACTCACATTGCCTCTACCTTTAAGACTTGATAACCTGTAAAGACTCGCATTCCAACCATTATTTTGTAAATTGAGTTTGTGTCTTTATATGCCCTGTTTGTGAACAGAACTCCCACTCACCTGACGAAGGGGCAGCGCTCCGAAAGCTACTGGCTTTTGCTACCAAATAAACCTGTTGGACTTTAACCTGGTGTTGTGAGACTTCTTAAAGTAGCAATCTGCCATCAACCATGCTGCAGTCACTGGGATACTGCATTGCGTAGGGATGCTAGGCCAGGAACAGGCACCTAGAAGTCAGGCACGAAGGGTAGTTCAGTTTTTATGTGTTATTGGGTGGATTGTTGGATAAAATTGTTCTGCAAAGGTTTTGAATTGTGCAATTGTGTCTTCATAAGGGAGTCTCAGCAGGCCTCTTGGACAGCAGATGAATATGCTGTCTTGTTACTTAAATCAGAGGTACCTATATATCTGAACATTTACTGGCCTCTATGGATAACCTCAGCCAGTACAGGAATTGAACCAGTGCTATTGGCGTCACTCCATATCACAAATCAGCCATCCAACCAACTGAGCTAACTGACCCTCTAACAAATCTGGAACAAAGGGATCCTGCAACCCCCCTCTCCGTCTATCCTGCCTCCTGAGATGGCCTCCATATTGTTACAATTATGAGGTTTTATAAGAGTATGTTTTGGGACAGTGTCTTTAACTGGGGTAAAATGAAGGGGATCATGTGACGTATTTTGAAGGCCTGAGGAGGCTGTTAAAGATCAAACAAAAGCCCGTCTTATTTTGCTGGAAAGCTCTCCTACTTCTGCATCCACCCACAGTTCCCAACTTCACCTCCCGGTCATGTTATAGAGCACGAGGGATGGCAATTATGCCCCCCCCCCCTCCCCCACCCCATAACTTCAACAGACTTTAATATACAAGGCAGGAAACTCCTCTAACTTTGCTGTTGTGATGCAGGAATGCTCCCTTCCAAGGCCAGCAAGTCATTAAAACTCCTTTAAGATTACATCATATTACTTTCACAAAGTTTACATGAGCAATCATTAGTTAAAAACACCTCAGCTACATTGGATATCGGGCTCTCTGAATTGCACTTGTGAGTGGTGGCATGAGGAGTTGAGTGAGTGCAAGTTCAGCAGTGAGTGATGAGACACTGGACTGTACGCAGTTGAAGTTTGCTGAAATGCATCAATCAGTTTGAGAAGCTGTTTGATGTCCTTATCTGCCTATTGTCAAAGCTTCCAACGTATGCATGGCACGCTCACTGCGGCCCCTGTTCCAAGCTGTGATCTGCATGTTTGGAGTTTTGCAACAAATTGAAAAAAACTGGTGTTCAATTTATATCCCGGTTATTTCTACGTGCATGACTTAATCATGGAGTTAAACCATGTCTCTATGTCCTGTTAAGAAAAACTCTCTTGATACGTGAGACTCTAAGCGGTCACATATATTTCACCATAAATGTCTTGTTAGGTCATGTTTGTGAACTTGAAACTAAATGACCAGCTCTGAAGAGCAAACACTTGTGTTATTTCACTTGTAGTATAAAGAGAGTATTCAGTGCGCTACACACAGTATAAATATCCATTATGCTATTGTGGAATATCGTTTCACCCCATTCAGAAGAAAGATCTTCAGAACTCACTCATAACGTTATCATTCATGAATTATGTGGTTTCTAACTCATGAAATAGCTGGGTGGGAAGTCAATCTGTTAGTTCTATAGCAATGAGACAGCAGCAGAATGCAATTAGCTCTACCGTGCATCCTGAATTAGGATACAGCTTGTGGTAACATCCTGGGATCACTGTGAAGTTGTAATCCATCTTTGAAGTTTAAAAATACATGGGTGTCATTTGGTTATCGTTCATTTGGTGTATTTTTAAGAGTTGATCATTCAATTTAAAACTTACAAAAATAGCACAGTAATGATTAAAGGTCAAATAACAGTCTTTATTTCCAGAGTTTCAGTTGTCTAAAAGTTTATCTTTAGATTATATGTAAGTCTTATTTTGGACGTTGAGATGTGGCTTTGCCTATGTCCAGTTATACACTAAAGTCTCTCATTCCAGGATCTGCCTGTAACATTGATCAAGTTTAATATTCCGATTATAAAAATTGCGGTTTAAAACAGCAACCTATAGAAATTTCAATTGCAGGATTTGGTGTGGAAACCTCTGGCTACCTCAGGGTCAGATTCATTGGCCGGAATTCTCAGGTCGCTCATGCCCCACCATTGCTGCAAGCGAGGTCGGAGAATTTGGCGCTCAGCCAAATCACCGTTCACTGCAGCAGGACCAGAAAATTCCGCTGGTGTGAACAGCCAGATGATTCCCACACTTTGGGGTGGTACAGTGGCACAGTGGTTAGCACTGCTGCCTCACAGCGCTAAGTCCCCGGGTTCAATTCCAGCCTCGGATCACTGTCTGTGTGGAGTTTGTACATTCTCCTCGTGTGCGCATGGGTTTCCTCCGGGTGCGCATGGGTTTCCTCCGGGTGCTCCGGTTTCCTCCCACAGTCCAAAGATGTGCGGGTTAGGTGGATTGGTCATGCTAAATTGACCCTAGTGTCAGGGGATTAGCAGGGTAAATATGTGGGGTTACGGGAATAGGGCCTAGGTGTGATTGTGGTTGGTGCAGACTCGATGGGCCGAATGGCCTCCTTCTGCACTGTAGGGTTTCTATGATTCTTTATCTCTGTCATTCAGCTGTCATGTGCCAACAATCTGACATTATGAACCAAAATATATAATGACTTAAGTGAATGTATAATCTCATTATGATTTGATAGAAATGAATATGGAGAGGCCACAGCTTAGTGGGATTATCCCTAGACTATTAATCCAGAAACTCAACTAATGTTCTAGAGACCTAGGTTCGAATCCTGCCACAGCAAATGGTGGAATTTAAATTCAATAAAAATGATCAGGAATTAGGAATCTACTGATGACCATGAAACCATTGTCAATTGTTGGAAAAACCCATCTAGTTCACAAATGTCCTTTTAGGGAAGGAAATCTGCCACCTTTACTTGGCCTGGCCTATATGTGACTCCAGAGCCACAGCAATATGGTTGACTCTCAACTGCCCTCGGGCAACTAGGGATGGGCAACAAATGCTGGCCAACCAGCAACACCCACGTCCCACGAATGAATAAAAATATATATAAAGTAAAGAGATGGAGCAGGGGGATGGGATTGTGGCTCAAACTGGTTAAGGTTCCCCAAAAGAATATAAAATAACACTTTAAATTTGTACTTAAATTGAATCATAAATTCACGTCAAGTTTTTTGGCTTTTGCTGTAACATATATTTTACTCACCTATCATTATCTTTATGTGCGCTGTGCCTGAAGACAGGTCCTTGCATTATAATCTTCCCCATGTCTGTCATTTTCCAACAGCTTCCTTCAATTTTCAAGCCACATTCAGCATTGATATTCCTTCCACTTCCTGGATTCCCTTGAAATCTTTCCCCTGCAATGCCTCTTACTGGTCTGTTTCCTCTTAAGATCTGTCCTGCTTAGCTCTCATTACCTTTTCCGAATTACATTCAGCAAATTTCTTTGTTCGCTCCTCTCAGCACTTCATCAGTTGTTACTTTCTCTGTCAAACCAGGCCTTTCTCTTCTCTTCCAATCCCACATTTCGAAGCTTTTTAGCAAGTTGGTCTCCTCTTTTTGTAAGGTCCAAGCCTCAAAGTTCCATGAAAAACAACACTCCAAATCTAACTCATCGCTTCTGGTTACCAACTATATTTCAATATTAAGCACAGCCTTTCCCACTGCTATCCTTGTTCTTATTTATTTATTCATCTTCCATCTGCAGATATTATATTTCCTAAATACTTGAATTCTTGCCCCGTTCTAATTTTTCATTTTATGATTATTTCTTGTTAATTTTGAGACACTTTGATTTTGCCAATATTCACTCTTATTCTAAAGTTCCTAGCTGCTGTTACTAGTCATGGAATCATAGAATCCCCACAGTACAGAAGGAGGCCATTCGGCCCATCAATTCTGTACTGACCACAGTCCCACCCAGGCCCTATTCCCGTAGCCCCACACATTTACCCTGCTAACCCCCCCTGACTCTAGGGTCAATTCTAGCTTGGCCAATCAACTTAACCCGCACATATTTGGACTGTAGGAGGAAACTGGAGGAATCCTACGCAGAAACGGGAAGAAAGTACAAACTCCACATAGACAGTGACCAAGGCTGGAATTGAACCTTGGTCCCTGGCACTGTGAAGCAGCAGTGCTAACCACTGTGCCACCATCTGTCTACTAGTTCTTGTTACTCCTCTTCTGTGCCTGCTACAAGTACTTGTTATCTGCAAATCTAATTGGTCTTATCATTTGTGACCTCACCCCCGATATCTTAATGCCAGATTCTGTGTCTTTGATCCATCTTAGTATGCCAATTGCTTCGCTCATCCATTTCCCTCCCTGGAATTCAGAACGGAAGAGCATAAGAATTGGAGCAGGATTAAGTATTCCACCCTTTGAACCTGCTTTGCCATTCAAGAAGATTGTGGTTGACCTGATTGTGGCCTTAATTCCAATTTTATGCCTGCACCCCCATCAACCATTGCCAATCAAAATAATTGTCAATTAAGATTCATTATGTATGCTTGGCTGAGAGCCCAGACTCCCATGTAATGACCACCTTTGTTGATACCGGTGCAGAGAAGGGAAAACTTTGCTTAATTGGCAACTTTATGATGTTGTAAAAAGCAATTTTTCTTTGACCAATGGCTCAAGTATTTATTTGCAGAGGATAAAGCGGAATCAAGTACTTGTAGCTTCTGTTTTTGGTTGATATAGGGTTGTAGCAACAGTAGTTATTTTTAAAGGAAATTATGAATGGGTTTTTAAGCAATTCTGCACATGCCATTGTTACTAGTTGTCCATTCGTTCTTTACTGAGTATAATGAGTGTTTGGGCAGCAAATGCCATGAATGGAGAGGGAAGATATGAACAGTTATGGAGTTGGTTGGAAATTCATGGGTTGGCATGGAGGGAGATTGTTGAATGGGTGGGACATTGAGGGGGTGTGAGTGGTGAGGGCTTGAATATCTAAAATATAAGCAAACAACTGGACTGCCTCTGATCTGCTTCTGGGGGCCGATGGGCCTGACTTTATCCTACCCTAACTCGGCAGAGTGAAAAGTGGGTCTGAATGGAGCCCTTTCTATCAAGGTATGCCTGCTGGGTTAGGGGGTTTCCTGATTCAAGCTACACACTTTGGCAGCAAAATCCAGGTGATTCATATACAAGGGCACCCGGGTCCCTTCGTATTGCAGCATTCTGCACTGGTCATCCCCAGTGTAGATCCGTGCCTCCCCACCTATGGTCTTTGTTTCAATTATTACCACAACCCTCAATGCATGGCCATTCAGACTAATTGTACAAACATCAAAACATTGACATGCCTTTGGCTTCTGTCTTGGGTTGATCATTATTTTCTACATGAAGTCCTCTGGCCATGCTCTTGATAAATAAATATCTTTGCACACACAGTTTAGAGAGCATTGTTACATTCCTTCTACGTTTTTAATCAGCTCTATAGTTCTTTCATCTATTCCAGCTGCTTTTTCATTTTTTATATCTCATTTATCACTGCTCTTCTTTCAGCCTTTAGCATTTCTGGTTCAATGAAATTGATGTCAACATGTCAACACCGTTCCTCTAGCTCAATCATTTCAGTTTTTCATTTTTCCCACATACTTCTTCAATATGTTCCTTCCATCTGTTCCTTATTTCATCAGGATTTGTTAATAAAAAACTCTCTATTGCTGTTCAATTTATTCATTTATGCTGAGTGTCACTAATCTCCTTTGCTTTTATATACATAAGGGCCAACTTTCTGAGCTGATCCAATTCTTAACATACATCACATCTAATCTCTTAACCATCGTTCTTTTGCTTTTACTGTTTCTTTTTGTAACTTGTTAACTAAGGGTCTGTACTTCAGCTTTCCTCCTTGCCTGTCTTTCCGAGCTAGTGCTCTGTTAACTTTCTTTACAATTCTTCATTTAGCCTCTGCAGATTTCACCATTTTCTGCGCACTCCTCCTTGGGTGACCTCTGCAATTGTCTAATAGATTTGAGGTTCTCTCAACTTGCTTGGATGAGAGGGTGGATGAGCTACCTGATCGTGACACCATGGTCCAGGAAGCCATTCAAGCAGGAGGAGAAAAAGGAATGAAGTGATGAAGGAGATAGTATGGTGAGGGAGATTGACACTATTCTCTACAGCAAAGAGCAGGAGTCCAGATGGCTGTGTTGCCTACCCAGTGCTAGGATATCTGCTCAGGGCTGAAGAGGAACTTGTAGTGGGAGGGGGAGAATCCAGTGGTGGTGGTCCACATAGGTGTCAATGACATAGATAGAACTAGAAAAGAGGTTCTGCATAGAGAGTATGAGGAACTAGGCACTAAATTGAAAAGCATAACCTCAATGGTTATAATCTCTGGATTATTACCTGGGACACATACAATTGGCATAGGGTACATAAAATTAGAGGGATGATCAAAGACTGGTATTGGAGAAGTGGATTCCAACACCCCTCCTTTTGTGGGGCACTAGCGTCAGTATTGTGAAGCATGGGGGCTGCACCATTGAAACAGTCTATGCCTGAACTATGCTGTGACCAGTCTTCTTGCGATCCACATAGCTAGGGATCGTCCTTACAGAACAAAGATGAGGAGAATTTTTTCCTCCCAGAGGTTTGTGGGACTTTGGAACTCTTTACCTCAGAAGGCGGTGGAAGTGGGATCTTTGAATATTTGCAAGGTGGAGATAAGTAGATTCTTGATGGGAAAGGGAATCAAAAGTTATTGGAGGTTGATGGGGAATGTGGAACTCACCCCAAACAGAATAGCCAAGATCTTATTGAATGGTGGAGAAGGCTCAGTAGGCCGAATGGCCTACTTCCGCTCCTGTTTCTATGTTCCTAAAAACATCAGGACTCTGCAATAAAAACTTGTGAAGTGGCCACAACATACGTAAACTGAAATTTTCCAATCACCAGCAATAACGGAGTTGCATTTTTCTCGGAAAACCTCCAATTTTATAGTCTCATTATCTTTAGTACCTGTTAATATGACTGGCTTTAGTAACACTGCTAAATGGTAGTTCACTCTGTAATTTGTGCAATATTTCTGTTACGCGTACAGTGGACAGTAGAGTGGCACTGTGGTTAGCATTGCTGCCTCACAGCGCCAGGGACCCTGATTCGAATCCTGGCTCAGGTCAGCTTCTGTGCGGAGTCTGCACATTCTCCCCAAGTCTGCGTGGGTTTCCTCCGGGCGCTCTGAGTTTCCTCCCACAGTCTGAAAGACGTGCTGGTTGGGTGCATTGGCCATGCTAAATTCTCTCTGTGTACCCGAACAGGCACCGTAGTGTGGCGACTAGGAGATTTTCACAGTAACTTCATTGCAGTGTTAATGTAAGCTTACTTTTGATTCTAATAAAGAATAAATAAATTTCGAACAGTATTTTTTAAACTCTTTTTTTTTGTGGACAACCTTGTTATGATTCAGGCCAACCTTTGAAGATTTGTTTTAGATTACAGTGCGTAGGAAAGCAAAATAATATTCCTGGTCAGCAGGCAGCGAGTATCTCCTTTCAAAGTTTCAGATTTTGTAGGACAAAGAAAGGCCATAAATGTCTCCTTTGTTGACCAGCTTATGTTGCGCTGGAAATTTGCCATACTTATGCTGATGAATTTGCTAAACTGAATACAAATGTACTTGTGAGCAGAAAGTTAACAAATTGCTGTTGATGATCAAGTAGTTTGCCTCAATATAAAAACAATACTGTTTCTAATTCAGGATAGCTGCAGTAATGTTGGATGCGCCTGATAAAATGGTTCCAAAAGAAACACAATTTATGCATTGTCTTCCAGTTCTTCAACCGCTGGTTCTTCCACCCTTGTGCTTCGACCGTTACATAGAACTGAAAACTACCAGCAACAGGATAAAGGTGGAAAGCTCAATCTCTCCTCTGAAGCTTGAAGATCCAGACAATGAAAGTGGGGTGAAACAGTAAGATAAACGCAAAGAATAGCAACAATATTTTGGCCTTGTAAATAATGCTTCTTTGAGGCATGATCCTTTTCATGTACTTTTATTCAGAACATAATGAATGTTCTAACCTTTAAAGGTTCCACCATTTGTGAAATGGGGGGCCAGGCAAACAGCAGCTTCTGTGAGCAATAATTTTGAAGCAAAAACTGAAGATGCTTTAAATTCTCAGCAAATCAGACAGTATCTGTGGAGAGTGAAACAATGTTAACATTTTAGGTAATGAACTTTCATCAGAACTGATAAAGAGCACCATTTGATCCCAGGAGGTGGGCCTTAATGCAAGAAATAGTTACACAACTTCTTCCAATAAGGAAAGGTCCTCGATCCGCATGATCCCTTGTATTGCTAAATTGAAATAGCTCTGATGATCCCCCTGGTGCAAAAAAGTTGCAATTCTTTTTATTCATTTGTGGGACGTGGGCATCACTGGCTTGCCAGCATTTATTTCCCATCTGCAGTTGCCCTTGAGAAGGTGGTGGTGAGCTGCCTTCTTGAAACGCTGTTATAACTGAATGGCTTAATAGGCCATTTCAGAGGGCAGTTGAGAGTCAACCACATTGCTATAGCTCTGAAGTCACATGTAGGCCAGACCAGGTAAGGACGGCAGATTTCCTTCCCTAAAGGACATTAGTGAACCAGATGGGCTCTTCAGCCTCCCCTTAAATGTATCCAAACTATTCATTCCAGCTGCTCCCTGCAGGAGAGAGTTCCACATTCACACCCTTTCTTCTGAAATCACTATTTAGTTTCTTAGTGCAACGTAGGTTTACCAGAATGATATTTGGACTCCACAGGTTAAATTGAAGAGGTTATTACTCAAACTAGGATTGTTTTCCCTGGACTTTATGAAGATAAGAGTGATTTGATCAACATTTTCAAGATATTAAAGGGAAGAAAAAGTGTAGAAAGAGAAAAAGTATTTCCAATGGCTGGAGAGTCTAGGACAACAGGACACTGCCCAAAAATAAATCCCAGTTCTTTCTGGAATGAAATTAGGAAACACTCCTGTACACAAAGCAATGTACAAGTTTGGAGCTCTCTTCCACAAATGACAATGTGGTAGATCAATTGCAAAATATAGACTGATAGGTTTTTGTGAACAGAAGTTATTAAGGATACAGGGCAAAAGTCAGCATATGAGTTTGGTCACACATGGAGTTGGGCCTTCGTCACATAATGAATGGTCAATTAGATTTGAGCGACTAAAGGGTCTTCTCCTATTTTAGATCCTATCTCACGCTTAACCCTGCTGAAAATAATTTGTCAATTACATACCCATTCTTCACGTTTTCCAATGCATTATTGCAAAGTGTGGCAGTCCTCCTCGGAGTGGCTAACCACCCCAAATGGAGGGGCATCTGCAAATTTACAACTTGTATTTATGATTCTAAACAATTAATATAAATTGTGAACAACAATACAATGGTCACAGTACTGATCTTTTTGGGACCCTACTTTCCACCTTCTGCCACTGTGGTTGGTACCTTTTTACTCCTGCTCTTTGCTTTCTGTTTTGTAGCCAGCGAGTTATCTGTTCCACTACCAGTCCCCAGATTCTGCATGTTGTGACTTTCATCATTACTCTAATAGGTTGTAACTTATTGAAGGCCTTTTGGAAATCTAGATTCATTCCATCTCTGCTCCTTCAATGAAATAGGTCTTGCAATACTTTCCCTTTTGAAATTCATTTTGACTATACGTTATTATATTTTTGGTGAAGGGTGATCCAGTCTCTGTTCTCTCTCCGCAGATGCTGTCAGACCAGCTGAGGTTTTCTGTTTTTGTGTTGATTATATTTTTGGTTTCTAGATTTCTTTTCTATTTTCTCCTTTAGTAGAGATTCCATTATTTTTCCTACTACTAATGTTAAGCTGAGTGGCTAATTGTTCCCTGGACAAGTTCTATGTCTGTTCTTTGACACGTGTATAATGTTAGAAATACAATGCATTTTTTCTAATTAATTATTAACTATGTATAATAGCATCACTGCTATCGCTTTCTAAGATGCGTTGAAAATATGAACCGTTAACTTCAACTGGTGTGAAAATTAGAAGATGTCATTTTGATTGCGATATATTTTTGCAGCATAATTAAGGAAACTTTATGCAGAACCTTACTGTCCGTTACCTGATCAGGCCATGGTTTATGGAAGACACTTGTGCCAACATTTTCCAATGCCCAATGTTGCAAATCCTACTTTACGTGTAGAGATTGTCAAAATAATCTTAAGAATATAAGAGCATAAGAAATAGGAGCAGGAGTAGGCCATCTAGCCCCTCGAGCCTGCCCCGCCATTCAACAAGATCATGGCTGATCTGAAGCGAATCAGTTCCACTTACCCGCCTGTTCCCCACATCCCTTAATTCCCTTATTGATCAGAAATCTATCTACCTGTGATTTAAACATATTCAACGAGGAAGCCTCCACCACTTCAATGGGCAGAGAATTCCAGAAATTCACTACCCTCTGAGAGAAGAAGTTCCCCCTCAACTCTGTTCTGAACCGGCCCCCACTTATTTTGAGGCTGTGCCCTCTAGTTCTGGTTTCCCTTCTAAGTGGAAAGAATCTCTCTACCTCTACCCTATCCAATCTCTTCATTATCTTGTATGTCTCTATAAGATCACCCCTCAGCCTTCTAAACTCCAACAAGTACAGACCCAATCTGCTCAGTCTCTCCTCATAAGCTACACCCCTCATCTCCGGTATCAACCTGGTGAACCTTCTCTGCACTCCCTCCAAGGCCAATATATCCTTTCGCAAATAAGGGGACCAAAACTGCATACAGTACTCCAGTTGCGGCCTCACCAGTGCCTTGTACAGTTGCAGCAAGACCTCCCTGCTTTTATATTCTATCCCCCTCGCGATAAAGGCCAACATTCCATTCGCCTTCTTGATCACCTGCTGCACCTGCAGACTGAGTTTTTGCGATTCGTGCACAAGGACCCCCAGGTCCCTCTGCACAGTCGCACGATGTAATTTTTCTCCATTTAAATAATATTCCAATTTACTTGCCAGCAAAGAATCATTTTAATTTACTTGCCAGCAAAGAATCATTTCCTATGGACATTCAGTCTTTGGTTTGAGGGCTGAAGGGTCTGTTCCTGTGCTGTAATTTTCTTTGTTCTCTGTCCTTTGTTCTGTGCAATTTCTTTTCTTTAAAAACTCTGTTGAGAATTGAAGATGAGTTTTATTTTTAGCACCGATTAATATTGATGTCTATTTCTAGTTTCAACTTTTTAAAAACTGGTTAATGCTAGACCTGTTTTAACACGGTTTGTTCTTTCCTAGAGTCTCTACCTTTTCGGAAAGATCACAGACTGTTCCAATAGAAGGCCTCTCTGCAATTCTCAAAGTGTATGTTTTAGTGACATCACTGTCTCCACTACGAGCATTCATTCATTCAACAGGGCTTGTCCAAAGTGAACCCAACAAGAAATTCTTTGTTACTAAGGTATGAATGTTTATAGTTTGACTGCAAATGGAATTGTGGCTACATTAGGGATCTTTCAGCCTGGCTAAACTCATAGAATAACATGCTCCAAAAATGTATTTAACAATTTGATTGCAGTGGCAAATTCTCCAGTGTCTGCTAGACTGTAAACGATTATAGAGCACTTTTGTAATTGCTGCGATTGGTATAATTGTTTTCCTTTAAATTTATGCCGAGTTAATTTGGATGTTGTAGTGATCCTTGCTCAGGGCTGTACTCTGTGATGTTTGAGCTTTCTCAAGTATCGACTAGCCTGGTGGCCTGCTAAAGAAAAATAATCGTCCAAACATAAACTTTGTCACTTATTGGTTACTCCTGATTCCAAAACATTGTTTTTTTTTTCAAAAATGTTTTACTATATTCCCAAAGCCACAAAACCAATGCTCAGAATGGACCGGGCAAACCCATTTCTACTCCCCGCCTGCCCCCCAAAAACCAAACCCAAAATCTAATTAAATCCAATTCAAGATCCCCCACAATGGAGACAAACGAGATCCAAGCCAACAAGACAAAGCACCACACCCCATCCTGGGCGGCATGGTGACACATTGGTTAGCACTGCTGCCTCACAGCGCCAGGGACCCGGGTTCGATTCCCGGCTTGGGTCACTGTCTGTGTGAAGCCTGCACATTCTCCCTGTGTCTGCGTGGGTTTCCTCCGGGTGCTCCGGTTTCCTCCTTCAGTCCTAAGATGTGCAGGTTAAGTGGATTGGCCATACTAAATTGACCCCTAGTGCCAGAGGGATTAGAGGGTGAATACATTGGAGATAGGGCATGGGTGGGATTTGTGGTCAGTGCAGAGTCGATGGGCCAAATGGCCTCCTTCTGCACTGTGGGGATTCTATGATCCAACGCTTGATCCCAGCCACAAGGCTGAGAAGCTTGCTATCGCTCACCTTGTTACATGAAAAGAGCTTAAAGCTAATGGTGAAATTTTGCTATCAAAATCTGATACTTTAGCTTCACTTCTTACCCTTTTTATCAGATTCACTGTTGTTGATAAGTTTGAGTTGCAAAGTGAAACTCTCATGGCAATTATGCCACTTACAAAGAGAGGGAAGTATGAGATTATTCACTTCTGTTGCAAGAATAGAAATGAAGAATATTTTTTAAGAGGTGTGAAACCCGTAAATGTTGATCTTCAGAGAGACTTGGATGTGCTCTTACAAGGAACACGGAAGGTTAGCATGCAAATACAGCAATTAGGAAGACAAATGGCATGTTAACATTTATTGTAAGGGGATTTGATAGCAAGGATAAACAAGACCAAACCTCGTACTGTGTGCAGTTTCAACCTCCACATTTAAGGAAGGATATACTTGCAATGGAGGCAGTACAGTGAAGGTTCATTAAAGTTTATTAGTGTCACAAGTAGGCTTACATTAATACTGCAATGAAGTTACTGTGAAAATCGCCCAGTCGCCACACTCCGGCGCCTGTTCAGGTACACTGAGGGAGAATTTAGCATGGCCAGTGCACCTAACCAGCACGTCTTTCGGACTGTGGAAGGAAACGGGGGCACTGGGGGGAAACCCACGCAGACACTGGGAGAACATGCAGACTCTGCACAGACAGTGAGCCAAGCCGGGAATCGACCCAGACCCCTGGCGCTGTGAGGCAGCAGTGCTAACCACTGTGCCACCGTGCCAGTTCCTTGAATGCAAGGCTGAATAAATTGGGCCTTTACTCTCTGGAGTTTTGAAGAATGAGGGGGTAATCTCATGGAAATGTACAAGATTCTGACGGAGTTTGACAGGCTAGACACTGGTTGTTGGGAGCTTGATTCCCTGGCTGGGTTAATCTGGAACATGGGGGTGCAGTCTCAGGATAAGGAGCCAATCATTTTGGACTGCGCTGAGGAGAATTTTCTTCACTCAAAGGGTTGTGAATCTTCAGAATTCCCTACCCCAGAGGGTTGTGAATGTGCTGAGATTGAGCGGTTGGGGAAGTGGCGTTGAGGCAGGAGATCAGCCATGGACATATTGGATGACGATAATGCAAGAGATAGGAGCAAGAGTCAATCACATGGCCTGTTGAACTATATGGTCTACACCTGTGCCAACTTGTTATTTCTTCTATTCTTGTGACAGTTTGTGATGAAACAATTCAATAGATTTGTACTTGTTCTTGTATCAATCTGCACTGCAGCAACCTTGGCCCAAATCATTCAGTCACCGCAGTCCAGCCGTACAACTGAGATAAATATTGGGATTATATGGAAGTCCTGATGCACTGACTTTGAATCCCTACAGTGCAGAAGGAGGCCACATGGCCCATCGAGCCTGCGCCACACAACAATCTCACCCAGACAGTACCTCCATACTCCCCTTAAGTTAGCATGGCCAATCTGCCTAACCTGCACATCTTTAAACTCTGGGAGGAAACCAGAGCACCCGGAGGAAACTCATGCAGACAAGCGGAGAACATGCAAACTCCACAAAGACAGTCCCCCAAGGCCGGAAATTGAACCCGGGTCCTTGGCACTGTGAGGCAGCAGCGCTAACCACTGTGCCACCGTGCCGACCTACATGGAAATTGCACGGGAAATTTCAACTGTTGATGGACAATTCCCCTGGAACTCCCTATGACTGGGTGAGAGTCCAAAACTTTCTCCTGTTCCAATGTACTTACTTGGATAGCCAGCCAGGAAATGTTAGACAAATTAAATCCTAGTCTAACCTTGGTGACTGCAGAACCGAATCCTCAATCACTCACACTGACTCCCAACCACCCGACTACAGCCTGCCCCAGGAGCCACCTACCGCCTCACCCACTTACTCACCTCCACCATCTTACCGCCCTACCCACTCACTCATTCATCCACTCACCCACTCGCTCATCCATTCACTAACATTCAAACTAGAAGTCACACAGCCTTCCTTCCATAGAGCAATGTTACAGCACAGAAGGAGACCATTTGGCCCATCTTGTCCACACCAGCCTGTGGATACTCAGGTGCCCTTTCTAATCCATCTCTCTTATTATTTTTTAATAACTAATAAATGAAAATGTTGGAGGAAAATTGTGGTCGGGGGTGTGGTGGTGGGTGGAAGTTTCCTTGAAACCGTCACGAGGTTTCCTCCGGATTTCTGCCATCTGTGTGCCCAGGAGATTACTCTTTAATTCTTGGAAACTCCAAGATAACCTGGAGGGTTGGCAACCCTAATGGGGTAAGAAGTCTCACAACACCAGGTTAAAGTCCAACAGGTTTATTTGGTAGCAAATACCATAAGCTTTCGGAGCACTGCTCCTTCGTCAGATGGAGTGCACCCTAATGGGAGCAGATGAGTAGACTGAAGGCAAACTGGCACTGTGGCTGGAATTTTACTGCCTTGCCCGCTCGCAGAACGGCATTCTCCGTTGGCTTCCGGTGGGATCTCACGAGCCTCGGGCGGACGAGGCGGTAAAATTCCGGCATTTGAGCCTCCATTACAACCAGCTGTAGGTGCACACAGGGCCCGGGATCCTGTGAGTTCACTTTGGTCATGGGCAAGAAAATCTCACTGCGGAACAGGGAGAGGCTCCCGTAGAAACCACAGAACTTAATTTCAAGATGAATTGTCATCTGTTGGAGGTAAATAGCAAATTTAAGCAATTTTATACAGTTATTTGTAAAACTCAAATCTTTAAACAATTTACAATAGGAATCTATCACAGCAGTGACTGAGCTGAGATGGTTAGTGCTTCACAGTGACACCAAGTGGCCAGAGCATGGAACTGCAGACAGACAAGTTGAGCTTTTTCAGTCGGAACAAATTGATATGACCATAAAATTGGTTAATGTTAACTAATTGTCATAATAGTTAACATTGGAATGTGATAATACTGTGATATTGATGTATTTTATGTTTAAGGGGAGCTGTTCTAAGATTTAGTTTTTTTTAACAGGCAGTTGGTGTGTCTGGAAAAACATACAGCTCAGATGCGGGGAAGGAAGGATAATTATTCATTCTAGCCATGTAGTGTTTACTAAGAAAAAGCTAATGAACTGTTGTTTATAAATGGAGATTTCTCCTGGGGCTTTTTGCTTAAAGCTTTTTTTAAAATTAAAGAAGTGGGAGGAGCTAGGTTTCTAGCAGAGAAACCGCTTTCTGTTTTCAGTTTAGAGTTCAGTTGCTGACTGGAGCTGTTTAAAGACAGAAGTCTGCTCTCTCTCTCTCTCTCCACAATATCTCCCTGGACTCTCCGAGGCTGTTAACCCAAATTAGGCCAAGTATAGAAACATAGAAAATAAGAGCAGGAGGAGGCTATTGGAGCCTGCTCCGCCATTCATTATGATCATGGCTTATCATCCAACATCAATAGTCTGATCCCACCTTCTCCCCCATATCCTTTGACCTCCCCCCCTCCTTTGCCCCAAGTGTGATATCTAACTCCTTATTGAAAAGATTTTCCCATCCCGCCCACCACAGGAATCAGAGCAGGTGGGACAGGACCATACAAAGATCCATTGATCTCAGGTGGGATTTTCCGGTCTTGGGGCGAGCGCAGCCAGAAAATCCCACACTCAATGTTTTGACCATCTGTGATTGCAAACAATATTTGAAGTGGGGTTTAAGTCTATAGGAAGAATAGTTGCTTGTTTGGAACTGAAATAGTGATACGTTAGAAATTTGGGTTTCTTTTCATGATTGCTCAAGGGTTAAGAGTTAATTGATATGACCATAAAATTGGTTAATGTTAACTAATTGTCGGATTATTTTGAAACATTGCTAAGCATGCGTGTGTATATAATAAAGTACATGTATAAAATATGAGTTGTATAATAAAGCATAAAATATTTAACAGCTTCGGGCATATTTTGAAAAATACTTTGGAGCAGCTACTTCAGCACAGGCCTTTGAGAACATGAAGGAGTTAATTACGCAACTTTTACTCATAGCTGAAGTAAAGATTGAATCTTCCAGCAGAAGTCAAGGAGCATCAGAAAGGTGAGTAGCCCAAGAGCTGAAAGCATCGACTAGAGTTTATCATCTGAATTGCAGTGATTGTAGGATTGAAGTTTAAAAACAATCCCCGCATTAATTCTTTGAGTGCCACACAACGAGAATGGAAAGCATTTAAATATTTCTCATAAATCTGCAAAATTGCTCTTCTGCGATGGCTAATGTTGATGGTATATGTGCTGACAAAGATTACTGAATCCAGCTACTTCCCTTCCCGCCCGCTAAGTACAGTGCTTGAAATTGTGTTAAAGCCTGTCGATGGATGTGTCTTTATCAGATTACCAGTGTAAATCTGCTTGTAATGCTACACTCAGGAAACCTGGAATATTGCTGTCTTCATACGTTGCACATATAGTGCCCTAATCTCCGCAATTTGAAATGGGCATTAAAGGCTAGCCGAGCTCTTGTGTTGGGAATCAAAACCTTCAGCAGCATTTTTAATTTATTAGCCGCGGGAATTTTGTGCCGTGATCGCCTCTGATACTTGATTTAATGAAGGAAGGTGAAAAGGAGTAAAAAGGACTTTCAGTAATGACAGATGGTAACAGATTCAGACAACATTGTGCTCATATTAAGCGGAGAGAGTTGCTTCACCTGCTTTGAAGAAGACCCGTAGTCAATAATAAATGGCCGTCAAAGTGGCCGCAGCTCTCGATTGTTATGCCTTTTGAGTCCTCCCAGACAAACGCAGAGAACATCAGAGGTCTGGGCAAATGTGCCGCCCATAGATGTACTGAACAGGTGAAGGGGTCTCAACGCTTCACCATCCTTCCCACTGAAGAGTACCAAAAACAAGGGCAACAATGTTTCATTGCACTGATAGGTACCCGAACGTGCAGGAAGTGATTGATGGAATCCATACTGCCATCCAAGTCATTAGTCAAAATGCAATAGCCGAGGTGAACAGAAAAATGTTTCAGCAGGTTGAAGTGCAGCTGGTCAGTAAACATCATTCATGTCAGTGTCTGTACCCCGACTGCGGCCACAACGTTTGTGTGATTTGTGCTCCGAATGAGATATTTCTCTCATGCTCTGTGTCATAATTCAGCTCTTGCAGCCGACAGGCCAAAGTGTGAGGCCAGTCTATCAAATGAGAGGGAGAGAGAGTACAAACCACTGCTTCCCTGATGTGCTCCTATTTGCCCAAACTCTGAGAACGGGACGACAAAATGTTTCCATGAAATCACTAGCCCTGACCTGCTAATAAAATCGAGCAGAATTAGTCTCTCAGAGCCAGTCAAACAGTACTTACAGGAGCACTCGGCTAACGGTAATTCGATCATAAGATCTGTGAGCTATTTAGAGGAGCTTCTGGCTTTCACTTTTTTTTTTAACTGCTTGTTTTACTCTATATGCTTCAACATACGTAGTGGTGATGTAGTGATATTATCACTGGATTAGTAACCCAGAGACCCTGAATCCCACCATGGCACATGGCGAAATTTGAAGTTGATGAAAATCAGGGAATAAAAAGTCAACTAATGACCACAAAACCATTGTCAATTGTTGTAAAAAAAAATCTATCTGGTTCACTAATGTCCTTTAGGGAAAGAAATCTGCATGTGTCTCCAGCAATGTGGTTGACTCTGAAATGGCCTAGTAAGCCAGAGCAAATAAGGATGGGCAATAAATGCTGGCCCAGCCAGTGATGCCCACATCCCTTGAATGAATTAAAAAAAAAATTTGCCTGTGGTTCTTTTCAGTCTTACTTGAAGGGACGTCAGTTGTATCTCCCAGTTTGTGGTGCACATCAACATTCAGCGGGCAACTAATTTCTAATTTGCCAGAACTAACCAGTACATCACCTTTCCTACTGATCTCAACATAAAACACATAGGCATTCACTCAGGACATTGCAGTAAAAGCTGGCTTTCCTTGTGCCAAGGACATATTGACTGCGTGCATGTTATAAGAACTAGGAGCAGGAGTAGGCCATCTGGCCCCTCGAGCCTGCTCCGCCATTCAATAAGATCATGGCTGATCTTTTCTTGGACTCAACTCCACTTACTCGCCCGCTCACCATAACCCTTAATTCCTTTACTGTTCAAAAATCTATCTTTGCCTTAAAAACATTCAGTGAGGTAGCCTCAACTGCTTCACTGAGCAGGGAATTCCACAGATTCACAACCCTTTGTGTGAAGAAGTTCCTCCTCAACTCAGTCCTAAATATGCTCTCCCTTATTTTGAGGCCATGCCTCCTAGTTCTAGTTTGCCATTGGCAACAGAACACCAGCATTCGTGAAGAGAAAAGGTTACCACACTGTTAATATCCAGATGATATCTGATCACCGAAGCAGGACCAGGCAAGTCTGTGCAAGATAATCAGCAGCTGTCATGATGCGACGGTCAACCAGCCCCCCAGCCCTCTCCAGCCACACCTTCCCGACCTTTCCAGCATCACAGAAGGGTTACTGCTGTGGGGTAAGGAATACATGTGTGGTTTGTGACATCCCCATTACCCCTGATCAACACGGGTATAATGGGATAAGCATTGAGCAGGGGGTCTCGATGTGTTCTGGATAATGGGCACCGGAGCCTCCCACATTGTGGTGATGTGCTGTACGTTGCATGGTCTCAACACTCAGAAAGACCTGCGTTGGCAGGAGACGCAGCAACAGATGTTGTGTAGAAGATAACATGGGGAAGGTGAGACAACATCAGAAGGTGAGTCACCTTAATACCTTAGAGCAAACCATCTGAGCGCCGATTCCCTGCACTGCAAAAAAATATTCAGAGTCCTGTCACTACTTTAGTAGCTGCTTTATTCAGAACTGAGCTTCCGTCAAGGAACTGCTGCTGCTGGCCAAAAAAAGAGGTCCTGAGATAGTTTGAAATCCAATCTGAAGAAATCTGGTACTGACATCAATACACCAGCAGAGGGAGTGTGCTCACTTATTTTGGCTCCATGCCGGTGGTTCACTGCATAAGAGACCATCTAATTTCATCGTTCATTTTACAGTGAACTATTATTACTTAATATATTGTAAAGAATAGAAGAAAACTAGATTTTTGAGATTTCCCTTTTATAAAATGGTGATTCTGCTCAATCATGTTATGACGTTTCAAATGCTCTGTTACCACATCCTTAAGGTTCTAGTATTTTCCATGTTGTCAATGTTAGGTTCCCTGCAGTTACCTGATTTGTCTCTTCTTCCTTTCTTGAACAGGTCTCATATTTGCTTTCTTCTAAGTCACAGGGGCTGTCCTAGAATCTCAGGAAATCTGGCAGATCAAAATCAATGCATCGGCTACCTTTGCTGTCACTCCTTTAAAACCCTTAGGGTGTGGTGGACCTTCAGGTCCAGGAGATTTATTGGTTTTCATTGCCGCTAATTTCTTCAGTCCTATTTCTTTCATTACTTTAAATTCCACGCTCTCAATAGACCTTTAGTTCCGCATAATCCCTGATACTTCCTTATGTGTCTTCAGCTGTGAAAACACAAAGGGTGGAATTTTCCTGTCTCGTCTACTACGCGAATCATAACGGGCGGGGCACAGGTCCACTGACCTCAGGCAGGATTTTCTGGTCTTGGGACGAGCCCAAAATATTCGTTTGGAGTCTCTGCCACTTCTTTATTCCCCGTTAGACTTTCACCTGTCTCTGCTTTTAAAGGATTCACATTTACTTGGTTAATTTCTCCCTTTTTACATACTTATAAAAGCTCATACAATCTGTTTTTTCATACTTCTTGCAAATCCTACCCCCTCTTTATCAACTTCTTTGTCGTCTTTAGCAGGCTTTTAATGCCTTGCCTATATCCACGCTAACTGGTCTTCGTTGACAACATTCTTTTAATCATAAAACCTACAGTGCAGAAGGAGGCCATTCAGCCCATCGAGTCTGCACTGACACCAATCCCACCCAGGTCCTATCCCCCGTAATCCCATGTATTTACCCTGCTAATCCCCCTGACACTAAGGGTAAATCAATCTAACCTGCACATCTTTGGACTGTGGGAGGAATGCGGAGTACCCGGAGGAAACCCATGCAGATATGGGGAGAGTGTGCAAATTCCACCCAGCCAGTCACCAAAGTCAGGAATTGAACCCAGATCCCTGGCGCTGTTAGATAGCAGTGCTAACCACTGTGCCACCATGTTGTTAGATATTCTAACACTATCCTTGGGTTCTCTGGTCAGCCATAGTTGTACTGCTTTGAATCCTCAAGGAAATGTGCATTCGCTGAAAATTATGAACTATTTCTTTCAAAGTTTGCCATTTCTTTATCTACTGTTGTATATTTTAATTTCCCAACCTTCCTCAGCCATGTTTTCTTTCATTCCTTTGGAAATGGCTTTGTTTAAATTTAGTTTTGGACTTACCTTCATCACCTGCTAAGTTTGTGCTGGTAATGATGGTGAAATTCGGATCATTCATTGTCGCTATTTCTCTAAAACTGACATCAATTTCTGGAAAACACATGTATGTTTGTGTAGGCACACACACTCTCCAGGAGAACATGCCCTTTACTCTATCTGTGTGACTGTTACAGTTGATTGCAACTGTAAAACCTTTCTGGCCCTGGTGAAATAATTTTATATTTCCTACATATTCAATTTTTCGATTATGATTAAACAAAAAGCTTTCATATATTTTAAGCTTTTTGTAATGATAGATCAGCTCCTACCTTAACATTATGTACATGTGTAAATCATTAATTTCACTGTCTATAAACTTCAGTTGGAAGCAAAGGATAATCACTGCATTTTATTTCCTGGTTTGCTGTCTGTGAGAATACTTGAATGTGATTGGCTATTCACGCTGCTTGTTGACACCATTCTTGGAAATCCCCTTGATTTGGTGTCAGATTGGGAAAGGGAAAATCTGTGCCACAAAGCGATCGTTGTAGACAGCTCTCTTCGAGGTCAGAAGTGAGCACCATTGTTTCACCACTGGCTTGTGAAATCTGGATCAATAGGAAATTCTACCATATTATGATCACTCTTTTCAAGAGCATACTTTACTATCAGGTTATTAATCAAACTTGCCTCATTACATATTACTATAAGTTTCCTATTTGGTTCCTCAGCATAGTTTTCTGAAATGGTCTTGAATTCCTATCGATGAACTCCTCTTTCCCAAGCTACATTTTGCAAATTTAATTTGCCCAGTCTCTAGAAGATTAGAGCCCCTATCATTATCCTACTACCCTTGCTGCATGCTCCTCTAATTTCCTGGCTTAATTAGCAGAGTATGTAATAAGCCTTATTAAAAAGAAGAAATATGATATATTAATATACCAATGACATTAAACAGGAGAGATTTCAAATTTCCCACATGCAATGATTCTTTCATTTAATGACATTCATCTGTGCTCGACTCAGTTGAAGAGGAAGGGAGGCATGAAAGATGGCTCTTCAGAGACCAATCTACCACCTCCAAGCCAATTTAATGGCATCTTTGCTGCACAAACCTGAAGCAGATATATCATTGTACCTAAAGTACTGCTGTTGTCTTCATTAGTTGTTTGATGTGAGTGAAAGCTGCTTCTTGTTCTGTGTCCCAATACCCTTGAACATCATTTGCAGTGAGCTTCCTTAGAGATTCACACTCTGATGACAAATTGGCCAAGAACTTTGCTAGCTAATTCACAAATCCAATAAATTGTTGCATCACCTTCACATCTGTTGATTGCTGCATCTCTCCTGCAGCTCTATCAGGATTCGGGAAAAGTCCTTTCACTCTCAGCCCATGACCTATCTACTTGACTTTAGTCATCTTCAGTTGCAGTTTTTTCTTATTCAGGTTCAGGTTCATCTGGTGAGCTCTCTCTAGCACTCTCACTAGTTCCAGATCATGGTCTATCGATAGCTTCTTCCATCACAACTCTACATCTATAGATTAGCAGATCATCCATTGTCCCTTCCACTCCTGGAAGACCATTGACTATTTCATGGTGTTAGTATTCAATAGAAATGCAGGTGCAACCATCGATACTTCCAAAACGGCATCCCGAACTTTTCATCTGTGTGCTGGTAGTTCTGTCAATGTCTTAAATGCCTAATGGTTTAAAATCTTCTCTAACCTTTTTCCCTTTCCCCAACACTCCTTATTACTAATATACTGCTTTCGAATTGCTAATCTGAGACAACCTCTAAGAACTTTGTCTGTGGTAGGAGTAAATGTTCAGTGAAAGACTCTTAGAATTCAAGAGGTCCTGCACTTCCTTGTACTCACTCTTGGAATTAATTCACCATTTGGCTCATTAGTTCTGCATTTGCAAGAGTTGTTTGGACCAGGATTGCTGGTGCCAGAGATCCACTGGTCAAACCATTTTTTTCTTGAGACTTGAAGATGTAGGGCGGCACGGTGACACAATGGTTAGCACTGCTGCTTCACAGCACCAGGGAACTGGGTTCGATTTCTGGCTTGGGTCACTGTTTATGTGGAGTTTGCACGTTTTCCCCGTGCCTGCGTAGGTTTCCTCCGGGTGCTCCAGTTTCCTCAGTCTGAAAGACATGCTGGTTAGTTGCATTCACCCGAACAGGCGTCGGACTGTGGTGATTAGGGGAATTTCATTAGTAACTTCATTGCAGTGTTAATGTAAGCCTTACTTGTGACTAATAAATAAACTGAAAAAAAGGATGTCAACCTGTTCCAAGGTGTAGGACAATTCATCAGATTCATTGACTGACACCTCTCCAACAACCATCTTTATCAACTTCAAAACACTTGCGTGTAAAGTGACTCAGCTTCTTGCAGTTAGAGCATTGCTTTCCTCAGGCTGGACAAGCTGCTTTTTTGTAGGGTTTCTTCCACAATATATGAATCCAATACTCCAACCTTGATCTTTCTGCTGACCTTTAAGATAGTTCTTCCTTTTCTCCATTGCCTTGTACTCAAGGCCAGAACTGTCTCTCTACATTCTGCAAAGCCTCATCAGTTCACCCATCAATAATCTCTAGCTGATGTTTGACAGATTCTGTAATACCAGTAACTTTCTTAAATGTAAGTTTCTCTTCTATCAGCAGACATGCTCTCGTGGCAGGATCTCTCTTCTATCTCTGGTCAGATTATCATTTACTTGTTAAAACTCACTAGATTCAGCTAGGTATGAGTCATGTTGAGATCAAAAAGGAGGAAGTATTGGGGTTCTTGAGAAACATCAAGGTAGACAAGTCCCCAGGGCCTGATGGGATATACCCCAGAATACTGAGAGAGGCAAGGGAGGAAATTGCTGGGGCCTTGAGAGAAATCTTTGTATCCTCACTGGCTACAGGGGAGGTCTCAGAGGATTGGAAAATAACCAATGTTGCTCCTTTGTTTAAGAAAGGTAGCAAGAATAATCCAGGTAATTACAGGCGGGTGAGCCTTCCATCAGTGGTAGGGAAATTATTGGAGAGGATTCTTCGAGACAGGCTTTATTCCCACTTGGAAATAAGTGGATGTATTAGTGAGAGGCAACATGGTTTTGTGAAGGGGAGGTCGTGTCTCATGAACTTGGTTGAGTTTTTTGAGGAAGTGACGAAGATGATTGATGAGAGTAGGGCAGTGGATGTTGTCTTCATGGACTTCAGTAAGGCCTTTGACAAGGTCCCCCATGGCAGACTGGTGCAGAAGGTGAAGTCGCATGGGATCAGAGGTGAGCTGGCAAGGTGGATACAAAACTGGCTCGATCAAAGAAGACAGAGGGTAGCAGTGGAAGGGTGTGTTTCTGAATGGAGGGCTGTGACAAGTGGTGTTCCTCAGGGATCAGTGCTGGGACCTTTGCTGTTTGTAATATATATAAATGATTTGAAGGAAAATGTAACTGGATTGATTAGTTTACGGACGACACAAAGGTTGCTGGATTTGCGGATAGCGATGAGGACCATCAGAGGGTACAGCAGGATATAGATCAGTTGGAGACTTGGGCGGAGAGATGGCAGATGGAGTTTAATCCGGACAAATGTGAGGTAATGCATTTTGGAAGGTCTAATACAGATAGGAAATACACAGTAAATGGCTGTGAGTATTGATAGGCAAAGGGATCTGGGTGTACAGGTACACAGGTCACAAAGTGGCAATGCAGGTGGAAAAGGTAGTCAAGAAGGCATACGGCATGCTTGCCTTCATCGGCCGCGGTATTGAGTTTAAAAATTGGCAAGTCATGTTGCAGCTTTATAGAGCCTTAGTTAGGCCGCACTTGGAATACAGTGTTCAATTCTGGTCGCCACACTACCAGAAGGATGTGGAGGCTTTGGAGAGGGTACAGAAAAGATTTACCAGGATGTTGCCTGGTATGGAGGGCATTAGCTATGAGGAGAGGTTGGAGAAACTTGGTTTGTTCTCACTGGAGCGACGGAGGTTGAGGGGAGACCTGATAGAAGTCTGCAAGATTATGAGAGGCATGGACAGAGTGGATAATCAGAAGCTTTTTCCCAGGGTGGAAGAGTCAAGTACTAGGGGGCATAGGTTTAAGGTGCAAGGGGCAAGGTTTAAAGGAGATGTACGAGGCAGATTTTTTACACAGAGAGTAGTGGATGCCTGGAACTCGTTGCCGGGAGAGGTAGTGGAAGCGGATACGATAGTGACTTTTAAGGGGCATCTTGACAAGTACATGAATAGGATGGGAATAGAGGGATATGGTCCCTGGAAGGTTAAGGGGTTTTAGTTAAGTCGGGCAGCATGATCGGTGCAGGCTTGGAAGGCCGAAGGGCCTGTTCCTGTGCTGTAATTTTCTTTGGTCTTTGTTCTTTGTATCTCAATGCAGTCACATGCTGATCAATGTTCTCCCACTCTTCCTGAACTTTGGTGTTGAACATATAGCGCTCATAAGTAACATGAGAAGAGGGCTCAAAGTGAGACTTTAAGGCCTCAAATTTCACAAGACTTTTGTTTCTGTTCCTTAGTGAGGTCTGGGGTGCGATATAACTTGCAGCAGTCTAGCCCCAGCACTAAAAACAGAGTTGCTACTCTTGTTCAGGATTGTTGTTGAACTCTATGGCAATATCATAGTTTTGTCACTGAGACTTGAAGGAATTTCCAATTTATTTTCAAAACTGCTTTGAAATCCACAGGAGCTGGTACTGGAACATTCAAAGCCATTGTTATGGACAGGAGGGGGAATTAATTTAAACAATCATGATTTCTCCTCCATTTGATTTCCCCCTTTATAAGTTGTAGTGTATTTTCTCCAACCTTCAGTTTGGAGTCATTGCTGCTCTACTAATAACCCCACAGCAAACTCGAGATAAGGTAAAATGGTTGGTTTATTTGACACATAAACAAAATGTGAGAAGGGGCCAGACCACAATAAAAATCAGAGTTACGTGCCGGAATTTTACCGATTCTGGGGCAGGCGAGGCTCACAGAACTGTATTCTCCATTGGCCGCGAGTGGGATCTTACGAGCCTTGGGTAGGTGAGGCGGTAAAATTCCAGCAATGGTCTCACCTGAGTCCAGAGTTCAGAATCAAAAGAACAAAGAACAAAGAACAGTACAGCACAGGAAACGGGCCCTTCGGCCCTCCAAGCCTGTGCCGCTCCTTGGTCCAACTAGACCAATCGTTTGTATCCCTCCATTCCCAGGCTGCTCATGTGACTATCCAGGCAAGTCTTAAACGATGTCAGCGTGCCTGCCTCCACCACCCTACTTGGCAGCGCATTCCAGGCCCCCACCACTCTCTGTGTAAAAAACGTCCCTCTGATGTCCGAGTTATACTTCGCCCCTCTCAGCTTGAGCCCGTGACCCCTCGTGATCGTCACCTCCGACCTGGGAAAAAGCTTCCCACTGTTCACCCTATCTATACCCTTCATAATCTTGTATACCTCTATTAGATCTCCCCTCATTCTCCGTCTTTCCAAGGAGAACAACCCCAGTCTACCCAATCTCTCCTCATAGCTAAGACCCTCCATACCAGGCAACATCCTGGTAAATCTTCTCTGTACTCTCTCCAATGCCTCCACGTCCTTCTGGTAGTGCGGCGACCAGAACTGGACGCAGTACTCCAAATGTGGCCTAACCAGCGTTCTATACAGCTGCATCATCAGACTCCAGCTTTTATACTCTATACCCCGTCCTATAAAGGCAAGCATACCATATGCCTTCTTCACCACCTTCTCCACCTGTGTTGCCACCTTCAAGGATTTGTGGACTTGCACACCTAGGTCCCTCTGTGTTTCTATACTCCTGATGACTCTGCCATTTATTGTATAACTCCTCCCTACATTATTTCTTCCAAAATGCATCACTTCACATTTAAAAGTCCAATGGTGTATTCCTTCAAAGATTAGGCTGAAACTACAAGGATTTCCCCAATGGAAGAAGGCAATGTGGAGATGATTGAGTCTTATAGGCACAGATACAGGAGCTCTGATGAATAGTAGAGTATTATTTGAATGGTGATAGATTGGGGAAATGGGACTTGAATGTCCTAGTACACCAGTCACTGAAAGCAAACATACTGGTACAGCAAGCAGTTAGGAAGGCAAACGGTATGTTGCCCTTTTTCCTTTTTTAAAGTAAAATAATTTTATGAAGTAGCCAAGTTGATGTTGATTCTTTCTGTCATCCACATGGGACACCATACCGACTTACCCAATGACCAATGATCCTGTACATCGTTGCAGACTGAAGTTTTAATGATTCTCTGCTGTTTCTTACAGCTGCTGACTCTGTTACAGTTATCAAAATCCACTCAATTTCAGCTGCACATTCCTGAAACCACATTCCAAATAGTGGATGAAATGGCTTCTGCCCTCAAGCCTTTAGACAACAAGGGTGACATCAGATGTCACAAGATTTTGGCAAGCTTGTGGCAGGCCACATTGCACAAAGTCACTTCTCCAAACACACGCGGTACCTACAAACCAGGTGAAAGCAACTCTACATTCCTTCCTCATCTCATATCAATAGCCATTGTTTCCTGCTGCTATCTCACTCTGTACAATCAGAAATAAATTCTCTGGACAAATCTCAAATACAGTGCAAACAATTTATTCCCTTTATATCTTATATGATTGATGGTGATGCTTTTGTCCTTGCTGCTTCTCCTTATTACCAACATACTGTTTTCGAACTCTTAACCTGAGAGCTTCGCCTGTGGAAAGAGTAAATGTTCAGTAGAAGGCTTTTAGAATTCAAGAGGTCCTGCATTTCCTTGTACTCAACCTTTACAGAGGCACCGTAGAAAGCATTCTTTCTGGATGTATCACAGCTTGGTATGGCTCCTGTTCTGTCCAAGATCGCAAGAAACTACAAAGGATCGTGAACATAGCCCAGTCCGTCACGCAAACCAGCCTCCCATCCATTGACTCCGCCTACACTTCCCGCTGCCCCAGAAAAGCAGCCAGCATAATCAAGGACCCCATGTAACCCAGACATACTCTCTTCCACCACCTTCTGTCGGGAAAAAGATACAAAAGTCTGAGATCACGTGCCATCTGAGTCAAGAACAGCTTCTTCCCTGCTGCCATCAGACTTTTGAATGGACCTACCTTATATTAAGTTGATCTTTCTCTATACCCTAGCTATGACTGTAACACTACATTCTGCACTCTCTCCTTTCCTTCTCCCCTATGTACTGTATGAACAGTATGTTTTGTCTGTATAGCATGCAAGAAATAATACTTTTCACTGTATCCCAATACATATGACAATAATAAATCAAATCAATTCACTCTTGGAGTTAATTCACCTTGCCTATTGTTGATTGACTCATTAGTCCTGCATTTGCAATAATTGTTTGGATCAAGATTGATGCACCAGAGATAATTACATTACAGAAGTGAATATATTTTACTAGACAGTCTATATACTTCATATTTATTCATCTCAAATGTCATTGCTTTTTCTACAATGCCTTTGCCAAGATATAAAAAGTGTATAATTTTATCTCATTACAATTACTGATTTTATTGTGTTTCCTATTTAGCTTTATAATTAGCCAGTCCCTTATATTATATAATCCTGTCCTTATCAGGTAAGAGATTCCAATGAACAATCCCACAGGAAATTGACTAATGTACAGCAAGGTGGCACAGTGGTTAGCACTGCTGCCTCACAGCATCAGGGACCCAGATTCAATTCTGGCCTCAGGTCACTGTCTGTGTGGAGTTTGCACATTCTCCCCGTGTCTGCGTGGGTTTCCTCCGGGTGCTCTGGTTACCTCCCTCGGTCCAAAGATTAAAGTAAAGTTTATTTATTCATTAGTCACAAGTAAGGCTTACATTACAATGAAGTTACTGTGAAATTCCCCAAGTCGCCACAGTCCAGCAGCTGTTTGGATCAATGCACCTAACCAGCACGTCTTTCAGACTGTGGGAGGAAACCGGAGCACCCGGAGGAAACCCACGCAGACACTGTGAGAATGTGCAAACGCCATACAGACAGTGACCCAAGTTGGGAATCGAACCCGGGTCCCTGGCGCTGTGAGGCAGCAGTGCTAACCACTGTGCCACTGTGCCGCCCGATGTGCGGGTTAGGTTGATTGGCCATGCTAAATTGACCCTAGTGTCAGGAGATTAGCAGGGTAAATACATGGGGTTACTGGGATAGGGCATGGGTGTGATTGTGGTCAATGTAGACTCGATGGACCAAATTACCTCTTTTTTTGCACTGTAGGGATTCTATGATTCTATAAATCTATAGAACACTGGTGTGGTGACACATCGTGAGGGGTTTTTTGCTTTGGGCACATGCAGGAAACTAAGAGGGATAAGTTGGGTGTTCATTATATACCCTCTCCAGTGGATATATAACAGGCAGACTGCCCATACCCATTTGAAAATTGACCCCCCCACCCCCAACCCTACCCTCAACAGTGTCAAGAACTAGTTTGTAAATTAAAAAGGAATATATTTTATTCAAAGACATGATAGTGTTTTATTCCCAAAATAAAATCAGTCTCTTGCATAAGAAAATGTATATTCATGTTTTGATTGTCCAAATCTGATTATAAAGATGTAATGATGACCACTCTATATATTGGTTGAATTCTGGGGCAGCATTTGGCAGAGCAGTTAGCACTGCTGCCTCAAGGTGCCAGGGACAGGGTTTGATTCCAGCCTTGGATGGCTGTGTGGAGTTTGCACGTTCTGCATGGGTTTCCTCCGGGTGCTGCGGTTTCTCCCCACAGTCCCAAGGTGTGCAGGTTAGGCGGATTGGCCTTGGTGAATGCGCGAGGGTTACAGGGATAGGGTGGGGTGTGGGCCTAGGTTTTGGAGAGTCAGTGCAGACTCGATGGGCCAAATGGCCTCCCTTTGTACTGTAGGGATTGTGTGGATTCTGTTTTATGCTTTGCTGATTAAATGTACTGATGCTAATTTAACTTTTTCAGATGTTGTTCATGTTTTCAGCTGCTGGCCTTTGACCTTAGCTTTGGTGCATCTGCCTATCCTGTGATTGTGGAGGTAAGAACATGTCAATATTTTGTCAAACATTTTATCTTGCTACATCCTTTTGTTGATGTTAAATAGAATTGTTTTTTTTGTGCATGAAAATGTCACATAAATGGTATTGTTCCATGAAATAGGATTCTATAGTATTTCATTGCTGATAAAGCTCCATATTCAAAGATTGTATGTCATGACATGATGAGGAGCGGGAATAGGCCATTCAGCTCACCAAGCCTGCTCCGCCATGCAATAACATCATGGCTGATTGTGGCCTTGCCTGCTCATAACCCTTTACACTCTTGCCAATCAAAAATCTGTCTAAATCAGCCTTGAATATTTTCAAAGCCAGCCTCAACTGCTTTCTGTGGAAGAGAATTCCAAAGACAAACTATCCTAATTTTTCTCCATCTCCATCTCAAATGGGAGATCTCTAGTTCTAGATTCCCCCACGAGGGGAAACATCTTCCCAGCATCTATTCTGTTAACCCTCCTCACATCCATGTTTCAATAAGATCACTTCCAATTAGTATAGGCCCAACGTGTTCAACCTTTCATTGTAAGACAACCCTTTCATCCCAGGAATCTGCCCAGAGAACCTTTTCTGAACTGCTTCGAACACAAGTATATCCCCCTTTAAATAAGGAGACCAAAACTGTGCACAGGACTCTAGGTTAGGGTCTCACCAATGCCTTGTAAAGCTGTCGTAAGACTTCCCTACTTTTATACTCCATCCCCTTGCAACAAAGGCTAACATTCCATTTGCCTTCCTAGTAACTTGCTGTACCTGCATGCTGATCTTTTGTGATCCGCAAACAAGGATACCCCAATCCCCCTGTACTGCAGCATTCTGCAGCCTCTCTCAATTCAAATAATAATCTGTCTTCCTATTCTTTCTGCTAAAGTAGATGACACACAGTTCCCATACTATACTCCCTACTTAACAGGACTGGGCAGCCAATCAATCTAATTAAGGTCCCTATCAATGGCCATGCCAATACAACTTTCCCAATGATCGACCAGCTCAGCAGCTACTTGGAGGAAGCCTCTGGGGGAGATGAGAGGCCCAGCAGAGCCTCCTCCCATATCCCCAAAGGTTGGAGTGCAAAGCTGAAATGGCTACACTCATTCCCTCTCCACACTGATGGTCCTAATAGCGATGGGCTTTCTTACTTTTGAAATATGTCACAGGCCATCCTAAAGTTCCTCTGTTTTGAGGAGCCCTCATGCTCATCCAGCTTCCTCACCACCTCTCCCGTGAAGTTACTGATCATCCAGCCCATGCTGTGGGTGCTCTCACTGGGCCTCTAATGGCACTGTTCTGCCCATCATCCTTATTTTAAAGTTTATTCATTAGTGTCACAAGTAGGCTTACATTAATACTGCAATTAAGTTACTGCGAAAATCCCCCAGTCACCACAGTCTGGCACCTGTTCAGAGACACTGAGGGAGAATTGGGCATGGCCAATGCACCTGACCCGCACATCTTTCGGACTATGGGAGGAAACCCACACAGACACGGGGAGAACGTGCAGATTCCACAGAGACAGTGACCCAAGCTGGGAATCGAACTTGGGTCCCTGGAGCTGTGAAGCAGCAGTGCAAACCACTGTGCCACCTTACCGGCCCATTAGACAGTGAACACACGCAGGCTGACAGCAGCATAATCAGACATCTGGCAGCAGCATAATCGGAATCCGAAAATACTCCTCATCCTTGATTACCTTCTGTCCAGGAGGCCTGGTTACATTGAGAAAAGTGCAGAAAATAATTAAATCCACTAGAGGTCAGCAAAGCATAAGCGATTGGAGAGCTGAGATGCATTTCAGAACCAGCCCCAGACTCAAAAAGCAGCAGAAAGATGTTAATGGCTTTGACTTGTAAGCCAAGGAATGCATAAAATTTGTTTTTAAAAATTGTAAGAGCTTAAACCCAACCAAAAGTGACTTGTATTACAGAATTTAGCATAAGTGGTGTGTGATATGTATATGGTTGTAGCAGATGTTTTCCCATATTCCAATACTCCATAATGTCTACTAGCGTGACATTCACAGCTGAAAATGTAGTGATGATCTCAAAGGCCACTTGACCTCAAATTACATCAAAACTTACACCGGTCTCTGCGCCAATCTTGCCAATTTACGCTGCAGAATTTTGAGGCCAAATGCAGCAGCTCAGATCAGGGTACTAGTGATTAGACTGCGACTCCCTGTCACTGCACTCCCTCATTGTCAGGAATTCCTCCCTCTTCCATTATTACAGAAAACAGGGATATGTCCGTGTGGAGGCTATTCCAGCTGGAAAGCTCTTCTGAAAACATAGGAGTGGGTAGGGTGTGTAACATTTCAGGAGCACTGAGACTGCTTGCACTTTGCTTAACTAGAGTGCAGGTTTCACTTAAGAGGAATTTTTAAATATTGCACAGAAAGTCATTGTCAAACTCCAGAAATCTCAGTTACGCCAATACCAGATTTACAGCATAAAAGGCCAAAGATGTGCGGGCTAGGCGCATTGGCCGTGCAAAATTGCCGCTTAGCGTCCCAGGATGCATAGCTTAGAGAGATTAGCGGGGTAAATATGTGGGGTTATGGGGATGGAGCCGAGGTGGGATTGTTGTTGGTGCAGACTCAATAGGCCGAATGGCCTCCTTCTGCACTGTAGGGATTTCATGATTCTTATGTTCTAGAAGGTGCTGGGTGCAGCAAGGAAAAGCCACAGCCTTTTCAGGGCATCTATTTAAAAATTAGTATATTTACGGTATGTACATAGTGAGTTATTGGAAGGCACAATGGCCCTCTGGGCTGCCCTTCTGCCCCCGACAGTACCTCACACATGACTGGCCTTGTGTCAGCGTCACATTGTCATGTGCCCCATAGATTAGCGTTTCCATTCCGTTAACCCTTTATACTACATGTCTGTGCTGGCTGATAAAAAGCCCAGTAAGAAGTTTAACAACACCAGGTTAAAGTCCAACAGGTTTATTTGGTAGCAAAAGCCACACAAGCTTTCGGAGCCCCAAGCCCCTTCTTCAGGTGAGTGGGAATTCTGTTCACAAACAGAGCATATAAAGACACAAGCTCAATTTACATGAATAATGGTTGGAATGCGAATACTTACAGCTAATCAAGTCTTTAAGATACAAACAATGTAAGTGGAGAGAGCATCAAGACAGGCTAAAGAGATGTGTATTGTCTCCAGACAGGACGGCCAGTGAAACTCTGCAGGTCCAGGCAGGCTGTGGGGATTACAAATAGTGTGACATGAACCCAATATCCCGGTTGAGGCCGTCCTCATGTGTGCGGAACTTGGCTATCAGTTTCTGCTCAGCGACTCTGCGCCGTCGTGTGTCGTGAAGGCTGCCTTGGAGAACGCTTACCTGAATATCAGAGGCCGAATGCCCGTGACCGCTGAAGTGCTCCCCAACAGGAAGAGAACAGTCTTGCCTGGTGATCACGACACACGATGGCGCAGAGTCGCTGAGCAGAAACTGATAGCCAAGTTCCGCACACATGAGGACGGCCTCAACCGGGATATTGGGTTCATGTCACACTATTTGTAATCCCCACAGCCTGCCTGGACCTGCAGAGTTTCACTGGCCATCCTGTCTGGAGACAATACACATCTCTTTAGCCTGTCTTGATGCTCTCTCCACTCACATTGTTTGTATCTTAAAGACTTGATTAGCTGTAAGTATTCACATTCCAACCATTATTCATGTAAATTGAGTTTGTGTCTTTATATGCCCTGTTTGTGAACAGAATTCCCACTCACCTGAAGAAGGGGCTTGGGGCTCCGAAAGCTTGTGTGGCTTTTGCTACCAAATAAACCTTTTGGACTTTAACCTGGTGTTGTTAAACTTCTTACTGTGTTTACCCCAGTCCAACGCCGGCATCTCCACATCATGATAAAAAGCCAACAGCTTTCCAACCTTTAGCCCATAGCCTTGTGGGTTACAGAATTTCAAGTGTGCACCCATGTTCTTTATAAATGGGCTTCTGTCTCCACCACCCTTCCAAGCAGAGTTCCAGACCCTCATCAATCTCTGGGTGAAAGAAAGTTCTCCTCAACTCCTCTATTCCTTCAATCAATTACTTTAAATTTATCTTCCTGATTACTAACCTTGCCTGCTAAAGGAAATAGGTCCCACCAACTTGCTCTATCGAGAACCATTATAATTTCATGCACCTCAATTAACTTTCCCCTCAGCCTCCTCTGTTCCAAAGAAATTAACCCCAGCTTATGCAGCCTTTCCTCACAGATAAAATTCTCCGTTCCTGGCAACATCCTTCCTGTAATGGGATGATCTGAACTGTACACAGTGCTCTAGCTGTCACCCAATTAACGTTTTATATGATTTTAGAAAACTCTCTCTGTTTTTATATATTGTATCTTGGCTAACAAACGGAAGTACCCCATAAGCCGTTTTGATCATTTTATCTACCTGGTCGTGTCATCCTCTGTGATCTGTGGACATGCAGTTTAGCATTTATCGAGCATTCCCTTGCACTGTTTGCCCTGATCAGCACATAACCAGATTTATTCCCATTTGTCAATTTCCTGTATGTTTGACCAGCTCATTGATATCTTCCCAATGTCCTCTTAGGGAAGGAAATCTGCCGTCCTTACCTGTCTGGTCTACCTGTGACCCCAGAGTCACAGCAATGTGGTTGACTCTCAACTGCCCTCCAAGGGCAACTAAGGATGGGCGATAAATGCTGACCAGCCAGTGACACCTATGTCCCACGGATGAATCTTCCTGCAGTCTAAAGCTTGCTTCCCCAATATTGATCACTTGACCAATTTTTGTAACACTAGCAAACTTTTCAATCATGCCCCAACATGTTTTGAGTCTAAAGCATTGACAGACACCATGAAAAGTCAATGGGCCCAATGCTGAGCCTTTGAGTCACAAAACTGCCTGTTGTCTATTACCCTTTGCTTCTTGTTACCAAGTCAATTTTGGATCCAACTTGTATTTTCCTTCGATCCCATGGATTGTTACATGACTTTGTCAAAAGCCTTGCTAAAATCCATGGAGGCTGTACCAAATGCTTGACCTTCCTACCACCTCCTCAGAAAATTCAATCAAGTTGCAAGTCTCAATCAGGGTGGCACGGTAGCACAGTGGTTAGCATTCTGCCTCACAGCTCCAGGGACCTGGGTTCGATTCCTGGCTTGGGTTACTGTCTGTGTGGAGTTTGCACATTCTCCCCGTGTCTGCGTGGGTTTTCTCCGGGTGCTCCGGTTTCCTCCCACTGTCCAAAGATGTGTGGGTTAGGTTGATTGGCCATGCTAAATTGACCCTAGTTTCGAGGGGATTAGCAGGGTAAATATGTGGGGTTACGGGGATAGGGTGGGATTGTTGTCGATGCAGGTTCGATGGGCTGAATGACCTCCTTCTGTCCTGTAGAGATTCTATGAAGTTATTCTGACATATCCTTCATTTAACAAGTCTTTGCCGACTGGCCTTGATTAATCCGTCCCTTTCTAGAACATTAATACAGGTCATCAGTTCATTTTTCCTGTAATTTTCCCATGCTTAGACTGACTGGTCTGTAACTTCTTGATTTATCCCTTTCCCAGCAACATTGTTGACAGCCTGTAGCCAGAGAGGAGTGGAAAATGATGGTCGAAACCTGTACTATTTTCTCCCATGCTTCTCTTGACAGCCTGGGATGCATTTAATCCAGTCCTGGCGGTTTATCTACTTTCAAAGATGCTAAACTCCTTAGTATATCCTCGCTCACTATGTTGATCCTATCATATATTTCACAAAGCTCAGCCTTAATGGCGCTGTCTACATTATCCCCTCTTTTATGAAGACAGACACAAAGGCCGCCCAAAGATTTTCCCATCCCTCCGCAGTGAACAGAGATTTGGCTGGTCGCCAAATTCTCCGGCTTCACTGCAACGGGAGCGTGGCGTGTCCGTTGGGTAAGATCACACCCAAAATGTTTATTAAAAACTATGCTCATGTGTTTCACCTCTCAAGACTCCCTTTTTGATCTCTCTTGGGTCCTGTTCCCTCCTTAGTTATCCTCTTGCTCTTTTTTTTAATTTATAGAACAACTTTGGGTTTTTCTTGATATTACCTGCAAGTTTTGTTTTAAAAAAGGTGGCACAGTGACTAGCATTGCTGCCTCACAGCTCCAGGGACCAGGGTTCGATTCCAGCCTTGAGTGACTGTCTGTGTGGAGTTTGCACATTCTCCCCATGTCTGTGTGGGTTTCCTCCGGGTGCTCTGGTTTCCTCCCACAGTCCAAAGATGTGCAGGTTAAGTTTAAGTTTATTTAATAGTGTCACAAGTAGGCTTACATTAACACTGCAGTGAAGTTACTGCGAAAATCCCCTAATCGCCACACTCGGGCGCCTGTTAGGGTGCACTGAGGGAGAATTTAGCATGGCCAGTGCACCTGATCAGTACGTCTTTCGGACTGTGGGAGGAAACCAGAGCACCCGGAGGAAACCCATGCAGACATTGGGAGAATGTACAGGCTCTGACAGACGTTGACCCAAGCCGAGAATTGAAAATATGAATTGAATTGATCGAATTATTGAGAAATTCTGTTGCATTGCTGCTGCCAAATGTTTTAATTTCGCTTTCGGAGAGAATTTGCCAATTTTACATTTGGATCAGTTTAGTAGCAGTTTATGTAAATAGTTTATTAGGATTGGTCGGAGATCTGGCACACAGTACATCAGATGCTTTATATGATAGCTTGGCCTTGATGTGAGTACATGGGTCAGGAATCTAAATATATTCAATTCCTTTGACTGTATATTTATACTGCGAAGGGCTTCAGAAAGATTGATGAAACAAGATCATTAATGAACATCCTTTTGCTTAGGTGCATCAACAACCTGTCTTTGAAGCAGACGATAGCATAGCTTTTGCAGATCGCATCACTAAAGATTTCATACTGGAAGATACTTTCAAGTTACTGTTATCTGGAACCCCTGTAGTGAATGAAATATATGATGCATTGGAAAATATACATCGAACTGCAATTCTGAAGGTGAGATTTTGGAGCTGTATTTAGGCCTTATTATTCTGTTACATCTCTACAGGAACAGAACCAGACCATTCAGTACAACTGATCTGTGCTAGTGTTCGAACTCATGAGCCCCACACTCCCTGTATTCTCTTCCATCTCATGTATGCACCGAGACTTCCCTTAAATACATCAATGCTATCTGCTTCAATGCTCCATATGCCAGCAAATTCCACTTCATCACCACTCTCTGGTGTAAAGGAATTCCTTCTACAATCTTTATTTGATCTGTTAGTATTTATGCCTCTTTTCTGGACTCGCCCACGAGTTTGTCATATTTCATGGCACCAGGTAATGAGGGAACGATTTCATGCGGCCTATTTTCTCAGCAATGTTGCACACTTGTGCATTCCTTGAATAGTATTGTTAAGGGTCATCAGAGCGATTCAAAATATAGAAGGCCAGTTTCACTGCTACAATCAACAATAGGATAAACATTGTTTCTGTTATTTATTCATGGAATGCGGACATCACTGGCAAAGCCAGTATTTATTGCCCTTGAGAAGGTGGTGGTGAGCCCCCATCTTGAAACTCTGCAGTCCTTGTGTTGTAGGTACATCCACAATGCTGTTAGGGAGAGATAGTAGGGAATCTGGGCTTTTGAATCATTAGAAATCCCCTTAATTTTTTAAATATCTGTGCTGGGTCACTTGCTCTGTGACAAGTTATTGAAGCAATTCTCCACCCACCCAACAGTTAATGATGTGAGCACCAACCCAAAAGATGTAAATGCCTGAAAGCGAGCTGGGGTTGGGGGTGCATCCATGTAGCAAAAGTTCTGGTCTGCCTCAAATCTTTTCCCAAAAAGCCTCCCGTGGCTTTTCTAGCTGAGTATTTACGGTTCCAAGCACTCACACTTGCCCGACGGCTTTTAGCAAAAGAGCAGCTTGTTCCACCAACTGCTTTCTATCAGTAGAAAGGTATCCGTGGAGCTCAGCTTTGCTCTTTTAGACCAACAGATTGAGCAGCCAAACATGGGTGCTCTCATGTACCATTATTAAAAGGGTTCCTGCTTGATGCTTGACTGGGTGCGTCAAGGAATATGTTTCACTTCAACTTTGCAAGCACACACTGGGATGGTACAACGGGAAAGTGTCCGTCACCTTTACATTCATGTGCCATCAGCTAAATGAACCTATGGAGAGCTTCTCTAGTGAATGTTAGTCTTCTTTGATTACAAAGCACATACATTTAGAGGCTTCAAGAAGTTTCTGGAATCCGATGCATGAACGTTAGCTCTCAGAAATCTCAAATCATATTTGAAATGAAAGAAATGTTAGTCCTGACCATAGTTGTGTCCATGTCCACAGTTGTGGCTACATTCATTTATATCAAGTTGGTTTAGCTGTAGCTGAATTCTCTTCATGAGTTTATTTTAATTGCAGAATCACAGCCACTTCCAGGAACACAAGCTTTGTCTGACTTCAAGAGATCTAACCGCCATCATTAATTTTCAAAAGGAGTTCAAAGGCCAAGGAAGATTTGAATTGGTATGTAACTAGATCGGGAATGTAGTTAAGGTCAAGTTGGTATCTTGGACCAAACTTGATTGGCGCGATCTTACCCGCCATTCACACCATGCTCCTGCTGCAGCAAGGCCAGAGAATTTGGCAACCAGCCAAATCTCCGTCACTGCGGCGGGATAGGAAAATCCTGCCGGTGTGAATGGTGGTAAGTTTTTGGCCATTAGGTTTAATAAAAATGAGAGCATTTCACCCTAAAACTTCCTTTAAATACATCTGACACTGCATGGCAATTAAATCTACTTAGATATTTGTGAAAATCTCGTTTTCTACCAGCTTTTCATTCAGTTATAACCAAAATCTCAGTTATTTCATCAGAAGTTTTATTTCTTAATAATTTCTCTGATCTGCAGATCGTATATTTTTACGGTTAAGCTTCACAAAAGTCATATGTGAAAATGACAGTAAAAAGGTCAAACCTGTTGTTTAATTTTTAATCACAACTTGTGCTTTTCATTGTTTAATTTTTAATTGTAACTTGTCCTCTTTCTACAGCTTTATCCATCCATAAATCCAGATTACCAAAGGATATTGCATGCACTTTACCACAATTTTGATCATTCCTCCAAAACACAATGGCTTCTTGCTCAGCACCTGCTATTTTCAGAGCTACTTAATCAGTTCCGAGCACCAAACTTGCAGCAGAGTTTGAGTCATTTCACATGGTAAATAGATTTTGAAATTACTTTGAGAAGATCAACATACATTTGTGTATAAATAGATCTTGTTATGTTTGTATGTAATTTGAATAACCTTTACCACTGTTAATGTAACGTGTGTATGAGGAGGGAGTCATATTATAAGGATGGAGTGGGAGACTCTCATTACGTCCCAGAGGGTATAGATGCAGTGCTGCTCTTGATGACTGTATTTGTGATTTTGTAAATAACAAACAGATAAATTAGGAACAGGAGTAGGCCACTTGGCCCCTCGAGCCTGCTCTGTCCTTCAATAAGACCCTGGCTGATCTCATTGTAACCTCAACTCCGCATACCCGCCTTTCACACCCTTGCCAGACTATTGTAGTTTATGTACATTAAACTGGTACAATATTCAACCTTCACTGTTTGGCTCCCTGACCCACTTTATCCAGTACTGGTCTCTATTCCACTGTAGTCCTACTATCTTCTTAGAAACATAGATAGGCCATTTGGCCCTTCAAGCCTGCTCCACCATTCATTATGATCATGGTTGATCATACAATTCAATATCCTGATTCCCCCCTCCCGCCCATATCCCTTTAGCCCCAAGAGCTATATCTAATTTCTTCTTGGAATCACACAATGTTTTGACTTCAACTACTTTCTGTGGTAGTGAATTCCACACATTCACCACCCTCTGGGTGAAGAAATTTCTTCTCACCTCAGTTCTTGCTTCAGTTTATCACATGCTGTTCTCTGTAAAGGATATATTTTTTCCCAATATTTTGATCATTTTATCAGTGCATTTATCCTGTAGTTTTGATATTTTTCAATTAATGATATTGGCTTTTAATTCTTCTTGAGTGGTGGAGATGAAAGTGTTGACGTATGAGGAGAGCTTAAATGGTTGATTGAGATATGTAAAATACTAAAAGGAATTGATAAAGTAAGCGTAGACCAAATGTTTCCCCTTGTGGGACAATCTAGAACAAGAGATCACAGGTATAGGTTGAGTGGCGATAGATTTAAAACTGAGATGAGGAGGAACTACTTCTCGCAGAGGGTGATGAATTTTTGGAACTCGTTGCCCCATAGCACGGTGGAGTCTGAATCATTAAATGGTTTCAAGGAGAAAGATATATTTCTGATTAAAGGGATATGGGGAACAGGTAGGAAGGTGGATTTGAGACCAGGACGAGATCAGCCATGATCTGATTGAATGGCGGAGCAGACTGAAAGGATTGAATTGCCTACTTCTGCTCCAAATTCCTATGTTCTTAAGTTTCTATGTTAATGATAGATAGATTCATGATCCAGTTGGATCCAAGTACACCATTAATAGGATTTTAGTGTTTGCTGGGTTGAGAACACCTCTGAGGGATTGCAATGTTAAAGGTGTAAATCCAGTTTATTTACAAATAAAACTTTATGCACCGATCAGCTTGCTCCAAGACATCAGATTCATTGCACTCCAGCCGGAAATGAGCACAATGTCCAGTTGCATCAAATCAGTGGTCTCCTTCAAATAACATGGCTTAATTGTTTCCCCAAGTGCCTATAATCACAATTACTGGAGGGATGTGGCACAATGAGAATATGAGGGATCAGTAACACAGCTACCGTACAGCTGAAAGTGATCATCTGGTTTTCTTATACCGTGTTCATTTTCTTAATAGGAAGCAATCATTAGCAATACCTCCTCATATAATTGACAAGTTTGACAACAGCAGCAAGTTGGGTAAGAAATTCATTGACTTTTCAATATATTTTGTACGGTGCCAGTGGGAATCTGTAAACTAAAGTAACCAAATGTCATCCCACCCCCCACCCCCCCCCACCCCCACCCCCAACAACTGAAGAAATCACTAACAAGATTTGACTTTTTATAACTTTTACTTCAACATGAGTCAAAATCAGTATCAGTTAATACTCAAATCGTAGCTAGTACAAACTCTAAATTACACATGGAATAGCAGCCACAACACAGACTATCGTACAGAGATAGTGGCAATGCACTTCACTTATAGGTCCCCTTTTGCAGCTACATTGTTCTTCCAAGCAGAATTCCAGCCCCTTTCCTTCAAGGATTTAGCCATTTCTCTACAGGCTACAGCTTGCATTGAAGCAGGGTTCTGCCTCTGCAATCTTCCCTGTATGGCACACTTCTTTCCGCAATCTTCTCAACTCCTCTCCAGCTCTGCTGCTTCTCTTTCTGTCTGCATTTGTGTGACACATAACCTCTATTTTAACTTCCTTCCTGTTGATATTATTAATGATGTGCCCTGTTTGAGAGCAGATTTCCACTCCATCTGATGAAGGAGCAGCACTCCGAAAGCTAATGGTATTTGCTACCAAATAAACCTGTTGGACTTTAACCTGGTGTTGTTAAAACTCTTACTGATATTATTAATGTCAGGGATCACTAGGTCACATGGACCTGTATTTTGTATTATCACAGAACATACAACAGATTCCTTCACATTTGATTCCAACTCTTAAAAGTCCTTTTCAAACATGTTTTAAAAATGATTACAGATTCTGCAAACACTAAAGTAATTGCAAATTTCCTTTAATTACACATGGAATAGCAGTTTGCGGGTCAAAGAGCAGCTCAAATATAATTTACTAGTGACATACAAATTTAGCATTCGAATTATGTAACTAAATCTGCGTGTCATACATATTTTGATCAGGGAATATCAGTCTTTGTGCAGTGAACATCTTTTGCATCTTTCAGATGATATTTCTTGCAAACATTTTTTCTATAGAGCAGAATATTGTGAAGCAGGGTTATAAGGACATGCACAATGATGATATTTTAATCATCCCGCAGGTAGCAATGACAGAAATACATCTTAAATTATTTATAGAATCATAGAATCCTACAGTGCAGAAAGAGGCCATTCGGCCCATCGGGTCTGCACCAACCATATTCCCACCCAGGCCCTATCCACATATCCCAACTGATTTACCCACTAACCCCTCTAACCTATGCATCCCAGGACACTAAGGGGCAATTTAGAATGGCCAATCAACCTAGCCCGCACATCTTTGGACTGTGGGAGGAAACCGGAGCACCCGGAGGAAACCCACGCAGACACGAGGAGAATGTGCAAACTCCACACAGACAGCGACCCGAGCCGGGAATTGAACCCAGGTCCCTGGAGCTGTGAAGCAGCAGTGCTAACCACTGTGCTACCGTGCCGCCTTGACCACCTTGTTTTAGATTTCTTCCCTCTGCTCACTTAAAATCTGATTAAATTAATTTCATTTTACAGAAACCAAAGAAACTGTTTGAAAACTCAATTTATTTTTCTTATTACACAGTACAAACGAGGCTCTTTGGCCCATTGAGTCTGCCCCGACATAACTGCACTAAATCTACATTGATCCCAGTTTCCAGCACTTGGTCCGTAGCCTTGAATGTTATGACATTTCAAGTGCTCATCCATGTACATTTTAAAGGTTGTGAGGTTTCCCGCCTCTACTACCCTCCCAGGCATTGCATTCCAGACACCCACCACCCTCCTGGGTGAAAAGCTTTTTCCTCAAATCCCCTCTAAACCTCCTGCCCCTCACCTTGAATTTATGCCCCCTCACTACTGACCCTTCAATTCGGGGGACGGAATTTTCTTGTCCCGTTTGCCACAGGAATCGTAACAGGCGGGACACGGACCATGCAAATGTCCATTGATCTCGGGAGGGATTTTCCGGTCTTGGAGCGAGCGTGGCCGGAAAATCCCACCCAGGCAACAGCTGCTCCCTATCCACCCTGTTCATACCCCTCATTATCTTATACACCTCAATCAGGTCCCCCTTTGACCTTCTCTGCTCTAAAGAAAACAACCCAAAATTTTACTGATAATCTTTCTTTTATGCAGGTCAACACAGACAAAGAAACTGCAGTACAGGTAAATGTCCTCCTTGTGTATTGTTTAATTAATAAATTAAATCATTCCTGCATATTTAATCATAGAATCCCTGCAGTGCAGAAGGAGACCATTTGGCCCATTGAGTCTGCACCAACCAGAATCCCACCCAGGCCCTATCCCCGTAACCCCACATATTTACCCTTGCTTGACCCCCAACACTAAGGGGCAATTTAGCATGGCCAATCAACCTAACCCGCACATCTTTGTGGTATGGGAGGAAACCAGAGAAAATTCGAGCAGACATGGGGGCGAATGTGCAAACTCCACGCAGTCACCCGGGGGCCGGAATCGAACCCGTGTCCTTGGCACTGTGAGGCAGCAGTGCTAACCACCGTGCCACCCTGGTGCAACACTATATATAATTTTATATTAATTTAATATTAGGGAAGTTGATTGTTGTAAGAGAGCAAAAGTAATTGAGTATACATTCTGATTGGTAAAAGTTCATCAGAGCATGTGCCTGTACTACATCCAGTGCCTAGTGCACAACATTTAGACAGGTTTGAACCATTTATTGTTTTTAGCAAATGAAGAACTATCTAAAAAAAGGCATATTTGATATTAAGCATTTAGGTGTGAAATCTGATAGTCAGAATGTATACTTCATTGTCTTTAGAGTTATAGGATTCGGGCTCAAATGTGTGTGTGCTGGTGCAATTAAGGCTTTTTTCAGGATGCCTGTAAGCAACAGGGGTCTTTTGATTAGATTCAACATTTTGTACGATCAGATTGATCTCATTGCTGCCAATTGATCTGCTCCCATGCAGAACAGTAAACTACTGAGCAAGTGCCCAGTAGCTCTGAGGCTGGAGTAAGTGCGCATGAGTTTGCTGTCCCTTGGGGAGGGTGGGGGTCTCACATTTGAATGAACAGCATCCCTGGAGTGACAGTAAACATGCCACAAACACAGGGAGGTGCAGTCAGCAGGGTACTGTAGCATAGTGGCTATATTACTAGACTAGTAATCCCAGGGCCTGGAGAAACAAGTTCAATCCTATCTGGCAGCTGGGGAAATTTCAATTCAATTAATTGGAGAAATCTGGAATTCTAGTATCAGCCAGTGTTCACTCTAAGCTGTATAGGTGTGCAGTCAAGCAACAACATGCTGCTCATTAGCAAAAGTTTCCTTTAAGGTACCCCCAGGCGAGGTGTGCTTCAATCTTAAAGGGACCATACAGGTCAAGAAGCCAACTACGCACAGCAAACAGAAGTTAGCGGCCCAGTAATCATGCCATGATTGTCGTAAAACCCAACTTATTTACTAATGTATTATGGCGAAAGGACAAATGTTCTTCCCTTGATTGGGCAATAGGAGACCGAAGACCCACAGCAAGATGGTTGACACTAAAATGGTCTTCTAGCCACGCCATTGTATTCAAGAAGATGGCTTATTAGGGATTGGCAATACACTGCTGCCTTTGCCAGTGATGCCCATGTCCCGTGAATGAATTTTTAAAAATACACACTATGGATAAGGTTGATGAGTTGTTGGATATACAGGGTCACCTGAATCCCAACTAGTTCCCACTGAAAATCCACAGCCAATCGGTGCATGTTTTTTTCACAGGGTATTCACTTAGAGGTTATTGGTTAGAGTTTAGTTCTTAGGGTTTAGTTCGCACACACAGTACACCAGTGCTAAGGGTAAGGACCATGGTAAAGCTCACTTAATTTACTCTCACACCACATTAAACAGAGTAAAAATTTAGCCACACTATATTTAACATTTTTTTGATTGTGTGGAATAAGGTAGTAGCACAGCAAAGTTTGGTCATTGGTCATTTGCTGCACTTGTTTAGTTCATAATGTTTAGGTGTCTCTTGCATTTATGTGGTCAAGAGAGTTCCTTCAAGGGACAGTTGAGCTAAATATATCTTGGATGAGTAGCTGGTGGACTAGCTTTTCAGGCTGCAATGTTGGGAACTACAACTGTCAACATGTTTGTATTGCAAAGTTCTGTGTCAGCACAGAAACAGATGAGGAGGAATTTCTTCAGCCAGAGAGTGGTGAATCTGTGGAATTTTTTGCTGCAGAAGGCTGTGGAGGCCAGGTCATTGCATGTCTTTAAGACAGAGATAGATAGGTTCTTGACTGATAAGTATATCAGGGGTTATGGGGAAAAGGCAGGAGGATGGGGATGAGAAAAATATCAGCCATGATTGAATGGTGGAGCAGACGCGATGGGCCTAGTGGCCTAATTCTGCTCCTATGTTTTATGGTCTTATAGCACAGACTTGGTGGGTCGAAGAGCCTGCTCCTGTGCTGTAGTGTTCTTTGTTCTTTGTTTTATGTAGAAAACAGCAAAGCTGTTGGAGACCATTGGGGTGTTGTGCTTTAGACATTTCTAGATCTTTACAACAGATGTCAACGCTTTAATGGTATGCCCAGTAATGATCCAATGGTTGTATGAGATTCATTGTATACCTGCTCAACCTATGTCCATGGCTGCTCCATTGGCCATGGCTAAGAGGCAGCCTTGCCCTCAAGTAGCTGTCTTTCCGGTCTCTTCACTTTTAAATAAATAGGTAGGTACATTGGATTGATGCAGAATTAATATATTGTAGATGCTGTCATTGCAGTTAAGGGATCTACATGGCCACATGGGTGTCACCAATCATCTCATGCACTTTCAGAAAGCTTGCAGTATATTAGAATTGGCTTGGTCTGCCATGCAGCTTTTGTTAGTCATTAGAAAGAAGGTGATTTTGATCCACCTGCACAAGGTATCCATTACCTGCATCTATAAACATTGAGTTGGCTGATACTGCTGATATCTCCTACATTAATCTGGATTAGTTGGAGGTATAAGATTAATGGATTTGGGTGTCACAATGGCCAGTGTTTTCATAGAATCATAGAATCCCTACAGTGCAGAAGGAGGCCTTTAGGCAACAATCCCACCCAGGCCCTATCCCCATAACCCCATGTATTTAATCTGCCTGACACTAAGGGGCAATTTAACATGGCTAATCAACCTAACCCGCACATCTTTCGACAGTGGGAGGAAACTGGAGCACTTGGAGGAAACCCATGCAGATACAGGGAGAATGTGCAAACTCCACACAGACAGCTATTGCATTTGAGGTTGTCTGCAAGTCTTGATTAAGGAGAGGAGACAACTCAATAAGTACCTCTTGCTAAAACTGAATCTGTGGAGGCAATCCTCCTCCATCATTACAAGCTATCAAGCTATCATTTTCATATAATGAAAAGCATATTGGCTGGTGAGGATGTTGCTGCATCAGTGGCATTTGGTCTCTCGGGAAGCATTTCTCTGCTCCTGCTCATCATCCTTGACTCAATCATGTTACGGCAACACTGAACGGATCACCGTTGTAATGAGCGTTCTCACTGCTCAAACAATGAGAATCTGCAGCTTTTCCCTTCTGATTCTCAACATGCAAGAATATGCGTCCGTTTTTATGAATAGATTTAGTATGTTTACTGGGAAGATTGAAAATGATAAATACGCAGCCTTCTTAACAAGCAGTTTTGCCAAAATACCATTACAAAATAATGTACCAAATGATTGCTACAGCACACCACCAACTCAAAAGTGCTCTACTAAATTCCCGAGAGGCATAGAATGGGTGGGAATGGGGAAAAATAATGGACACGCGAGATTGCTGACAAGGAAATTGCTTTTAGATGACAGCAATGTCTAGTCTTGTAATACAGAATCACATCAAGAAGAACATAGAAAATTAAGGTCCTTCTGATTGATCTCAAAAAACCAATACTTCTCAATCGCTCACCCCCTCAAACGCTCTCATAAATATGTTCATGGTCTTTGCTTCTACTGCCTCTCTGATAGTGCATTCCAACAGATGTCAATGCTTTAATGGAATGCACGGCAATGATCCAATGGCTGTGTGAGATTAATTGTATGCCTGCTCGGCCTGACATCTGTTGGAGAGTGCACAGTGGTTAGCACTGCTGCCTCACAGCGCCAGGGACCTGGATTCAATTCCTGGCTTGGGTCTGTGTGGAGTTTGCACGTTCTCCCCGTGTCCGTGTGGGTTTCCTCCGGGTGCTCTGGTTTCTTCCCACAGTCCGAAAGACGTGCTGGTTAGGTGCATTAGCCATGCTAAATTCTCCCTCAGTGTATTCGAACAGGCGCCGGAGTGTGGTGACTAGAGGATTTTCACGATAACTTCTTTGCAGTGTTAACATAAGCCTACTTGTGACAAATAGATAAACTTTACTTTAGACACAATTCATTCTTTCCATTCCACAGCATTGAGAGCTTTGGCACTATAGTACCAGTTTGTGATACCGCAATGGCCCAAGCTCCCCTTATGCAGAATATGCCTGTTTTATATTGTGTGACAAATTCTTTAAGATTTGAATAACTGGCCAGCAACCTAATGTGTGTGGCTTTTTCAAAAACTGCGGGTTACTACTTTACTTCTGATTGCCAAGTCCTCCCCAGTGACTGGTACAGGGCAGTGTGCAGGAAATCACGTCACTGGCCTGTACTGGTAGGTTAAACAGTCATCTGCTCATATAATAGCAAGGAAAAACAATGGCTACTTTTATTTGCTGATAGCAGTGTTGGCATCAATGAGCCTGGTATCTTTCAGAAATCTTCCCAAGTTATCAGCATTGCCACCATTTTGGATTTTTGCCAAAATCATGGCGGTTGGTGGTGCCAATGCTGTGAAGTAACACAGTCATCATGTGTCACATCGTGACTATCAGTCTTTTATGATCATCCAACTATCCAAAACAAAGAGGGAAAATAGATAAAAATTGATATGGCGCAGTGTACAATATATTAGACTGGTTACAAAACCATAATCTCCTTTCCGTGATCAGTTGAGAGTTACACACCATTCAAGCTTAGCTGTCACGGCTATGACCTCATCTGAACTCTCAATGAGAGTAGTTCCCTATAATCGCTCTTTCTCATCTCTTATTCACTTATCTATAGCAATTAAAGAAGTTATTTCCCCAGTATTTCTGAAGTAAAAGCAGCATTTCTGGCTGTTTGAAAGCTGCTTGATCTGGAGTCTAATTAATCAACAAATAGTCACGCTGATCAGTGACTCTGTTACACAACACACATTTATAGCCTTTTTTTGACAATGATCCCTTTCATACAGCAATAGACTCTGTGTAAGTCAGGTCAGTAATAATCCTCAACAACAGTACATGATGACAGGAACATTTTCACTGAGATTTTCAGGTAGATCTATGGCAGCCTTATTTATTAACATTTTTTCTTACTGACGCTCCCAGTAGTTTCTGTGATAAGATTGTCGCACTGTCTTAGAAACAATCTGAAGTAAAATCAAGGAATTATGAATGAACAATGGTAATTTATTTTCTAAGTGAAGAGGACGTATTTCTTTTTGCCCTTTTAAGTGCACGTGCTGAATGTGGACCTTGCATGTATTGCAATTCCCACACATATTTCATTACACACAGCAGCACTAATGTACACAAGAGAAAGAGTATTTCAACACTTTGTAACCTAAATGTTCCGAGAATTGTTTATAGAGGGGATGCACCTACTCTTGATACCTTGCAAATGTATCTTCATTAGAAGAAACTTCCTGTGCACAAAATACACGGTCAATAGTTCTATTGGATGCCAGTGGAAAATGCAATAGCTCTTTTTTTAAAAAACCTGCAGTGACCCTTAAAAATTAGACAGATTTTGTCTCTGCAAACTCTGCGATGGTATCGCTACATGCAACAGTCTGGGCAAAAGAACCTTCTTTGCTGCTGATGCCTCAAAGGTCCTGCTGCAGTTTTAAAAGTTTAAGGTTTATTTATTTATCAGTATTGCAAATAGAATCATCATAGAATCCCTACAGTACAGAAAGAGGCCATTCGGCCCATCGAGTCTGCACCGACCACAATCCCACCCAGGCCCTACCCCCATATCCCTACATATTTATCCACTAATCCCTCTAACCTACGCATCTCAGGACACTAAGGGCAATTTTAGCATGGCCAATCAACCTAACCCGCACATCTTTGGACATAGGCTTACATTAACACTGCAATGAAGTTACTGTAAAAATCCCCTAGTCGCCAAACTCTGGCACCTGTTCGGGTACACTGAGGATGAATTTAGCAGGGCCAATCCACCTAACTAGCACATCTTTCGGACTGTGGGAGGAAACCAGAGCACCCGGAGGAAATCCACGCAGACATGGGGAGAAGTGCAGACTCCGCATAGACAGTGATCCAAGTCAGGAATCGAACCTGGGTCCTTGGCGCTTTGAGGCAGAAGTGCTCACCACTGTGCCACCGTGCCGCCCCAGGATGGTTGGCAAAGGGACATGGATCTTTTTGGAGCATATGATTGTTTTTGAAGTTACGAGCTGCAAAGGGACTGGTAACAGAGATCAAACGGAGTCTCCAAAAGCTTTTGCATCTTGGCAAAGGGGAGGGAAAGATTTTTGGGTATCAGAAGTGCCAGGCTAGGGCTACCACCTTCTGCTGGCTCTTCATTCATTGATGATGTGATCCCCAATGGAAATGTGTCTCTTCTGTATGCTGGAAGTTCAACATCAACCTTCTTATTAAAGCAGAAAAAAAACAGCATCCAGAACTCTAGAGGGACATATCCTCTTACTTATAGTCAACACACTCTATAAGTGTGTTGGAATCCACCAACATGGAGAAACCATTGAGAAACTGAAGGAGATCTTTGCAAGGTTTGGCAAGCTGGAACAAATTGTCAGTGACAATGGGCCCCAGTTTACACCGCAAGAATTTGAGGATTACCCCAAGGGGAATGGTATCCAACCTATCAAATCAGTGCCCTATCACTCAACTACTAATGAGTTAGCTGGACAATTTGTGCAATCCCTGAAACACGCACTGAAAGCTTCTCGAGAGCAAGGCTTATTAACCCAACATCTCAATAGCTTTTAGGCCTCCTACAGGAATACTACACATGCAACCACACAGAGTTCACCCATGTAGCTACTCATGAAGAGGAAGCTGTGAACGACATTTGATCTGTTAATACCCCAAAAGACATTGGCGATACTAGAGTGAAACCAACAGTCGCAAATAGCCAGGAGACAACTGAGTTCTAAATGGCGCTTGTTTCGCCAAGGGGAGGGAGCGTTCACATGTAGCTATACTACCCGGGAGAAGTGGGTACCTGCAATTGTCTTGGCTTGAACTGGCCAAATCGAGGATAAACTGGTTTGGAGAGACCATGCTGACCAGTTGCTGACTGCCCACAATAGCTTGCCAGAACCACATCGAGACGAATTGCCCACTCTAGTCCCTGACATTGGGCCAGATATTACCAGAGAGTCAGGCAAGCCCTAAAGGATTAGTGATTTATCACCGCTGCCAATTCCCCTATTGGGAATGATACCACAACCCCTCCAAGGGAAAACATTCTAACAATGTGCCCGAGCAACGGGTACAACCAGTGAGGGCTTGATAGCCTCCCAATCGCCTGTCCCATTGATTGTGCTGTGCTTAGGCCAGTTGCATAGCCTGATGTGTACCTGATGTGTACCTATTCTTGTGGCCCTTCTCAATATGTTGATGTTTTAAAAAACAACACATATATAACTGTGATAACATCATGTCCCCTTCACTTGGATACAGTACAAATGTGAAATTGATTGAGTCATAAAAGGTCATGATAGCAATGCTTTGCTAAGAGACAATGCTATTAAACCCATACATACAATTATGCCAATGAAATCACTGACTGTTATTGGATTTGATTGGGATTTTCTGTCTTTTTGGTCTAGGTGCTGGCTCAGGCGGGAAACATAAGGCAGGACTTTACAGGCTCGCTCAAGCGAGACCGAAAATTCCTGCCCGAGGTCAACGGAGATTTCCGTTGTCGGAACTTCGCCCGCTCCGATTCTGTGGCAGGCGAGGTGGTAGAGTTCTGGCCATAGCGTGCGACACATTGGCGGCACGGCTGGCTTTTCTCGCCATATTTTCCAGCATGTAGAGAAATAAATGCTGGAGGTGTGTCCCACACCATCACGCTGCTGGTTCAGGCTCTAAAATAACCCGCCCAGCCGACAATGTCAGCTTTCCAGAGATTGAGGTGTCCTCTCCACTAAAAATTACAACAACCCTACTCAGACATGGCAAGCCCCTCTCTTCCATGGGGAGCCCGTCCATGGAGCTTTTCAGAAGAAGCCCCCCGTCACTGCCAAGGGGCAGTGCCCAGTCATGTCCCTCTTTCCCCCCCCCCCACCCCAGGAGGCTGTACATACCCTTGCATGGTCTCTCTGCTTGGTTCACGGAGCTCATCTGCCCTTGTTGTAAACCTCACCAGTGAAGGGGGACATTCCAATTTGGGGGAACGATACAGCGGGAAAGCTTGCAAATGAGATTTAAATGTATTTAAATGAGATTCCTCATCTTCCTGGGTGGGAATCTCATCAATGACGGGGGGTGGGGTGGAGGTGTTGGTGATGATCGTATCGGTTGATTTTGCCGGTAAAGTTCTCATTTTTGGCCTTTCGGGGGATTTTACTATGGGTGCAAAACCCTAGCCACAATATTTAGTTTACTGACATAAAGGGCGGAATTTTCCCATCCTGGCTGCCACAGGAATCGTATTGGGCGGGACACAGACAATGCAAAGATCCATTAACCTCAGGAAGGATTTTCCGGTCTTGGGGCGAACACGGCTGGAAAATCCCACCCAAAGGGTAAACAATATGTTGTTGATTAAACGAGCCAGAAGATTTAATTTTTCCTTTCACGGTAACTCGACCAGTAATCCATAGGCCCCACCTTGCTGTCAATCTTTGTCCCTGACCAGACAGAGTTCGGGGATAAGTGAAGGGTGTGACATCTCATTACCTGTTGATAAGTTCTTGGCCTCCATTCATATGTCACATTTCAACTGATCCTGGGCCAGAATTTTCCAGCCCTTCAAGCTGGCCGGATCTTCCAGTCCTGCCAATGAGAACAGACTTCAATATCTTGTTGGCTCTGCCATGTGAGAACCCGTGGTGGAGGAGCTGTAAAATTCCAGCCCTGCTCATTTGTCTTTTCAGGGATTGATGGAGTTTGGATCTCTTATAGGGTGAACAGAAAACTCCTGAAAAGGTCTCCACTATCTTGGAGGGGTGTCCGTCAGTCTCCCACCGATCTCCAGTGGGACACTGACTGAAACCCTGAGAATTGTTGGGGCATTTCTTTGTTCTAAAAACATTTTAATCACACAGATCAGTTCACATTTTAAGATAATAGAAAGTTTAACAATGTTGAGTTATGACAAAGAGAACAAAGAAAATTACAGCACAGGAACAGGCCCTTCAGCCCTCCAAGCCTGCACCGACTGGGCTGCTTGACTGAACTAAAACCACCTACCCTTCTGGGGACCATATCCCTCTATTCCCATCCTATTCATGACTTTGTCCAGACGCCCCTTAAAAGTCACTATCGTATCTGCTTCCACTATCTTCACAATGCTCCACTATGACCGAATTAGAAGTTACTAAAGTACATCAACTAACAATGAGTGATGACTCTACTGTACTGCATTAGTTTTTTACCTGTCTTAAAGGAACCTGTCTGGACCTAACTGCAGTTAACAATCTAAACAATCACAGATATTTTATTGATTTGTGAGAGCTTAATTCTGTTAATTGGTTTACTTCTTTGCTCTGTTTTCAACAGCTAAGCACACTCTGGCGTACATTACTCACATGCTTACTAGCCCGCAGTTGAACTTGAGCCCTGCCTTTACACCAAAGATCAAAGTGTACTATTGCGAAGTGCCTTTTGATGTGGTGATAGTGAAGATCAGAGCTGAAGCAGCCAATTGCCACTGCCAAGTACACCTGGATGAAAAGAAAGGACCCAGGTAAACCACTGATTATAATGTTCAAGTCTAGAATTATCTGAAATTTCAAAATGTTGATGACATTAAATAGAGGGTGGGATTTTCCGGCCGCGCTCGCCCCAAGACTGGAAAATCCCAACCGAGGTCAACGGACCTTTGCATGGTCCTGTCCCGCCTGCTACAGGTAGGACGGGAAAATTGTTTGAGTAATTTTATTCAGTTAACTATGTAAAGAGGTAAGTCTAATAAGTCGTGGAGCAGCACGGTGGCACAGTGGTAAGCACTGCTGCCTCACAGTGCCAGGGACCCGGGTTCGATTCCTAGCTTGGGTCCCTGTCTATGTGGAGCTTGCACATTCTCCCTGTGTCTGTGTGGGTTTCCTCCGGGTGCTCCGGTTTCCTCCCACATTCTGAAAGACGTGCTGGTTCGGTGCATTGACCCGAACAGGCGCCGGACTGCGGCGACTAGGGGAATTTCACAGTATCTTCATTGCAGTGTTAATTGTGACTAATTAATAAACTTTTTAAAATCTTTAAAATAGCAATTGGGTTATCACTTAAAGGGGGTTACAGATAGAATCATAGAAATCTTTCAATGCAGAAGCAGGCCATTCAGCCCATCGAGCCTGCACTGACTCTTCGGCAGAGCATCCCACCCAGGCCCTATCACTGTAACCCTACCTATTTACCCCACTAATCCCCCTAATTTACACATCTTCGGATACTAAGGGGAAATTTAGCATGGCCAATCCACCTAACCAGCACATGAAGAATTTTTTTGTCATCTTTCAGGTAACTTGACCACTTGAACAGAAGTGCTGTTCTGTCAGTTGGTCACTCACCTCTCGAGTTAGAATTTGTTTGCTCATCCCCCTCTTCTGCATTTCCCTCACCACCATTCAATTCTTCCTCATCAGATGACGGTTCTTTCTGTTTGCTCTGCCTCCTTCAGCTGAAAGCCTTTCTGCATTACAACACGCAGCAGCCCACCAAGCTGCATGTGATGGATGGTATGTGCATTGCAGTGAACCACCAAACCTATCCAGGCACCTGAACCTTTGCTGCTGTAACCCTACAATGCTTGATGATGCTCCTGTTGGTTCCATGACTGTGATCGTACCTGAGCAAGCCATGGGCCACGGCTTTGTGGACAGGTGCCATCGGCCTTGTGTGAAGAGCATAGCCCTTGTCCCAAGTAGCCAGATACCATTATTGATTTGCTAGAGAGGTGAAATAATGGGGGGATGAATGAGTGTCGCAAGATGGCAGCTGCGCACAAAAATTGTATACACCTTGACCCTTCTACAGTTATCACAGTGCTACTGGATGTCAATTGAGTAATAATCCTCTCATTCTGAGCATTGGCATACACAGGAGAGGCGCGAGTTTGGTCCGTCGCAAAAAGTAGGGCATTGCTGACCTGCTGGATGCAGCTATGCATTGCAGACTGCTGTTATAAGTGATAGCCTCTCAAACAGCTTGAAAGGACCCCCAGGCGAAGAGGAGATGGCTCTCCGGACCCTGCTGCCCTGTCAGCATTTGACTGGGACAAGCGGGAAAGGGGCCTCCTGCAGAGTTTCCCGTCAGGGAAACTGAGATCTGGACTGGAAAACAGAGAGAGGCTTCACTGCCTAATTACATTCCATTTTCCTTTGCTGTCTGGACCACAGGAAAATGCAGCCCATTTAGTCCCCCAATGGCAAATCAAAGTCGGGGATATCTATCTCACCTGGCATTAATTATGTTGGAAGCTTAGCAATTTCTACACATTTAGCATTAAAGAACAACCATTCTTGTTAAATAAGACTGACAATACCGTCACACACAAATGCCAGATCCAGAATGGATCCTGAAGCAAACAAAGGAGTCAGTTCCTTTGGCAGGAACAAGGACAAAATCTCACCCATTTTAGACTCAAAGGGTGGAATTTTCCTGTCCCGGCCACCATGGGACCTGTAGCGGTGTGGGACAAGATCATGCAAAGGTCTGTTGACCTCGGGCGGGATTTTCCAGCCTTGGGGCGAGTGCGGCTGGAAAGTCCCACCCCCAGAGTCAAACAGTGCAGAAAGGCCCTTCGGCCCATCAAGTCTGCATCTACAATATCTACCACTAAAGGCACTAATCCCATTTTCCTGCACATGTCCAGTATTGTTTTTATTTAAAATCACTTCTTTTTCTTGCATGTTTTATGAAATTCGCTGTCTTAAAATTGTGATAGTATCGCATGATTGATTTATATAACGAAACTTTGTAATGAATAACTGGAAGTTTTAAATCTCTGTTTCACTCTCAACTTATAATGTATTGCATTTCCTGTTCTGTAATTTATAATGTTTCTCCTGTGAGATGAAGTTGCAGGTTCCAGCATATTATGCAGCTTCATTTTTAACTCTCCTTTTTTTTCCCTCAGCATTGCCAACTATCCTCTTGGCCTCGGCAATAACAGAATCCACATTCTGGTATCGGATGAGTCTCGCGTTCAACCTACTGTCATAGCAACTTACACTGTCAACGTTTATCGGCACAGCCGTCCCAGCCTGCCTGTGTTGGAGGGGAGTATAATGTGCAGCTTTGTGCAGGTAACCATTTCTGACCAATTCCTATCACCAAACATGGCCTAGATGGAGTGAATAATTCATTCGTATTTAGAACTTGAAATGAATGAACAAAATGCTTGAGAATTAAGCAAAGCTCTTCAGTTGTTCAGTAGAGAACTGAACAACTGAAGTTGTATGAATAGAGTTAAGTTTGCAATTATTGTGTAGTGTATTCCGAACAGTTTTATTTGCCAGGAACTGATGCTAGATAGAGGCCAACAGCTTTGAAGGGTAAGTGGAATAAAAAAATCAGAAGGTAAGTCATCCAGAATCATTCTTCCCTGGAATCTGATTAGAGAACAATATTTACTCCCTCTCTGTCTATCCCTGTGCTAGAAAAATGTATGTTGCAAGGGTCTCAGAGAGAAGTCAATTAAAATGGGAGAAAATGAACTTAAAAAAAGGTTCTTTAAACTATCTAGAACCAGATGTGTGTTTATATTGTAGGTACAAACAGCACTATTGCTTCCTCCACTGTCTGCATGCCTTCAGGATTTGTTTAAAGCAGACCCAAATACTGGGTGCATATATGAATGAGCAACTTTGCAGATATCTAGTTATAACTTAACTAAAATTATGTTAAGACTCTGTACATATGTAGTGCAACTTTTATTGTGGACCGATCATACCACACCATTGAAGAAACATTTTAAAGAACAACCTACATCGCGGAAAATCCACACAATATTACTTTATTTTGTGCTTACAATGGCCATTGGGAGTGATCAGAAGGATCTGTTCAAAGTTGTTCTGTTACAGCTGTCTTTTATACAGATCATAGGAGTATATTCAAGTCTATACAGATCTAATCACATCAGCCATCTTTTATACAGATCTAATCAGACGGGTATATTCAATTCTGTACAGATCTAATAACATTCATCAATACAATGGATTTCCTATCTTGTTTACCCAATAGGTCTTTGCCAGAATATGATTACAGCCATACTTATGTGGTTGTAGCTTTGTTTTCCCTAGAGCATTCCATTCTTTGTATGCCTTAATTTTTTTTGAGTCAGGCTATCCTCTCTAACCCGTCAAGCCATGCTAACCCATATTTTCTGAGTTAGCCCTTTATTTATATTCTACTTTCTCAACACCTTATAAGAAATGCTACATTATTGCTCGCTGTAATTATCCTTTTCAAGGAATAGTTGTCCTGTGAATGTGTACATTAGAAAAGAAACTGCTAAGTATTTACCTAGAAAAGTTACAGATTCTGCCAAAGTAATGCAAGTTTTCTCGTAGATAATTGATGTTAGTACTACAGCTCTTTAAACTAGAGAAGCCCTTCTATGCAAAAGGTTGACAAGCATATATTCAAAATGAAATTTTAGACCTCTTACAGAAATGATGACTGTGGGACTTATAAGATTTTTTACATTAACTTTGAGCAGTGTGTGTGTGTGTGTGTGTGTGTGTATGTGAAATCCCTTTCCCTTGAGATTGAAAACATGCTGCATTTTTAAATAAATGCATTTTTTCGATAGGGATGAGAGTTTCCACTGACAGCAGAGTCTCAGCAGTTACTTTATCATTTTCCTTGTGTTGAGTCTCAGCACTGAGTTAATTTTCTTCTCCCACAGAGGAGGTAGCACAGACTGGCAGGATTGGTTAGCCAGTGAGCAACAAGTTTCACGCTTGTAGCCCAACACCTGTTCCAGCAGCAAAAGGGTAAATATGGTGTGAATTGATAGAGGCTTCCTTAGACACTTGACTAAGCACAACTGGCATCACGCACAGGAGGTAAAGGTCAGTGACAGCAATGTGGCCTTTTCTCACAGTAAGGAACAGTTCAAATTCTAATCCAGGGCCTTTCTTTCTAGTTTTCTTTTATGTTTAATCCCATTTGGATATTCAAGTTTCAGTGCAAACTGATACCATGCTGAAGGTTACAAAGACAGAAGCAAGGGATGTTGTTTCCCCTCTGCTGGTACATTTGAGTAATCCTGGATTAAGTTCAAGGCCACTCAGTTTAAAAAAGTGTGCAGTTCATAGCAACACCAGCTTCTAAGAGGAACACATTATGCTGCCTGTGCTTTTCCCATGTATAGTGTTTTTTTAAAGTCCTGAAAGCTTTTGTAAACCAAATTAGTAATGAACACTAGAGAAGCTTGTTACCAAGCATCTCATGAATGAAATGTTCGGTCAGAGAGAACATTTGCCAAGTGCCAATTCATTCTGTACGCATTAGTTGTCTAATCAAAACGATTTGAACTTTTATTCTAGATACTTTTCCTTTCTGTAATTAAGACTCTGGTGATCCCTGTATCTGTGAGAATGTGTTTGCTTCCCCAGGTATCTAGATACACCTGCAGCGTGCCCAGGGAGCGAGCAGAGGATGCTCCTCAATTTATATCAGCCACAGTTTGCACTTGTGCTTCAAGTGATTCTCCTTGTCTCCAAATTGTGGCAGAATAGTACAACATTTTATGTTAGAATCTAACTTCCAAGCAAATTATTAAACAGCAAAAGTACGTGTGAATAATAGTCTTAGCATCACACAGAAACACAGAAAATAGAAGCAGGAGTAGGCCATTCGGCCCTTGGAGACTGCCTTGCTATTCACTTTGATCATGGCTGGTCATCAAATTCAATATCCCGCCTCCCAACAGCAACAGGTGGTGAGCATGGTTAGCTCTTTGTGTAGTTAAAAATAGCTTGAAACTGTTGTGTTAAACTACAAAATAAGTAACATTCTTACATTGTTAATCTATTCCTTTTTCTCACCATTTACAAAAGCTGTTTGGCTTCAACCTCTCTCTCTAAAGACTGTAGATAGCTCTCTGATTGGAAAAACATAGACGAATGAATACCTTTGTGACTGAGCTCCAGTGAATTTGGTTAAGTATATTTTTTAAACATTTGCCAGTCAAATTTATCTTTGAACAAATTCCAAAAGATGTTTATATGATATGCTCCTCCCTTGGGCATCTGCCCAAGTGCAACGACTATTTTCCCCAGAATTGCATCAAAATGAATTATTTTTGCCCAAATTAAGGAGGGCAAAGGTGTTAGTGTAGCGCTATTTCTAGCGGTACTATGCAAACTTGCATTGATTCCCCTGAGGGAAGGCGTTGCTGTGGGCTGTTGCATACGCGGTCTGTGTTGCATTCTCTATTGATACCAGTGGAGATATTTAAGCATGTATAAAAGCATCTGCAGTGCCCAGATGTCAAGTTAGGTACTAAGAGAGGTGAAGAAATATTAGATTCAGAGTGTGTGGGGAAACAAAAATGATACAAAAGAGAAGTAAATTTAAAAATGTTAAAAATTAAAATTTGATATTTTTTAAAAACTCATAACAATTCACGACCTGAAAGAATGAATCTAAACTTATTCACTTTCTCAGCCAACAAGGTTGATTGGCAGTTATTAACAATCATCGCACTGTTAAAGGATACTTGTGCTATAAATTGCCAGACTTAACTTTCTGTGGCGCATTTAATGAGAAATGAATGTTTAAATGCAGCAACTTCATGAAACTCATGGGGAGGTTAAGGTCGAGATGCCGTTTTTGAGAGTTGGCACAATATAAATCATCCAGCAACTTGCAGCATTTTGCATTTCACGGAAGGGTTCTTCCTCACCACCTGTTGCTGGCCAATTTACACATTTTTGACAGCAATATGACAGCAAGCTGAGGCCTAACATCTCCTGCTAGCCTGAGTTTCCTAACCTCTTCAATCTCCGAGAATAGTTTTGCAAATATTGTTTGGAGATTTCCACAAATGTTTTAGTCTGTGTACTTCTGGTGAGTGGGTCATGTTTCTCATTCCCACATGTCATTTACAACTATTTCTTGCATCAATATTGCAAAATTCATGAGATTTAAAAGGAAGTCCAACATTCCACAAGAGGTTATTTTATGCACTGTTAACTTTGAGTTTAAAAGCCAATCTATGGTGATATAGAACGTGGAAGATTAAACAAGTAAGTTGTCAGTTTACATCAGTCAATATGTTGTTTCTTTCAAGCTTTCTCACATTTTACAACCTATTGGAAAAGCTTTCATTTTTTTAGTTCAAGATTGGACTTAAATGATAGCCCTGAAGGAGATATCTGTGGACACATTGTGCTTGAGTGAGTTAGTCTAAATCATTCCAGTCATGCCTTTTAACTGGAGTCCAACAAAAGCTTTTACTCTGGTATTTATAGTTGCCCATGGATCAAGTGCCATTAAGGTGGAATTTGTTTTTGTGATCTAAATTTTGTTTGATGTTTAGGGTGGACCGTAAGAGAGATTGTTGGTGTTAGCTAGCAGGTGTTAACTGCATTCATCAATAAGTGTAACTGCTATCAACCTTGCTCGAGTTCTGACATTATTGCTAGTCATAAGTTTAATAACTATTAAAATGGTAGAATCAGTTTTTGGTGACATTAGGTGGAATTTTCCAACTTTTCTGGCAGAGAGGCGCAGCGAATGGGAAAGACCCTGCGGGAGCCACTGGATCCAATGGCAACTTTCTCCGACAAATTGTTCAGCTAGTTGGAAAAAATTGAAGGGGCAGGTCCCACACTTATCCGCCTTTTGGCTAAGATCAAGCATCAGATCAAGCCCATTACAGGTGGAATACCTTATCTTATCAGCTTGGATCTTGTGGGGGAACCGTGAATTGGATTCAATTTCAATTTGTTTTTTGGAGCAAGCAAGGTGATGGATTCGGGTCCACCCGCTGTGAGCATTGCCTTTGTAACTTTAAGAATGGGGTAAAAATTTAAAATCTCATCTGTTTGAAACAAAACACACTGACAGGCAGTGCCCATGCCACCGGCAACCGGATCAGGTGCCATTTTTAAAGGCTGTCCCAATATTAAAGATAGAATTACCCGCTCCCCCACGAGCAATGCACTAATGCACTCACCTCAACTCCTCTGGCGGGTTCTGCTTGCCAGGTGTCCACCTTGGGTGAACTGTCGTAATTCACGCATGCTGACGTGAATGAATTATGCAATGGGTGAGGAGGTGGGGAGAGATTATCAGGCCTAGAGGGCTAATAACGAAAAGTCAATTTATTGTAATGGGGTTTCTGACGGTGAACATCGGGATTCCTGTTATGTCACTAGTTGGAAGATCGGGACAATTGCCTCATGGCTTTAACTTGGCGTGTAATGCAATTTGGGCCCCACACCGGATATTCCACTCGGGCTGTCGATCCCACCCAGCGGAAGCGGAAAGTCCCGCCCATTGTTTTTAGTTTGTTTCCTTATCTTACTAACTGTTATCTCTAAATGCGACTAATTCAGTTCTCTCATGGCCAGCTTCCTGCCTTCCTCTATGGGCAAATCGAAGCTCACCTCAAATCATGCTTTGCATATGCCAGCTTGCACCAAGTCTTTTCACTCATCATCTCTGCATTTGCTGACCTACATTGGCTCCTGGTCCAGCAGTTTCTCAAATTTAACATTCTCAGCCTTGTGTTCAATCCCCCCCGTGGTCTCACCTCTCCCTATCTCTGCCCTGCATCAAGTTGACAACTTTCCATAATCTCTGTGCACTTCAATTCCAGCCTTTTGAACATCATCTGATTTCCATCTCTTGCCACTTGTGGCTCTGTCTTCAGTTGCTTAGGCCCCAAGCCCTGTATTCTGCCCCGACACCACTTCTACCATGGTGACTCTCTCCATTCCTTAATGCCTATCTCTTTTGACCAAACTTTTGATACTCAAATCTTTCTTTGGTGTAAGCTTCTGTGTTCGATAATGTTCATGTGAAATTAAATCAGGATGTGGGTGAGTTCATGCCAAGTTTCTGACCTAATGTCACTTTTCGTAGCTTTAAGCTCCTACTCGTTTCCGAACCTGCCTCACCAGCAGTTAAAATTCTGCCGCTGATACAGAAAGTAAGATTAATGTGCATTAATAAACAAGAGGCTTTAACTATATCATGGATAGATTAGTGTGATCACATATCTGTAGAGTTTTTTTTAAATTCATTTGTGGGACATGGGCGCCGCTGGCTGGCCAGCATTTATTGCCCATCCGTAGTTGTCCTTGGAGGGAAACTAGGGATGGGCAATGCAGTCAGTGGCTCTGGAGTTACATATAGGCCAGACTAGGTAAGGACGGCAGATTTCCTTCCCTAAAGGACACTAGTGAACCAGATGGGTTTTCCTGACAATCGACAATGGTTTCATGGTCATCAGTAGATTCTTAATTCCAGATATGGTTTTTTATGGAATTCAAATTTTACCATCTGCCGTGGCAGGATTCAAACCTGGGTCCTCAGAACATTAGCTGAGTTTCTGGATTAATAGTCTCGTGATGATACCATGAGGCCATCGCCTCCCCTTAACTTACTAAGCATTGGTATCAAATTCTGTGAACTGAAATACCTTAAAAGGCAGCAGGAGGGGAAGAATTACTGTAAGAATTAATTTAGTGTACTGCATTTTTGCAGAAGAGGGCGCAATACAACACAATCACAATCTCTTCTGAACGTAGCAGATTTTTAATGTTTTATTTTATTATTTTGTGCAGCATTATTTTCGTTGATAGAAATCTTTTTCGAAAGTTGAACTACTGTTGCCGCTGTGATTTATTTATTTTCTGGTCTTCCTCCCTTTTGATTAATCATCCATCTCCTTTCACCTTTCTACATTTGCTACTGCAATCAGCAGACTGCAGAGCGCTCCTTGACCTCTGATCTTCCTGATAATATATGGTTCCGCCGACATAACAAAATAACACTAGCAGTAGCTTACAACCCCACCTAAAAAGCAATCTGGGAACTGTTGAGGCGTGCAATCTCTAGAGTTTTAAGAACAATGGACAGAGTGTCATTCTTAACAATATATATTTTCCAAGCACAAATCCCTACATTAAAAATATAGTGAATCCTGTACTATTGATATACATCATCTCTGTCCTGTAAACAGCAGATCGGCTGTCTCTGTTATTGAATGATTCAAATGTGGAAACATAAGACCATAAGGTAGAGGAGCAGAATTAGGTCATTCAGCCCATTGGGTCTGCTCTGCCATTCAATCATAGCTGATAAAATTTGATTTGATTTATTATTGTCACATGTATTAGTATACAGTCAAAAGTATTGTTTCTTGTTTGCTATACAGAGAAAGTATACCGTTCATAGAGAAGGAAGGGAGAAAGTGCAGAATGTAGTGTTACAGTCATACCTAGGGTGTAGAGAAAGATCAACTTAGTGCGAGGTAGGTCCATTCAAAAGTCTGAAGGCAGCAGGGAAGAAGCTGTTTTTGAGTCAATTGGCACATGATCTCAGACTTTTGGTTGCATGGGGTCCTTAATTATGCTGGCTGTTTTTTCGAGGCAGCGGGAAGTGTAGACAGAGTCAATGGATGGGAGGATGGTTTGCGTGATGGACTGGGCATCATTCATGACCCTTTGTAGTTTCTTGCGGTCTTGGACAGAGCAGGAACCATACCAAGCTGTGATCCAACCAGAAAGAGTGCTTTCTATGGTTTCTCAACCCTATTCTCCCACCTTTCCCGTAACCTTTAATCCTCCTATCAATCAAGAGCCTATCTATAAGACCATAAGAATAGAGTATTTGGAGCTTTAAATAAAGGCACTTAAATTCATATAGTCCTTTCACCTCCTCAGATCATCACAAAACACTTCACAGCCAATTATATACTTTTTGAAGCTAATTTGAGTACAGCATGAGCCCAGATCTTCCAATGGCTCTGATCAGACCAAAAAAACACTAATCTTCCTCCAATATTTCTGGGCAATTATTTGATGGAGGATCCTTCCAAATGGAATGAGTAGAGGAAATCTCTGAGATGTCAGGGAAGGTGCCTCCTTTATTATGGCACTAATTACCGTATTCTGGGAAGTAACAAGTTTCAATGTCCCAAAGTTTCTTTGAAAAGCTACAGGGTCAGTGGGTAATGGGGTAGCATGAGTTGGGTAAGGAGGTGGGGTGGATGAGATAAGGGTGAGGGTGGGTAAGGTAAGTTGGTAGGGTGGGGGTGGTAAGTGGGTAAGATGGGTACGGTCAGGGAAAAGGCCAGGTGAGGGAGTACTGTGATAAGGTCTGGGCCTGTCAGGTCAGGCTTGGGAGAATCAGTGTGTGTAATTGGAGGGTCTGTTGTATAGTTACTCAGGGGTTAGACGAGAATTTTTCTGTTGAAGATTTCCTGAGCAACTATTCTGATAAGTAAGTCAAAAATGTCCAGAGTCTCTGGGCAGAGTTCACCCATCTGGGAGTAAGTCCCGTGGCGGGGTTAGGAACGTGAAGTTTTGCCCGCTGCAGAGGCTGCTGGGAAAACTTGCCAAGTCTTCCGGCCCGACATCATTATTTATGTAACCGGGTGCTTTGCCTGTATTCCGATGTGGGGCAGGCCTGATGGCGCATAGTCTGCCATCCTGTCCAGGCGCCATATTGAAAAGGCGTCCAACATCACTGACCCATGATTGAAGAAAGAAGGTGGACCTCTGGAGAAAGAAGATGGATCTCCAGGAACATTCTGAAGCTGAAGATGGACCCCCCTCCAGGACACTGAACCTGCAAGGTCTATCTGTAGATGCTGCCTCCGACCCACTGCTATGGTGTCCAGAGTTACCAGTTGCCTCCACCAGAGGCAGCCCCAGGCATCATTCAGGTGAGTCCCAACACCTGTATGCATTGTTATTCCAAACGTGTTTTGCTCTGGCATTTTTTCCCGCTAGTGCTATGGGGAATCTGGGTGCCATGGGTGGTTGGACCCTCATTTGCATCACATTAGCAGACTGTAAATGTGTTTCACACTGGCTTCCAGTTGATTTCCCGACCCACCATGATGGGCAACAGCGCAAGGTCCCACTGTGTAAATAATTCACGCCAGCGATTTTTGGCCTTCCCACTGCATTCTCCGCAATCCCACAGCCATTGAATTCTGTCCTCTGACTCCAACACAGGGGCCAGAATTCTCCAGCTGTTCACACCCCGCAGCCGCTGCCAGCAAGAACAGAGAATTTGATGCTCAGACAAATCTCCATTCCCTGCAGCGGGACCGGAGAATCTCAGCTGCGGGCGAGATCAGAGAATCCGGACCACAGTTGTTTTCGGAGACTCCAGGGAACAGGAGAATTGCCCATCGGAAGCTCAAATATCCTGCTCAATCCCCACCGAGATATCATCGCGTTGGGAGTCTGAGGCATCGTGTAGCGCATCTTGGGGGCTACATCCGGTCTCCAACTACCTGGAGACTGGGAGATGGGGTCTTTGTTATTGATCAGGTAGAACTTTGCTTGTGAACACAATGGAATATTTGTCATGAAACAATGCAATGATTGGAACACAAGTCAGTTACATCCGTTCAATCCACCGATCATGTTTATTCCTATGGATATTTCCCAACCGTGGGGCTGCACGGTAGCACAGTGGTTAGCACTGCTGCTTCACAGCTCCAGGGACCTGGGTTCGATTCCCGGCTCGGGTCACTGTCTGTGTGGAGTTTGCACATTCTCCTCGTGTCTGCGTGGGTTTCCTCCCACAGTCGAAAGATGTGCGGGTTAGGTTGATTGGCCATGCTAAAATTGCCCCTTAGTGTCCTGGGATGCATAGATTAGAGGGATTAGCGGATAAAAATGTAGGGATATGGGGGTAGGGCCTGGGTGGGATTGTGGTCGGTGCAGACTCGATGGGCCGAATGGCCTCTTTCTGTACTGTAGGGTTTCTATGATTCTATGATTAACCTATTTCATCGCCCAAGACAATATTTGGAATTCTCTTCCTTCACACCTTTCCAAAATGAAACCAAGCCAACCTCTATTTTATCTAGCATGACTTCAGAATTTTATCTGACTTGACTTCAGTTTGATTAACTGAGAGCAGCTGTTCAGAGACCAAATTCTGTTAGGGAAGAGTTAATATTGTATCGAAAATTGTTGCCAGACATTAATGTCTGTATCTCATTAGACATTGATTGAAGAGTCTGATCTACTTAAGAAAGTAATAAACTAAGTGACATTCCTTTGCATTTAGGTTTCAGCTTTTGGTCTCATAAAGAATGTGCTTTATGAATCAGTACTTTTGTTGCCAACAAGAATGTAAGAAAACCTCCAGATAATTTAATGTCCATATGTATAATTTAGTGGGATAGACAGTGGGTTAAGTCGATTGTTTGAATGCCATTTATTTAGCTTGAAGTTAATATCCTCACTTTTGGTGTTACTCTTCACAGTCGACAAAAATGTCTTAATGATTATTAACAGTTAAAATGAAAACAGTCTTGTAACATGCTTGTAACTTTGCAGGGGAAAAAATAGTTTTTCTGATTTTTCAACAGAAACATCATCAATGAATTTGTGAAAATTACTTCTGATTGGTATTTATAAACAGATATTTTAAAATCTCGTTACAAAGTGTGAGGTTTTATAAGATGGTTATGTTTTAAACTGTCTCTTTTAAGTGTATGATCTCTTACCAGTTCTGCCCAGTGATTGTAAACACAAAGGCAGAAGCAACCAGCATTGCTCCATGTTGACTTTTGGACTCTCAAATTTACTGACTCTGAGACCCAGGATAGGGAGAGAGAGACAGAGAGGGAAATGGGAACAGCACTGTCTCGAACAGCACTTGAAAAAGGCTGTTAGTCACCTGGAATGGGTGGGTTGTCTCATGAGGAAAGGTTAGACAGGCTCGGCTTGTATTCGCTGGAGTTTAGAAGAGTAAAAAGTGACTTGATTTTTAAAAATTCATTCTTGGGACATGAACATCACTGGCTGGCCAGAATTTATTGTCCATCCCTGGTTGCCCTTGAACTGAGTGGCTTGTTAAGCCATTTCGGAGGGCAGTTGAGAGTCAACCACATTGCTGTGGTTCTGGAGTCACATGTAGGCCAGACCAGGTAAGGACAGCAGATTTTCTTCCCTGAAGGACATCAGTAGATTATTAATTCCAGATTTTTTTTATTGAATTCAAATTCCACCAGCTGTCGTGCTGAGATTCGAACATTAGCTGAGTTTCTGGATTAATAGTTTAGCGATAATACCACAAGCCCATCTCCTCCCTCATGTTAAAATGAAACATGTTAAGATCCTGAGGGATCTTGATGAGAGTGGATGTGGAGAGGATACATGAATACAGAACGAGGGAGTCACTGTTCGAAAATAAGAGGTTGTACATTTAAAACGGAGATGAGGCAAAGTTTTTCACTCAGGGGGTAGTGAGTCTTTGGAACTCTTCCTGAAAGGGCAGTAGAAGCAGAGTTTTTGAATATTTTCAAGGCAGTAGCAGATAGGTTCATGGACATGATATGTTATTGGGAACAGGTGGAGTGTAGATATGAAGTTACTATCATTTCAACCATGATTTTGTGAAATGGTGGAGCAGGCTCGAGGGGCTGAATGGCCTCCTCCTGCTCCTTGTTCATATGATTCACTGCCAGTGTGTGCGAGAAACTGGAGCATTGTTGCTCACCCAAAATTGGGCTACGGGCCTTATTTTAATAATAGAGGCAAACTGCCACTGTCCACCATGCCTGCAGAGGCAGCCCAACGGTCATTGGGGATTGAATTTAGGCCTGTTGCTAATTCACAGGCAGCTGTCCTCAGGTAAGTCTTGGAGAGATGGGAGAAAAACCCAGGAAGCCCAAGAGTGGGCCAGCTGCAAGCCACAACAATGTGGTGGAAGAGGGAAGAGCAACCATCTCTTTCCAGCTTCGTAGAGGGGGAGTTTAAAAAGAGAAGCCTTTCCTTCCTCTTTTTTAGTGGTCACCAGCAGTCCCTTTTAGGTTGAGATAAACCTGGATAACTAGTCTGAACGTGCACAGTAAGTACACAGTTAGCTTTTCACTCTTGTAGAAGTAGTCTGAGTCATACAAGCATACGAACAAGGAGCAGGAGCAGGCTATTCAGCCCCTCAAACCTGCTCCGCCATTTCATAACATCATGGCTGATCAGATAGTAACCTCAAATCTGCATCCCGCCTACCCCCACTAACCTATCACGCCTTGGCTTACCAAGAATCTAACCACCTTGGCCTTAAGACTGCCTTTGAGGAAGAGAGTTCCAAAACTCACAATCCTCTGAGTGAAAAACTTTGCCTCATCTCGGTTTTAAATGGACGACAACCTGATTTTTAAATGGTGACCCCTAGTTCTAGATTCTCCCACAAGAGGAAACATCCTCTCCACATCCAGCATTCATTTCATTTATAAGTTGATCCAATCCAACACAGCCTTGGGGCCATGCCAAGTAACATAAAATCAGCAAGTACCAATGAGGTGGCAGCTGCAGATTAATGCCTAAACCGAAGAGCTGTCAATGGATATACATAAACAGAAATCCAAGCATTTAAACTGAATGGTACAATCACACACTTCAGCTGACAATTCTCAGGTGAGAATTTTGTTTCGATAAGACTCATGGGGCTATTTCTACCTTGTCTCAATTTGACTCTCCCTGGTGTCCACTTAGCTACAAATACATTCCCCTCATCTCCTACCTCAATATATGGCCCACCCTCAGTGACAGAGCGTTGAGTGGGAAGTAGTTGAGATGTTGCAGCTGGAGTCTCAAGTGTGAGCTGAGTCATTTGAGTGAAACTCTTTTCTCTGAAGCGCTACCTTCAGTTCTTGTTTTTGCAACAGTTTCTGCGCTCTGGTATAAATCCCTTTCATGTGCGAACATCAGACGGCTAATGGGACGATCCAGGAGTGTCACAATCTAAGCTGTTAATCATAGTTCAGCTGCTAGCACCTTCGCCTGAGTCAGAAGACGGTGGGTTCAATTCCACTCCAAAGCACAATTCCATAGGGCTGACACCTCGGTGCAATACTAAGGGAGTACTGCAGTACTGAAGTCTTTTGGTTATGTCAGACCAAAGTCCCACCTCAAGTGGATGTAAAGGATTCCATGGCACTATCTTAAAGAACAGGAGAGATTTCCTTGGTGCCTTGGCTGACATTTATCTCAGAATCAAAATCACTCAAACAGATTACCTAGTCATTATCACATAGTTATTTTGGGGAATTTGTTGTGTATAAATTGGCTGTTCCCTACATTCCAACATTGACTACCCTTCAAAAGTACCTCATTGGTTTCAAAGCGCTTTTGGACGTCTTGAGATTGTAAGAAGTATTATATAAATGCAAGTCTGCCTCGTCTACACATGATGTGGAGATGCCGGCGTTGGACTAGGGTAAACACAGTAAGAAGTTTAACAACACCAGGTTAAAGTCCAACAGGTTTATTTGGTAGCAAAAGCCACACAAGCTTTCGGAGCTCCAAGCCCCTTCTTCAGGTGAGTGGGAATTCTGTTCACAAACAGGGCATATAAAGACACAGACTCAATTTACATGAATAATGGTTGGAATGCGAATACTTACAGCTAATCAAGTCTTTAAGATACAAACAACGTGAGTGGAGAGAGCATCAAGACAGGCTAAAAAGATGTGTATTGTCTCCAGACAAGACAGCCAGTGAAACTCTGCAGGTCCAGGCAAGCTGTGGGGGTTACAAATAGTGTGACATGAACCCAATATCCCGGTTGAGGCCGTCCTCGTGTGTGCGGAACTTGGCTATCAGTTTCTGCTCAGCGACTCTGCGCCATTGTGTGTCGTGAAGGCCGCCTTGGAGAACGCTTACCCGAATATCAGAGGCCGAATGCCCGTGACCGCTGAAGTGCTCCCCAACAGGAAGAGAATAGTCTTGCCTGGTGATTGTCGAACGGTGTTCATTCATCCGTTGTCGCAGCGTCTGCATAGTTTCCCCAATGTACCATGCCTCGGGACATCCTTTCCTGCAGCGTATCAGGTAGACAACGTTGGCCGAGTTGCAAGAGTATGTACCGTGTACCTGGTGGATGGTGTTCTCACGTGAGATGATGGCATCTGTGTCGATGATCCGGCACGTCTTGCAGAGGTTGCTGTGGCAGGGTTGTGTGGTGTCGTGGTCACTGTTCTCCCGAAGGCTGGGTAGTTTGCTGTGGACAGTGGTCTGTTTGAGGTTGTGTGGTTGTGTGGTTGTAACTCCCACAGCTTGCCTGGACCTGCAGAGTTACACTGGCTGTCTTTTCTGGAGACAATACACATCTTTTTAGCCTGTCTTGATGCTCTCTCCACTCACGTTGTTTGTATCTTAAAGACTTGATTAGCTGTAAGTATTCGCATTCCAACCATTATTCATGTAAATTGAGTCTGTGTCTTTATATGCCCTGTTTGTGAACAGAATTCCCACTCACCTGAAGAAGGGGCTTGGAGCTCCGAAAGCTTGTGTGGCTTTTGCTACCAAGTAAACCTGTTGGACTTTAACCTGGTGTTGTTAAACTTCTTACTCGTCTACACATCACAGGGTTAAAAGAATCAGTAACAACATGTTTAATCCATTAGTAGTGGAGCATGTTCATTTGGACTAATAGTTTGATGAATAGACTGGGTAATCTCAATTACGTACTGAAAGCCTGAGTTATGATGCTATAAAGTCTATCTTTGTGAAGCATCGATAGAAGTAGTTATATTTGCACTGTGGAAGCCACAATATCCCATTTTGATGCCTACAAATATGTCCTGGACTACCCTACTCTCTAAGACTAAATCAATTGTGTATTTATTTTGGATGCAGGAAGTGGATTTCCCCAACTTATCCACTTAATTCACCACATACAAGGAAATCATCTCTATGTCAGAGCATGAGATAATGTATTTTGACCATTTGGGCTGGGGTTTCATGGTTCCGATCGGGACTAGAATAAAATGGCCACTGACCAGAGTGGCCACAGTTCCCACCTCCACTTCTGCCCTTGGTTATTTTCACAATGACGTAGAAGATAGGAGGTCCTATAACCTGCCCACTCCCATTGAAGAGGCAAGTGTTCTCATTGAGTGTCCACCCCGAGTCTGTTTTCTTAATTTCATGGAAGCAGCCAGGCTTTAATAGCCCTTGGGTTTTACACTAGCTGCATGGAGGTGTTAACTTTGGATTGGATGTGGAAAATGTTTAAAAGGTAAGTAAAATAATTTAGCCTTATTTGCAGTTCATCATGCTGGAGCATTCTGTGTTCATTAAGGTGAGTTATGTCACTGCTGTGGAGGGAGGATGTAATTAACCATTAAACACTGCTTTTGTCAGGTTGTTGCTTCTACCAATCAGTAAGCAGTTAAGTAAATGATTAACATTGAAAATGTGGAAGACTTTAGATGTGTTTTTAAAATAAGTTCATGTAATGGGTGAAAAGGTAAAGTACATTTCACGTTATTGAAAAGGTAGCCTTATATGATAATGTGTAAATGTTAAATATTTTCCCATTGTTTTTATATTTTATGCCTAGATATCTTTTGAAATAGTAGCTCTGAAGTCTGTTTGTTTGTTTAGTGAGTTTTATGGGCTCCTTACTGAAATCCAACTGTCCAAAGATGTGTGGGTTAGATTGATTGGCCATGCTAAAATTGCCCCTTAGTGTCCTGAGATGTGTAGGTTAGAGGGATTAGTGGGTAAAATATGTAGGGATATGAGGGTAGGGCCTGGGTGGGATTGTGGTCGGTGCAGACTCGATGGGCCGAATGGCCTCTTTCTGTACTGTAGGGTTTCTATGATTTCTATTTCTAACCATTTTTATAAGTGCTTGATAATGTGATTTACAACTGGTTTAAAGGGTCTGTTTACTTACTTGGAGTTGTATGGGCTATTCAATGCAACGCAACTATTATAGGGTTGTGAGTTATGTTCATTTAAGTGGGACGGCACGAAGGCACAGTGGTTAGCACTGCTGCCTCACAGCGTCAGGGACCCGGGTTCAATTCCAGCCTTGGGTCACTGTCTGTTTGGCAGTTTGCACATTCTCCCCGTGTCTGTGTGGGATGCCTCCGGGTGCTCTGGGTTCCTCCCCACAGTCCAAAGATGTGCAGGTTAGATTGGCCATGCTAAAATTGACCCTAGTGTCGGGAAGATTAGCAGGGTAAATATATGTGGTTATGGAAATAGGGCCTGGGTGGGATTGTGGTCGGTGCAGACTTGAAGGGCCAAATGGCCTCCTTCTGCACGGTGGGGTTTCTATGGATTCTATGGATATTGGGTTCAGAGGTAAGGGATGAGGGGGTTAAGGAGTAGGGTGAGGAAGGGTTTAAAGTGACCAGAATGTTTATCTGTATATAGATGAGCTGCTGATTGCAATATATGAGCAAGGACCAGAAGTAGGCCATTCGGCCCCTCACCATTTAAAAAGATCAAGGCTGATTTAATAGTAACCTCAAATTTGCATTCCACCTACTTCTAACAACCTGAACCTAAGTCATCCCTTTCTATAATGCTAATACCATCATCAACTACCAGAGCCACCCCTCCACCTTCACCTCACTTCCTTAACATCCTAAATATCCCATACCCTTCAATATTCAGGAGCCAATTCATATCCTCCTGCAGCAAAGTCTCCATAATCATACTTATTTATTTCTTGGCGCTTTCTCAGTTTACTGTTTTGTCTTGAATGCTATATGCATTCAGATACAGAGCTTTTGGTTTTATCCTTTTACTCTCTTTATAACGTCTTGTCTCATCTCTTGATTTACTGTTAGATTTACACTCTCTATTGCTTCCTATCACAGTCTGTTTTTCATTTCCCGTAATAATATCTTTCTCTTTTGCTTGTCTCTGCTCTTTGATTTATCACATCTTCCCAAAGTTAATCTCTTGCTCCCACTGTTTAGTTTAAAACCCACTCTACTTCCCTAATTATGCAGCTTGCAAGAACACCGGCCCCAGCATGCACAGCCTCCATTTCATCAGTACTGGTGCCAGTGCCCCATGAACCGGGACCCACTTCTCCAACATCAGTCTCTGAGGCACGCATTCATCCCTCTAATCTGATTTGTCCTATGTCAATTTTCACATGGCTCGGATAATAATCCAGGGATTATAGCCGGAAATCTCTGGCCGTTCGTGCCGGCGGGATTCTCCGGTCCCGCCAGCAGCGGACCTCCGCCCGCGAGTTTCCCACCAGCGTGGGGTGACATCAAAAAGAATTCCATTGATAGCGGGGGAACCAGAGAATCCTGAGATTGGCAAAAACATGCCACCTCCCACCGGCGGGAAACTTGCAACTGGGAGGCCGGAGAATCTCACCCTATGACTTTTGAGGTTTTGCTTCTTAATTTGATGCCTCAGTCCTCATGCTGCCTACGCAGAATTTTTTTCTTTGTCCTGCCTATGTCACTGATAGCTAAATGGACCATGACAACTGGATCCTCCCTTCTACTGCAAGTTCCAGTCCATCTCCGAGCAGGCAACACAACCTCTGGACTCAAGCTCTTTGCTGCAGAGAACAGTGTCAATCCCCCTCACTGTACTATCCCATGCAGCCACTACATTCCTTTTTGCTCCCCCCACTTGAATGGCTTCCTGTACAATGGTGCCATGAACAGTTAGCTCATTCACCCCACCACTCTCATTCTCATCCAAACAAGCTGAAAAAGGGCGGCACGGTAGCACAGTGGTGGGCGGCACGGTAGCACAGTGGTTAGCACTGCTGCTTCACAGCTCCAGGGTCCCGGGTTCGATTCCTGGCTTGGGTCACTGTCTGTGTGGAGTTTGCACATTCTCCTCGTGTCTGCGTGGGTTTCCTCCGGGTGCTCCGGTTTCCTCCCACAGTCCAAAGGTGTGCGGGTTAGGTTGATTGGCCAAGGTTAAAAATTGCCCCTTAGAGTCCTGGGATGTGTAGGTTAGAGGGATTAGCGGGTAGAAATATGTGGGGATAGGGCCTGGGTGGGATTGTGGTCGGTGCAGACTCGATGGGCCAAATGGCCTCCTTCTGCACTGTAGGGTTTCTATGATTCTAAGACCTCAAACCTGTTGGACGATTGTAAAATATGATCCACATACTCTTTCTGGTTACCTCCCTTCACATTTTGATCTCCTTCTCCTTCTGAGCATATACTTTATGGATTCAAGAACTTCTTCTTTGTGGATACTTAAGGGTCATTCCTCCCCCCATGGCACTCCTTCAGAGTTGAATATTGACGATTTCTTTCCTTTGTGTGGAGGATATAGTTTGAGCAAGACAGTTGATTAACTAATTTGGCTCAGGTATCTGGAAACATTCCACAATGAGTGTTCCTTCAATGGCATGCTATCAATCTCAATTTTTCACTCTTAACATAACTTAACATTCATTTGTTTTTAGTGTATGGAATAATAGAACCGTGAACAGTGGGACAGAGGAGTGTGTGTGGGATGTGAGGTCCTTTATGAGTAACCATCCATCAATTAGATTACATTGTGGGGGCATGATAGAAATATGCTGTATGATGTAGTCTCTTAAGCTGTGCATGAGTACTCATGAGTTGATTTACATTAGATAACTTGGTGGGGTCGTTAACCCATTTCTGACACTCAGTGGGATGGTTATCATTGACTACCTGTGACACCACCCTCCACACTAACTTTCTCTCAACTTTCCATTCAAAGGTGCCAATCTCTGCCAGTAACACTTCCATAACTTCACCCGAAACTCCGGGATTCCTACAACTGCAGATAGCTCCAATGCTGCCCATTATAATGCAATTATAATCCTCTCCCTAATCTCTGTCTTACTTGCTCAAATTCACAGGCTTCTGACCTTTTAATCAGTTTCGGTGTTGCTGCTTAACAATATTTGCCTTGGTTTCAGAGGCAGTTAACCTATTAGGAGTCAGGGTATCACTGAAAACCTACCCTGTATATGAATTCTGCCAGTTCAAGAAAATACTGTGGGTTCTTTATAGTGTCGTGTGGGCAAGTGAAAATCTCATTCTCCATGAATCCGAAAGAATGGTCGGCACGGTAGCACCGCGGTTAGCGCTGCTGCCTCACAGCGCCAGGGACCCAGGTTCAATTCTGGCCTCGAGTGACTGTCTGTGTGGAGTTTGCACGTTTTCCCTGTGTCTCCGTGGGTTTCCTCCGGTGCTCCGGTTTCCTCCTACACTCCGAAAATGTGCAGATTAGGTGGATTGACCATGCTAAGTGGCCCCTTAGTGTCAGTGGAATTTGTGGGGTCATAGGGATAAGGCCTGGGTGGGATTGTTGTCGGTGCAGGCTCAATAGGCCAAACGGCCGCCTTCTGCTCTGTAGGGATTCTATCATTTCAGCTCTTTTCACCCAAGATACCAATTTATATTGTTGTTTGTAGATGCACATGTATCAAAGTCCTCCTGGAATTCTAGAAGGGGAGAATTATCAGTCTGATTTTCACAATAATTTGCTGTATCAATTTACATCTGAGATTTTTATTTCCTTGGCCATGTAGATGGGTGTCTATCAATTCTACCATTCCTTATAAAATAAAGAAAGCGATAAAGCTCTCCTTGCTGATCTCTTCCATCACATTGGTTTTGTTTTTCTTGCTTTGCGGAGATTGAATACATTTGCAGCCAAGCCAAGATGCTTTCTCCTATGTGTTATTTAAATTCTAAATTGGACGATGAATTTGCTTTGATAAATGATGGAAATGTCAGAGGCTAGAGGCACTCTGCTACATTTGTTTTGGGAGTGTCTTCAATCTGAGAAGGAATTTTCAGTGAATTCTTCACAGTTCTGAAGGGTCACATACCTTATTTATTGAAAGTAATCACCTTTTGAATTGCATACCTTAGTGGAGATCAGGCATTATCTTTTATTCATTCGTGGGACATGGGCGTTGCTGGCTGGCCAGCATTTATTGTCCATTCCTAGTTGCCCAAGTTAAGAGTTAACCACATTGCTGTGGCTCTGGAGTCACGTGTAGGCCAGACCAGGTAAGGACAGCAGATTTCCTTCCCTAAAGGACATTAATGGTTTCAAGGTCACCAGTAGATTCTTAATTTCAGATTTTTTGTTATTCAATTCAAATTCCACCATCTGCCATGCTGGGATTCGAACCCGGGTCCCCAGAACATTAGCTGAGTTTCTGGATTAATAGTCTAGCGATAATACCCCTAGGCCATCACCTCCCCGTTAGCTAAAGGTCGCCTCACTGCTGCAATCAAAGCATATTGCAAAACACCACTATATGAAAAAAATCACTCCCACAAACAACAGCCCAGATTTTCGCTCCCGGGTTTGGAGTGCAGAGTTAGGACGCTTCTTGGCTCTACAAACCCAACCCAAGAAAAGACATCCAACAGGTGGGATTTTCATTTTGGGTGGGGAGTTCTCTGGGAGTTGGGCCTACTGTCTCCATAACAAGTGCGGAGGCTGCCAAGTTCAGAGGTGGACTGGGTAGAATGTCTGCCTTTGGTGCTACAGCACTGTGTCCAAACTTCTTCTTAAATGCCCCTTCAGCTTCACACCCCCTCATTCCCACACACACTTACCATGCTCCATCCGTGCCACCACATTCCCTCTACTCACCCCATGGCTTTCATACCCTTCATGCCGACCTATGCCCCTCCATACACCCCACCATTGTCCTTCATACCCTCCAATCTTAGCCCCTCTATATACCACGTTTTTCTCTTACACTTACCAGGCCACCTCCCCAGTGGGCAGACTTCAGGAACTATGCTAAGATAAAATAAATTTCTAAATTTTGGTTAAAGAAAAACTCATTCATAAAAACCAATTCATGACATCCTTATGAAAACAAACTTTCATTTAGTGTTTAACACCTTTATAAAACCAAATATTTCATTTATGTACAATCATGCCTATTTTAACAATCCCAAGGGCACTTGACCACCTCCAAAGTATCCCTGGACCATTTACAAATGGGTACCTACCTCTTCAAAAGGGTACCCCCACCTCAACTAAGGACTCCACAAAGTTCAAACCAGTTCCTACCAGGTCTAGCCTGTCCACGTCGTGTTTCACATATCAGGCTCACCAAACTCAAATGCAAGTAAAGGTAGCTGCTGATTTATTTGGGCAACTGACACTGCAAAATGCTCTTGCCCAACTTTTCAACCTGGGCCCATTCCTGTCACTGCAAAAATGGTAGGTACCACGTTCTGGGGCAGGGCTTTGTTGGATTTCCTCTCCAGTAATAGAGGGGCTCTCTGACATTGCAAAGTCCAGACCTTCTGTGGAGAATGGATGGAATACAAATTGCAGAGTAATGTACAGTGCTTTTATTCAAGCCTTAGACATATTCCCAAAGCAGATGAGATGAATCCTGGAATTTTGCTTTCAGTTGCCGATACAAATAACCTGAACTCTGCATTTCCCTTTTGCTATTAGCGTGGATGAGGTGCATGTCAAGGGTAGATATGTTTGCCAATTGAAATAAGACAGTGAGCACATGCCCTGATATCCATCCTCCTGTTTGCCACTCAGTTTGCCACTCAATTTCATCACCATTATTGCTTCCTCTTCCCCTTTTCCACCACACCAATAGCCTCCCCACTGTCATTTATATTAAATGTTCATATAAATGCCAAGTGCGTGGGTTTACACAAGCATATTTGAAAAAAATGGATACTTTTCAGTGCTGAACACAATGTTAACTGGGCACTCAAATAAAATCCTTCCAACCAGATCTGAGTCCTGAGCCTATTGGATTCTTTAATATGTCAAACCTTAGACCATGTGCTAACCTTTGTTTGGACATCTGGGGTGGAATTTTCCGGCCCTTCCTGCACCAGGATTTTCCAGTCCTGCTGAAGGTACCCGTCCCGCAGCGGGTCCCCCTCTGGCGTGATGGGCGAGCCACGCAAAAGACCATAGATATCGGCAGAACTGGATGATCCCACTGGTGGCCTCCGCTGTCAGAAAACATGCCATGAAGGGGGAATGGAAAACCTCACCACTGATCTGAATAGACAGATGACTGTTCTAAATAAGAGGAAGGATCAAGAGTGATTGAGAGCTTGGAGTTGTGGGGGCACAAGTTGACATTGACCATTGTTAGTCGAAACTGTTGGATAGGTGAGGACATCTGCAGTTGTGAGCTTGCTATATGATTCATATTTGGACAGGTGTAGCTTAATGAGTGCCAAGGATAGATTTGTCAAAGAGTTACAGAATTCCAAGGATGCCTTTCAATGAGTGGTAAAGTTATAGAACCAATGGCCAATATTTTCCGGCCCCGTCTAAACTCAGTGGACTTTTGGCTGGCTCTCCAAATTTTCCATTCCCGCCTGTGACTGGTCCTGCCGCAGATGTGACTGCGAAACATCCTGGCCCATGTTTCAGGGGAGCAAGCTTTAAATAAAAAGGAAAATGTTTATATTTGAATTTTCCAATGCAATGTCTATTTGGGATGTGTAACTAAAACTGTGGGTTTATTTTAAGAGGCATCTTGAAGGATGGGGTAGAGGGAGAAAATCCCAGACTGTGGGGCCGAGGCAACTGTAGGCACATCTACCAATGATGGGCTGAAAGGAGAGGGAGATGCACAGGAGGACAGAATTGGAGGAAAAGAGAGATTGCGTTATGATGGAGGGCTTTAGAGAGATAAATTCATGAAAGGATTTAAACAAAAAACTTCTGAGGTTTACACAAGTTATAGTATAGAGACTGGCCAGAGGGTATTGGAATAACTGAATCAGATAGGCCCAGATAGAACAAGAGGCTAACAGTGTTACAGAGCTGGAAATAGATGGTCATTGTGATAGAGAAGATATGGGGTTGGAAGCTCAGCTTGGGGTCAGATAAAATAATTCTGAAAATCCACTCTGCACCATAAAGGGAAAACTTAGAGCTTAAATGAAAGAAAAGTACACTATGCTATGACTCTCTAGCTTGCCACACCTAATTTCCATTCTTGCCACTAGGCAGGTCCCCAAGAGAGACTAGGAAGCCCCATGAGGTTATTAAAGTTACTCATTGCCGTTTTTTGACATTACAATTGAGCAGAATGAATAGGCTAGCATGTTATTGCATTTGGAGCCATTACAAACATGATTACAAGAAGGAAGCATCTCCAAAGTAATCTCAGTGCCCCTCCTTCCTATCCCTTTCCCAAGTGCTGTCAGGATAAAGCGATCCAATCCATACCCGGAGCACAATCCCCATTCACCAACTTCATTTCAACTAAGTAACGATTGTGTTTCTCACTTTTTGTTTCATATATCTTCGCATCACACTGTTTTCCCTTTTTGGGGAATAGTGGGGAAGTGGTGAAAGGATTCCTAAGCTGTTGAATTACGTCGTGGACATTCCTTCTGTGGCCAACCAGTCCTGGTGTTGGACTTGAAACTGGAGCTTCTGGTACAGTGGCAGGGATGCTACCACTGTGCCACAAGACCTGTCTGCAGACGACTTCCTAATCCGAGCCTTTTGTTTCTGATTCAATTTCACCCATGTACATTTGAGTAGCTTCTTAACATCCTCCCCTCATCTAATGGTACCCTTTCCCTGACCCGATATTTGTTGACTGACGTCTTGCAGGAAAACATTGGTTTTAATTAACAAGTGCATGGTGTGGCAAGTGTGGCTACCTATTTCATTTTAATTTGGTCCTGTGCCCAATACAAAATGGGATCATCTTGATCCAGAAAGATGGAAATTGCCACAGCAGAGTAAATAGTGTGGTTCAGTTCAATTTGTGGTTTGCCGTCTCAGTGTGAAGAACAATATTTGGTGCTAAGCTTGAGGGGAAGCAGTGGCACTAGCAATCTAGAGACCCAGGGTTATGCTCTGGGGATCCGGGTTTGAATCCCACCACAGCAGATGGTGAAATTTGAATTCAATAAAAAATATCTGGAATTAGATAATTAATGATCATTAAACCATTATCGAATATCGTAAAAACCCATCTGGTTCACTAATGTTCTTCGGGTAGTCATGGATAAGGGCAAGAATGGCCCTTGGGTGAGGGTGCTTAATTGAGCAAGGGCCAATTACATCCAAGTTAGACAGGAACTGAGGAATGTGGATTGGGAATGGCTATTTGAGGGCAAATCCACATCTGGCATGTAGGAGGCTTTTAAAGCCAGTTGATTGAAGTGCAGGAAAGGCATGTCCCCGCAAAAATGAAGAATAGAAATGGCAGGATTTAGGAACCATGGGAACAAGGGAAATTGTAAGCTTAGTCCAAAGGAAAGAGGAAGCTTACGATAGGTCTAGGCGTCTAAAAACTGATGAAGCCCTTGAGGAGTACAGTGAAAGTAGGAACTTAAAGGAACTTAAACACGGAATTAGGAGGGCTAAAAGGGGCCATGAAATGTCTTTAGCATATAGGGTCAAGGTGAATCCCAAGGCTTTTCATACATATATTAGAAGCAAGAGAGTAGCAAGAGAAAGAGTAGGCCCACTCAACGACAATGGAGGGAAGTTATGCGTGGAGCCACGGGAAGTGGATGCAATCCTTAATAATCCTTTTTATCGGTGTTCACCAAGGAGAAGGACATGAGGTCAGGGATTGAGGTCAGGGATAGGTGTGTGAGCGCTCTAGGGAATGTCAATATATCGAAGGAGGAAGTGTTGAGTATCCTCAATTGCATTAATATAAACAAGTTCCCAGGGCCGGGTTTTTTTGAGTTTAGTTAGGACATTATGATCGGCATAGGCTTGGAGGGCCAAAGGGCCTGTTCCTGTGCAGTATTTTTCTTTGTTCTTTGCTCTTTGTCCTTTGAGGAAGGAAATCTGTCTTCCTTACCTGGGTCTGGCCTAATGTGTCTCCAGACCCACAGCAATATGGTTGACTCTCAACTGCCCTCTGAAACTAAGGGCAGTTAGGGATGGACAATAAATGCTGGTCCAGCCAGCGACGCCCACATCCTGTAAAAATGAATAATAAAAAAACGTTGTTAAATTAATTCAGTGTTCTGCACATTATATTTCAAAACTTTCAACAACATAGAGTATTGTTTTTGCTCATCTATTTTGAGTGTTTTTGATATGCCATGCACAAAAGATTAGATTTTAATTTTCAGCGTACATTAATAACCCTTAACCCCAAGCATGGTTCAATTTACAATCTAGAGAGATATTGCAATGATGAAAATAAATTAACAGAAGTAATTAAAGTTGCATATTTATTTTTCATGTTGTTATAAATTCTATGCGATCCATCCTTTATATCAACAGGACAGGATGAACTCTTTATCTAGCTCCAGTTTTTATTATTTGTTTCCTTTTCGAATATAAGTCTGAAAGTCCAGATAATCATGCTCAAATCCCAAACACATACAAAGTCAGAAAAAAAACAATAATGCCTTCAGTGGAAGAGCGGTATTCTGTGACACTTTCCCAAGAGAATACACTATGGTTTTGTAAGCAGATCCTCCCTTTCTAGTAGCCCCTAACTATGAACAGATTCCAAAATTGGCAGCCACTGCTCACTTGAATATCATCATCAACAGAAACCATTGGACACATACATCGATGCGAAGAAAACCTTTAGCCTTTGAGACGTGTCAGCAGTTGCCTTTCATGTCTGTCAGGCCTCCGCAGTGCACACTGTGAGAGTAGAAAGCTTCTGCAGCTGCTCTTGCTGATCAGTCAGTACCCCCCCAGCCCCTTGGGGAGGCAAGCAGCAGCAGATACGGGGTCGCACTAACCCTGCTGGGTCGGGAGTGAAAGCTGGCGAAATTACTCTGTAGTCCTGTCTGGCTCATCAGCCCCCAAAAATGTAATTTAGATGATTATCTGTTTTCCCATTAAACCTTGTGACTCATCAGAAGCTGTTTGAAGTTTGCCTGCTTAGACTTGGTAATAGGAAGAATAGAAGGATTAGCTCAGGAGGTCATGAAATCAGAGATCAGCACAAAAGTTGCTCGGGGTAAAAAAAGAGTCAGGGAACTTTTCCTCCCAAAGTCTATGAGCGGTAGGGAACAGACTGGGATCAAAATAACGATACAATGGTAACTGATGTCATCAGTGGTTAGAACATGTTAAAAAAAAGCCAAGAATCAGATTACCAGGAATACAGTATTGTCGAATTTCTTTATTTCCCCCAATACAAGTGTGCATTATGTTGACATGAGATTTTCATCATATTATCTGGAAGCATGTCTGAAGACTGTCAATTAATCTTTGATTGTCAGGTTAGAGAACAAGCCATAATTTGTTTTAGAATGTCGAATCGGGACGCTGGGAAACAACCTTAATCCTGTCGGCCTGGCACAGATAATTTTCAAAGGGTGAAAGCCAGCCATTTGAGATCTTGAAGTGTACTTTCCTCATTTGAAATTCACACCAGCGAGGCTGAAATTTCTGTCAGTCCTGGAGGTGCGGGATCTTTCGAGTTCTTTTGACGTGCAAGTGTAGCCAAAATCATTCTTTTAAAAAAAAAACCTGTAGCTTCAATGGTGCAAGCCGGATCAGTCAAGCACATCCCATAAGTTTTCGTGCTAACTATTCAAGATGTCAGAGTTTGTATCAAACCCCAACATTGACCCAGTCTTTCAATTGAAATGTTGCCGGGCAGTCAAAGCAATGGGCAAGTCCTATAAACGATAATGAAGGGGAGCAAGGGTTCCTGCTGTCAGATTACACAGATAGGAAACAACAGTCAGTCAGTATTACATGTTAAGAGTGTTGTACAACTTGCTGAAGGAAATGTGTGGGATATCAAATTGCACACTTTCATTAATCATTACCATTTTTATTTACACCATAACTCTTTGCTAAAATGCTGTCCAGCTTTTAAAATATTGCTAGTAGTAGATCAAAAATAGCACTTTTCAGGAAAATAAACCTAATAATGAACTGAAAGCAGATTTTTTTATTCTTTCAGTGTTGTTTAATACTCAATTCTGCAGGACAATGACAATACGTTAATCTCACTCAGTATAAAATTAATGGTTGAATCGGACTCAAGTGTAGGAGCACAGAATAATAGGATTTGTTATGGAGAGAGCATTGAACTACATGTAGTGCTAATCTCCATGTCTGCAGGAAGCTGTTTTGATTTAGTAATGATGCTTTGAGCACCATTTGTGTTAACAATTATGTTGAATTTTGAGCCAGAAAAACCAGGCTGGCGTGACTCAGGTTTAGGCATTAAACAGAAATCTGTTTCCCGACCCTCCAAACCCACACATTTCCAGCTTTACCTGAGACCAGAAGGTGGGTAATAAGATAATGAGGCTGTCACTCCAGTTTTCAGCTTTAATTTGTCACTTGAGTTCTGAGTGTTGATTAACCTAAGCTTTGTCAGGACAAGGGGTTGGGGGTTTCGAGAGGTAAACACTTGCACCCGGGCTCCAAGTGTTAGTCTGAGGAGTCTCTATGGTTGGGTCCTCCCCAGCAGCCTTCTCCCAGAGACCTCCCCTGCCCCTCCTCCCCTCCTCTGCTGCCCCCAACACCCCAGGTTGATCCGTGATCCCACCAGCCTTCCAATCTTTCTTCCCCACCTCCTGAAGTTTCCGATCCTTCCTCCCCTCAAGACCTGACCTCCACCTCTGCCCAATCCAGGATTGAAATCCGCCGTGTCATCCCCATTCCCAATGTAGACTTACCTGTTGCTCAGCCATCAGTGCTTGGTTCCCCACCTGGCTGGTGTCTCGGTTGTAGTTAAAGCTCCACACTGTGTGAATCAAGTTGGTTAAAGTTACCCCCACTGAGTCAGTAGTTGAAGTTCTGGAGAAACAGTTGATTAACATCGACTATGTAAATGCTACACATCATTTTTTTAAATGATTGCAGTTGCCTCACAAATTATTTTCAATAATACTCACTAATTAAGAATTAGGTTGAATTTTATTTTCCATGTTCCTTGCTATGGAACTGGGCAGTGCTGTAAACCAGTGGTCTTTAAAAAGGCTGCTCAAAAAGAACTCTGCCAATGATTCTTCTGCAGTCCAGAGGAACACGCATGCTTTTGGCCCAAGTAAACAACTGTTTCCAGCCCTTCTAGTGGACCCCCTTTGGGACTGTGACTCACTGCCACCCACCCCCCTTTTAATGCTCCACATTCAGCACAGCACCGTGCAGGAGATACCGGACTCCACAACCTCATCATTCCCCCCCACTTGATCCCCAAGCACTTGATCTATTCAGCACCAGTAACTCATCAATATCATTTGCAAGAAGCCCAAACATTAAACATTCAGACCAATCGCACTGAGTTGGTGTAGTTGATGTCCTTCCCACTGTCTGCCCTGTTTAATCAAAATTCACCCCAATGAAAGAACAGTTTTATTGGTCATAATATTTCATAGCAAAAGTCTACGCACGACAATATATTCTCTGGCCGGGATTTTGCGCTCCTGTTTGCATAGTGATTTTGTCCTCACCAGGACGTAAGGACAAAGTCTCACGAGATGCCCAAATCACATTATACATTGATGGTAGGTCCCTTCACAATTGTCCAAACCACCCCCTCCCTCCCCCGCCAGTGATGTAATGGGATTCCCAACGTTCAATGTCGGGAACCCCATTATAGTAAATTTAAATCTAATTATCAGGTCTCTGTGCCTAATAATCCCTCCCTGAAGGGAGGTTCTGTTTTTACTTTTGTGTACTTGGGTGGCCTGTGTAAATGGCACCCCAATCTTTAGAAAAACTAAATTGCTGGCGGGGCGGGCTCTGCCAGTGTGATGTCGTGGAACCTGCCCCTTATTTTTTTCTCTAAGTTGTTGGCAATACAGCGGGACAGGTGGCTTCAATGACACTTTTCCCACCCACCGGGACACTCAGTGTTAAAAAAGTGAAAATTCCGCCCTCTGGTGCACATTTTTCCCATACGCATTGGGTCAAGTTGGGCTAATGGGTAAACAATAAAGATATGTTACTTTTGTTTGAGGAAATTGACAGAAGGACTATGTTTTACCAAATCTGGATAGGTGAATGCTGGTTTTAAAATGATAGAGATAAAAGGTACAAATAGTATTAAATACTCAAAGAATTGGAAGCATCAACTTAAATATGTGCTATCAACTGAATCACATGGCTCTGGGGCCCCCACATCTTAACAAGGAAATGGCCCTAAACCACAAGGGCGGCCAAACTCTTGACATCCAGTTTGTGTATGACCATGCCCAGAGGATCCTCTCAGTGAATGTCCGCTATCTTGGCAGCAACCACAACACCTACAATCTTTGTCAATTAGTTGTACCCATCATCTTTAGGCCACCACATAGAACAGGAGGCTGGCTGCTGGGTGACAAGAGATGCCCACTATACACCTAGCTAATGACTCACCTCCTTATATTGAGAGCCATGCAACAACAAGGAACAATGTGGAGCAAAAACCTCCTGGACTGCTGGGAATGTGACCTCCAGCACTTATCATGTGTCCATGTTGCATCCTCCTAACATGAAGGCACAATCCTTGCTCCCAGACATTCGGAGGCCACTTTGGGAGAAGGAGGGAGAATCCAGAAGGAGGTATCCAGGATCCATGAACAATAAGTAGTCTCTGGTTCCCCTATATCATCCCAACATCACAGATGCTCCATAATTTCCCATGTTTCAATCCATCCGTTTCCTATCATCATAGCCAAAATCCTGAAATAAAAGCCACCAACAAAAAATCTAACATTTATCCAACAACATGTTCAATAATACACACACAACTGAACTATTCTGCATTGTAATTCTGTTAGTGTCTGTCCTCTGTGCACCTTCACCTGTCCCAGTGTTCCTATCTCACTGGCTGTAGCACGGTTGATGGAAGGCCACTGATATTCAGTGGGGAGCCTGCAGATTGGTATTGCAGGATACCCATGAGCAGCTCTAGGTACAGTGGGCCTGATTTCAGACCAGCCCATTTCAGCATGGGTGGCAGGAGTCTGGATTAGCTAGCTCTGGAGAAACAGTTGGAAGGAGTGCCAGTGGTGAGGGAACAAGTGGTCTCATTCTGAGAGAGGACAGGAGGGTTGTGGACCACGGAGCCACTGGCACTCCTCCGGGGTGGCACCTAGTAATCTGTGAGCTCGGAGATCCTTAGCCATGATGTCGTTCTCAGAGTCTGCCTGGCACCAAGCAACGATCTCAGGATCTCAGTCTGAGCTTCCACTGCAGCACTGAAATGTTTGGTGGCTTCTGCCTACTCTACAATGGAAGCTGAAAAAACAGTCATCCGGGGTGGAATTCTCTCATCCTGCCCACCATGGGAATCATGCAAAAGTCCGTTGACCTCTGATGGGATTTTCCGGTCTTGGGGTGAGCATGGCCTAAAAATCCCGCCCCACATGTTGCATCATGGGTGGATCCACAAGAGCTGTCATGCGGAAACTTTGCAACGCTCCTCATTTCCAGCCTCCATAGAATCATAGAATCCCTACAGTACAGAAGGAGGCCATTTGGTCCATCAAGTCTGCACCGACCACAATCCCACCCAGGCCCTATATCCGTAACCCCACATATTTACTCTGCTAATCCCCCTGACACTAGGGGCAATTTAGCATGGCCAATCAACCAAACCCACACATTTTTGAAGCGTGGGAGGAAACCGGAGCACCCAGAGGAAATCCACACAGACACAGGGAGAATGTGCAACTCCACACAGACAGTGACCTGAGGCAGGAATTGAACCCGGGTCCCTGGCGCTGTGAGGCAGCAGTGCCAACCATTGTACCACCTTGCCGCCCTCCAGCGCTGCATCAGAAAACCTGAGAGTCCCTTCTCTCACTGTTGCCACCCCCCTTGTCTTTTTGCCTGCATCCATGACTTCCACAGATAGTCTGCAGTAACAGTAAAGTGAGTGCCGCTCCCCTTTAGGAGCTGAAGGCAAGCCACGAGTACTGTGGGCCCCTCCTGCTGAGCTGGCAGCCAGTCAGCAGCACATCCAGGCTGGGCTGCAGGCTAAAATCATTAAGACGAGGCAGCATGACATCTCTGTCATTGGGACCAGACACAGTGTGATCACAAAACATGACACTTTGAGTTCAAAATTGCTTTGGTGAATTTAACCACCATGCCCCCGCCCCCTCCCCCCACCCCATGTGTAGTTTTCAGTTGGAGAGTGGTGGCAATTAAACATATATTTAATCAACTCTTTTTTTAAATAACAAGATCAACAATGAATTGGGAAAACTCCCTCTATTCCTTTATCTCCCTCTTTCTGACCCTACCTTTTCACTCTATCTCTCTTCTCTCTTTTCTCTTTCTCCTGCACACACCAATGTATGTGTGTGTGTATAGCTTGCATGCAGCTTACTACACTTTCTGAATTTTATAGAGCACTGGGGCGGGATTTTCCAGCTGCGCTTGTTCCGAAACCGGAAAATCCCACCCAAGAGCAACAAACCTTTCCATGATGCGCCCATCACCCGCTCTGATTCCTATGGCGGGCGGAACGGGAAAATTCGCCTCATGATCTTTTTCTCGCACTTACGTGTACATACGTGCGCGCTCTGTTTTAAAATAATTATAAATTTTATCTCAAAGCTTTTGAGATGTGTCCTCCCAATTTTTTCCAAATTAGTATTGGGCTGATCTTAGTACAGATAACAATGAGGTTAATGGCATTCATCATTATTAAAGTGTAAATCGGTTAGCAACTTCTGGCAGTTGCACATGCGCAGTTAAGTGTGGAAAGCAGGAAATTGCTGTTCAAGTTACCTTGTTCCCCTGAAGCTACATTATACCAATTTCTCACCGTGGCATTAGGGCTTGCCCACTCCACATGTTAATTACAGCCAAATAACTTCCCTGGCACTGACAATGACATTTCGCAAGTGTGGAATCTCCTCCTTCAGATTTTAGCGTGAGATATCTTAAAAATAAAGAAAATGTAAATAAAATAATCTTCTTTTTCTTAACTCCTCCTCATCTCACTCCCTCTTAATTCCATCTTTCTTTCATTCCCATTATTTCACTTTCTGTAACTGATTTACCGTTGAATTCAATATTCAAATCTGCAATTCCTTCTTCAAACTTGTGTGCTCATTAAGAATTTTTTATTCTGATTGGGTAAGGGGTTGTCTGCCCCATTTACAAAGGTGCCAGATCTCCTGTGGAAGATGCTATTCAATGTTTGGCCACTAAATCACACTAAGTCCCAGTGTAAAGTCACATACTCAGGCGAGTGTAACGAATGGCTGGTGCCATCCATTTGCTGCTGAGAGCAAAATCTGATTCATTACAAAATAAGCTACAAACCAACAACTAAGAAATAGCTCTTGAGGTTAAAGGGATCGAGGGAAATGGGGGGAAGTGGGGATCAGGATATTAAATTTAATGATCAGCCGTGATCAAAATTACTGGTGAAACAGGCTCAAAGGGCCGAATGGCCTACTCCTGCTTCTAGTTTCAATGTTAGAAGCTAAAGAAAAATATTCTGTCGGTACAGCTTCGTGGCTGGTGCTACTGCATCCTGGGAAATTAGTTACATTGTACACACTCATCCACACAGTGGAGAGACAGCTTTTACTGTAATAGCTTTGGGCATAGGTATCTAGCCCAAGCGCAGGCTTTTGGAGTGGTTAAACAAATGGATAAATCTGAACATGTTGATATGAAATGTGTTTCGTTCTTTTTTTTTGTCTAAACCTTTGTTTTAGACTTAATTTCAGCTGCTGAATAAAATGGCGTATGGAAAAGTTACTGAAAAACGTTTTGAAGGAATATCAAGGAAAATATAAAATAGAACCCAGCGCAGCATCCATGGGAGTTAACTGAATAAGTTAGACTGGAAGTCACACGTGACAAATGGCAGCCTCAGTTTTCCACTTCAGGGAACCAGAATGTGGTGGCAAAATATGAATGGTTAGAGTAACTGAAAACATAGCGAACAATGAAGTCAAAACAAGCCAGAAACCTCAATATAACCTCAATATAGGAGTATTCATAATTTATTCTAATTCTACTATCAATAGTGGGACTTGCCATTCCATTTCCAGATAGCTTGCACTTATATCATGACTTCAATGTGTCACCAAGATGCTTCAAGGTAGTAGGAAAACATAAACGCTGAGGCAAAGAAGAGGATTAAGATGGCTGGTCAGAAACATAAGGCAGGATTTTCCAACCCCTTCCCCTGCCGTGTCTTCCAGTCCCAACGAAGTCGGCCCCCTTGTGGCGGGTTCCCTGGTGGTGGGTTGGGCAAGCCACGCAATAGCCCATTGGTGACACCATCCTGCTGGTGGCCAATAGCTCGCCCATCTGCCATGGGAAAATCGTCGAAAATCCCAGGCATAGTCAAAGAGTTGGTTCTTGGTCAAAGAGAAGGAAGGTCTTTAAGGAAAAGAGATGGATACAGGTGAAAGATTTCAGAGTGATTAAAGCAGCCAATGGCTTGTTTGCAAATGGAAGGTGGAAGTACAAAAGTCCAGCGTCTAAAAATTAAGAATTTACGGGGACAAAGTACTAGGTCCTGAAGGAGGTTTCAGAGATAAGGGGAGTTGAAGCCCAGTCACTGGTGTTGAAGTCACCACATCTCCAAAAGATTAATCATCCCTGTTTCACTTCAGTACGATAGTGCTTTGAAAAACCTGAGCAAGAAACCAAGACATCTCTCTGTTGTCTGCATCCTATGAGATAGTGCAGTGTGTTCACTGCCTTCACTCCTAATCCAACATAGCAGAAAACTGTTTATCACCGTTTTACAACCATGTGTGTTAAATCTTGGGACTGTAGTTATATTAAACCATCACATATCTCAAATTATTTTATAAATCTGAGAGATGAAATAATCACTATCCTTATTCTTTTCCCCAAATTCCCTCAATCAAGTCACCACAGGTACACCCTCTGTTTCCACATGCAGTGTTTTATAGTTTTCAATGTAAACTGCATCAGGCTAGCTGGTCATTTATTTTGACTTATGCAATAAGGCACGAAAGGGGCAAAATGGTTTCGACTTCCATCAGACACCGAAAAATGCCCATGAACCCATCCTTGGGGCAGCACAGTGGTGACACAATGGTTAGCATTGCTGCCTCAGCGCCAGGAACTCGGTTCGATTCCCGGCTTGGGTCACTGTCTGTGTAGAGTTTGCATGTTCTCCTCATGTCTGCATGGGTTTCCTCCGGGTGCTCCGATTTCCTCCCACAAGTTGTGCGGATTAGGTGAATTGGCCATGCTAAAATTGCCCCGTAGTGTCAGGGCAACTAGTTAGGGTAAATGCATGGGGTTATGGGGATAGCGCCTGGGTGGGATTGTGGTCAGTGCAGACTCGATGGGCCGAATGGCCTTTTTCTGCACTGTAGGGATTCCATGATATCGTATTTTGAATGTTTTCTTATGATGATCTACTCGAACCCTGCTAACCCTGTTGTGTTTTTGAAAAAAATGCACAGCACAAGGGTCAGGTATGAGTTTGGGACTCAGCATATCTTGGAAAGACATTATTCTGTAAAGTTACTCGGCATTAAAAAGCTTCACAACAGATAAGGTCAAAGGTCAGTTCCTAGCATTTCCGTCAAGTCTGCCCACCTCAGAGAATTGGATTTTGCTCATTGTCATTCACATTGAGAGGTGGAGAATGTTGCATCCGTAAGGATTATGCAAGTTAAAACCACCGATCATCTTTCTCCTGGTTATTGTGGAGCTGAAACGTTTTGAAGGCAAGAGTATCCTGTTCACTGGGCTGGCAGAAAGTGAGTCGTTCAACATTATCCAATAGTTTTTTTTCCCCAATGTTGAATTCAATCCATATGATCTGTTCAATCAGTCAAAAAGCTCCGGTCATTATTTCCTATGGATGCATACCCTCGCTTATACAATGCAATCCCTAACAATTATCATATGGCAGGAGACAGAAATTTACAACATCACTTAAAGGAACAATAAGCTACACTCGCTCTTCACTTTAAGTTTGAAGGTCTGGTAATGGTTTATTCATGTTTTCAGAACTTTTAACCCTTAAACAGTTCCTTGAGTTCAACTCGCACTGCCGTTAGTGGCACTGCCAGTGCTGGAGAATGCCGACCTCTGACTGGCCTGCAGTTCTCCAAGGTGAGAAATTCCCCCAAGAACAAATGAGGACTCTACCACCCAGAAGGCAAGTGTTTGATTGGCTCAGAGGGGCCCCAGCAGAGTTGTCACTGACTCACTAAATGCTGCCCATTAACTAGGTTTTACTCCCCGCAGATCCTGTCCAAGTATTTTAAGCATTTTCTTTTATTTCAATCTCTTACTTTGTTGATCCTTTCCCCACCTTTACAACCTCCTCTTTAAGGTTTGCTTTAACTTTGTCTTTTCCCTGCCAGCTTTTCTATCCCCCCAAACAGTAAGCTGTCTATATAATGCTAACAAAGCCCATTCATAGAGTCATAGAATCATAGAATCCCTACAGTGCAGAAGGAAGCCATTTGGCCCATCAATTGTCCACCAAAAACAATCCACCCAGGCCCCCATAACCCCACATTTTACCCCACGAATCCCCCTGACACTAAGGGGCAATTGAGCATGGCCAATCAACCCAACTCGCACATCTTTGGACTGCGACTTCGTTTTAAATAGTTAATTTTTAAAGGTAGTCTTCAGGGTCGTTTGCTTTGCGGCACTCTGCTGTTTACACCACAAATGGTATAGGGTTCAACAGAACACTAAGTGCCGCAGTTGGTTGCTTACTTTGGATGGGATTTTCCGCCCCCTCCTCTCCCCGTGGCATATTTTCCAGTGGTGGAGATGGTCTGCCATTGATTGGCGATGGGATTTCCAGTCCTGCTAATCTCCATAGGGTTTTGTATGCCCTGCATCCTCCACCACCAGGAACGTGCCGCTGGGAGCCATCATCGGCGGGACCGGAAGATCCCGCTGGCGGGAAGGGTTGGAAAACTTTGGCCATTAATTGGAAAGATTCGATGGGTTGGCAGTCATTGAGAATACCCACGATGCACTTTGGCATTTTAAGGTGGGCTGATTGGACAAAATAGCCAGTTGTAATAATTCAGAATTTCCAAATAACGTGGACCAAGTCGTTACTTTAGCTATATTCTTGCTCATGTACATCTCATTCCGTTAGTAAGTGAACTTACAGAAAAAATGCCATCCAATACCCTTAGTCTTTAAAAAATCCTCGAGAAATTGATTCAAGGTAGCATCAAAATATATCCCCCAAGATTGTGATTGGAAATACATTGGAGAAATTAAGACTCATGTGAAGAATCAGCTAACATAGTTATAACACAGTTATAGTGACCCATCTGGTTCACTAATGTCCTTTAGGGAAGGAAATTTGCCACCCTTACCTGTCTGGCCAACACGCGATTCCAGAGCCACAGCAATATGGTTGGCTCTCAACTGCCCTCCAAGGGCAACTAGGGAAAGGCAATAAATGCTGGCCAGCCAGCAACACCCATGTCCCACGAATGAATTAAAAAAACAATATTAGAACATGCAAATAATCAATCCTATAAATATACAAAACAAGCTACTTTATGAAAACTGAATCAATATTCTCAGAAATTAAGAGATGGGAAAGAATGACAATAGAAGCATTTGTATTCTATTTATTTAGTTATTATTAGTGTCACAAGTAGGCTTACATTAACACTGCAATGAAGTGAAAATCCCCTAGTTGCCACACTCCGGTGCCTGTTTGAGGGAGAATTTAGCATGACCAGTGCACCTAACCAGCACGTCTTTCAGACCGTGAGAGGAAACCGGAGCACCTGGATGAAACCCACGCAGACATGGGGAGAACGTGCAGACTCCGCACAGACGTGACCCAAGCCAGGAATTGAACCTGGGTCCCTGGAGCTGTGAGGCAGCAGTGCTAACCACTGTGTCACCATGCTGCTGAAAGAGCCTGTTAAACAGAAAAAATACACTTGAAAAAATAAGGTTCCCGCAATGTCACATAAATAACAGACGGCATAAAATTTAGTGAAATACTTCAGATAAGCTGAAAATAAAGTTGTAAGTCTGGAGAATCATAGAACCTACAGTGCAGAAGGAGGCCATTCGGCCCATCAAGCCTGCACCAACAACATCCCACCCAGGTCCTATCCCCATAATCCCACATATTTACGCTCCTAGCCCTCCTGACACTAAAGGGCAATTTATCATGACCAATCAACCTAACCTACACATCTTTGGAGTGTGGGAGGAATCCAGAGCACCCGGCGGAAATCCACGCAGACACGGGGAGAACTTGCAGACTCTGCACAGACAGTGACCCAAGCCAGGAATCAAATCCGGGTCCTTCGTATTGTAAGGCAGCAGTGCTAACCACTTTGCCACCATGTCACTTCAGTGAGAAAGGCAGTGAAATCTCATCCACAATACAGGAAAAAAACAATATCAAAGATATTGAAAGATTGGAATAAAACAAAACTTGTAAATAAGGGGCGTGATTAAAGTTTTCCCGCAAGCATCACTATGACAATGAAAGTATTATATCTAAGTGCAAAGTGAAATCAAACCCCACATTGACAAAGACAAACATCAGTGGGTGATGACCATCTCCAGCTATCAGTAATGGTATTAGCGTCTTACACCAGAAAATGTCACACTATAGTAAACAAAAGCTTCTCCCCACCTTGTAAATTGTAAAACATGTATTGAAGGTGCAAGGTAGCCACGTGAAACATCTGCAAGCAATTGTGTAAGATTAAAGCCAACGAAAACTTTGAAAGTCTATCTACCAAGCCACTTACCTTACCACTATATATCTTTTACAGTGGACAGAAACTCTCTCTTATGGTTATGATTAAACCAAAGTTTTCAAAGGACTTGGTGGCACAGTAGGTTTGTTTCTGCAAATTTAGCTTTTCTGTGGAATCCTTGTGAACCTGGAGGAGCAAATCGTTCCCCTGGGCCCTACAAGGAGTGTTTGAGCTGCCCCAGCCTCAAACCATTCCCACTAACACGAACTTCATCCCCTTGGGATCCTGGTGTTCTTGGATTCCTACTTCTGGCTTTCAATCCGGATGTCACTCCTGCCTGTTTGGGTATGATAATGCTAGAATATTTAAACGAAATTGGTACGTTTGGTCCCATATGGACCTCACGAATGTGTTTTATTAAAATAGTGTTGCAGTGTCAGGGAGTGATGTTTGACCGTAATGTAGAACCCACCTGCTGGAGCGAGAGGTTTTGCTGGGTCTATTCTAAGGTGTGTTAAGTTGCTGATTAGAAAGCATTTGAAATGCAGTTGTCTTCGCACCATTATCGCTGGGTGGGCAGAGTTAAGAACGGATCTATCATAGAAACCCTACAGCGGAGAAGGAGCCCATTCGGCCCATCGAGTCTGCACTGACCACAATCTCACCAGGCCCTATTTGCATAACCCCTCATATTTACTCTGGTAATCCCCGACACTTGGGTTAATTTACCATGGCCAACCAACCTAACCTGCACATCTTTGGACTGTGGTAGGAAACCGGAGCACCCGGAGGAAACCCACACAGACACGGGGAGAATGTGCAAACTCCACATGGACAGGGACCCAAGGCCGGAATTGAACCTGGGTCCCTGGCACTGTGAGGCAGTAGTGCTAACCACTGTGCCACCGCCCCTCGATTCAATAGATTGCCTGTTCTTTATAGTGAACATTTTTATTATTTAAACATAGAAAATTTAAATTTCTAATATCATACTCTGTGCGGATACACCCAAATTGGATTCAAAGTAACAACACAATGTTTTCCAGCATTGCTCCTTCAATTGCTGCCTTAGAATTCATCAAGATGATAGTGCAATTGAATATCTCTGTAATTCTCTCTCTCTCTCTTCCTTTCCCAAATGATTAGCTACAGAAGATTGAAATCATAGCATAAAAGTTAAAATAATTGTCATTGTCATTTTTATTCATAGTGCAAAATTGAATTTTCACCACGGTGAGAGTGGGATACACTTTTGAGGATTGGTCTAAGTAACTATGTGGGGAAATGTAGTAAGATCTTGGTATTACATTGGATATCCATATTAATTTAGTGCAGCATGGTGGTACAATGATTAGCACTGCTCCCTCACTTGCCAGGGACGCAGGTTCAATTCCAGCCTTGGGTGACTGTCTGTGTGGAGTTTGCACATTGTCCCCATGTCTGTGTGGGTTTGCTCCTAGTGCTCCGGTTTCCTCCCACAGTCCAAAGATGTGCGGGTTAGGTTGATTGGCCATGCTAAATTATTCCTTAGTGTCAGGGGGATTAACGGGGTAAATATGTGGGGTTACGGGAATAGGGCCTGGATGGGATGAATGGCCTCCTTCTACACTATAAGGATTCTACCGAGAAATACGTGATTCAGATCGTGGAAGTTAAAAGGGAAACTTATTGCTTACCCCACTGCTAAAATTCATAAGAAAATGATGGGCACTTTCCAGCCACTACCTTTGAACTGGATAAGCCCTGGTGGATACAGAGTGGAACCTAATACAACTTTTGATGGGTAACTGCAGTGAGGATGCTGCACACCCATGGCGGGATGCAGCAAGGCTACCATCCCTTCAGGTGACTGAAATAAATGAGCTGTTGGCGTTTTGAATCGTTTGGCTTGGACCAGGTCAAGCAAAATGGATGAGGCCTTCTGCTGGCCAACATAGAGTAGGTGCTCCAAATGATTGTTCACCCATTGCCCAGTCACACATCAAAGCCGCAACCCCGTATTTCAGAAACCTCAAAATAACCTTGAGCAGTATCATTGCTCCAGAGTTCAATGTCTTAACATATTCAGCACATGTCCCCACTATTTAAGTGTTCAAATGCTTTCCTGTCTAATAACCGTACAGTTCCTAGTTTTCAGAATTTATTCTTATCGAAGTGGCAGTCAGCCAGATACAGTGTATGCCACATCTGTTTGAAAACATGTATGGGAAAGTACATTTCGACAATTTGTGTTTCTATCAGCTGTGCAGCATATGTTGATCCCGCGGTATGTTAATGAAGACATAATGCATCAATAAATCATCCCGTAAGGTAAAATATTGAGAACTTTGAAGTTGAAAGATCATAGGAAGAGCCAGAGAGCATTTCTTCTCCACGAAAACAGCCTCTACGGCAGCATATCCAAGTAACCGTTAAAGTTAACCAGAGCTCTCAAAGCCCTGAAACCTTTAAGAGTTTATTGAGGTACTTCCTGCTGTGTGAAACAGACATTTGTCAACTTTGGTGGAAATGAAATCAAGAACATCTGAAATAGTGCTCGGGTGGCCAACATTTTATTGGAACCAGATTCTCTTTGCTCTTAAGGCCAATAAGGATGATCATTCCTGATCATGACTACACAAGTTATTTTAATGCTAAATTCTGATTATACCAGATGCATAATGATGTCATTTCCGAAGGATCGTTTTTACCAATATTTCACTTTCTTTATTATGTCACAGTGAATATTCAGATGTCAAAACGGTTGGTTTGTGATAATGTGAGGCAATTTATCAAGTCACGAGTGTTGCATTATTACAAGGAGTACACTATTGCTTCATTTCCACCACAGTTCAAACAGTGGGCTTTGATTTTATTCCTCGCTCTGCTGTGAAGCTGAGGGAGCCCGGGAATTGGCTCTTACGTGATCACAAATGACCTTTTTGAAGACTGCAAAAGGCTGGGAATGATCCTTATTGAGCCATGGGTGCTATGACAAGTGATAGGCATCCAAAATAGGTGGTTTCAGCACACCGCGCATTGGGCAGGTGATGGGCAAAGCAGTTGGAAAACCTAGCATTGCCAAGGGGAGGGCCGATCCATTTTGATACTGGACCCGATTCGCCAACCTCTTCAGACAGCTGGCAGGAACCCCCGATGCGCCAGTGAATGTGGCGCAGGCCGAAAATCAGGATTCCCAGAGGAGTGTTGGCTCTCGGGATTCACCCGACCCACCCATGGCCGCGATCGAGTTCCCCTCCAGACCGGGCGGCAATCTGATAAATAGGCAAACCTGCTCATTTAAATGTCCATTAGCTCCCCCAGTCAGTGGGGGGAGGGGGTACATTTCATTTTTTGGGGGCAAAGGGGTCTGTCTCTGAACGCAAAGATTGGGGAACCCATTTAAAAATGGCAGCACGGTCTCGGAAAAGCGGGAATGGCCGGTGAGTTGCTCGAAATTAGCTTGTTAGCCTCTTTCAGCTGGGTGAATCCCACCTGACTGACGTTGAAAGCGCCAGCAGGAAGCACTCTGTTTACCCACCGATATGGGGACTTAGCCTCAAAACAGGTGTTTCCGGCACTGTTAGCCAGTTCTATAGTCAGAGGGTGGGGGATATCCAATAGCCCATATATGAGGCTGAGCTGAGAATTCCAACTCAAGGATCAGGTCAGCCCGGAGAGTGGGAATGTGGCTGAAGGTAAATAAATGGGTGGGGGAATAGTTTTGGTGTTGTAGGTAGAGCTTTTTCAGTGGTCTCTGGTTTGGCCACACTCTGTTATGGTGGGAGGGGAGACAGGGCAGGCTGTTTGCTCATGGTGGATGTTTACCCGGCAAAACTGCATTAGGGTTCTATGTAGGTCACAGAACCCTGGTGTACAGATTACAAAGAGGCTTCGATTCAGGCAACTATTTCAGATTCAACCCCAAATTTTCTCATTTGAGGTTTGATAGTGCCTTTCCATGGACACTGAGTCTAGGATTACCCTCATTATTCTATCCTTCATCTGTGCTGAGTTAGCCAATCTCAGATGGTGTCATTCAGGATTGATGCATCGGGCTCCAGAGTCCTGGAATTAGGCAGGAGAATTGACCATGATTCCCACTCACCATTGCTATATATACAAAACACACAACACATCAACGGGCTAATCAGCCCAGCTGGTCTGCGCCAGTATTTATTATAGAATCCTACTGTGCAGAAGGAGGCCATTCAGCCCATTGAGTCTGCACCAACTCTCTGAAAGAGCATCTTACTCAGAGCCACCCTCACCCCGTTCCCGTAACGCCATGCATTTACTTGACTTTGAAGCTTTGCTTCACGAACCTCCTCTTACCCACCTTCCTCATCCAGCCCTCTCCACAGACCCCATTCCCCTTCGCCCTGTTGTGATTATGCACCCTCCTCTTAACTGCATCTATGCTATTCTCCTCAACCAATCCTGTCCATAAGACCATAAGACACAGGAACAGAATTAGGCTACTCGGCCCATCGAGTCTGCTCCGCCATTCTCATCCCCATTTTTCTCATCCCCATTCTCCTGCTTTTTCCCCATAACCCCTAATCCCCTTATTAATCAAGAACCTATCTATCTCTGTCTTAAAGACACCCAATGGCCTGGCCTCCACAACCTTCTGCGGCAAAGAGTTCCACAGATTCACTACTCTCTGGCTGAAGAAATTCCTCCTCATCTCTGTTTTAAAGGATCGTCCCTGTAGCCTGAGGTTGTGCCCTCTGGTTCTAGTTTTTCCTACTGGTGGAAACATCCTCTCCACGTCCACTCTATCCAGGCCTCGCAGTATCCTGTAAGTTTCAGTAAGATCCTCCCTCATCCTTCTAAACTCCAACGAGTACAGACCCAGAGTCCTCAACCGTTCCTCATATTGTCGTCGGGAGATCCACATTTTAACCATTCTCTGAGTAAATTATCGAGTGATAAATGCTGCAGCTGAACATGTGTGGATAATAGGTGAACATTCAATTAGGTTTGGCTGTCATAACCTGTATGGTTGAATAGGCTGCAAACGCTCACTGCATGGCCTTATGAGTAACGGCTGTTTGGACAAGGCAGTCAAGTGTTGCTGCTGCCAACAATATCCTGTCATGAGTCACTATTTTCAGCAGAGAAAGGTTAAGGGGTGATAGCGACTGAAAAAGGGAAAGCATTTGTAAACATATTCAGTGCAAGATTTAGTTGTATTTCCCTGGATTGGTTGCCCTAATTTTATTTATCTCACATTACGAAATCGTTATTTAATTCCTCCTTATTAACGTACACAGGAATTCCCTTTCATTGGTATTTAGCATTCGAAACATTAATTGCTATACTGTTGATGTAGTAATGGAAAATAAATCGATCTATTTACTGCTGCATGGTAAACTCATTCCAATCCTGTGTCTAGCCGTTTAAATAATAGAAGTAAAAATAGAAGCTTTTATTAACAGGGGGTTGGAGTTTAAGAGCCGTGGGGTTATGCTGCAACTGTACAGGACCTTGGTGAGACCACATTTGGAATATTGTGTGCAGTTCTGGTCACCTCACTATAAGAAGGATGTGGAAGCGCTGGAAAGAGTGCAGAGGAGATTTACCAGGATGCTGCCTGGTTTGGAGGGTAGGTCTTATGAGGAAAGGTTGAGGGAGCTAGGGCTGTTCTCTCTGGAGCGGAGGGGGCTGAGCGGAGACTTAATAGAGGTTTATAAAATGATGAAGGGGATAGATAGAGTGAACGTTCAAAGACTATTTCCTTGGGTTGATGGAGCTATTACAAGGGGGCATAACTATAGGGTTCATGGTGGGAGATACAGGAAGGATATCAGAGGTAGGTTCTTTGCGCAGAGAGTGGTTGGGGTGTGGAATGGACTGCCTGCAGTGATAGTGGAGTCAGACACTTTAGGAACATTTAAGCGGTTATTGGATAGGCACATGGAGCACACCAGGATGATAGGGAGTGGGATAGCTTGATCTTGGTTTCAGATAAAGCTCGGCACAACATCGTGGGCTGAAGGGCCTGTTCTGTGCTGTACTGTTCTATGTTCTAAGTATTTTTACAGAATCTCTGGCAAATCTACCGTACTAATCCTGTTATATAAAGATGAAGTTTTATATCACATCTGTCTAAAGTGGACTGATGGTACTGCATTTTAATAAGGGTGTTGTGCCTTGACATAATAAAATGTAATCCTATCAGTCATAGTATGAAGTATCTGAGAGGTGATCTTATAACTCTACAACGCTAGGGCGGCACGGTGGCACAGTGGTTAGCACTGGATAAAAGCAAATTACTGCAGATGCTGAAATCTGAAACCAAAAGAGAAAATGCTGGAAAATCTCAGCAGGTCTGGCACGGTGGCACAGTGGTTAGCACTGCTGCCTCACAGTGCCAGGGACCTGGGTTCGATTTCTGGCTTGGGTCACTGTCTGTGTGGAGTTTGCATGTTCTCCCTGTGTCTGCGTGGGTTTCCTCCGGGTGCTCCGGTTTCCTCCTACAGTTTGAAAGACGTGCTGGTTGGGTGCATTGGCCATGCTAAAGTTCTCCCTCAGTGTACCCAAACAAGCGCCAGAGTGTGGCGACAAGAGGGTTCTCACAGTAACTTTGTTGCAGTGTTAATGTAAGCCTATTTGTGAAACTATTAAATAAACTTAAAGGTAGTAAATGGTATGAAGAATATTAATCCAGGAAATTCCTTTAAATTAAGCTGTGAATGCTCATGTCAAGGACATTCGGGTTAAAATTGATGAAAGATCATTTCAGAACCAATAGTAGTTCTACCTGCAGATAGGAAGCAACACTTGGGATGGATTTCTGGGAAGCGAGATGAAATTAAAATGTTGTGTTCGTTCAAAACAATTTGCAGCAATAAGTAGGATTGTTCTTGGTTGATGAATTATGAAGGGGCATGGTTAAGATCTTTTAAACTTACCTGTTAGAAGATTCCCTACTCCTCAGTAAGATCTCCCCACACACCAAGGTTCATGAACCGTAGCGGTGACCACAGGCATCCAAATCCCTCTTATCACGACAAAAAGGGTGGAGGGAATTCAGATGCCCCCAAAATCCTTATAATGGTGTCGCCAATATAGCGGAAGGTATGTGTAAGATCACGACCCAACTAGGGGAGGATGGAATGGATCTGGAATGCTGGAGTAAGTTTGAACTTCTGACACTGCAGGCCAGTGGGAGGAGAGAATCCAGCCCTATGACTCCAGCCTGTTCCAGAAGTGGCCACTTCTCCGGGTGGCGCTGCTGAGCTGCTTGCTTTCTGATTGGACTGGCAGCTCTTGGCGATGGGCCCTTCATTGGCTGCCTGTAAAATTCAGGGGCAAATCCCATTGGTTGCCAGTGTGTTCCTCCCAATTTCTGGTCATCTGCCCGATCGGTAAAATTCTCCTTTGTTTTTATCCCCCAAGCGGTGCATTGCTTTAATACAAACAGAAAATGCTGGAAAAAACCAGCAGCTCTGGCAGCATCTGTGGAAAGAGTTAACATTCTGAGTCCGGGTGACTCTTCTACAGAGCAATTCTTTAACTCGATTATCTAAGGTAGAGCCAGGGCCATTGACTCCACTTATTAACTTTTTCACTAAGCAGTTATTTAAGTAAATGTATCATAGAATCCCTGCAGTGCACAAGGAGGCCATTTGGCCCACCGAGCCTGCACCGACAACAATCCCACCTAGCCTTATCCCTGTAACCCCATATATTTGCACTGCTAATCCCCCTGACACTAAGGGGCGATTTACCAAGGCCAAACCACCTAACCCACACAGCTTTGGAATGTGGGAGGAAACTGGAGCACCCGGATGAAACCCTCGCAGACACGGGGAGAACGTGCAAATTCCACATAGACAGTGACCCAAGACCGGAATTGAACCCGGGCCCCTGGCGCTGTGAGTCTGTAACCCTCCATAATTGCATAGCAATTGGTTTATTATTTTAATGGATCCAGTTGATTGTTAGTCACTGAATAGTGAATCAAAGTTTTCTGTGTTCTTTGATTAGCAAAACTGCAATTTGTTTGCAGGGCATCAGATAAGATGGGACTAAATGACAAGACTGCAAGAACTGTAAAGAATATAACCATAAAATTATGAGCTCATTACTGGAATAAAAAACAACTGAGCTTGAGCCTTTATGTGGAGATGCCGGCGTTGGACTGGGGTAAACACAGTAAGAAGTCTCACAACACTAGGTTAAAGTCCAACAGGTTTATTTGGTAGCACAAGCCACAAGTTTTCAGAGCGCTGCCCCTTCATCACCTGATGAGTGATGAAGGGATGACGAAGGGGCAGCGCTCCGAAAACTTGTGGCTTGTGCTACCAAATAAACCTGTTGGATTTTAACCTGGTGTTGTGAGACTTCTTACTGTCTCGAGCCTTTCAAGCAGCGGTGCAGCTTTTGAATGTTTTGACATAGTAGAACGACAATAAATATGAAACATTTTCAGAGTGTGTAATCGAATCGGGAGAAGTGGAAAGAAGAATGTCAAAATGCATAAGGGTCGTATAAAGACCTACCGAATTGGACAGATAGTCCTCAGCATATTTCATGCTTCACTCCCCACTCGGTTGGAGACGTTTTGGCAGTTTTTGAGGTATCACATCTGAGGTGTGCTTGCTTCAACATTAGCCTAACCTTCTTGAATTCCATAGAATCTACAGAAAAATGTTAATGCATTGTAATTAGTCTCATGACAAATTTTTTATGGTCATCTGCTGCGCAACCCCTGATTCACCGAGTGCATTCAGTGAAACAGATGCTGAATGCTCCCCAAGCTGTTCCCTCAGGAGTTCATTATTTAAAGTTAGCTTGACTGATTTCTGATACTTGGATTTCTTTCCTATTTTGGACTTGCCAATGTGAACTTAGTGCAGTTTTGCTTCTTTGGGTGTCCGGTTTGTTTTTCTGCTACTTAACCACAGCTTTTTTCTGCAAGTAACCACTTTTTTAATGCAAATCTGCCACTAGGTGCCCCCCGAAAACACGGCGCTCGGTACTTTTTCAATTTATTTATTAGTGTCACAAGTAGGCTTACATGAACACTGCAATGAAGTTACTGTGAAAATCCCCAAGTCGCCAAACTCCGGAGCCTGTTTGGGTACACAGAGGGAGAATTTAGCACGGCCAATGCACCTAACCTACACGTCTTTCGGACTGTGGGAGGAAACCGGAGCACCCGGAGGAAACCCACGCAGAGACGGGGAGAACGTGCAGACTCCGCACAGACAGTGACCCAAGCTGGGAATCGAACCCAGGTCCCTGGCGCTATGCGGTGGCATTGCTAATCACTGTGCCACCATGCAGCTTGTCTGCTAACTCTATTTGTCGGAAATCCCTTGGCGAAAACCTCCAAACTCTTCTTCCTGAATGGAGTAACAGATCGTTCAGCCATGTACAGTAAATCAGCCTCTCAACAAAAATGGCTGCTCTCATTACACGGTCAGCAGTTCATTATAGGAATCCAGTTTCCCTTCCTCCAAAGGTGACTGAATGCGCTGTGCGAATGGGGAAAAAAATATGCAAAGGGCTTACTCAGATTGTATAAATTATCCAACTGCGTGGAATCCAGCAGGGCCCGGCTGCCTCAGTACAAGCACAGGTCCAGCTGGAAACACTGATTATGTTGGATCCCATTCAGAGGATTGGCCCTCGGAGAGCCAGAATTCACAAGACATTTTAACTTAAAGCTCTTCTTATAAAACGTTTAACTTTTTTTTTCATCATAGCCACACTTAATGCAAAACTGTCAACTTAAGAGCAGATATATAGCTATTGTAAGATCACTTACTCCAACAAGTGAAAGTCGATGTGCAGTTTTCCCTTATTTCCTGCGAGAACACTCTACTTTCTTCTTGTAGAATAGATTGCGTTCCATCTTTCTGAAATCAGGTGCAAGTTGACCAATAAATTCACCGTGAAATAATCTGCAAAGCATCAACTTTGTTACATCTCCAAAGTATGAATTCTTCCCCTAATCCTTTTATCAATTCACTGCTAATGAGAGGAAGTTCTAACTGCTGAAAAAGCATGAGTTTAGAAAATGTATTCCTCTTGTAGTTATTGTGTTAAGTCAATGTACACCCAAGCCTCTCCTCTTGGACTTGGTAACTGGAAAGTTATTTCAGCAAATCCCATTTTTTGATATATATGTAAAGTATTAAAAGAGAAGAATCCTGTGTCAGTAAAAATTTCACTGATGTAGGAGAATCATTATTACCCAAGATCCTTCCCTCCAGGATGGGGATTATCAAATAAACCTATCAATTAATTATCATCTGAGTTTTTAACACATGGAATGTGTTCTCCCTGTGTCTGCGTGGGTTTCCTCTGGGTGCTCCGGTTTCCTCCCACAGTCCAAAGATATGCAGGTTAGGTTGATTGGCCATGCTAAATTGACCCGAGTGTCAGGAGATTAGTAGGGTAAATATGTGGAGTTACCGGAGTGGGGCCTGGGTGGGATTGTGGTCGGTGCAGACTTGAGGGGCCGAATAGCCTCCCTCTGCGCTGTAGGGATTCTATGATTATCCAAGTTGATTGTTTAAAGCTCTCCAAATTGGAGTTTTAGCCACGCAAATATTGAAATTTGGTGAAGGGGTCCAAGGATTCTGAATTGATTTCCAAGAAAGTTTCAACATGCACCTCACATAGTTGATTGGCAAGGGAAAAGACATTCTCCCTAAATTGCTTTTACATGAAAATAATGTAGCACCAAAATTTCAGATTTAACTGACATATGGCATTTCCAAAATGATTTGCTGAAAGTATGAGTGTTTTTAAAGGAGGACAGAGAAGCAGCCATAGATATTGGCCGGAATCTTATCACCGTTCGTGTTGGTGAGGTTTTCCCATCCTGCTGCAGTGAACAGAGATTTGGCTGGCCGCCATATTCTCCGACCTCGCTGCAGCAGGAGCGTGGTGTCAACGTTGGATAAGACTGCGCCTGTTGACTTTGTGCGATGGTGTAAAATGGATGATAGTTAATCAACAGCTCATTTCACACCTTCACTATCTTTTACTTCCACCGAAGTTAATGAGTGCAGATAACGATTTGGATTTTGAAGCTTTGGGGTAGGGGAGGAGATGATGGGCAAGCTACAGTATATAATCCGGGTTAAGTACACTTAGTTTTATAGCTGGTTGAATGTTTGGACAAATTAGGTACCAAAAGTATGGAAGTTGGATCAGCAGTGCCGCGGAGGTGGCAATGCTTGAGCCAAATGCCGACCTGAGGCAGCCTACACTGTCAGCCACTTCTGATATAGCTCATGTGGCACACCACCTTGAGGTGGGCATTTGTGTGGGTGTCCCCCCTGTGAGCACTGGATGAAAATGAACTGGTCACATCTTCACCGGCTGATGACATGCCCATTTCCAAGCTTGGATCAGGCAGATCAATCATTGAGTTCAGACATCAATGAGAAAAGATTTAGCATTCAGTTCAAAGAAAGGCCTAACACTAACATTATTTAGAGGACCAGGCATTTAATTTGCGGGTGAGGTAACTTTGAAATAGCAGGAGTTCTTCAAGTGTCTGTAAGTAGGTTAAGTTTATTTAAGAGTCATAAATAGGCTTACATTAACACTGCAATGAAGTTACTGTGAAAATCCCCCAGTCGCCACACTCCAGCGTCTATTCGGCTACACTGAGGGTGAACTTAGCACGGCCAATGCACCTAACCAGCACATCTTTCGGACTTTGAGAGGGAACTGCAGCACCCAGAGGAAACCCATGCAGACATGGGGAGAATGTGCAGACTCCACACAGACAATGGCCCAAACCAGGAATCAAACCCAGGTCCCTGGCGCTGTGAGTCAGCAGTGCTGAGCACTGTGCCACCATGCTGAGTATTAAATGTTTTTGGTAAGTTACTGGATTAGGCTGGGAGTGTTGCTGCATCGTCAGGGGGATGGCAGAGAATTAGATGACCTGTCCCGATAAAGGCAGCAACACACATGTGGGCTACAGTTCCAGTGCTTCTGAGTCTGCAGTACAAGAGAGGGATGGAGGAGAGATGCAGGTAAGGTGGGCTATGCATGATGACCTATGCTTATTTGGAGCCAATTTTCTCTTTGATTCTTGACAGGAGGCAGTCTGGCAGGCCAGTCAATGCACTCAGCATCTTAGTGTGCATGCCCATCGTCGCTATCCTGTATGTCGCCCCATTGAGGTCGTCATCTGAATGTCCTGTAGCCAAATTCAACTGCCATCCCACCTTAAAGGGAACTGGCTTATGAGCCATCCTTTCTCCCTGATGTGAGCGGGCAGATGGCAGCTCTTGGCTGTCAACAGAAGATCTGAAAGCAAGGTTGGGGTGACAGAATTGATTGGGATAGATAGCCAGAGATCCGCCATCTGCAGCTTGTTCATGTCAGATCTTTATATTCATTTAACTTCCTTTTTAAAGTTTTTTTTTAACATGGTCAAATTGTAGACAAAAGATTATTATCTGTATATGAGTAGTTTCCCCTTTACTAAAATGGGACATAAGGTAAATGTAAATATATAAAACCCTAGTAAAAAACATAATTCAAAAAGTATATTAACGTGGTCAAAAAGTAGACAATGGGAGCGACTGTCTCAGCCCGCTGTGCTGCTCGAGTAGCGCAGTGGGCCGTGAGACATCAGCAGAGGCCATTTCATGGGTTTCCCACTCGGCGCCATGGCTTCCGCATGCCTCCTAGCCAAAGATTACCAGCGTCATCAGCTCCGTGCCGATTTCCAATGTGGAGCTGATTACAACATAGAAATCTTCGTTTCCATATCATTAGCGGGCCCGGGACTGAAGTTTCCAGGCCCGCTGGCATCTTCCCCCGCCGGGAATGGTTCACTCCAGCGGAGTTTACAACTGCTCCCACTAAAGGAAAACAGGTGGCTGACCCTGCTGGAGGGAACATAGGCCATTGCGCCTCCCTCCCCCCAGGACGTCAGTGGTAAGGGGTTTTTCCCCTTGGGCAGTGGCAGCCTGAGAGTGCCAGCCTGGCCCGCTGCCACTGCCCAAGGGGCACCTTGGCGCTGCCCACCAGACATTGGACATGCCAAGGGGGTGGTGCCAGAGGGGGAAGGGCCTATTGGGGGCAGGGCCTATGGGGGGGTGGCGATCAGTAGGGGTGGGGGGGGTCCCGCTGCCATTCTGCATTTGGGATGGCAAGCAGAGGGAGGGAAGATGGCGATTGGCGCTGGCCATCCGGGTTGGGGGTGGGTGGGGTTTGGGGCTGCCGGGGGATCGGGTGGGTGGGGGCGGTGGTTGGGACTGTCGGGTGGGTCGGGACTGCGGTGTGGGGGGGGGGGGGGGGGGGGTGTGCGGGCTGCCACTGTAGGGTGGGGATTCGGGAGATGGGGGCTGGCCGGATAGAGGGACGGGGAGATCGGGGCTGGTGCAGGGGTGGGGGCGCGGGAAATGACATCAGGGCTTGCTGCCCATTTACTCTCAATGGACAGGACTTTCCCACCCTTCCCATCAAGGGGATTTTCCAGTTCCGGCAATGGCGCACCCCTGCCACAGGTTTCCCAGCCACGGGAGCGGGGTGGATTCAATAGGAAATCCCACTAACAGCGGCGGGACCAGAAGATCCCGCAGCCAGCCAAAGGCAGGCTCCCTCTCTCCGCCAAGAAACATGCCTGGGGAGGGGGGGATGCCCAGAAAATCCTACCCAATATTTCTGTAGCACACTTTGCAAGTCATCTTTTCTAACTGTCCCCACTGAATCTGGTATTGCAACCAGAGTCATGGAGAATCAATAAGACTTTTATTTTTTGTGCATATTTAATATTCCCGATTAATTGTACAGACCACATTCTAACAAAATATCATGTGTTAGAATACATGTTCAAAGAAGGAAAGGAGATTCAGAAGTTGAAAGGATGATCTAAAAATGCAAGCTATCATAATAACGGCAGCTTCTCTCTGGACAAAGCAGCGTGATGCCATTTTGCATTGTACAACAGTGAAGCTTTGATTAAACCACTCTTGCTTTGAAGTTTATTTTTCATCTCAACAGTCAAGGGTGTGAAGAAATGCCTCATTTTCTCAGCGAGAAGGTTCAATCTCAGAGGATTGCCTTGCAACAACAGACCTTCAGAAGTGGCATACACTTTGTCAGTCCATAAAAGCCCCTCATTATGGTTTGTTGGAAAGAGGCCTTTAGCATAGCCTGCTGGTATTTTGAGCTTGACCCCTCTTTAAGGAGGTGGAGAACAGTATTCTTTTCTACCCCATACACAATCTGCATAAGATACATTCCTCTGTCCAACCATCCCTTTTTTCAGGCCTATCAGCACTCCTTCAGACTGCACGTTACTGATAGCTTACATAACTTATTAAGTTGAATGACTTGGCACAACTTTATACAATTACTCTAATTGACGGTGAGCGTAAGAAAGTTAATTTCTCAATGACTTGTGGATAGAAATGTAATGATAAATGTGAAATAATGAATGAACATTTAATCTTCAGGGTCTATGTAAACAAAGACTATTTTACTCAATATTTAGAGACACTGAAACAGAAAATAAAGCCGGCAAGTTGAAATGTCTTTTTAATGCACAAAGTAATCGGTTTCTGAGGAGCTTTCTAAAAAAAAAACAGATGAAAGTCATTATTATAAAATGAATACAATTAAAATGCCTTGAAGAACAATTAGGTTCAGAATTGCTTTTTACATTTTTTACCCCGCTGGAGGGAACAGAGGCCTTTGAGGCCCACCCCCCCAGGAGGTCTGGGATAAGGGGGGGTGCCCCTTGGGCAGTGGGTTTCCTCCCACAGTCCAAAGATGTGCAGGTTAGGTGGATTTGTCATGCTCAAATTGCCCCTAAGTGTCAGGGGGACCAGCTAGGGTAAATGCATGGGGTTATGGGGATAGGGCCTGGGTGGGACTGTGGTCAGTCCAGCCTTGATGGGCCGAATGGCCTCCTTCTACACTGTAGGATTCTATGATTATCAGCAGATGAACACACAAGAACGGGATGGCCAAACTTTCAGAACCTTAGATCTTCAGACATTTCAGAGCCACAAGACATAGACAAACGTTACCGACACATTTTAATTATTACTGCATGTGAGAAAATATATCCAACAAAAATGTAGGTGCAAATAGCATAAAGTATATGTACGCAAGAATGTTTACATATATTTATTTATCTTTAAGTTTTTGCTTAACTCGTTAACCATAAAGTACACATCCCACAGTATCTATAATCTAAACTAATTGTTATATTTAACCTACATTCAATGAATGTTTGCTTAAATTTTCCCCAGGGTAGGGGAGTCCAAAACTAAAGGGTTTAGGGTGAGAGGGGAAAGATTCAAAAGGGACCTGAGGGGCAACTTTTTAACACAGAGGGTGATACATATATGGAATGAGCTGCCAGAGGAGGTGGTAGAGGCGGGTACAATTACAACATTTAAAAGACATTTGGACAGGTACATGGATACAAAAGGTTTGGAGGGATACGGGCCAAATGCAGGCAAATGGGACTAGTTCAATTTAGGAAACCTGGTCAGCATGGACAAATTGGCCTGTTACCGTGCTGTATATCTGTATAACTCCGTGGGCGTGATTTTACGGCCTTGCTTGTCCCAAAACCGTAAAATCCCGCCCGAGGTCAATGGACCTTTCCATGGTCTGCCCCTCGCCCGCTCCAATTCTCGTGGTGGGCGGTCTAAATCAAATTCCACCTTATTAAACTGTTATAGTAACATCCCTTATGTAAGATGATTCTCCAAATTATCAGGGTGAATTACTGCTTACTCTGTTTTGTATTAAACTTTGAATAGAAGTGTCCTTTCCCAGACAGAGACCACAGGTTAGAGGGAGAGCAGAGAGAGGGTGGGTGAGGGATTCGGAGAGGCCACTCCAAAAAAGCACTGATTGGGTCATGCAGACCTATGTTAGAGCAGTGGGAAACCATGGAAGGAATCTCACCACAGTGCTGGGGTGGAGACTGAATCAGTCAAGGCCTCACTGAGCAGTGGAGCAAATCCAAGATGAGCTGAAACAAATCCTTGATTGTGATTCTCTTCCCTCCTCCCAGTGCTGCTACCTGCACTCCGGTCCTCTCAGCATCACCTTCTCAAGGGCAATTAGGGATGGGCAATAAACGCTGGTCTAACTAGCGACACCAACATCCCGTAAAAGAAATTTTAAGAAAAGAATTAAAAAGGGAAGCAGTTGGTCACCAAGGCTGCATTTGGCTCTATACCTCCCTCCAGAGTTAAACTTTATTTATTAGTCACAAGTAAGGCTTTACATTAACACTGCAATGAAGTTACTGTAAAATTCCCCTCGTCACCACACTCCGGCGCCTATTCAGGTCAATGCACCGAACCAGCAGGTCTTTCAGACTGTGGGAGGAAACCGGAGCACCCGGAGGAAACCCACGCAGACATGGGGAGAACGTGCAAACTTCACACAGATGGTGACCCAAGCTAGGAATTGAACCTGGGTCCCTGGTGCTGTGAGGCAGCAGTGCTAACCACTGTGTTACTGTGCCGCCCGCCTCCAAAGTTTCATAGCGCAAGGAATGAGCTGCACTCCATATGTAAAAGAGTCGCATGCAGCTAAGGAGCTGTGGTTTGGCCACGTCTGACATTTGAAATGACCCAGGCCTATTTTAGTGCAGGCAAGATGAGTTGATGTCTCTGTTAGAATTATAGATAAATATGGTAGGTGTTTTATGTGTTGGTATTATATAAACCATCATTTCTAAGCTCCAATAACTTGCTTCATTGGTTGAAATTGAACGATAGCATATGGACGTATTCGAAGGGTGTCTGCTGCCAGCTCTGTGCTTGGATTTTGTCCATTTCCACTTCATTTACATTAATGGCACACATTCAGCTTTGTGGATTAGGACTGAAATGTCAGATATCCTGTTAATGACTCATTAGAAGGCAGAGGTCTCCATTTTCATACACTGGTAGGACTCAGGGACGGCACTTCTACCCACAATGCCAATGTGCCCTCCCCTCACCTCCACTCCCCACAAAACCCTTTTTACTAGGTTAGAACTGAGCAGCGTGGGCTCCTGGTGTGAGCCAGGGCAGAAATAGAGAGCCTATCACTGTCTGGAAGCAAACTCTAGTAATGCTGCTGCACCTGATGAGGAGGCAGCACTTATTGAGGCAGAAGATCATTTTTCTATTAAAAAAAGGTTACATTTCAGAAAAGGCTGCCTACGGGTTTCGGGATCTCACTGAAGAGCGAGTGGAATTTCTACAACTCCCCACAGTGAAACAGCAACAAAGTTTAAAACCTTTCTATTAATTGGTTTTATTGATGTTAAACACAAACAGTTTTCAGTTTATTTATTAGTGTCATAAGTAGGCTGACATTAACACTGCAGAGTTTTACAGATAGAGATGCTTTCAAAGTTAATGGGAGGGATCTTCCGGCCACACTCGCCCCAAAACCGGAAAATCCGCCCGAGATCAATGGACCTTTGGATGGTCTCTCCCCCCCCCCCCCCCCCCCCCCCACCCCCCCACAATTGCTGTGGCAAGTGGGGTGGGAAAATTCCCCCAAATGAGTAATGCAACTCAGAACTCAAATCAGTCAAATTCTTCTGTTTTAGGAAATTTAATGATAGCTTCTTCATTAACATGCTTTCTGGTCTCTGCTCCAGTTCTGTCTCTGTGGACAGCACGGTGGCACAGTGATTAGCACTGCTGCCTCACAGTGCCAGGGACCCAGGTTTGATTCCTGCCTTGGGTCACTGTCTGTGAGGAGTCTGCACACTCTCCCCGTGTATGCATGGGTTTCCTCTGACAGTCCAAAAAAAGACGCTCTGGTTAGGTGCATTGGCCATGCTAAATTCTCCCTCAGTGTACCCGAACAGGTGCCAGAGTGTGGCGACTAGGGGATTTTCACTGCAGTGTTAATGTAAGACTACTAAGTAAATAAATACAATTGTTCTCAGGTTATTATATGCTGGAAAAGCTGGCTGCCAGTAGTTGTTTTCTCTTGCTGATATAAAAACAGCTTGCTCACATCCGTGGCAGTTTCTCACAATATTTCAAGGCTTAACCAAGCAGCTGCCTTATCTTTAACCTCGTTCTTATCTCCATGAAAGTGCATTGTCTCAGCTGGCTTTTGATTATCTGAAGCAAAATAATAAATAGTGACAATAGAAATAGTTTCAAACTTGGGCAAGTTTCTTGGGCAGTCAAATTTAACCGTTCTGTGCTCTGTCCTTTGTTAACTAAATTCTACTTTTTGTAACGAATCCAGGGTTCCGTGCCCAACCTTTCTTCCTTCCCCTCAAATTGGGGTTAAAAGTTCAGATTTAAAAGTCTAAAATCCTTCAGTTAAGATGAAACATCATTAAGTTTATAATATTCTTTGCAAGTTTAAAACGAGTAAGTTTTTATTACCATGTAAATTCCAGAAAATGCTCTGCAAATTTTTGATCGTTTGATTTTATAAAATAGAAATACCTAAGGAAGAATATTTTGGAATTCCAAGGATGATCAGTAGATCTTGGTCATCTGATCAGCAGAGCACATTGGTTGGCTGGTCATTCCATCACATCTCTTTAATACACATCTCTTTAACCTGTGCTCCCTCCACTCACATTGTCTGTATCTTTAAGATCTGGTTGGCTGTAGAGATTCTCATTTTAATCAGTATTCTGTAACTTGATTTTGTGTCTCTGTATGCCCTGTTTGAGAGCAGATATCCACTCCATCTGACGAAGGAGCAGCGCTCCAAAAGCTAATGGCATTTGCTACCAAATAAACCTGTTGGACTTTAACCTGGTGTTGTTAAAGCTCTTACTGTGTTTACCCCAGTCCAACGCCGGCATCTCCACATCATTCCATCAGTGACATGGTCCCCATAAATCTGAGGCTCTGGCCTCATCCAAGTTCATCAGCCAAATTGCAGGGCATCAAACTGATGTCCCAACATGGCTCACTGGCTATATGTGACAAAGAGAAACACGCTGGAACTATCATTTGAAGTGAAAGGGAGGATTCACAGTAATGTGGTTCCAACGACTCTGACCAGTTCCTAGCATGGTGCTAAATCGAATGTTTGCCACGGTGGCACAGTGGTTAGCACTGCTGCTTCACAGCGCCAGGGACCCAGGTTCAATTCTAGCGGAGGGGGACTGTGTGAAATTTGCACATTCTCCCCGTGTTTGTGTGGGCTTCTTCCACGTGCTCCGGTTTCCTCCTACGGTCCAAAGATGTGCAGGTTAGGTGGATTGGCCATGCTAAATTTCCCCTTAGTGTCTGTTCCAAGATGTGTAGATTAGGGGATTAGCGGGATAAATACATGGGGTTGGCAGGGTTAGGGCCTGGAGCGTTGGAAAGTTGGAGCAGACTTGATGGCCGAATGGCTTCTTTCTGCACTGTAAGGATTCTATAATTCTATATTAAAAAGTCAAATTTCCTGAATTAGGAGTGACGTTGGACATCTATTGGTGCCACTGTTAATGCAGTGGATGCTACTGACTCCATTTTGAGGCTGTGATTGCTCTCTAATGCCAGACAAAATCAATTCCAAGTAGCTTGATGCCGTCCAAGACATAACAGCTTATTTTATTATAGTCGCCTTTCCATTACTGATGCAGTATGGCTACATTTACAATCTAAAGGATGCACTCTGAAAAGGACAACAGCAACAAAGTTTTTGATTTGATTTATTATTGTCACATGTACAGTGAAAAGTATTGTTTCTTGTGTGCTGTACAGACAAAGCATACCGTTCGTAGAGAAGGAAAGGAGAGGGTGCAGAATGTAGTGCTACAGTCATAGCTCGGGTGTAGAGAAAGATCAACTTGGTATAAGGTAGATCCATTCAAAATTCTGACAGCAGCAGGGAAGAAGCTGTTCTTGAGTCAGTTGGAACGTGACCTCAGGCATTTGTATCTTTTTCCCGACAGAAGAAGGTGGAAGAGAGAATGTCCGGGGTGCGTGGGGTCCTTGATTATGCTGGCTGCTTTTCTGAGGCAGCGGGAAGTGTAGACGGAGTCTATGGATGGGAGGCTGGTTTGAGTGATGGATTGGCTTAATTCACGACCCTTTGTAGTTTCTTGCAGTCTTGGGCAGAGCTGTAGCCATACCAAACTGTGATACAACTAGAAAGGATGCTTTTTATGGTGCATCTGTAAAAGTTGGCGAGAGAACATTTCATCACCAAGTTGCATCCCAACCTGACCACGACATATATTGTTCCTTCATTGTCCAGTGATACTTTATGATCATGACACCAAACACATCTGCCCCAATCGGGCACAGGAAATCCAGGAATGCCCTAACAACATTGTAGGAATCCCGTCACTACAAGCACTGAAGTAGTTAATGGAGGAAACACACCAATATCTTCGCAGGGCAACTGGAGGCAGGCTGGGAGATGGGGCAGACCAGTTAATCAGATGGGAATTTGCAGGTGGAGACCCTGTTATCTTCCCAACTCCCCCATATTAAGCCCAAAGAAGGAAGAGGCAAGGATGGTTTTCCCACCTGAGCCAATTGAGGCCCTTAAGGAGCCACTTAAGGCCCACATTCAACCACCGCTGGTATTCAACCAGCAAAGGGTAGGTTTTGCACCATATGGCAGCCTCTGGGCACATAAGCCTGCGACTTGGCGGGTTTCCTCCCTCTCGGGCAACCGATGCCTAACAGAGATTGGGCCGGGGTCTCCCATGAGTGAAGGCCCCCACTTGCCCTAAATAACAGTTCCCCCTCACCGGGGCCTCCCTGGTTATCCCCAGCAAGTCTACCTCACTCCAGTCTCCAACAACAATCCTGCATCATGGATGTTTTTTTTTGTTTGATTTATTATTGTCACACGTATTGGGATACAGAGAAAAGTATTGTTTCTTGTGCGCTATACAGATAAAGCATACCATTCATAGAGAAGGATAGGAGAGGGTGCAGAATGTAGTGTTACAGTCATAGCTAGGGTGTAGAGAACGATCAACTTAGTATAAGGTAAGTCCATTCAAAAGCCTGATGGCAGCAGGGAAGAAGCTGTTCTTGAGTCGGTTGGTATGTGACCTCAGACTTTTGTATCTTTTTCCCGACGGAAGAAAGTGGAAGAGAGAATGTCCTTTCCATCACTGGTGCAGCATAGCTACATACACACAATCTAAGGGATGCACTTTAGCAAGTCAGTCACTTTGGCAGTACCTTGTTCCCCTGTGTCTGAAAATGACAGGAGCAGCAAAGTTACAGAAACACCAAGTCACATCCCAAACTGACCACAACATTTATTGTTCCTTCATTGTCCCGTGAGATTTTACAATCACTCCACCAAACACACCTGCCCCAATCGTGCGTGGAGTCCTTGATTATGCTGGCTGCTTTTCAGAGGCAGCAGGAAATGTAGACAAAGTCGATGGATGGGAGGCTGGTTTGCGTGATGGACTGGGCTTCATTCACGACCCTTTGTAGTTACTTGCGGTCTTGGACAGAACAGGAGCCATACCAAACTGTGATATAACCAGAAAAGGCTTTCTATGGGGCATCTGTAAAAGCTGGTGAGAGTCAAAGCGGACGTGCCGAATGGCGTCTAGCAGTAACGGCAGTGGCCACCGCTCTTGGTGGCGCTGCTGGCCTCTGATTGGCTGGCAGCTCCTGGAGGTTGAACTTCCCCAAGGATGACAAGGTCTCCGACCTCTTTCTATGTCTATGACCCTGACCAAGCAAGTGCTCAGTTGGCACTAAATTGGGTTGGTGTTGCAGAAGGGCTGTGATGAGATTGCTACTGGTCCTCTAGCCATCAGGTAAACCCTCACTGTGAGTGTTAAAATGCCCTCACCCCAAGAGAACAATTTTTTGAAGTTATAATGGCTGCAGGGGAATGCATTTAGCCATTTATAATTCACCCATAGTAAGATGTTCTTTAAAGCACTGAAATGGGCAATGGTATAAAACCTAACTTTAATAAATTGTAGCCACATTAATAATCTTATTAGAAATGCTACAGCACAGAAAGAGGCAATTCGGCCCATCGAGTTTGCACCGACCACAATCCCACCCAGGTCCTATCCCCATATCCCTACATATTTACCCACTAATCCCTCTAACCTACGCATCTCAGGACACTAAGGGCAATTTTAGCATGGCCAATCCACCTAACCCACACATCTTTGGACTGTGGGAGGAAACCGGAGCACCTGGAGGAAACCAACGCAGACACGAGGAGAATGTACAAACTCCACACAGACAGTGACCCAAGCTGGGAATCGAACCCAGATCCCTGGAGCTGTGAAGCAGCAGTGCTAACCACTGTGCTACCGTGCCGCCCCGTGCATTTTAAATTCCTGCTGTTTCAGATTAACACAAATTTGTGAGATTTGACACATTGGCATTTTACTGACAGACCATAACAGTTTGGATTTCACCCTAATAGAGGTTCAGATCATCTGGGGTGAGGGTTCCCAACACCTCTCTGAGTGTTGCTCAGTGCGCAGTGAGCACCAGCATACCAGTTACATGTCCATTCCCTTTAAGTCGCAGCAGTTACTAATTTGACGGCTGCAAACTGCTCAGACCAAGCAACATGTATATGAATAAATGTGTGTCTTGTATATAAATCTCAAATGCTGTTTGAGTTATTGAGCTTAATGAATTGGTAGCTGTTGGGTTCTTGTATGCTGTGCATAGCTTGCTGTTTGCCAGCTTAAAATGACTTATTGGCACACACTTCATGCAATCTGTTTCTGTCCAAGTGTTCAGATTGATCCCAATCTGCTGTGGTTCACAATACCTCCCACTTGTTCAGCTATAAAAGGTCTATTTTTGGTTTAATCGAGTGTGAAGTGAACATTTAATCAGAACCTTTGACGTGACTCTTAATTACATAAATAATTGAACACTATCTATTCAATTTAATGTATTATCATGAAGCCAGTTTTGGCCACAAAGGCACAAACTGCTGGAAAAGCTCAGCTGGTCTGGCAGCAACTGTGGAGGAAAAAACATAGTCAATGTTTCAAGTCTATATGACTCTCCAGAGCTGAAGAGAGGTAGAAATGTGGTGGGTTTTGTGCTATTGAGGGGATGGAGTAAAATAGCAGATCAGGGATAGATGGGGGTTCAGAAGGGATTGGACAAAGCTGTCATGGATACACGACAAAGAGAGTAGTAATGACAGTGTTAAAGACTAAAAGTAGATGCTAATAGTGGCATGAGGGTCAGATAGCAAAATGTGTTAATCACAGAACAAGGGTCAGCGCTCTCTCAGACTGGCCCTGTGGAGGGGTGGGAGAGGTGGGGGTTGCTGCTGTTAAGAGGGGTAGGGAAGAAACATCAAATGGAGGACAGAGAGAATTCATGGTCTGTTGTTGAACTCTGTTAAGTCCAGAAGTCTGAAAAGTGTCTAATCAGAAGGTGAGGTGCTGTTTCTCCGGTTTGCATTGGGCTTCACTGGCACATTGTCAACGGCCAAGGACAGAAATGTGAGCATGAGAGCAAGATGCCGTGCTTGCAGCTTGAGCAAACGTGTTCCACAAAGCTATCACTCAGTCCATGTCTTGTCTCTCCAATATACAGGGGACCGCATTGTGAGCAGCGAATGCAGTGGACTAAATTAAAAGAAGTACAAGTGAATCGCTGCTTCACATGGAAGGAGTGTTTGGGGACATGGATGGTGAGAAGGGAGGAGGTAAAGGGGGAGGTGTGACACTTCCTATGATCGCATGGGAAGGGGATGAAGTGTTGCGTGTGATAAAGGAATGGATCAGGATGTCACTAAGCAAATAATCCCTATGGAGTGCTGATGGGGGGCATCATGCTGGAGTTGTGGGAGACGGGAAGATGATCCTTTGAATGTGAAGGTTTCTGGGTGGAAAATGAAGAAAAAGGAAATCCTATCATGGTTCTAGGAAGGAAGGGAAGAGGTGAGGGCTGAAGTGTGGGAGGTGGCTCAGACACAGTTGAAGGCCCTGTCAACCACAGGTGGGGGATGACGTTGGGGGCAATCTCAGCTCAGGAAAAAGATTTGTCAGAAGTACCGTTGTGGAAGGTAGCATCAACGGAACAGATGAGATGGAGGCAGAGAAGCCTGGAGAATTCCTTACAGGAAGTGGGATTTGAGGAGTTGTCGTCAAGGTAGCGGTGGGAGTCAATGGGCTTGTAATGAATATTGGTAGACAGTCTACAGTAACTTCATTGCAATGTTAATGTAAACCTACTTGTGACACTAATAAATAAACATTAAGAAGTGAGTTCAGTGGGACAGGAGCAGGCTATTGGGACAGTCCTGTTTGTGAATTGTCCAAGTAGAACTCTTCGTAAATTAGCAACATATGTAAAGAAGCATTCTAGGATATTACAGACCATTCTGGGATATTACAGACCATTCTGGGATATTACAGACCATTCTAGGATATTACAGACCAAGCTATTTAAAGTAGGAGTACAAAGGACAAAACCAAAAGGTTTATTTATCACTGTCACAAGTTGACTTACATTAGCACTGTAATGAAGTTACTGTAAAAATCCCCTGAAAACTGATCAGTTTTAAGTTTAGATGTTTTTTTAAATGTTGATTAAACTGCAGGGTCAGTGTACATCCTAAATAGGTTTCCCTAGTTTTTACTTGAGATATTATTATGTGCAATTTCTCAAAAGATCAACTGCTTTAAAATGTCAGCCCACCTTCTAGCTTAAGCCCCACAGCAGTGGGAATCTGATCCTTCTGAGCTGTGGGATTTGCTGACTGCTGATAATTGGTGCAACATTCAGGCAGATTAGTGTTAGATCTGTAATTTGTCCACTCAGATTACTTTCAAGGCCACATAAGGGGAACTTCAACTGACGGAAAAATCTCGGAATATAGAGTTCTCTCTTTCACTCATATAAAACTCGAGTGCAGTTTTAACTTGTAATCTTAATGATACTTAACACAGCACTTAATCTTTTGCAAAGAGCATGTCCAACATGAGTAATAGTACAGAGCTCCTGACTCTGTTTTCTTTCTGGCCTTCCCAATGCTCGTAGTAATTTTGTGGGAAGAAATAACTTTGCACAATCATAGGGAACATCATTAGTCAAAAGTATTGACAAGACGCAGTTGATTGAATCTTGAATTCTAAGTGTCATTTGCTTTTGCTCTGCCTTTTTTCGTTTGACCAAAGTAGTCCAGCTGCTAACCGAATTCATTTCTTTCTGCTGCATGCAAGTTTTCTTATTATAGCTTAAAATGTCTTGCTGCATTTAAGTTCCTGCACATAAAATAGAATTAAGCAGTGAGGCAACTTGTGTTGGAAGAATTGTTGTTTGAGAGGCTTTGTGGAAAGATTAGCAAAAAAAATTAGGGTTCTAGTAAGGCAAATATTTACATTGCCATGGAGCTTGAGGGATTTGGCTAAATTTGCATTTTGCCTAGGCCATTATGTTTTTTCCACTCTTCTCCACATAACACGATAAAAGACACGGCAGTTAATTTTTCATTTTTAGTGTTCCTGGCACGGAGATGCATGTCCATAGGGGCCCCACAACCAAATTTCAACTATGTGCTCCAAAATGGAGCGCTATGCCAGGAGCATTTAAAGAAATACATTTGCCCTATGGATTCACAAATCATTTCAATAATTAACTTAACTATATTAGTATTGGAAGCAGTTATATTTCTGGACTGTCAGAAATACAACAAGTAATTTATATCGACCTCTGGGGGTAGATTTTCTCACAAGAGGAGTTTCGATTGCTGGCTGGCCACCTCATGGCCCTCAAAGAAGGGTGAGATCTTATTGGCATTATGTTCAGCAGGCTTTGGGTAGATAAGGAGTGCTCCCCGGGCAGCCTACCAGCTCAGGGCCACCAGGATATTAGGTGGACCTAGCCAAGCAGTCTAGTGAAAGGTAGATGGAGTCGAGTTTGGGTAGAAGTCATTTCAGGCATATATGGAGATCTCCAAAACATGAGAGGATGTCATAGGGACACGTCATCGTCAGGTGACTGACACTCTTATTCCGGGAGCTAGGGAATTCATCCAAGTGATATTGCGACAGGGCAGCAGCTTAAATGGGACTACTCAGCTTTAAGGCATTTCTGGGTTTCCAAAAGTACACGATGCAAATGATGCTTCACAAACTCGTACATCCTTAGCTATCTGAACAAAAAAGGCCCAATTTCCAAAACATGCAAAGTATCCTTTAGGCGAAATTTGCTGGAAGTTTCCAAGATGTATTTGCCTTTAGGAATGCTGTCCTCCCGAGTTCTTGAGGGAAGACAGTTATGTGAATAGATGGGCTGGTCGGTGACAAGTCATACTTCTTACTGCCATGGCTAATAATCCACTCTCCTACCTGCCATCCTCTCCTGCTTCTCCGACTCTTAGCGGAATGAGAACTGTAGTTGGGGCAATATAGATCAGCAATGCAACAATAAATTATATTTATCTGTCACCTTTATTTTTTAATTAAAAAAATTACAAAACACTTCACAGGAGCAATATAAGGGAAAATTAAATGCCAATCCAAGATATTGGGGCAGATGGCCAAAAACGTGATCAAGAAGTGTGTTTTACAGAGTGTCTTAAAGGACGAAAGAGAAGTGGAGAATTGGAGGGGTTTAGTGAGGGAATTTCAGAGCTTAGCAGCTAAAGGGACGGCCAACAATGCTTGAGCCATTAAAATCTGGGTACTCAAGAGGCCAGATATCTTAGAGTGTGGTGGGGCTGGAGAAGATCACGGAGATGGGGAGAAATGAAGCCATGGAGGAATATGAAAACTAGAATGAGAATTTTTAAATCAAGGCATTGCTTGACCACAGTGCAGGCTATCGAGCACACAGGTGATAAGAGAGCAGAATCTGGTGTGCATAAAGGCACAGGCTGCAGAGTTTGGATGACCTCAAGTTTATGGAGGGTACAATGTGGGAGACCAGGAATGTGTTGGAATATTCAAGTCTAGAGGTAATAAAGGCATGGATGAGGGTTTTAGCAGCTGATGAGCTGAAACAGGGGTGAAATTGGGCAATGTTGTGGAACTAGATGGTCTTAGTGAAGGTGCAGATAAAGTTTATTTATTAGTCACAAGTAGGCTTACGTTAACACTGCAATGAAGTTACTGTGAAAATCCCCTAGTCGCCACACTCTGGTGCCTGTTCGGTTTTCACTGAGGGAGAACTTAGCACGTCTTTCGGACAGTGGGAAGAAACTGAAGCACCCAGAGGAAACCCACGCAGACACGGGGAGAATGTGCAGACTCCGCATAGATAGTGTTCGGAGGCCGGAATCAAATCCAGGTCCTGGCGATATGAGGCAGCAGTGCTAACCACTGTGCCACCGTGCCGCCTATGTGTGGTTGGGAGCTCACCTCAGGATCAAACATGACACCAACATTACGGAGAGTCTGATTTAGTCTCAGACAGTTGTTAGGGAGAGGAATGGAATTGGTAAACTGGGGAACAGAATTTGGAGTGGGGACAGAGGACAATGGCTTCAGTCTTCCCAATATTTAATTGGAAATTTCTGCTTATCCTGTACCGAATGTCAGATAATTTAGCAGCAATGGAGAAGTTAAGAGGTGGTGAGGTAGAGCTGTCATCAGTTTACATCTGAAAATGAACACTGTGCTGATGGTGCTGAGGGGCAGAATGGGGCCAATGGGGGAGGAGGGGCAGAGAAGGGGGCAAATGGGCTAAGGATAATAAGGAAGGAAGGAGAGATTTCCAGGGGACACCAGGAGTAACAATGCAGCACAGGAGGAGAATCTGTTGCAAGTAATGCGCTGGCTATAATTAGATAGATAAGGACAGGACCAAATGAGAGCAGTTCCACCCAGCCAGGTGATTGTTCTGAAGCATGGAACATGACAGTATGGTCAATCGTGTATAAGACTGCAGACAGGTCAAGGAAGAGCAGGAGGAATTATTTACCATTGTCACCATCATCACAGATGTTATGTGTGACTTTGATCAGTGCCATTTGCTACAGCGTGGGCAGAAACCTGATTGAAGTGGTTCAAACATGGAGTTCTGGGAGAGATGGACACGGGTTTGGGAGAGATGAACACGGGTTTGGGAGAGATGAACATGGGTTTGGGAGAGATGGACACGGGTTTGGGAGAGATGAACATGGGTTTGGGAGAGATGGACACGGGTTTGGGAGAGATGGACACGGGTTTGGGAGAGATGGACACAGGTTTGGGAGGCTGCAACACATTCAAGGACTTTGGAAAGGAAAAGGAGATTGGAGATGGGCTTGTTCTTATGAATAAACAATTTGTGATCCAGTACTGGTTGATCTAACAATGAGCACCAGAAGTGGTAACATTTTGGAATCTTCAGCTATGTTATCCACATCTCTGATAAACACCAGAATTGTCTAAAAGTATCATAAGTCATTTTGTTTCCCCTGAAAATGGATTTCTGTTATGATTTACAATGACATTACACTTCAGTTTTTGTACCAAAATGCAGTGACTTTGTGCATTATGTAACAGCAGTTCTACAACTTGGCATTTAGATCCTGCATTGATTGCTGAGCCAAGAAGCAGACCACCTCTGCGAAGTAACCTCACAATCATTTGGGCCTCACACCAGATGCCAGACATCTCCAGCCCCGTATGAAAACAGATTTTAACAAGATATTGGCAAACCGTTTACCTCCAGTAGATTTTTTTGAACTTAAGTCTAAAATCTTTCTATTGGTACAAGAAAATGAATGTCCCATTTGCTCTTGTACAAAAGATGCCCACCCTGGAAGCAAGCACCCTGTTCCAGTGACATGGCCTATATATGAGGGAGACATCATAAGTGCGCTTGGATCTGTCAGCTCCAGATAAGACGATACAAATATTTCTCTGAGAGCAGTATCTGTCACATATTTGTAGCTTAATGCATAATGAGGACCTTCATCTGTAATAGTTAAATGTCTACCCAATTGAACTGCTTTAACCTTGTGTTTTTTTTATCACTATGTGATAGATTATGTGATCGAAGTATGTTAACAATTCTTAAGTCATCGCCTGGATAAGATCTGCCAGATATCTTGATAGCGGCAGCTCCCTTAAGCTAATTTTTCAATTTACTTTTGACTTCTGTTTTTTTTTAGGCAAGATTTGATTGGTTTACAATTTTGTAAAATAAAAAAAGGCATAATTTGACAAAATATAAAATTCTGGGTAGAATTCTAACGGCGAGAGTAATGGAGTGATCCACATTAACCTCTCAGGCATACTCCACATTGCAATCCTCGCGCACTCAGTAACGTTTTGGAGAGCTGGGAGTTTACTAGGGGAAGCACGGGGCTAGGGGCTGGGTGTAGCCTAAACACACCAGTGAAACTGGCTTCTGAGCACTTGGGTGCTGTCTTGCAAGGGTGCCCAGATCTCAGAGTGCACTGGGAGACCCCCCCTCTCCCTCACTCACCCACGGACACCAAGACCCCTCCCCCCCTCATCGCCGGCAAGTTCCCCACCCCCTCCTCGGTGAGTTGCCGGCATCGGTGCCCTTCTGATCAGTCTCCCTGCCATGCCCGACTCCCGACATGCTCCCGCATCAGGATCACCAACTTGCCCCCCATCAGGACCACCTTCACAATTCACCCCTCCACAACCCTCCCCAATCAGACACATCCGCTTAGCCCCCCGTCCCCCCATCATGACCCCCACTCAGACCCCCCTTCCCAACAGCAATGCCCCTGGCACACTGATGGTGCCCAGCTGGCACACTGACAGTGCCCAACTTGCACCACCGGGCTGTCCAGTGGACACTGCCGGGCCGCCGGTGGCCACTGCCGACAGCTGCTGATGTGCCAGTTGGGCACTGTGTGCCAGGTGGGCCCCACCAAGTGGCACTGCCCGGTATGCACTGCACGGCCATGCCCCCAACCACCGGGGAACTTCACTGGCCTCTGAGCCCCCCCCCCCCCACCCCCAGGCGTGACCATTGTGCCAGATGTCCGCTAGTGGAAACTGGTAGTGATTCATGCTATTATTGTGCCGCATCTGAAGGCTGGTGAAGTTTGTGCGCTGGGATTTGAATAGGCTATGCATACTTAAATGCTACTTTAATTATGCTAATCGCTCGCGCACAGGAAGGGTGCGGGAGAATTGCAAACTGTTTGGCGCCGGGTGCAAAACAGAGTTTTATGCCCGCACGCTCTTCTCTGTGACTGGCGCAATCTGCTAACAGCGCGGCAAGATCAGAGAATCGCCTCTTATATTACCAATAGAAGACTATAATAAGGATGTTTCTGAAGGACTACATAAAATATATTTTGCAAAGTAATATGTGACCATTTTATGAGTGTAGTGTAGGTGTATCAGAGACTTTAATAAAGACAAAGTATTGTGGCCAAAACCTTCCGGCTGTTCACGCCATCGGGATTTTCTGGTCCTGAGGACGACACACCCCACCACGGGTTTCAATAGGAAACCCTGTTGACAATGGTGGGACCAGAAGACCGCGCCGCCGGCCAATGGCGAGCCGCCATCGCGAAACACGTGATGGGTCGCACGGTGAACCCTACCCCATATTTCTTCTTGCCATTTGCAGAAAGAAAGAGAAACAAATACGAAATGTTGACTCCTGAAAAACAAGGCAGTTCAGTGAGGTTTCAGCTGTGTAATTATCATAACCTCAGATTATGCTTCTCATTCCGAAGGGTTTTGCATTTTATTGCTATCCGGGTAGGCTAACACTTTGCTCAAAATATGTGATGGTTTGGTTATTGGGTGAACAATAAACACCAAATTTTGCAAAGTAGAAACAGATGTTCAGTAAGGTATTCACTGATTTTAAAAAAAATCAACCGAAAATAAAATCTTTTTAAAGCTAGTCGGATATGTTTATAGCAACACAGCGAGTAACTGCTAACCTTCCCTAGATTATCTTGACATAACTTTCACTTGAGAAGAATCAGATGACAATTTGCATTACTTGTTTACATGTATTGCCTATTCTGTCATAGATTTAATTATTACCTATTACTCATGCTGATTGGGACCCTATTGCGTGGCCTACACTGAGAAAGTAGGCTCTTCTCTTAGGGGTTGGATGACTTTCTTCAACTCTGGTTCGGTGGCTTCTGAAGTGGCTGATTAGCCCATTGTGTGATTTGTGTGCTTTGCCACTTGCAGGCAGGGAGTTCTTGGAGGCTAGATGGGTTTTTTGGGTTTCCTCCAGATGCTCCGGTTTCCTCCCACAGTCCAAAGATGTATGGATTAGGTTGATTGGCCATGCTAAAATTGACCCTTATCATCTTAGAATCCCTACAGTGCAAAAGAAAGCTATTTGGCCCATCGAGTCTGCACCGACCACAATCACACCCAGGCCCTATTCCCGTAACCCCACATATTTACCCTGCTAATCCCCTGACACTAGGGTCAATTTAGCATGGCCAATCAACCTAATCCACACATCTTGAGACTGTGGGAGGAAACCGGAGCACCCGGACGAAACCCACGCTGACACAGGGAGAATGTGCAAACTCCACACAGACAGTGACCCAAGGCTGGAATTGAACCCAGGTCCCTGGCACTGTAAAGCAGCAGTGCTAACCACTGTGCCGACCCTTAGTGTCAGGGGGATTAGCAGGGTAAATGCATGGCGTTACAGGGTTGGGCCTGGGTGGGATTGTTGCCAGTGCAAGCTCGATGGGTTGAATGGCCTCCTTCTGCATTGTAGGGATTCTATGATTCTATGAGTTGGAGGTTTGCACATTCCCTTCACCTCTACACAGTCCCAGAAAGGTCTATTGATGTGTTTGGTGCCTTCCTGGATGAACCTTCTCTATTTTAGTCGTTCACAAGCCAGGGAATCTAATCAATCGTCTGGCATGTTTGACCTTTTCAGGGGTACTTTAAAGGAATCCCTAAAGCATTTCCTCTGTCCCTCTGGGAGTCTTCAACAGCGACTGAGTTCCAAGTAGAGCAATAGCTTTGGAAATTCTCATCAGATGTATGAGGTGCATCTTCCATTGAGCAAAGCTGGCTTTGAGTGAATAGAGCCTTGATGCTGGACATGTCGGCTTGAGAGAGGACACAGCTGTTGGACCACCTTTCATGCCACTGGATTTGGAGGATCTTGTGAAGATCCTCCACCGGTTGGGATAATCTTACACATGTAGAATTGCTGGCACCACTCAGCCAGAAGCTGCTATCATGCAGATGAGGTTGGTGCACCAAATTAGTGTGCTACCTACCTCAATCTAAGAGACAATGGTGATGCATGATTCTCCAACCAAAGAAAACAGGACACATATATCTCTAACCCCCAGAGTTCAAGTGTAGCAAGAGAGCACACCTTTAAGAATCAATGTTAAAAGGAAATAATTCCCCTTCTTTCCAGTCTGTGCTCATGCTGTGTCAATGTATTCCCAGAGAAAAGCTTGGGAAAGCATAACAGCTGTTTACATTAATTTGCTTAGATGTTGGTCTCCAATGAGGCTTTTGGATATTTTGTAATGATTTCACAGGTTGACAAAGAATTCTGAGGCTCACAGAATTTACCAACCTTCTCACTATAGTGAGTTTTTCTTTCTGCTAATTTATTATTTACACTTTATTCTTATTACTGGTGTTTGTTTTCTTTGAAACTAAGGCATAACTTTGAAGAATTTATAATAAAAGCATTCACAATGAATTAACAAATCTAAGGCAGTTGGTTCACTTTTGTTATTCGTTGAATGTATCATATGGCACAGTGGTTAGCACTGCTGCTTCACAGTGCCAGGAACCCGGTTCGATTCCAGCTTTAGGTCGCTGTCTCTGCGGAGTCTGCATGTTCTCCCTGTGGCCTGCATGGGTTTCCTCTCCGGTTTCCTCCCACAGTCCGAAAGACGTGCTGGTTAGGTGCATTGGCCATGCTGAATTCTCCCTCAGTGTACCCGAACAAGCGCCGGAGTGCAGTGACTGGGGGATATTCACAATAACTTCATTGCAGAGTTAATGTAAGCCTACTTGTGACGCTAATAAATAAAAATTTTAAGCAGCTTTACCTTATAGGTGGTTGCATATTGTTAAAACTGGAGTATCATCAGAAGGGAACCTGTGCCCTCAAAAATTGACTCTTGTTCTATTTTAAATTATAAATTAGGTTTGAACACTTTTTTATTTAGACATAGGGAAGTTTCATATGGTGTGCAATTTTGTTTGAGTTATGACTTACTGTGCCAGTTTGTGGAAACTTTATCATATGGTACCATTTTAAAGCTGATTTTGTGAAATCAGATTTGCATTTTAAATTACAATATTTGGATTAGCATTTTAGCTCTTATATCTGCAAATGAAAACTTGGATAGACCTTTGGTTAGAAAGAACTGTAATAATCACCTATTGTGTTATGATAAATTAGGGAAGACCAGCAGAAATTCAGGACATAATTAATTGCAGTAAATGAGCTTAAAATAAATCCAGCAGCATCGATCTACATTTATAAATGCTTATTGTGCAGTGTTTTCATCCCTTTTCATCCCCAATCCAGACGCCTGTAGGCTATTTTTATCTGACTTCCAGAAATGAGTTAATAGAAATAGTCACTGTAAAGAGGGAAATGGTTGCATTAGCTTGCTTGCCCACATCTCATCTTTGGTATGAATGATAGCTTGCAAACATACCTAAGATAGTGAGCTGTTTCATCTCCGTGCAAGGCAACAGGGATGTCAGGGCACTTCAGTACCTGTTGATGACATGACAAATCCACAAGCTGTTAACAAAACCCATCATGTTATGTCTTAGTGGGATAGTTAATGTGTAGATCCTGACCTCCAGCAATAGCTGTACCTCTTTTACTCTTATCATTCCGTATTAGAAAGCTCTTTGATCAGAGGAGATTAGGATACTGTGCAAACAGAATGTATTACACCAAAAGCGTAAGACTAGCAATACAGCTTTTCACTTTTTCTTTGTTCAAGGAGTATTTTTGTAATTATTTGCTTCTGACAATGCTATAAACCAAGAATGCATTTGATCTTCACAATTATAAATGTCCTGAGTTTGCCAATTTCAACAGGAAAGATAAAGCAGTGTAGCCACTTATGATTTTTTTAAAACTAAAATGAGTGATGACATGACAAATCCACAAAACTATCCCACTAAGACACCTCACTTCTTACTTTAAGAAGGATAACTTAGAGGACATTACACTCCTAAAGACTGAGGAGAAAACTGTCTTTCAATTAAGTTTTGTTTATAGATAAGAAGGAGCAGTAATAGGCCATTCGGCCTCTCATACCTGCTTTGCCGTCCATTAAGATCGTGCCCGATGTCCCTCAGTTTATATTTTTATTTCTTGAATACTCTTCTATACAATCTAAGGTGATTTTTGTGTTTGACACAAATTCCATGCAGTGCACAAGTATGAACAAGCAAATCCCTGTTAAGTTATCTTGTTGCACTTTGTTGACAGCAATCACAGAATGTTCAGAAATTTCATGCTGCCCTGTGAAGCCCTGTGCAAATTGTCCGGCTGCAAGGTAGGAACTTTCTGATGTTCGTGTTAGTTTGAGTAACTCCTCCAAATAACTGCAGTAAGCTCAGCCCGCGAGACTCTAAATGGACGTTGCTGTCTGACACAATTGATTCACAGTATAATTCATCTTGTCTGACCTGTCCACATATCGCAAAACAGAAGGGGCTTTGTGCCAAGAACAAATTCAACTGCTACTGAAGTCTGTCCAGCTACATGTGCCACATCAAATTTCGAGCAATAGCAGTTAAAAGTCAAAAGAAAATGCTACATTTCTATCAATATTTACACTGGCAAACATCCTGTCGAGTTCAAAAGCAGAAGGACTGGTCTTTTTTTGCCATTTGACATTGAGAATTAAAGAGATGGAGGATGCCCAATACAACCGGACTTCAAACAGTACTCCAGCTAGTGTGGGACATTAACACTGGCATCGATCAAACTGGGCCAAATGGCCTGTTTCTGTACTGTAAATTCCTATATAAAAACATTTCAAAGATTTATTATTCTTGTGAGAATCACAGAATCACAGAATACAACAGTTCAGAAGAGGCCCTTCGGCCCATCAATCCTGCACCGATGCATAAAAAGCCCCGATCTGTCCACCTAATCTCACTTGCCAGCACTCGGCCCATAGCCTTGAATGTTATGACGTGCCAAGTCCTCATCCAGGTACTTTTTAAAGGATGTGAGGCATCCCACCGCCACCACCCTCCCAGGCAGTGCATTCCAGACCGTCACCACCCTCTGAGTAAATAATGTTTTTCCTCAAATCCCCCCAAACCCCCCTCACTTTTAACTTCTGTCTCCTTGTAACTGACCCTTCAACTAAGGGGAACAGCTGCTCCCTATTCACCCTCTCCATGCCCATGAGAAGATATACTTAAGTTTAAAGTTTATTGATTAGCGTCACAAGTAGGTTTACATAAAGTTATTGTGGAAATCCCCTAGTCGCCACACGCCGGTGCCTATTCGTGTACACTGAGGGAGAAGTTAGCACAGCCAATGCAACTAACCAGCACATCTTTCAGACTGTGGGAGGAAATCGGAGCACCCGGAGGAAACCCACGCAGACACGGGGAGAACGTGCAGATTCCGCACAGACAGTGACCCAAGGCTGGAATCGAACCTGGGTCCCTGGCGCTGTCCCTAACCACTGTGCCACCATGTTGCCCTTATGATCACGTCTTATTTTCCTACATGCTTAAGCGTCCAGAGAGGAGGCATGACACCTGTGGTGGAAATTATCTTTCTAGATCAATACAAACAAAGTTGAAGGCAGGGGTGGAAGTTGAACATAGACCTTTAATGGAAGTTTCTTCTTGCTGCTGCTAACTGTATAAACTGACTAAAATAAAAGCAAATTACTGCGGATGCTGGAATCTGAAACCAAAAGAGAAAATGCTGGAAAATCTCAGCAGGTCTGGCAGCATCTGTAAGGAGAGAAAAGAGCTGATGTTTTGAGTCCAGGTGACCCTTTGTCGAAGCTTTGACAAAGGGTCATCTGGACTCGAAACGTCAACTCTTTTTCTCTCCTTACAGATGCTGCCAGCCCTGCTGAGATTTTCCAGCATTTTCCCAAACTGACTAAGATGGCTGCTGCATCCCGTGATGCTGCCTCACTTCCTGTAACGATTTATATCACCATCTATTTAAATGAGTATATTTTACGTATTAGCAGGCACACTATCACAACATGTTCACTATCCATCAAGCTGTGGAGCTCTCTCCGATGTCTGTCTTCACATGAAAAATACTTAAGGAGCACACATCTTGTATTCTGTTTCCTTGTTTGGTGATTTCACATGACACAGGAAATATATAATACTGTAATAAAAATATTTGTTCGCTGGCTTATCCATGCTATTGTACGGCTGAATGAACTTACCTGCTAAGCAGCATCACAGTATCGCATTGCACAAAAGGAAGTCATTTGGTCCGTTGAGCTGTTGCTGGCTGTTTGGGAGAATGTGTGCAATTCAATCTTACAGCTCAGCTTTTTCCCTATAACCCTGCAAACTAGTTCTCTTGGAACACAAGTAAATTTGCCTTTTGACAGTTCCGATGGTACCTGATTCCACTACTGCACTAACAATTCACATTTATAAAGCACGTTTAACAACTCACATTTATCGAGCGCATTTAACATAGTACACTATTCCAAGACTCTTCACAGAAACATTACACAAAAAAATTTGATCAACAGCCATAGAAGATAATAGGGTGTGAAATAACCTCTCCGCTCTAGCCATAGTAACTGAGCCATTCTGATCCCAAGGAGATAGAGGGTCAATTTTATGAAAACTTGCTCCTAAGATGGAGCATGCGCACTGAGCCACACCAGGAATTCCTCATAATTTTCCATCTGTTAATGTTAGTGGACAAAAGTGCACAATTATATGAATGGTCTTATGTTCTTGATTAATAAAGGGATCAGGGGTTATGGGGAAAAGGCAGGAGAATGGGGATGAGAACAATATCAGCCATGATTGAATGGCGGAGCAGACTCGATGGGCCGAGTGGCCTAATTCTGCTCCTATGTCTTATGGTCTTATGGTCTAATGATACGAACTCGAATTCAACAAAATTATTCTGAAAGTTTTTAGGGTTCCTGCTCTCCATCAGGGTATCAAATGTACCTGTAGTTTACAATGACCCTTCATCCTTATGAACCGGTGGATAGGAACCAAAGCAGTGAAGAGGTGTCTTACTGGGAATGGATTTGAAAGCAATGAGTCTAAGTGACTGAATCTGTAAATATTGAATATGCGAAGAGATGATTGAATATATTGGCAAGTTGTAATGATTGCTCTGCAGTTAGAGCTGGGAGGAAGAGGATCTCCTATGAAGAAAACCAATTTAATAGTGGTGAGGTATGCATGAATAAATATCCTGGGGTTTTATTTCATTACCTTTGACAAGCAAGAAAGTATTTATGTAAGACTTTTCCATTCAGAGATTCACTGTGGGATTCATGAAATGACATGCTGTACCCAATCTCTCCCAGTGGCTTATTCTTGTCCTATATCACTCCTGCTATATTCTTGTCCTATATCACTCCTGCTATATTCTTATCCTATATCACTCCTGGTTTATTCTTGTCCTATATCACTCCTGGTTTACTCTTGTCCTATATCACTCCTGGCTTATTTTTGTCCTATATCACTCCTGGCTTATTTTTGTCCTATATCACTCCTGGTATATCCTTGTCCTATATCACTCCTGGCTTATTCTTGTCCGATATCACTCCTGGCTTATTCTTGTCCTATATCACTCCTGGCTTATTCTTGTCCTATATCACTCCTGGTATATTCTTGTCCGATATCACTCCTGGCTTATCCTTGTCCTGTATCACTCCTAGCTTATTTTTGTCCTATATCACTCCTGGTATATCCTTGTCCTATATCACTCCTGGTATATCCTTGTCCTATATCACTTCTGGTTTATCCTTGTCCTATATCACTCCTGGCTTATTCTTGTCCCATATCACTCCTGGTGTATCCTTGTCCTATATCACTCCTGGCTTATTCTTGTCCTATATCACTCCTGCTATATCCTTGTCCTATATCACTCCTGCTATATCCTTGTCCTATATCACTCCTGCTATATCCTTGTCCTATATCACTCCTGCTATATCCTTGTCCTATATCACCTCTAAAGTTCCTGGGCTACCTGACAATTCTTCTTTTAAAAATACATGCCGTGTGAACTAGAAAGCCAATCACCTTGTTCATTATTTTCATGCAGGATTGCGAACTGATAGTTCAGCCTGGCGAACCTTGTGGTCTGCAGCCAGTGTCGAGCAGTTCCTTCTCAGCAGTTGCTCAGACGCAGCTTCTAAGCTGCAAGACAGGCGATGCCAAAGGTTGGTAACCATCACTATGTGGTCGAGTCTGTTTTCATAAAAGCTATAGTCGGCAGGAACTCCCTGCCGTGCGTAGCAAAGCACAGATAAAGTTTCTGATTATATATCATTTAAACTGTGCCCTCAGTACCTTTCTTCTCTGCAGGGGTAGGCATGTCACGGACAAATAAGTTGACAGTAGTGTCTGCCTTCATATCTTATTAAAGCAAGATGTGATTGAATTATGTGTTAACAGACCCAAGCTGAAATACATGTAAAAGAATAAGAGGGCACCTTGACAATACTAATCATTGGATTTGAACTGTCAGAGTGTTTGAACCTTCAAAACACTTTGGTGAGAAAGGTATTTGCTGGAAAACTCCAGCGGAAATTCCAGGCCCCTTTTTGTTGGCTCGGTTCATCTAACTGAGCTGAAGAATATATGCTCAGTGGCATAGGAAAGATGGAGCAGTGATTGGTGAAATCGAGCTGGTATCACGCAGATCAACAAGTCCAGTTTTCAATTAGCTGAAAGTTGCCCTCTTTTAATATTTTACTATTCATTCTTGCTCAAGTGTTGGCAACAAAAAAAGTCATATTTTGCTATGACAGCTACCAAACCCTGAATGATTCAAAAACACCTCTTGTCATTACATTAGAAATCATAGTCAGCCAAACAGCAATTTGTCCCCACTTGTTTAATCCCCATACCCACTTTGTATGCTCTTGGAAACATCAATATGCAGTGGTAAGCTCTGGAAGAGAATTATCTGGCTGTCACCAGACTGGCTAGTGCTGGAAGGATGCTGTAACGTAATAGATAAGGCATATAGGGGCAACCATGCAGCGATGGCTTGTAAAGAAAGCACAAAGTACTAGTTCCAGAGAACAGGATTGTAGTCCCATTCAGCTATTGCACAATCTGAATCTAGACTTGTCATTCCATTTCAGGAGTGAGTTGATTGATTAAGAGGATCACGTGTAAAAAAATGGGGAAAAGTAAAGTTGGCAGTGTTCCTACCCTAGTTACTCTGGTCAAGTTATTGAACTATGCTAGGCACGCCTACTTCTACCACACCTCCCTGATGCCTTCATTGTAAGCCAGAAAAGCATGAGGTTGAAGCCATTAAGTCTTCTGAACGCAATCCTTTGGATTACCATTCAAGCATTCTCATATTCTGTAACAAGCAATAAGAGAACGTATGCACACAGCCCATATTATTGTCCCTCTGAGTCCCTGCTTTACGCTTAGGCTATTGTCCAAATGAATTATTCCCATGATGCATGTGAATACTGCCCCTGGCCTGCCCATGAGGATTGGAAGATCCTGAAATCTCTAAACATCTAACAATGTGATTGCTGACTAGTTGGTTTAGCTCAGTTGGCTGGACAACTGGCTAGCGATGCCGAGCAATGCCAACAGCGTAGGTTAAATTCCTGTACTAGTTGAGATTATTCATGAAGGCCTTGCCTCTAGTATGAGGTGCGGTGATCCTCAGGTTAAAATTACCACCAGTCAGCTCTCCCCTTTGAGGTCTATGGTCACCTAGAACTACGGTGACTTTTTATGACCAGAGTCCGAAGTGGATTTTCATGGTTACCCTTCTTTAAAGGAGCTGGAAGTTCCTCAGAACATCTCCAGTGCAATAACACATTATTATTATTTATTATTATTATTTATTAGTCACAAGTAGGCTTATATTAACACTGCAATGAAGTTACTGTGAAAATCCCCTAGCCGCCACACACTGGCGTCTATTCGGGTACACTGAGGGAGACTTTAGCATGGCCAACGCACCTAACCAGCACGTCTTTCAGACTGTGGGAGGAAACTGGAGCACCCGGAGGAAACCCATGCAGACACGGGGAGAACATGCAAACTCCACACAGACAGTGACCCAAGCCGGGAATTGAACCTAGATCCCTGGCACTGTGAGGCGGCAGTGCTAACCGCTGTGCCATGGTGCCACCCCTGTGACAATGAGGTGGGAGATTTAATAGTGGCCGGCATGTCTGCCAGCGTAAACTGCAGACTGGCACACTCCAAGATCCCAGGGCTATGTGCTGGGGGATACAGCAAAGAGTGGGGCAGCCACTGTTAAAGATGCTGTCAAAAGACTTTCAGCCACAGCACACTGAGAGGCTGGAAAATTGTAGAGCCCTTCAGGCTGCGTGCCTGACGTGGAATGTATGTCGTAAATATCAAGAGTATTGAAACTGTGTTGAAGCATCTCGAGAGAGGAACATGCAGTCTGGAGACAAGTTGAAGTCTATTGCATTTCCTGTAAATGTTCAGTCTGAAATGGTTTTGCCCTCAGGCTGTAGGCCTGACACGGAAAGTAAATTGTGAACATCCAAAGTATTACAATTCTATAGAGGCAGCCAAGAGTGGAATATACCATATGGAGACAAGTTGAATTTTACCGTATTCTTTAATTTTCAAGTCAGAATATTTTATCAGATACTGTTAGAGAGCAGGTGCAGAGATGATGGGCTGAATGGCCTCTTTCTGCACTGTGTGGATTTTATGAATGTACTTTAACAAATTTTATGAATGACGTACATTTTTGGGAAAAGACATTTCCCCTGACAGTCCTGAAAGTAGGCACCTGTCTGCTTCAGCAGAACCCTGGTCTACACCTTGCCAGTGGCAGCCAAGTGCTGCTGGGCCAACCATCCTTACTTATTCAGGCTGCATTGTCCACCACCAAGAGCTGCCAGCCAACCAGAGGGCCACTGCACCTGGAGGAAGATGGAGCAGTGATGGATACCCTCTCCCAGAGCCCGCCAGGGTTTACCTGGTGGTCTCCAAACGCGGCACCCTTTATGGCTAAATGCCAATGGAGGCAGGAAGAGGTCCTTAATTGGCCAATTATACACTCATTTGGCCTCTGAGCGAGAGTCTGTACTGTTTGTTATGGCCCAGCCCAGAAACTCCAAGGTATTTTATGAAGTTAGCCTAGACCCTAACCTTTGCATTTGATTTTGGCATTAGGGTGAGCATAAGGTGTTCCACTCCAGGATGGACTCAAGTGACCCACTCGGAAGCTGCTATCAAAACAAAGTTTATTTAAGAACACAATTAGAATGTAACAAAAAGAATTAGCATAAATTTTACCAATTAAAATACTTAGACACGACAAAATATAATTCTTAACAGATAGCTTTCTTTATGGTTCCAATTTAGTAGTATCCCCCATAAAGATATTTCCACTTCTGGGAGAATCAAGAGAACATACATGTAAGAAAGTTAATAATAGTTGAGGCGGAAAGCACGGGTGCTCTCAAAGAGAAGCTGGTTAAGTGCAGTGATAGTGGAGTCAGACACTTTAGGAACATTTAAGCGGTTATTGGATAGGCACATGGAGCACACCAGGATGATAGGGAGTGGGATAGCTTGATCTTGATTTCAGATAAAGCTCGGCACAACATCGTGGGCCGAAGGGCCTGTTCTGTGCTGTACTGTTCTATGTTCTATAAGTACACAAGCGAGATAGCAATAGAAGGATATGTTGATAGCTTGAGATGAAGTAAGGTGGGGAAGACTTGCGTGGAGCACAAACACTATCATGGTGACACAGTGGTTTGCACTGCTGCCTCACAGCGCCAGTGACCCGGGTTCGATTTTCAGCTTGGGTCACTGTCTGTGTGGAGTCTGCATGTTCTCTCCATGTCTGCGTGGGTTTCCTCCAGGTGCTCCGGTTTCCTCCCACAGTCCGAAAGATGTGCTGGTTAAGTGCATTGGCCATGCTAAATTCTCCTTCATTGTATCCAAACAGGTGCCGGGGCGTGGCAACTAGGGGATTTTCACATTGACTTCACTGCATTGTAAATGTAGCCTACTTGTGACACGAATCAATAAATTTTAAACTCCTTCATTGTCTCTTCTCTCCTGCACCCCAATGCCTTCATTGCCTCCTATTAGGAGTTGTGAATCATTTGGTACACTTCCCTCTCCCCCTGGGCTGCTCGTATCTGTATTGACATTTGGAAATGCGAATGATGCAATGTGTTCTGCGGTGCAAGGAACTTGGTGCCATTTGCTCTGGCCTCCTCGTCTGGGGAAAATTCTAAAGGAAATGAAAAGGAAAAAGGATTTCAATGCAATGCCTTCAAAAAGAGACACATCGTAAACCTACTTTGTAAGTGTAGTCACTGCCACGGGCATTAAGGAAATAGGTCAGTATTGAATGTTAGTGTGATCTCTTGATTGTTAGTGAGCTGTGTAAATATGAACTGAACTGCCACCAGCTCTGATTGTCTGTCTCTTGATAGTTTGCACTGGCTAGTCATGCAAGTGCAACACCTTTTCAGAAGATTAAAGAATTGTTTCCCAGACAAACAGTATCCTGTACTCAGATCATTAATTTCTAAGATTCGGATTTTCTGGCCCCATTTTAGTGGGACTCGTTGCGGGAGAATCAGCGGCCCGGCGAAAAGTCCATTGAATTTCAGCGGGACCGGATCATCCCTTTGGTGGGCAGGACCAGGAAATCCCACCCTTTAGCTTTGTAATCTATCTTTCATGGCATCCCCGCTTGGTGGATTCTATTTGACCTGAATTTTGAACTGGTGCAGAGTATTACTGTTTTCCACTGTAGATGTACCCCTCAGGTTTATTTGTACAAAGATGTGTTTCAAGGTACATACGATAGACTCAATTTTAACAGGGAGTGTGATGCAGCATACGCAGGCTAGGGATAGGAGAAATTAACATCACCGCACCTCCTGAGACCCAGAGTAATTTCAACTCCCAGACTATGTTTATGTGCTGATCTAGAATTAGATAGAGTGACTGGCAGGTGGGATTGAGATATCAACTGCCAGGAGAGCACGCACAGGTACTCCTGGAATGGTCCTGGCATAAGGTAAGTGGTGATGCGGGAGTTAAGGGTCATCTGGAAGTGATCATGATTGTGGAGGGGGTAAGGCCATGGAGAAGAATTGTAGCCCTCATACTTTTCCCTTCTCTGGGCTCCTTAATGTCCCCCTTAACCCTCCCCCTCAATCACCCATGTTGAACATGTGTTCAGCTGTGCAAGATTAAGCAAGAACGCAGGTTAAAGCCTGTTGCTCCAAAATGGCAGTGTTGGCATCAGATCAATGATGTAATGATCTGCCTGCTCAATATTTCCAGGAAGCATCAGGTGTGTGCCACTAACATCTTTGCCAATATGGCATCCAGCAGACTTAGACTCAGAGCGAGACTGTCTGGCTTCCCCTCAGCATTTTTCTCAGCAGTGGGAGACGGCGTGCCGTTCACTGGTATATTCTGGGATATTCTGGTCCCGCCATTGTCAATGGGAATTCCCATTGAAGCTACCCCTCGCTGACAGGAAACCTGCAACAGGAGTATGCCACCGGCGAGACGAGAGAATCTCGCGACGTGAACGGCCAGAGGATTCCAGCCATAGAAGTGTGTGGATGTACCATTTTGAAACTTTAAGGGGCCCTTCAGCACCCAAACCTCCAATTCCCCAGCACTTAGTCCTTTCTATTTATGAATCTTGCTAAGCAAAAATTGGATGTCAGAATTCTCTACATAACCACATTGACTATAAAAACTACTTCAGCAGTTGAAAAGAATTCTTGTGAAGTTTTGAAAAGCATCCCTCTTTTAGAATGTTGTGGGTTGTTTTATTTAGAATGTTGTTAACTGTTTTAGAATGTTGGGGATTGTCTCCGCTTCTGTGGCGGAATTGTCACAGCTGTCAAAATGTGAGCAGAGTTTTCAGAGCAGGTTGTTGGATGTGGATTTACTTGAAGCCTCCACAGTGAGACGGAAGCTCTGAATAAAAAGATTTATTTTTTTCAGCTTTGAAGTTATGTAGCCTCAAGATACAGCTGCATTATTGTAAAGACGTTGAGCCAATGCAGTGTGGCAGAGATATGCGCTCCACTCAATGCCCAGTTTACGTGCATTCTTCATATTTTTGTTCTTGCTGATTGCTACATAACCTTAAATTTAAGCATATTATTCTCACTCATTCACTACTGCTATCTTATAGGTAGCATCCAGATTTAGATGCGAGTTGTGCTAGTTGCTTAACTCCCCATGTGAGGATCGATTTTCTGATCAATTCTACCGGAATGAAGAACTTTGTATAGGTATAACCTATAGAAAATATGGGCAGAGATCTTGTGCCAACATTTAAGCATTTATTGACTATTATGCTTCCTGCAATTCAATATTAGCTTTGTTTGCACTTCATTTAACTGTCATTATAAGTAAAACAGAGCTTCAGGAAGATTACTGGTGAGCAAGTGTCATTTGATAGCTTTGTTGAGAAGAGAGCTGCTGGAAATTTCTTGCTTGATGAAGTCCCAGGTAGTGCCTGTAAACTCATGGCCAGCTCGTCAATCATAGACAAATGAGGACTGACCATCGAAATGGTTTGGGCCCCTCATCATTCCATCGGCAGGTGGCCTGATTGTCCTGCCTATCATACATCAAAATAGTCAAAATCAAAATCTTGTGTGGAACACCATTTTCAAGATCTACTCTTCTATTTTCAAACTCTCAAAACTGAGATGACTGGGCTCAAAGCTTATTAAATGAAATGAATCAGTTGATTATATTATTCTGTTTTAATACCTTCCACAAACCTTAAAAGTGCTGTCATTTCACAATTGCAAATAAAGGTAAATCAAAGGGAGAAGTCCCAAGACTTATTTACTGGGTGAGCTATGACATTGATCTGAGGGTCACTTCCAGTCTTCAGGGGTGGTCTGGGGGAGGGAGCCATAGAACCATAGAAAAGTTACAGCGCAGAAGGAGGCCATTTGGCCCATCCTGTCCGCACCAGCCCGAGGACACCCAGGTGCCCTTTCTATTTCCACCTTCCCACAACCCGGCCCATACCCCTGTAGCTTACAGTACTTAAGGTGCAGATCCAGGTACCTTTTAAAAGAGTTTAGGGTCTCTGCCTCCATCACCAACTCGGGCAGCAAATTCCAGGCATCCACCACCCAGCCAGACTGTGAAGTGAAATGTCCGGAGAAGCAGACTGCAAGATATATATGGAGTCACGAAAGACAGGTCTGTGTTCCTCCTGGCCGTACATTAACACATGGGATGGTGTCCAGCTTTGAGGACTGCAGAGTAGGCTGCAGAAGAAGCTGAAAAACTGAATACAGCATGCCCAAATACTAGGATGAGCCTGTGAAATAGGCCTCAGGCCTTTCAGTATCTAATGCAAGAGGCCTACTGTTTGCCTCAGGCAGCTGCCAAGAAGACTTCAATATCACACAAAGCAATATGGCGTAGGTACGAATGTAGCATCATTCAGTTGAGGGTCAGAGCACTCTGAAATTGGTTCTCTTTTGCACCAGAGAGGACAATGATATCCTCCTCTGTGTTTTTAACTGTTTACTATAATGGCGCACCATTAATTCCAATCTTATCAACAGATTAACAATGATTCCAATCTTATTAAGAGACCAGAAATTAATTCCCTAATAATAATTGGGTTCTTTATGTTACTGTTTCAGGGCAGTGGGTTATTCCATGTCTGAGCTGCTCTGACAACCAAACTTGTGATTGGCAGAAAGCACGGTGGCAGCCAGACAAATGTCAACATCTTACACCGACTAAAAGTCAACTTCAGCAGTGCATGAATGGAAGGAGGGTAAGGGCTTGTTCCATATGACTTTCCAATGCCATTATCAATATTGTTCAATAATGTACTGCAGTGTGGAATAATATATATGACAAAAAATTCTGAGTGTTTTGTGCAAGTAATGAGTTAAAGTTTAATGGACAGCCATGCTCTAATGAAAATAATATTGTAGCTGTGAACAACTTAATTATAGAATCATAGAAACCCTACAGTGCAGAGGAAGACCATATGGCGAGGCGATGGTCCAGAGGCATTATCACTAGACTATTAATCCAGACAATAAAAGAAAATACTGCAGATGCTGGAATCTGAAGCAGAAACAGAAAATGCTGGAAAACCTCAGCAAATCTGACAGAGAGAGAATAGAGCCAATGTTTTGAGTCTGGATGATCCTTCATCAGAGTTAATAGCAAAGAAAATCAGAAGAGATTTATACGATGAGGGTGGGGCAATTGGACAAAGGAGATGTACATGATGATGAAGAAGGCTGAGAAAGGTACTAAAAGTGTCCATTAAGTGATCAGAATGTGTGAATGGCAGAACAGAGGTACAGATTGTTATGGGACTCCCTAAGAAATGTAGCAGTTGCCCTGAAGGAGGGGGAGGGGGGGGGGGGGCTGTTGGGGGCCAGATGGGGAGCAAGAGTGGAGAAGTAGAAAAATGGAAGTGACAATGAAGGATGATAGAAAAGGATGAATGAGATGAAAAGAAAAAAATGAAATAAAATAAATAGAAATGGGGTGAAGGTGGAGGAGAGTTTATGCTCTGAAATTGTTGAACTCAATGTTCAGTCCAGAAGGTTGTAAAGTGCCCATTTCCATTGATTTTATTTCATTTTTTTCTTTTCATCTCATTCCGGGGACGTGGGTTCGATTCCCAGCTTGGGTCACTGCCTATGCGGAGTCTGCACATTCTCCCCGTGTCTGTGTGGGTTTCCTCCGATTGCTCATTTAATACTTTATTCATGTCCTCTGCCTCTCTGTTGGGCGGCGCATTGGCACAGTGGTTAGCACTGCTGCCTCACAGCATGAGGGATATGGGTTCAATTCTGGCCTTGGGTGACTGTCTGTGTGGAGTTTACACGTTCTCCCCGTGTCTGCGTTTCTCCGGATGCTCCTGTTTCCTCCCACAGTCTGAAAGACGTGTTAGTTAGGTTCATTGGCCATGCTAAATTTTCCCTCAGTGTTGCCGAACAGGCACCTTAGTGCGGCGACTAGGGGATTTTCACAGTAACTTCATTGCAGTGTTAATGTAGGCCTACTTGTGAGAGTAATAAATGAAAAAAAATCTACTGAACAATTTTGATCAACCATCTCAAGTAATTCAATGTCTCATCAAAGAATTCATTCACATTCAGTCAGATATGATTAGCAAATCCATGTTGGCACACCTGGAATACCCCATGCCTTTCCAAGTGAAAGTTTATTTTGCCTCTGATAATGGTTTCCAATAACTTCCATCACCAATGCTAGATTGTCTAGCCTATGGTTTCCTGGTTTAACCCTCTCCCCTGTCTTAATAATGGTATAACATCAGCAATCCCTCTTTTCTTCCAGCACTATACCTGGGTCTAATGAGAACTGAAAGATTGTGACCTAAGTTTCCCCAATCCTACTTTTGCTCCTTTCAGGGACCTAGAATGCATTTTATCTGGAAAAGCTGACTTTCCAACTTCCAGTAATGCTAATCTTTTTAGTATGTCTTTTACTTTGCCATCAATAACATCCCTCACCTCTTTTCATGTAACCTTTAAATCATCCTCTTGCTTTGTGAAGACAAATACAGAGTACTCATTTAATACTTTATTCAAGTCCTCTGCCTCTCTGTTAAGCGGCATGTTGGTACAGTGGTTAGCACTGCTGCCTCACAGTGCCAGAGACCTGGGTTCGATTGCGGCCTTGGATCACTGTCTGTGTGGAGCTTGCATGTTCTCCCTGTGTCTGCATGGGTTTCCTCCGGGTGTTCCGGTTTCCTCCCACAGTCCAAAGATGTGCAGGTTAGCTGGATTGTCCATGCTAAATTGCCCCCTAGTGTCCAAACATTTGTAGGTTAGGGGGAATAGTGTGGTAAATACATGAGGTTACAGGGATAAGTCCTGAATCTTGCTCATAACATTAGCCATTGTTCTTCTGATTTCTGAAGAAGAGATGCCACTAGTTCAGTGAAAATTGGGACATTTTAAAGCAGGTGTTATCATTCCCACAGGACAATTGTAAACCAAACTAGCTAAATTTACCAAATGCCTCACATTTGTGGTGGGTAAATTGTTGGAAGGTATTTTGAGAGACAGGATCTACAGGCATTTAGAGACGCAAGTACTGATTAGGAACAGTCAGCATGGCTTTGTGAGTGGAAAATCATGTCTCACAAATTTGATTGAGTTTTTTGAAGGGGTAACCAAGAAGGTAGATGAGGGCAGTGCAGCTGATGTTGTCTACATGAACTTTAGCAAGGCTGTTGACAAGGTACCGCATGGTAGGTTGTTGCATAAGGTTAAATCTCACGGGATCCAGGGTGAGGTATCTAAATGGATACAAAATTGGCTTCTTGACAGAAGCCAGAGGGTGGTTGTAGAGAATTGTTTTTCAAACTGGAGGCCTGTGACCAGTGGTGTGCCTCAGGGATCAGTGCTGGATCCACTGTTATTTGTCATTTATATGAATGATTTGGATGAGAATATAGGAGGCATGGTTAGTAAGTTTGCAGATGACATCAAGATTGGTGGCATAGTGGACAGTGAAGAAAGTTATCTCCAATTGCAACGGGATCTTGATCAATTGGGCCAGTGGGCAGACGAATGGCTGATGGAGTTTAATTTAGACAAATGCGAGGTGATACATTTTGGTAGATTGAACCAGGGCAGGATTTACTCAGTTAATGGTAGGGCGTTGGGGAGAGTTACAGAACAAAGAGATCTAGGGGTACATGTTTATAGCTCCTTGAAAGCGGAGTCACAGGTGGACAGAGTGGTGAAGAAGGCATTCGGCATGCTTGGTTTCATCAGTCAGAACATTGAATACAGGAGTTGGAATATCTTGTTGAAGTTGTACAAGACATTGGTAAGGCCACACTTGGAATACTGTGTGCAATTCTGGTCACCCTATTATAGAAAGGATATTATTAAACTAGAAAGAGTGCAGAAAAGATTTACTAGAATGTTACCGGGACTTGATGGATTGAGTTATAAGGAGAGGCTGGATAGACTGGGACTTTTTTCTCTGGAGCGTAGGAGGCTGAGGGGTGGTTTTCTAGAGGTCTATAAACTAATGAGGGGCACTGATCAGCTAGATAGTCAATATCTTTTCCCAAAGGTAGGGGAGTCTAAAACTAGAGGGCATTGGTTTAAGGGGAGAGATACAAAAGTGTCCAGAGGGGCAATTTTTTCACACAGAGGGTGGTAAGTGTCTGGAACAAGCTGCCAAAGGCAGTAGTAGAGGCGGGTACAATTTTGTCTTTTACAAAGCATTTAGATAGTTATATGGGTACGATGGGTATAAAAGGATATGGGCCAAATGCGGGCAATTGGGATTAGCTTAAAAACAAGGGCGGCATGGACAAGTTGGGCCGAAGGGCCTGTTTCCATGTGTAAACCTCTATGATTCTATGACTATCCTACTACCCCAACCCCACAAAAATCTCTGTATACTTTCATGGAGAGTGAGCATTGGAAACACTGAACCATCTGTCTAATTCTTCAGAGATACTTAAAGATCATTTTGTTTTCCTCTGTAAAGTCCACCACCATCTGATTACTCAAATTAATAGGATCAACAATCTCTTGACCGTGATGAAGTTGATTATCTGCACAACCCAGTTTGAAGAATTTCCGGCCTTGCACTTGGAATGTATCACTGAGACTCATGAAGAAATCATTCAGATTTCACTTTTCGTAATTTCTACTTTAACATGAATCGGAATCAATGTAAATTAAGTTTATTTATTCATCACAAGTAAGGCTTACATTAACACTGCAATGAAGTTACTGTGAAATTCCCCTAGTTGCCACATTCCGGCGCCTGTTCAGGTCAATGCACCTAACGAGCACATCTTTCAGAATGTGGGAGGAAACTGGAGCACCCAGAGGAAATCGACACAGACACGGGGAGAACGTGCAAACTCCACACAGACAGTTGATCTAAGCTTAGAATCGAACCCGGGTCCCTGGCACTCTGAAGCAGCAGTGCTAACCACGGTGCTACCGTGCCACCCCAGCAATGATACTCCAAGAAAAGATAAATTTCAAGTTAAATAGTTGATGCAACAAAGCTGTGGGTGGAATTTTCCCATCCCACCTACCACATGAATCATAGCGGGCAGGGCAGGGGGGGAAATACGCAAAGGTCTGCAAGCACAGCTGGAAATTCCCACCCTATGTCTTACAAAACACAAACACCCGCATCACTCTCTGCATACATGCAGCAACATCTGCAGTTCCAAACTTCTGCAACCCGGTCTCCAGTACGTATGATCTCTCACTTTCCCACGTGGTCAATTTGGCCCACGAGTTGTGTTCCACCTGAGGTCCTTAGAGATGGTGATCACCTAGTGTCTACAGAACCTCCTTAGCTAGGTTCATTACGTTCCTGATGGCACAGATTCCCCAGAGACTCCTTTATCTTATCCTTTAATAAACCCCATTAAATGGTCTGATCGGCTCTGGCGAAACTGAAGCAGCAGCCGTAACATTGTCCAATTCACAATCTCTGCCCTCGCCCTGCCTTCAGCAACTTAACTGTTTCACACACACACACACAGATGGGATTCATTGTAAATATGCCTTCTCTGCTACAGCTCTCCATTGTTAGTTTATGGCAGTCACTTCTTTCTCTGTATTATCTGTGCCTTAGTCAAATGACTTATTTGTCTTAACTTCCTTTTTTATACCTGTTCCTTGTCAAGGGTCACAACATCACAGAGATCAGTATTTCTTATTATCCAAGAAAATTACAATTTTGATCCCGTAATAATTGATCCAAACTCTTAAAAGCCCTTTTCAAACATTTGTAAAAACATTATAGATTCCTTGAGCATTTTAAAGAAACAATGATTTTTCCTTATTGTACTGCTTCCATGCTTCTAGGTCAAAGATCAATCACAGCATCCACTTGTAAATTGTAGCAAACTAAGATTAATGTAAAGTTTATGCTTTCAAATTTCTTCAAAAGTTGGAAATTAAGATTTCCCCAATCATATATTTTATCAAACTCTCCAAAGGTTTGTTTCCAAAGTTTTGCTGTTGCAGCACTAAGGAATTGTGCTCTAATTTCTATTATAAAAGCAAAATATTGCGGAGGCTGGAATCTGAAACAAAAACAGAAAATGCTGGAAAATCTCAGCAGGTCTGGCAGCATCTGTGGAGAGAGAAAAGAGCCAACGTTTTGAGTCTGGATGACCCTTCGTCAGAGCTAAGAGCAAAGAGAATCCGAGGATTGATACTGTTGAGGTGGGGGTGGGGGGGGGGGGGGGGGGCAGGGGGGGGAGTTGTGGAATTGGAGAAAGGGAATGTAAATGAGGATAGAGAAGGCTGAGAAGGCGCTAAGAATGTCCATCAAGTGATCAGAATGCGAGAATGGCAGAACAGAGGTACAGATTGTTAATGGACTGCTTGAGGAATGTAGCAGTTGCACTGAAGGGGGTGGGGCGGGGGAGTGGGGCGGGGGGTGGGGGTGTGGAAAAAAGGAGAGCTGGAATGGTTTATATTATAGTGCAGTAACAACTGTCCAAAATAGAGAATTGACAAGTTGATCAGTGTAGAACATGCTTTTTAGGATGCCTCTACATCCCAATGGTCCATATATTTTATATATCCCGAAATGTTATTGTCAAATCTGTCCAGTGCAAATTAGACAGATATAATTAATTCATAGGCGCCGGAGTGCGGAGACGAGGGGATTTTCTCAGGAGCTTCATTGCAGTGTTAATGTAAGCCTACTAATAAATAAACTAACTCAAACTAAACTGAAGACCAGTTTAATCACAATCAAATCCTATTTGGAGTATTACAGGTATTTCAGGAAGGAGGGGATATAGGGCAGATTTACCAAGATGATACGGGACAGAAATTATTAATTAAACCTGCCTTCATAAATTATTTAAATTAAGTGACATTCCAGACACTTAAAAGGCTGAATGGCCTATTATTGTTCTCATGTTTATAAAAGATTAACACTGGATCAGTGAATTGAAGTGCTTTACACTTGCTTTAATTTTGGGAGAAATTTGAGGACCGCGACCAAATTAAATTGTGGCTGCTTTGTTAATGCAAGCATGAAACCATGACAAAATTCACTCCTCAAACATCCTGTAATACTCATGCACAAAGTGAATCATTATGAGATAGTAACCTGCCCGTCAACTTGCAAATTAAAGTAAGCAGCTGGCTTTGCCAAAGGAAATAAAGGTAAATATTCAAATAAAAATTGTTCAAATGGGCAACGTTTAATTTATGCCTGAACTTTGGCAGTGCAGTAATATAGTAATAAATCTTCACCATTTGGTGCCATGTCTTCTGGAGAAATAAAACATACAATTTTGTCAAAACAAATCCACATAATGGGTGGAATTTTACGGTCCCATTGCAGCGGGGGCGGGGCTGGAAAATGTGCCAAGCTATTCAAAAGTCCATTGACTTCGGCAGGACTGGAAAATAAATCCCGCTGGCAGTGGGGGGTAGCAAAATTCCACCCAATGAATTTGAATTTGTAGTTTGTAAAGTCGTCTTCCTCTCATGGCGTGCTGAAACAGTAGAACATTCCAAGCTGTGTTTCCCAATACCTAAATGCTTATAGGCTAGACCACATCATTATGTTAGAATTTAAAAATGCCTGAATTATTTCACTACGTCTATATTTTGTTAATTAAATTGTTTTAACCATGCATCCTAATTCTAACCTCTGTGGAAGAAGGTTTGTTCTGCATATTCTCTACAGTGAAATCTTAAAACAGACTCCAAAACTGAGATTCGATTACTACAGCATATTCTGAATGAACCTTTAACTGGACTGCTGAATAAAAACTAAATTAATGCAATGATTTCACCTTGATCGACTGTTCTATTTTCTATATGCTCAAAATTAGGATTTGTTTTAACCCGCTCAATGAATATTGTGAATTAAAACTCTGTCCTTAGATTTTTAAATTTATTGAACCCTACTTTGTAGCATTAAATATTGTGATGGGCAGTTTCATCACCACTGCACTGTCAGAGCACGGAGGAAGGATTAGTATCAATTCATCAAATGGATTTGAGAGGTCAGAAAGACATACGTTGTGGGCATGTTTGGAAAGTGTTAGTTATCGTCATTACAGGAGGCCAGCTTCTATGATTGAGAGGAAAGGAAGACAGATGTTGAAACAAAGCAAAAATTATATAGGAAGTTGAGCTGTACTCAAAACAAAACTGGGATAGGATACAGGACAAATAGTCGGATTAAAGTCAGGTAAATGGCAAATCTTCACTCAAAAGCAAAATACTGTAGATGCTGGAAATCTGAAACAAACAGAAAATGCTGGAATTCCTCAGCATTTAAGCAGCATTTGCAGAGAGGTAGAACACATGAACACATTTCTAGCATTTTCTGATTTTATTTTAAGTGACTCGCATTTTCTGTTTCCTATTCAATTGTTTATTTATTTATTAGTGTCACAAGCAGGCTTACATTAACACTGCAATGAAGTTACTGTGAAAATCCCCTAGTTGCTACATTCTGGCGCCTGTTTGGCTACACTGAGAGAGAATTTAGCATGGCCAATGCACCTAACCAGCACATCTTTCGGAGTGTGGGAGGAAAGACCCGGAGGAAACCCACACAGACACGGGGAGAATGTGCAGACTCCGCATGGTGACCCAAGCTATGAATCGAACCCGGGTCCCTAGTGCTGTGAGGTAGTAGTGCTAGCCACTGTGCCACCCAATTGCGATGTGTGATTGTAGACATTTACTCTTCTTCAATCATGTTTGTGGAAATGTGCCATTTCTTAAAGAGTCCTTAGACGTTGTTCTACTTGCCAGTTTGTGCCTGGGATTATTCGACAGCTTCACATTTGATGCATTTTTCCTTTTTGTCCACAAGGTTCTTTTTATTGGTGATTCAACCAACAGGGGAATGATGTACTATCTTATGGAGGAAGTAAATGAAACTCTTCAGGAATGGGACAAAGCTCATGACACTAAATTCTATCCCAATTTAAATGGAGGAAAGACATTCACTAGCTATGCTTATTATCCCCAGTTCTGGCTGAGTTTAAATCAGAGGCCTACATTTGAAAAGACTTTGGAGCAACTTCTACAAAGGTACTACATCTAGCCTTATTTCAATTTTTTTCTCATCAGTTTCTCTGTTCCCCTCTTCAGGAATATATTGACTCTTTATCCAAGGTCTAGTTCCAGGGGTACTTACCAGTATCTTTTCAAAATAGGTATTATGAGTTTTGATACTGACTATTGGCAGACTATCTGGCGAAGTAATTACATCAGGACTGCCTGTAATGTAAATTAACTACTCACTGAATTATCTGAAATTGCTCCTGGTGGCTCAGTAAGTTTATTCACTGTCTAGAAATACTGTGCAAAGACAAAAATCTATTTTAATAAAATACTATAAATTGTAAAAGTGCTAACAGGACACAAGAGCATTTCAGAAATGCTTTTTTCCCATCCATTGACTCTGTCTACATTTCCCGCTGCCTCGGAATAGCAACCAGCATAATCAAGAACCCCACACACCCCGGACACTCTCTTCCACCTTCTTCCATCAGGAAAAAGATACAAAGGTCTGAGGTCATGTACCAACCGACTCAAGAACAGCTTCTTCCCTGGTGCCATCAGACATTTGAACGGATCTACCTTGCACTAAGTTGATCTTTCTCTACACCCTGGCTATGACTGTAACATTACATTCTGCACTCTCTCCTTTTCTTCTCTATGAACAGTATGCTTTGTCTGTATAGTGCACAAGAAACAATACTTTTCACTGTGTACTAATACATGTGACAATAATAAATCAAATCAATCAAACCTAATCAAATGTATTTTATAGTATGTCCTAATTTCAGGTATTTCAAGTGCTGTTTGCATATTTGATTGCGTCTGTGACACAGAGCACACACACGATAAAAGAAAGGCTTGCATTTACATAGGACCTTTCATGACTGCTGGACATCTCATAGTGCTTTACAGCCAATAAAATGCTTTTGAAGTGTTATTGTAATGGAGGCATGGCAGCCAATTTACACACAGCAAATTTCTACAACAGCAATGTGATAAACAGCTTGCCTAATGCTCCTACAACTTATGATCCTATGGAAACCATTTGGTATTTTACGACCTTATAACACACTGAAGTTTGTGTGCTATCCTGTATATAAATCTGGCACAACAGAGAGAGAGAGAGACACACCGAGAGAGAGAGAGATGCACCGAGAGAGAGAGAGAGACGCACCGAGAGAGAGAGAGAGACGCACCAAGAGAGAGAGAGAGACGCACCGAGAGAGAGAGAGAGACGCACCGAGAGAGAGAGAGAGAGACGCACCGAGAGAGAGAGAGAGACGCACCGAGACGCACTGTTTGTGGATAAGGGATAAATATTAGCCAGGGCACCAAGGATAACTTCCCTACTCTTTTTTCAAAGATCTTTTCCACCCATCTAAGTTAGCAGATTGGACCTCATTTTTAAACATATGTGAAGACTATTAGGGTACCAGAGCAGAAACCCCAAAGCACATTATGAAGCCCAACTAGTCCCCAATAGTTTTTCTATTTTGGCATTAGTGTGAGGATGAGATGTTTCACTCCAGGTGTTTTTCTATTGATCCACTAGGAAGCTTTTATCAAAACAAACTTTATTTAACAATATAGTTTAACTATAACAAATGAACTAGCTTAATATTTATCAATTGAAATACTTAAACATGACAAGATAACCTATCTCTATTAGTTTCAATTCAAGCAATATTCCTTTTATGGACTTAAACTCCCCTCTTCAAAATCAGTTAGCAAACCCCCAGTGCTTGTACTTGCTAACAGTCCTGGAGCCTTTGACTGTCTGTGTGGAGTTTGCACGTTCTCCCCATGTCTCCATGGGTTTTGTACGGGTGCTCCTGTTTCCTCCCATAGTCCAAATATGTGTAGGTTAGGTAGATTGGCCATGCTAAATTGTCTCTTAGTGTCCAAAGATGTGTAGATTAGGTGCATTAATAATGGCAAAATGTGCAGGGTTACAGGGGTAGGATGGAGGGAAGGGCCTGGGTGGGATGCTCTTTCAGAATCAATGCAGACTTGATGGACCAAATGGCCTCATTCTGCACTGTAGGGATTCTATAGTTCTATGGAGAGAACAATGGCAAGCCATTCTATCGTGAAGAGCTGCATAGTTTTGCTGATCTTATCTTATCTGACAATCAAATACTCATCGCTGGTCAGACTTGAGAACCCTGACTGAGAATGTCAGTTATAGCCAATGGAAGAATCCATAACATTATTTTGGGTGAGACACTCTAGAACCTGAGATCTTGCTGGTCTATACTTTGTCACATTAAAATCATTCAGTAAATTTGCACGGAGGGGGGAGCCATTACAAATCCAATTGCAAATGTAATTATGTGGAACACCAGGAGCATTTTGATAACTTTGCCTTTTAAAAGTTTTATTAAATTGCAAATGCATCGTCAAACTATAAATTAGATTGTGAGCAAATATACACAGTATGACGCAGTTATTATAGTTGAGAATCTTGTCTGTTTTTGCTTTCAGGTCACAACCGTTAGAAAACAATGATCAGACCGTTCTGGTTGTAGGTGGTGTGCAATGGTTAAATACGCTACACCTGCACATTATACAAAAAGTTTTACAAAGGTAATGCAGGATACGTAAAGTTTGAGGTTTTTTTACTGTTTATTAGAAGATACGATTCTACTGCTGGAGTGAAATTTATGTGTAAACCGAGCATCCCTACATTTATTTGTAGTATACCCTCCCTGCATATTTTGATATTCTCGGTACATCAATTTTATTTGCAATATGTTTTTCTCTAATGGACAAATAGCTCAGTGACATTCAGTTTGGGTTCTGCCAGGGCCACTCAGCTCCTGATCTCATTACAACCTTGGTCTAAACATGAACAAAAGAGCTGAACTTAAGAGGTGAGGTGGAAGTGACGGCCCTTGATAACAAGGTAGCATTTGACTGAGTGTGGCATCAAGGAGTCTTAGCGAAACTGGAACCACTTGGAGCCGGGGGGAAAATTCTCAAAATGGTTCTGATTGTTGGCGGTCAACCATCTCGGTCTTGGGACAATACGATAGGACCCTCAGGGTAGTGTCCTAGACCCAACCATCTTCAGCTGCTTCATCAGTGACCTTCCCTTCATCATGGGCAGCATGGTGGCACAGTGGTTAGCACTGCTGTCTCACAGCGCCAGGGACCTGGGTTCGACTCCCAGCTTAGGTCACTATCTGTGCAGAGTTTGCACGTACTCCTCGTGTCTGCATGGGTTTCCTCCCAGTGCTCCAGTTTCCTCCCACAGTCCAAAGATATGCGGTTAGGTGGATTGGCCATGCTAAATTGTCCCTTAGTGTCAGGGACTAGCTAGGGTAAATGCATGGGATTATGGGGATAGGGCCTGGGTGGGATTGTGATTGGCACAGAGTCAATGGGCTGAATGGCCTCCTTCTGCACTGTAGGACTCTATGATTCTATGATGATAAGGTCAGAAGTGGGAATGTTCACTGATGATTGCACAATGTTGAGCACCTATTCACAATTCCTCAGCCCAGCAGTCCATGTCCATACACTGAATGCCCTGGGTAACATTCAGGCTTGGGCTGATAACATTTGTACCACAGAAGTGCTAGGTAATGATCTTCTCCAATAAATCTGCGACTTGTGCAACAAGTAACTCATCTCCTGTCTAAAGCCAGTCCACCAACTACACGGCGCAAGGCAGGAATGTGAGGAAATACTCTCAACTTGCCCAGATGAGTTCAGCTCCAACAACACGGAAGCTCAGCACCATCCAAAACAAAGCAGTCTGCCTGCCTGGCACCACCCTCACAACATTGAACATTCACTCTCTCCATCACTCTCGCACATTGCCAGCAGTGTGTGCCATCTACAAGATGCACTGCAGGAACTCACCAAAGCTCCTTTGACAGTACCTTCCAAACCTGTGACCTCTACCACCTTGAAGGACAAGGACAGCAGTTGATAGGAAACACCACCACCAGCATAAAACCACAGAACCCTACAATGCAGAAGGAGGCCATTCGGCCCATCAAATCTGAACCGACCGCAATCCCACCCAGGCCCTATCCCCGTAACCCCATGCATTTACCCTAGCTAGTCCCCCTGACACTAAGGGGCAATTTAACATGGCCAATCCTCCTAACCCGCACATCTGTGGACTGTGGGAGGAAACTGGAGCACCTGGAGGAAACCCACGCAGACACGGGGAGAACATGCAAACTCCACACAGACAGTGACCCAAGCCGGGAATCGAACATGTGTCCCTGATGCTGTGAGGCAGCAGTGCTAACTACTGTGCCATTGTGCTATGTAAGTTCTCTTCCAAACCACACACCATCTTTGACCATTATTAAATGCTGGCCAAGCCAGCAATGCCCACATCCCTTGAAATAATTTTTTATATGCATTCAGCAGCTGTTAAATGTACCAAAATATTTCCAAATTATTGCTTTCAGTACATATTGAGCTCTTGACTTTATTCTTTCAAGACATGTTACATAGTATGAAAAGCATGATGACTAGGGGCTAAACTAGTCGACTAAGATATTGTTATTCTTTTCAGACAAAAAAAACAAAACCTTTGCAATTGTTTGATTTGTATAATATAAACTGGTTAAGGGAATAGGAAGAGGAAATCGACACAGTGGGTAGGATTTCAATTCCTGGTCATAATCCTGACATCATGAGGACTTCTGGGTCTCCATTCATTCCAACCTGGAAATGCGGAAGTGCCCCAGCTTTGTTGTGCAAAGGTCTTGATTGGCCAGAAGTCACATTCGCCACCCAAGTAGGACCGGGAAGGTGATGGGACCAATTTAAAGGGCAAGTGGCAGCCATTACATTCACGGGATGTGGTGTCACTGGCTGGGCGGCCCAGCCCTTTGCCCACAGGAGCAGGGGTCAGTGGGCATGGAGACTTTCCGTACTATAAATGGGCAGTGGGTGCATAGGCCCTTCAAAGAAGAGACAGGTTAACGTCTTGGGTGCTAATCATGTTGGTTACACCAGTAACAAAAACTTCCATTTATATAACAGCTTTAATGTAGAGAAACCTAAATAGAGGCTTGAGCAAAATTCAACACTAAACCAAAGAAGGAGAGAATTTTCTGTATTTATTTTGATCTGTTTTGAATCCTATCTCTCTAGTACACTGTGGTAATTTGCTGATGCTAACAATTCTGCGTCATTCCTGCTGCCAACTCTGTGAGGGGCATCTCACATTCTTCACCCCTCAATGCTCTCTTTTGCCTCTGTCACACCATGGCGATCAGTTCCTGCGATGTCACCGCCTCCTCCTCCTCCATGTCATGGTATTGACAGTGGTCGAACCACCTGAAAAGAAAGTCCAAGTCTGTCCCCTGCATGAGCCGACAACATAATCATTGGGTGGAATTTTACGGCCCCCATCGTGGTGAGGGTAGGTCCGTAAAATGTGGCAAGCCATTCAAAACTCCATCGACTTAGGCGGGAACGGAAGATCCCGCTGGCAAAAGTCCACCTATTGATTCTCTTAAGTGGCCACCTAAGAAATTCTGGTTTCCTCTTCCAGCTCCCGTCAATGAATTTGGGAACGTGAGTGTGCCAATCTCACATTGGGAAGCTGGTACTCTGACCCCAGGGCAAGGTATAAGTGATGAGCCGCTCCTGAACTCATCCTTTTCAACAATCCAAACTCCTTCCAGTTCAGTCAAAAACTAAGGGTGGGGTTTTCCAGCCTCGCTTGTCCCGAAAACGTAAAATCCCGCCCGAAGTCAACGGACTTTTCCATGCTCCGCCCCTCACCCGTTCCTATTCCCGTGGTAGGCAGGGTGGTAAAATTCCAGCCTAAGAGTATAGAAAGTGTTTGTGAAATTTATAAAGGAATTGGAAATATAACGAGAGGCCATTGTCTATCCCTAATTGCCCTCGAGTAGATGGTGGCAATGAGCTGTCACCTTGAACCGCTGAAGTCCATGTGGCGTAGGTACAACAGCTCAGGCTGTTAGGAAGGGAGTTCCAAGATCTTGACCCAGCAAGAGTGAAAGAACTTCAATATAGTTGCAGATCAGCATGATGAGTGGCTTGGAGGGAACTGGCAGCTGATGTTCATATGCTTTTGCTACCTTGTCCTTCTTGCTGGTGCAGCTTGTAAGCAGTACATATGCAGTGCTGCCAATGTATGTTGGTGGTGAAAGTTGTGAATGTTTTGGGTGGTGGATGGGGTGCACTTGTGCTTTGCAAACTCCATCCACCGGTGGTTGGAAAGTTCATTGGAGTCTTATTTAAATACCATACCCAGGTACTAACTTTGCTTTGTTTGCAACCCTTTACAAGCACCATCTCCAGATTAGGAGTGGTAGTCCAGAACCACAACCATCAGAGCAATATCCTTCTCAAAGTGGAGAATAGAAATCAGTCCCAACCTGGCCTGAGTGAAGAATAAGTCAACTGAACTGTATAACCTTTGAGTTAAAGTACACAACTACAAATTGTTTAATTTAACCGTAAATCTTAGTTTTGTTGTCATGATTTATATTTTGCAGAGAGAACCTGTTGAATATTCTTGTAATCATAAAATCAATAGGAATGGGATTTCACTTGCCAGTGGATGGAATCCGATCCTTGTCTTTGGTAAGCTTATTTTTGCAGTTGAACTTATCCAATGTATTTCTGGCCCTCAATACAACAGGTTCTTTCACAGTAATATTTTTGATTGAACATTGCCTGATCCTCAAAATCGGTTTATTTTCACTCGTCTAATCCTAAGTGATTCTGTATTTTTTAGCTATTTAAGGAACGACGCAACACAAATGTTCCAGTCTCGCCTCTGCTTTCTGGGCAATAGTTTCAAAGACAACTGTGACTATACAAGCTAGCAGATCGAGCGGGGTCTGTATATGCTATGCCCAATATTGACAAATAAACATTCATGGTAAAGCACAAGTTTTAATCCTTAATACAAGCCATTGCATTCCTCCACTTTGAAGTACATAAAATGAGCTTGATTATATTAAATCTCCCGATGATCTCTTACTGATTGGAGGGATTGTATGAAAAGTTCCCTCTAAACTGTGCAGGTCATGTGCAAATCAGCTCCTTTAAGTTACAGTGAGTGCACCACTGCATAACAAAATTTAAATGGACTGCAAACTTAAACAAATTGCCTACACACTCCAAAAAGATGTAAGTTGATTGGTATGGAGTTTTTCATGTCAGTTTGACTTTTTATTTTAGGTTTCTTGTGCATTTTGGGCCCACAATTAAAGATTCTTTGAGCCAAAAGAAGTGTGTTAATGTGAAAAGAAACTATTCTCACCCTGTGCAATATAACACATGGGGTGAAAAAAATTGGGACCTGTACCTGTATTTATTGTATGAACTCCACCTGTAGCGCTTAATATTTTAGTGTTTGGTGTCCCATTATCAGCAGCTGAAGTTACTATTGCAGACTGACATCTAAGATGCTTAATTTAGACAGTGTTGTATCCATTTGTGACAGTGTAACAAGATAAGCTTTATAAGTAATCATGTGGAATGAATTTGTGATGAAATATTGAAATTATAGGTGGTCCTTCTGTGTATTATAGGAGACCATTCGGCCTATTGAGTCTGCACCTACCACAATCCCACCCAGGCCATATCCCCATAAACCAATGCATTTACCTTAGCTAGTCCGCCTGACACTAAGGGGCAATTTAGCATGGCCAATCACCCTAATCCGCACATCTTTGGACTGTGGGAGGAAACTGGAGCAACCAAAGGAAACCCACGCAGACACAGGGAAAATATGCAACGGGTCCACTTTTTCATTTTGAGAAGAAATTATTAACTGACCAAAAATGGTCCCCCCCGTCAGATTTATTTCTGAATAAGAAAGAGGAGCTGGAGATGGCCATTCAGCCCATTGAGCTTGCTCTGAAATTCAATCAGATCATTGTGGCCGATTGTGGCCTTAATGCCACTGATCTGCCTGACCACTATGACTCTCGATCTCCTTGTCGATCAAAAAATCTGTCCAACTCAGTCTTGTGTCCCCCAGTTCTAGATTCTCCCTCCACCGTCCCACCCCACCGAGGGGAAACATCCTCCCAGCTTCTATCCTGTCAAGCCCCTTCAGAATCTTCCATGTTTCAATCATTCTTCTGAGAATAAGCCTGACCTGCTCAAACCTTTCCTTATCAGACACCCCTTCATCTCAGGAATCGGCCTAGTGAATCTTCTCTGAACTGCTTCCAGTGCAAGGGGGCAGTGCAGTGGCTCAGTGCCTGGCCATGTCCATCTCCTCCAGGGCCAAACTCACCTTTATGCCCCCGAAGGATCCCCATGACACGTTCACGCCTGGGTGGGCCTGTTGTAAACGTGACATCACATTGATGAGGGTGGAATATATGGCAAGGGGCCTAATAATTTTATTGAAATGTATGCAAATACATTAAAATTTTAGCGAGGCGGGCCAGGTGAATCGCGTGTCGGCCGATTTGTAGTACTAGTGCATGTGTTCCCAACGCATGTGCGTCTCCCAGCACCGGATATCCGGCGCAGTAAGACCACGCTGAAAACTGGTGGGAACACCAGGTAAATCTTTTAAATCTATTTTTAATCTATATTAAATGTGATTATCGGGCCCGGGACTGATGTCTCCGGCCCTGCTAGCAGCTCCCACCTGCCAGTACAATTTCACTCGGGCAGGGTTCAGACTAGCTCCCCATTTTCGGGGAACTAGCAGGATGACCTGGCAATCGTGGCCCCCCCAGGGGGTCGGGCAGCAGGGGGGTGGTGCCCCCTGGGCGTGGGCGCCTTGGCAGTGCCAGCCTGTGCCCCCGGCTCTATCCAAGGGGCAAAGTGCACCTTGGCACTGCCCATCGGGCATGGGGCAGTGCCTAGGCGGCGGGGCCGAGGAGCGATCGGTCGGGGTGGGGGACCCGCTGCCACTCTGCATTGATCAGGGCTGGAGGGAGGCCAGCGATTGGGGCAGGCTGAGGAGGGGGCCTGCCGTGGGGTGGGAGTGTCTGCCGGGGGTGGTTTGCCTCCCTGGGGATGGGCGGGGCAGGATCTGCTGGGGAAAGGGGGATTATCACTAAGGGGGGGAGGGGAGGGCTGGAGATCGGGGTGCTCTGGGACGGCGGGGGCGGGGGGGGGGGGTGTTAAGGTTGGCCTGGAATGCTCGTGAGGGCCACAATCGGGCCGTGGGGATGTCGGGTGGGGCAGCACTGCGGGGGTCCCGGCCAGCTCAATTGCTGGCCCGCAAACTGCAGGCTGACGGCTCAGGGCCACTGTGCAAGCGCAGAGGCCCGGAACTATCAGACTCTGGGCGTGAATAAGCCCCATCCCCCCAAGCTTTTAATGATATTCACGATTGTAACTTCTACATTGCAGAGTGTGGGAGATTCGAGTGTGAACTCCCACTGAAAAAACAATCGTGACTTACACCAGTTTTCCTGCGAATTCAGCACTTAGAACTTTATTGGGAGAATCACCCCACGATAGCGAAATTGATGCCCAAGGGACATGATATACCCTGTGAACCTTTGGGTTTTGCTCTCAATTCTTCAGATCAAGTTTTACCGGTGTGGTTGAATGTTTTTAGGAACATGTACAGAGATATTTTCTGTGCTACTGCAGGTTTGAAGGGCTGCAGGAAAACCATGGCTTGGCCTCTCTATGCCTACTCTTTGTTGAGGGCACATCTCCAGCATGGGTTGGAACACTGCAGTAGACCGCAGCAGCTGCTACAGGGAAAGAAACAGTGACTAAAAATAAACCTTATGAGCAGCATTTATTGCCCTCCCCCATGGCGGGTTTAGTGGTGGGAAGCATTTAATCGGGTCAGAGAGCGGTGAGTGGGGTGCTCAACACCTTCTGCCTCCACCCTGATTATGCCCAGAGTGGAAAGGTTCATGGACAGCCTTCCTGCCAACAACTGAGGCTTTAATGACCACTTGAGGGCAATTTTAAGTGTAATGAACAGCTGCCCCTTATGCTGACAACCAGTAAGATTGCGCCCACAATCTAATGTAGACTGAAGTTCAGGATCTCCAGAGCACCTATGGAGTTTGGTGCAGTCATTGAGGTGTGCACAGCCTCCAGACTTCCTGCCCATCTGAACAAGCTACAGACCATGGAGATTGTGGACATCCTGTAGTGAAGCACCCCTTGGTTAAGGTCCAAACTCAGGGATAGTTTCTTTCAGGAAAGACCATACCATTAATTCCATTTTTATTTGAATGCTGTTGCCTTGAAGCAGATGGCTAAGCTTTGTAACTGACTCCCTGCTGACCCAGAGCTTGTGGAAGCACTTTTGCTTATGGTCTGGTAGGTTTACTGAAGAATAATAGCAGATGCAGACAGTCTAGTTACATTGCAGGATAATCCCACTTGCATGCCATTTTTTGATCCGATCCTCTTCCAACACTAAACTCTATGTTTTGTAAGGTAGTTAATGGCAAACCCCTAATTTTATTTAAAAGTATGTGTGTTCTTGTTCACATCTTGTGGCAATGTTACAGCTGTCTTCAACTGATTCCAGTTAATGCCAATTTTAACTGGATGAAGTTAACATTTCTGTCCAAAACTTGAAAGATGGAGGTTTGTCTACATCAGCAGCTTTATTTAAAGTAGGCATAATGAAGATCTCGCAATATCTTGGAGCTTTTAGATTTTAAAAGAAGAATAGGAATGGTCTCACCAGCATTAGATTTCACAAATTTTATAATAATAAATTATTCCACTGTTGAGTCACCGGTTCATGACAAAATAACTTTACAAAATTGAATGCCAGCTGAAAGTGTTCCCACACATTGAAATTGTTATTCCAATAGCGCTGTAAATTCCTTTGCTACATGGAATCTAGCATTAGCAGTCAAAACAAAGAACAAGGAAAATTACAGCACAGGAACAGGCCCTTCGGCCCTCCAAGCCTGCACCGACCATGCTGCCCGACTGAACTAAAGCCCCCTACCCTTCCGGTGACCATATCCCTCTATTCCCATCTTATTCATGTATTTGTCAAGACGACCTTTAAAAGTCACTATCGTATCTGCTTCCATTACCTCCCCCAGCAGCGACTTCCAGGTACCCACCACCCTCTGTGTAAAAAAACTCATGGTCAGTTCGACTAGAAAAGTTGTTCCTCGCTAGCTTATGTATTGTGCTGTAGAAATTGTGAAATATGTACAGTTAGGATAGGGTCAACAACAGGTTCACTTGTTCAACTGATTAAGAGTCATTCACAAGGTCATCTTAACCTTGCATAGTTTTCATTTGTTCACTTGGTTGAATACTGATTATCAATCATTCAGAGGTCTCCGGAACCATTTATATCTATGGCATCTGCATAAATTCAGGCTGCCTTTACTTTAAACCTCCTTTTTTATAAAATTCATGATTGTGAAAAATCTTTTAAAGGTTGTCCCTTAAAAGGTTTTATGCACTATTTCCGTGTATGCAAAGAGAAGTACTGACTTAGAGGTTTTCATGCATCTTTCATGTAATAAAGCTGAAGAATCTTAAAACATTAACTCTGTGAAGTTTAGTAAGTCATTCACCTCATGTCTGATCCATTTGTATCGATGCCACCTCCCCCTGACAGAAATAAACATACCAGCAGACAAACTGCCTCCCCAAAAGTGCCTGACAGAATGAAACGGATCGGCGTCAGGAGATAAGGAGTTTATTATTTTCCACGACCAGAAAATATGCACCTTGCGCAGTTGACATTTAATTTAAGTGACTGATTCTAATATTGTAGATCGGTGCTGCCAGAACTCCTATAATCTAAAACTGTAAATTGGCAACATGAGTATACACCTGCTCTGCTGAGTCAAACCATATGTATTGTAGTCATGCTTTCTAGTAATTGTTGCACAGCATTGTAAAAGCAATTTCTGTTGTGTAAAGGCTCTCTCGCTTACTGCAAGACATTTACCATCAGTCTACCTTCACGTTTCCCATGTTCTTGCAGCAATTACATATTTTTTAGCTGCCACCTCCCAAAATATGATCACAGATCAAGGAAAAAACTGCATACTCCTTGCTACAATAAGTTGGGAAATGAGTGATCATTAGTAGGTGTTGGATCCATTCATGCGTTTGAATAGACGAGGGGACAGCACTGATATGATTTTTAAAATGGTTTTCTTTTATTGAACAGAACTTAAACAGAAGTGAAAAGAAAAAACAAACTTGGAGACTGGCTTCTAAGCAAGCCAGTCCCTGTACTGTACTGTACTGAACTGGATCTCAAAAACTGAACACACAGTTTCAAGCTATATTTTAACCTTATCTCATTATTGGATATGTTTTCCGCAGGCTGTTTCCGACTTAGGAAAACAATTCTTGCAGCTGCTGTTGTTTGCCTGAATCGTGTACCCTTCAGGAATGCAGTCAATTTTTAGCTAACCTTCAGCTTTCTGAATTTTAAAATGTTGTCAAGTTAGCAGAGTTAGTTGCATAGACAGAAATATCTTAAAATGAAGTATTTGCATAGACTGAAGCAAACAGGACTAAGCATACGTAGGATCTCTCAGTAGATCTATTCTATTCTAGTCTAATCACCAAAACATGTACATGCGGAGGCAGGATTTTTCAGGATATAATTTTATCATGTATAGAATAAGTACGTAACTGGCACAATGCAACATCCTGTAACAAATTCCATAAATTTCTATATTTACTAACTGTGTATTGAGGTTTGCATAAAATGTTTGAGGAAATAATGTTAGTTTCTGAATGGATTAAAAAAACCAAATCACTGCATGGGACGTCACTTACCATACACGAGTAAGAAAAGGGAACCACTCCAAAATCCCAACCTACTTTCCTGTGTTGAAGATCACCCACTATACACAACAAGCTTGTAGCATTCCTGCTGCTAAAGGGACATATGCTGGTGTATCCTACGTGTGAAATACTGGTGGTTCAGCAGTTAAAGGGTTAGAAGCAACCTGAAGATGAGAAGATCGGCCAATATACCAGATCCAGCTCAGACTGAGCTCTACATGAGAAAGCAAGTTGCTCCCAAAAGGAGAAAGCACCGACTGCTATAATGCTCTTTACTCTCTCTTGATAAAACCCAAGGCCAATACTACTGGGTTCCCAGCACCTAACACCAGCTTCCCTATGGCGGCACCAGTAAGCAGCAATATGTGGGGAAAATCATGGTTAGGCGATGGCCTAGTGGTATTATCACTAGACTATTAATCCAGAAACTCAGCTAATATTCTGGGGACCCGGGTTCGAATCCCACCACAGCAGATAGTGGAATTTGAATTCAATAAAAAATATTTGGAATTAAGCATCTACTAATGACCAGGGAACCATTGTTGATTGTCAGAAGAACCCATTTGGTTGACTAATGTCCTTTCGGGAAGGAAATCTGCCGTCCTTACCTGGTCAGACCTACATGTAACACCAGAGCCTCAGCAATGTAGTTGACTTTCAACTGCCCTCGGGCAACTAGGGATGGGCAATAAATGCTGGCCAGCCAGCAATGCCCATGTCCCACAAATTAATTAAAAATATATATTCCTGGGACTATCCCCACTGCTTTTTTGGGGGGTAGGGAAAGAATGGCTGGTGGAGCTTCTAGCAATAGTGGAAGGAGAGATATTTTGTGTGAGGTGATGGATAGGCCCATATTTTCAACTATAAATTTACCCAATATCAAAGAACAAAGAACAGTACAGGAAACAGGCCCTTCGGCCCTCCAAGCCTGTGCCGCTCCTTGGTCCAACTAGACCAATCGTTTGTATCCCTCCATTCCCAGGCTGCTCATGTGACTATCCAGGTAAGTCTTAAACGATGTCAGCGTGCCTGCCTCCACCACCCTACTTGGCAGCGCATTCCAGGCCCCCACCACCCTCTGTGTAAAAAACATCCCTCTAATATCTGAGTTATACTTCGCCCCTCTCACCTTGAGCCCGTGACCTCTCGTGATCGTCACCTCCGACCTGGGAAAAAGCTTCAGGTGGGAGCATGGACAATATTCTGGCTCCTTGCTTTATATCACTTAATTGGACTATCAGCCATTCATTACCTAGTTACATGAACTGATCTAACAGTGGTTAACACTGCTGCCTCACAGTGCGAGGGATCTGGATTCAATTCCCAGCTTGGGGGTCACTGCCTGTGTGAAGTTTGCACATTCTCCCCGTTTCTGCATGGGTTTCCCCCGGTGCTCCGGTTTCCTCCCACAGTCCGAAGGATGCGCGGGTTAGGTGGATTACCATGCTAAATTTCCCCTTAGTCAGGGGGACTAACTAGGGTAAATGCATGGGGTTGTGGGAATAGAAACTAGGTGGGATTGTGGTCGGTGCAGACTCGATGGGCTGAATGGCCTCCTTCCGTACTGTAGGGATTCTATGATTCTATTCTATCATTGAGCCCACCTATGGTTAGATGATACATTTGATGGATGCAAGGGGCTGAGTCTTCCAGGCTTTCAAAATGTTCGGGCATCTGGACCAATCGTAGGTGCCAAGTTTGTTCACTGCAGCTGCAGGAGTTCAGGAGGATTTTATAGGAGCCAGCCTACCCTCCCTTCAAGGATAGCCATCCATTTGGGGATAGCAGGCAAGCTCAGGATCAGGAAGGGCCAATCAAGATATGAAATGTGAAGGAGGCCTTTACTATGGCTGCAGTGCAGCTCCAGTGATTGGGACACAAGAGGATACTTTGAGAGGCAAGAGACACTAGGTTAAAGACACCAGAAGGCTTTTCTGTGACCCGATCACTCCATTGCAGCAATCTTCAGGAGAGACTGTAGAATGGCAGGCCTGTGTCTGGAGATGACCACTGTCTATTTTCAGCAAGTAAAGGTCAGATTGCATGCAAATATCAAACAGCTGGGATCTCCCACTATGTACGACCTCTGTGTGCTGACCAGTTCTTCCAATTGTGACGGTCCCAATTATCTCTGGAAAGATTGGAAGACCTGTGAAAATCACTATTGATTACCTCCTCACTTCCCATTGCTGCCTGGCAGGTTGATGTCACTGCTCTGATACTGCGACCAACAAAATGTGCAAGGTGGTGGGTGGGAAGGGACATATCAGGGGTCCACCCAGTGCATTTGTTTTAAACCATTATCCTGGTCCCCACACCTCCAAACTTGCCTCCACAGCACTGAGAGAATTTCTCCCATTAACTTATACTATATTATACTATAGGCCCTGCCCACAAGGAAGCATATGGCTACTTGCAGTTTTCTTACACCTCATTGCAACACTGGAGATTACCTTCCAACGTTATGGGCTCTTTAGTTCATTTATTTCATTTTTGAAGTTACTGGTGCCTGAATCTATTAACATTTTTGGGGGCTGGAGTCTGGCTGTAGCTTATCTGAGTTTTGTTCTGCATTCAAATCAAAGAGGCCTCTATATACCACAGCATTGTAATGACTCCTTCACTGATACCTTTGTGCTGTCCTGCTCTCCATACTTTACAGTCTTAAGCCATCATTTTCAAGTTCAAGTTTGAAGTATGTCTAAAAGCTTTCATTTTAAATGATCAATAAGTAAGTGGTAAAACATAACAAATGATACACTACCTGATCAAATAGAATAGTAAATTATTAAGTTTACCTGTCACCCTATTTACGCTTCATTGTTATATAGTCCATACATGAAGAGTTTCAGTGACAAAGGGCATCTTTGTATTAGCCATTAGGTAATTTAATTTCGGCCACTCGGAAAATTATATTTCCCAGCCTATTATAGATGTAAAGTAAAAGTTCTCTCTGCAAGATTTTCCATTAACACGGGATGCATTACATTACTAGCTTGAAAAGTATATTTTCACTTTGTTTTAAAGAAGTTAATGGCATTCCCATAGCATTGTTCTGCGATTTGCAATTATGCATCTGGTTCATTAGAAGACTGATATTTACAGGGTCTTTTTGGTTGAATAAGTAAATACAGAGGGAGGCATTATGTGTCAAACAGGCTGCTTAATGCAGGTAGACTATATTTTACCAAGGTAGCGAAACAGGGGAGTGTTGGGGGAACTGTATCACCTATTGCTTGATGAGTCTACGCTGACAGTCAGGAAGTCCATTTGGCAAGACCAGCCTTTCTTCTTAATTCTAATGGATTCCTTTGTGCATGAGAAATGTTGGCTGGGTGTCTGGCCCACGCCATGGGCTGGGTGGTAACAAAACAACTCTAAACTCTCCTTCCATATCTCCCAGATCAAAAGTGCCAGGCGTCAAATCTGGTTCTAGTGGGAAACCCTCCACCTGTTTATCATGACCAGAAGTAACATTGTCTTGAAAACAAGACATCCAGAAGTTTGATAATGGAACACACTGCCAACCCCACGGTCAGTATAAATACCTCCTTAGTCAGTACAAATACCTGCCTGTGTGAGTGCATTCTAATGAGTCAGGCATATCATTGCTGATAGCAATGTTGGTTCTTAGCACCACATTCAACATTTGCATCTCAGTCAGCACTATCCATATGCCCTGCAAAAAGTGTGTACCATATCTTCTCTGTGATGAATGTGCAGAACAGAAAAAAAAGTTATCTCAATCTTTTACATGTTACCTCTTTGAGGACACTATAGCTCACAGTTTCAGTTTGGGCCACGAGGTCGGAAGTGCACCATTACACATTCTCCTGTAGAACTTGCAGAATTTTCAGTCGAGTCTCAAAAGATATCATGAAAGCCTTTTGCTTGCTTCAAAAGACTGTCCCAAAAGTAACATTCAAATGTGGGTTTGATTATACTGACACTCTTAATACCACAAAACTTTTGCCTTTTTTGTTCCCTGGGAACTGGGAGGCTCCATTCTTTCTGTTTGCAACCCCCATCCGAGTGGCTTTGATCTCCATATTGCACACCACCACTGGAGTCTTGCCAAATCGATTCTTCTGATCGTACATTGCATTCATTAACAATAAAACCAAAATCCAAGTATATCATTTGTGGTTGCAGAATATAGCCTAACATTTATTGGTACAAGAATTAGTCAGTTTATCTTAACACAGTTAAACATTTTTCTAAAAGTGAACCAAAGAATGTGGCATGCACATTTTAAAATTTATCTGTTATTTCCAGCAATAATTTCTAGGCTACTATTCATTACATTACAGAACTTTTTTTATTGCAATAAAACTCAGTAAACCATGTAATGACCTAAACCTAGAATCAATATCAGAAAGATTAGCAGTTATTTCATTTTAACAATTAAATGTATAATTCTTACAATATTGATGTTCAGGCAGACCAGTTCAATAATTTTTTAAAGTGGTAGTGATTAACATTTCATCACATGGCTAGAAATGTGATCGCCTGAATGAAGCTAATTCTGCTCATAATTCATATTTGAAATTCTTTTTTTTTTTAAAAACCTGATTGAAAATATATATAACTTTGTACATAAATGTACAACAGAACCAAAATATCCCAAAGGTTTAATTTTTTTAAATTGTAACACTAAATGTGTTCTGTTTCAATTCATGCAAGCACTTAACATCTGTTTGTGCCAACAACATGCAAGAACCAGTTTTCTTTTTCTTCATAGACTTTCTGTTAACATTAGGGCCGGAACTCTACCACCTTGTCCGCTACGGAATCCGCGCGGGTCCGACAATGGAAATCTCCGTTGACCTCGAGCGGGAATTTCCGGTCTCGCCCGAGCGAGTCCGTAAAATCCCGCTCCTAGGTCTCTGTCATTTGGATCAAATATGAAGGTAGGCTAGCCAGTAACATTAGGAATGATAGTAAAAGTTTCTTTAAATACATTAAAAACAAACGGGAGGCAAAAGTAGACATTGGGCCGCTCCAAAATGACGCTGGTAATCTAGTGATGGGAGACAAGGAAATAGCTGAGGAACTTAATAAGTACTTTGCGTCAGTCTTCACAGTAGAAGACATGAGTAATATCCCAACAATTCAGGAAAGTCAGGGGGCAGAGTTGAATATGGTTGCCATCACAAAGGAGAAAGTGCTAGAGAAACTAAAAGGTCTGAAAATTGATAAATCTCCGGGCCCAGATGGGCTACATCCTAGAGTTCTAAAGGAGATAGCTGAAGAAATAGTGGAGGCGTTAGTTATGATCTTTCAAAAGTCACTGGAGTCAGGGAAAGTCCCAGAGGATTGGAAAATCGCTGTTGTAACCCCACTGTTCAAGAAGGGAACAAGAAAAAAGATGGAAAATTATAGGCCAATTAGCCTAACCTCAGTTGTTGGCAAAATTCTAGAATCCATCGTTAAGGATGAGATTTCTAAATTCTTGGAAGTGCAGGGTCGGATTAAGACAAGTCAGCATGGATTTAGTAAGGGGAGGTCGTGCCTGACAAACCTGTTAGAGTTCTTTGAAGAGATAACAAATAGGTTAGACCAAGGAGAGCCAATGGATGTTATCTATCTTGACTTCCAAAAGGCCTTTGACAAGGTGCCTCACGGGAGACTGCTGAGTAAAATAAGGGCCCATGGTATTCGAGGCAAGGTACTAACATGGATTGACGATTGGCTGTCAGACAGAAGGCAGAGAGTTGGGATAAAAGGTTCTTTCTCAGAATGGCAACCGGTGACAAGTGGTGTCCCGCAGGGTTCAGTGTTGGGGCCACAGCTGTTCTCTTTATATATTAACGATCTAGATGACGGGACTGGGAGCATTCTGGCCAAGTTTGCCGATGATACAAAGATAGGTGGAGGGGCAGGTAGTATTGAGGAGGTGGGGAGGCTGCAGAAAGATTTAGACAGTTTAGGAGAGTGGTCCAAGAAGTGGCTGATGAAATTCAACGTGGGCAAGTGCGAGGTCGTACACTTTGGAAAAAAGAATAGAGGCATGGACTATTTTCTAAACGGTGACAAAATTCATAATGCTAAAGTGCAAAGGGACTTGGGAGTCCTAGTCCAGGATTCTCTAAAGGTAAACTTGCAGGTTGAGTCCGTAATTAGGAAAGCAAATGTAATGTTGTCATTTATCTCAAGAGGCTTGGAATACAAAAGCAGGGATGTACTTCTGAGGCTTTATAAAGCACTGGTTAGGCCCCATTTGGAGTACTGTGAGCAATTTTGGGCCCCACACCTCAGGAAGGACATACTGGCACTGGAGCGGGTCCAGCGGAGATTCACACGGATGATCCCAGGAATGGTAGGCCTGACATACGATGAACGTCTGAGGATCGTGGGATTATATTCATTGGAGTTTAGGAGGTTGAGGGGAGATCTGATAGAAACTTACAAGATAATGAACGGCTTAGATAGGATGGACGTAGGGAAGTTGTTTCCATTAACAGGGGAGACTAGGACGCGGGGGCACAGCCTTAGAATAAAAGGGAGTCACTTTAGAACAGAGATGAGGAGAAATTTCTTCAGCCAGAGAGTGGTGGGTCTGTGGAATTCATTGCCACAGAGGGCTGTGGAGGCCGAGACGTTGAGCGTCTTCAAGACAGAAATTGATAAATTCTTGATTTCTCGAGGAATTAAGGGCTATGGGGAGAGAGCGGGTAAATGGAGTTGAAATCAACCATGATTGAATGGTGGAGTGGACTCGATGGGCCGAATGGCCTTACTTCCGCTCCTATGTCTTATGGTCTTATGGTCTTATGGAGCAGATAAAGTATGAAATATTAGAGATTTCTGCCTTTGAAGTTTATCAACACAAATTTTAAGAATCCAGCAGCAATGGTGACAATTTTCATGAGTAATTACTTTAGAACCTTTATAAGCAGCGAAATGTTGCCATACAGTATTGATACACAGACCAGGGAGATAGCGGGCTGATTTTCAAAGAATGGTACATTAACAGTTTCAATCACTCACATTCACAAATTTCCTTGGCTTGTAGATTGGAAAGAAGAAGGCCTTAGTTACAGCCCATTTGATTTCAACCTTCAAGAAAACCAACTAGATTGCCAATTGCCCTCCAATGTTTTTAGCTTTTATGCACATCCGAATAGGGCAGGAGTCCCCCGCCATAGCACTGAATTCCCAACCTAGGATCTAAATTCAATTATTTGAGAGAAACCCGGGCCGATAAGCTCCTAAAGCAAACAATGAACTATCCCATCCCATGGCCATAGGAATCATAGCGGGCAGGACAGGACCAAGCAAAGGTCCATTGACCTCGGGCAGAATTTTCCAGTCTTGGGGCTCTATTGTGTCTCGGTGGAAGAATACCAAAAAGTGGCTAGTCATCCCTGAGCTGTTCTCTATGACACTTCAGACCAACGCTGCCAAAGGCTTGGGAGCAAGTTACCTGCTTAACCTTTTCTCTTACCTAATGCAGAGTCCAAAAGGCCAGCAGAAAACAGGAAACGAATGTAATTGGAAAAAAAAAGACATTGCATCTTTACAAAAGAATGAATTCACTTTTTTAGAAATTGAAACTTTCATTGTAATATTTATTGAACCTTAACACCACTAGATTAGCATTAAAGGTATGTTTTCAACATAACAAAATTTAAAATTTACCAAACAAAGCATGCTAGGGGTGATCAATAATTATCTTCCACTATAAGCCACCTTTGCTTAGAATCAACCACCTTACTATCATGCCTTCCTTCACAATTACAGCTACAGCTACTATTTACTCAAAATGTGACACCTGCACTCTCATCGTAGTCCCCCACCCAGAGAACATTATATGCCCTTGAAATCCTCAGTGCTTCTTCCAAGTGATGTTCAACATGGATGAGTACTGATTCATCAGCTGAGGGAAGATAGTAGGTGGTTTCCTTAGCCATGCTTAATCTACTGCCATGAGGGATCCAGAGTCAGTGTTTAAGGATTTCCAGGGCAGCTCCCTCCCTCCCGTACACCAGAGACTAATCTGTGGGACTACGCCCCTGATTTCTGACAAGAACCCTGAGATGTTAGCAAGGAGGAATTTGTACAATCAACTGAGTGGGGTGTGCTGTTGTCGTTTCCAGTGCCTAGGTCGCTTTTCCTTCAGGTGATCCATCTAGTTTTATTTCTTTTTTACTTTTCTGTAGCAGTTTGGCAAAGCTGTGTGCCTTTCTAGGCCATTTCAAAGGGCAGTTAAGAATCTGGAGTCAGAACTAGGCCGGACCAGGTAAGGATGGCAGATTTCCTAAAAGGACATTAGTGAAACAGATGGGTTTTTAAAACAATTGATAGTGGCTTCATGGCATCACTGGCTTATAATTCCAGATGTATTAATTATTTGGATGTAGATACCATTGGATTGGATGAGATTTGAACTTATGTCCTCAAGGCCTAGGCCTCTGGATCACTCACGCAGTTCATCAGTATGACTTAGACGGCAGTGGAGACTTTCTGCATCAATTTTCTTCCACTTTTATAGTAGCACTAAAGATTGATGGATAGTTTTTTTTAAAAAACACATGCTGTTTGCTTTGAATTTCCACTTTATATTTTCACTATAAAATTGTCAAAAATATGATTCTTTATATGAAACAGTGGAACCAAAAAGAAGTTCCTCGTGCTTTTCTGGGGATGTACAAACTCCCCAACTTCAGGATAGCCGATATATTACAACACCGTAGAAAAGAAAGTGGATACAACCTTGAGGAAATCCTTAAGTGCTTTCTCAGTGCACTTGAAGTACTATATACTTTGTCTATACCACCTGGTCATTTTATAAGTTACTGGATACTCTTTCTGTGAAGCTTAAAGATGACGGATTTAAGCCAAGGGTATCATTTCAGGAGATTAAATATTTAACTAGTGCGTGATACAAACCTTTGATGGTCTCAAGGTTGCATTGGAGATATGGCAGCAGGTTTGGTAAATGGAAACACTAATGGATTTGATTTACAGTCCAATTAACTACATTGCCTTTTTGTACAGCAAAACTCTCAGTTTACCTCAAGGCACTTAACATGATTAAGACATGTGAGTATCATGTATTAACAGGACAAGCCAAAATGTGAGGTACTGCTGCTTTTGGCATCATACATCTCTGGAGACCCTAAGCTTTTGCACTTATGGAGAATAAACACCAACATTAACTGGCAGGACCAAACTGCCTGTTTCCATGTTGTAATTGCTATGAAATTCAGTGCAAGAAAATACAGTACTCCAGGGGTATCCCTGTGGCCAGTTTTGATGGAGGCAGGCAGAACTTAATGCTATCCTTACAATGCCACCCTTGTACAGATGAAATAGCATTTCCAATAGCATTCAGGTTTATAATTATTTCCTGATAATCTGATATGCATATGGATGGTCCATTAAATTTGAATGCAAAAAAACATCAGTGGATGTTGCACTTGGAACATGCATCTGAAGATATATGCCCAAGGTTCACTCTCGGTTGTCCTCATCTGCACTGCGCTGAGGATGTGAATCAGGCATCTAGATACAGCTCACTCATTGTAGCCTTGGAAAACTTGACTAGGTCTGATGTGCATTTAAGTCCTGGGGTTTGATAAGTAGGGGAGTGGGGTGGGTCTGGGGGGTGGATGGGAAGTGGAAGAGCAAGGCCAGCCTGTTCATGGCTATAATACTACTATAGAGCCAGGAGGAACACCCTTATTTCTCTGCTCTACATTAACGCAAACGAAAATGTCATTCCACTGGATCTGAGATACAGAAAAACTCTAGAGCATTTAATGCACATTTGCCAGCAGGGTATTAAATCGAGCATAGTGTCACAGATTAATCTATTCAAGGTGTCCAAGGCACCTTTGTAGGAGGGCACCCTGGGCATTTCTAGGGGAGATCTCTAATACCCAAAAATTGGTTGTCAATTCTTATTTGTCACCCAAAATTAGACATATGGGGCTAATTCCGCCCCCCGGCTCACCCCCGCCATAGTTAGTAGATGTGTTGAGGATCACTAGAAATTAGAGTTTCATAATATTGCTTGAGTTAAGATTTATTGCTGTCTTTCCAAAGGACATTGGGAAAATGTTTTACAAATTAAAGGATGCGTTCGTTTTCTTTTGGGTGCCAGCATCTGATGATCATGGAAAAGAGACTTACTTCTCTACAGGATAGAAAATTACAAAACTACTCAACCTACAAAATTTGTACAACTTATTCAGAATTTCAGCGGTCTGGAATCACTTTCATTCTGTGAGTCAGGAAGTTGTACAGTGGGACCAATCCCAAGACTCCAGCATTTCCAAAAGGTCCACCGAGCATCCAGAGATGGACGATAAAAGTAGCCTTGTCTGTGTTGCCCACATCCGGAGAACAAATGAAAGCATCCAAATGGGTCACTAAAATCCCAGGCGGTTGGACTACTACATCATTTACTAGGCGGCATTTTAGTTAATACTCTTGAGATGCAAAACATCTCATATGATTTTCATATGCTTGACATTTTTGTTATTATAGAACGAAGTACAAAATTTGTGGAAAGAAAATACAGAAATACTTTCTCAAGCAAAGGACTACGGTTATGATGTTATTGATACATTTAGTATCACTATGGGACGCTATAAAGAATTTCTTCAGGGAAAGTGTGCATGTCATTTTCATGAGGTAACTAAACTTGCTTTTTTAAAAAGTGTTTCTCTTGAGGTTTCCTTGGAATTAAAATGTTACCCTGACGTTTTAAGTTAATTTATCTTGTTAAATTGATTGGGGCTATAACTGACAGCTAGTTTCGTGCATTTTCCCTAAATGCTTTATTGAGCAAAGATATACATTTCAGTAAAACTCATTCAGATGCATTTAAGTTTTGCAAATATTGTAGCACTACAAAAAATATTCTTCCAGTTATTTGTAAAGATTAGCAAATGTGTATATGAATAAATGACATTGGTGGTATGTGTTTACATAGTGCTATTCGATCAAGTATAAATGTGTGGTGCAGAATCTACTCAAATCCATCTCTCCGACAGTTAAGCTGAGTTTTGTCATTGCTCCCAAAAGCTTTTGGATGAAATGCATTTCTGCAACTCAGGGTGAGATTTTAATAAAGATTGGCCCTAAACTTCCTCATTGTCTTCAGCACTTACAGCATTATTATATTGTTAGTTTGCTGAAAAGATCAAGGAAATTTATATTTTAGTACATTTCGATACATTTATGCATTTAATGTGCTAATACAAATTTCTTTTTAACTGTGCAAATCTTGAACCCATCACTGCTTTTGGAGTTCATTTGCATTGCTGCACCATTTGCAAAGGTTTAAATTGCTCCTGACATTGATGTAACTTTATGCCCAAAAAATAAGATCAATTAGCTCCCCCAAGCATGTCAACAAAAGTAATTGAGGACTTAGTGGACTAATTGGTGCACAAGTCTCTTTCTAATCACAGACTTCCAAGGAACTTTGTCCATCACATTTGATTTGATTTGATTTATTATTATTGTCACATATACTGGGATACAGTGAAAAGTATTGTTTCTTGCGATATGCTGAATTTCCTTTGCCTCCTGAGAAGTAGACACATTGGTGGGCATTCTTAACTATAGCGTCAGTGTGGAGGGACCAGGACAGGTTGTTTAACCATTCACACCCGATCTTCAGTTTGTGGTAGTGCTTTCCACTTCCCAGAAATTGGGAGTGGGGGGCGAGGTGGGCATTTCCCACCTCCAAACCCACGCTCAGCTCGAATTCCGGCATGGGATGTCTTTTCCTGGTCAAAAAACTCTATGCCATCCTAGTAGAGGTAACATTGCAGCAGCACACCCAGGCCAAGCGAATCAGCCAGCAACCCATCCATCCGTGTATAAACCACATTGATGCTGTGAGTGGTCTCTGTGGGGCTGTACATTTGACAGCTGCACCTCTGCACAGATGCCAGTAGACAACTTCATTACAAAAATGTGCAGTTTTGCTCCATTGTCATAATTGCTTTGTCCCTGGCAGCTAAGAGGTGAAAAATAGTGCATATAATAAGCTTAGGAAGGAGGTCAACAAACAATTAGTAAGGCAAAGAAGAAATATGAAATTAAAATAAGAAAGCGTATAAAAAGAAAAAGTAGCAAAAAGGAGAATTAAGATAGAGATCGGTCCACAAAGTGATGAGCAATATAATCCCAAGCGAAATAAAAACAGCAGATGCTCTCAGCTGTGACGAAGGGTCGTGTAGACTTGAAACGATGGCTCTACTCTCTCCCCACAGATGCTCTCAGATCTGCTGAGATTTTCCAGCAATTTCTGTTTTTGTTTCAGATTTCAGCATCCACAGTATTTTGCTTGTATATTACAATCCCAAGGGAGACACTGCTAAAATGGCAAGGATACAGACACTAGATTCAGTTTCAGTGAAGAGGCTAACCAGAAGGAAATGGCAGCAGTAGAAGCAACAGTTAAACGTTAGAGCTAAAAACCTAGAACTGTCTGATTAGATATTTTAAATCCAAGCAGAAGGGTCATTGATGCCAGGATAATATGTTCCAGATTTTAACTGGTTTAAACAAAAAAAGTGCATTACTTGGACTATAGAATTGAAAATGTCCTCACCAGATACAACTTGAATCTCATCTTGACTAAACACTCTTTACAAGTATGTAAATGAACTGTTCTTTTTACTCTTCATTTTTTAGGTAGATCAATTTGAATTTTCCCAATCAACAGTACGTAGGAAAATAAGACATTCAAGCCACTCCTTTGTGGGAAAGGGCAACTCAAGTCATAGCAAGAGGTCTTTGGTACAAGACTTTTTATCTGTTTTCAAATCACACTATCACGTCAATGGTCCAATAAACCAAGCTTATTCAGAAATCTTCCTCAGCAGAGTCTGTGTGAACAGATTGACCCCTCCGCTCTGAAGAAAATGGACTTTTGTGGGGTTTTTTTTACAGTTTTAAGATTTGCTGCTTCCCCTGGAGATCAGTGCAAAATACCAAATGACATGTATTGCATTTCTCTCTGATTGGCTACGAATGCTACCATCAAAGACATGTGACACGTTTTAAACCTTTATGAAATCAATATGTGCCGCTGCAAATTTGAGGCTTCAGAATGGCAGATGGAAAGCCAGAAAATTGATGTGACTCGCTGTCTGGCCGGATGAATTGCATAAACAGCTGTAACCGAAACAAAGTCTTTTACAGAAGATTAAGCACACAGGAGACTTGAAGTCCTTAAGGAAGCCACTTAATCCTTTCTGTGCAATATTCAATCACCTTCTGCACTATTTTTGCCAAATCAATATAATGCTGCATTTTTGAATAACTTCTATTTTTGTATGTATTGTTCACTCAAAATCACATTCCCCGGATATTGCTGGGGATATCGAGTTATATATACCTCACATCGCTTATATTTATACTGCCTTTATTTTTGGCCTGCAAAACAAATAGTTTAGAATACTGCCTGTATTCTCAAATGTCTTAAAACTTTTTACACGCAGAGATGTTTTATGTTTACAAAATTGATATTTTTGTACATCTACTTTTAGTACTGCTTTTCTATATATTTTTATTTTTTCTATGAAAGCTGATAGTCTTTTAGTATGTGGCACTACGGCAGACATTTTTTTATCATGTGGATGCATTAATTGCCACTGCATTTGGAAAATAGGAATAAAGGGAGGATATAAGTTGTTTTTTAAAAAGCGTCATTCAGTCATGCTGTGGGTTGTCTCTTTTTTTAAATCATGAATCTTTTTATATAACTAAAAAAAATCTAAGCGCCTGTTGCAATGAACTGGTACATCTTCTTGACATTGCTAATGGTGAATTAAAGGATATTTTGTTTTACAACAATTGGAGTATTTATGCCATTTGAAGTATAATTTGAGTGCCACTAACTTACAGTGACTTCAACAGCTATCATTATTGGATTATTCCATTATTATTACCCATACCATTTTAAATTCTGAATCTACACCATAGACAAGTAAGAGGTCTGTATTGTATTTGTTAGTATTCGGATTAGGTAGAGTAGGTTGGCTACATGTGGGATTAATCCTATACTTTGGTAGCAATGGTGCCAGTCATGGGGTTTGATAAGGCGTGACGTTAGTCCTGGGCTTTAGTGACACTGGAGAATAGTCCAAGGATCTGGCAGAACTTGAGTAGGGAGCCTGGATTTTAACAACGGTGGGACTGCTGAAATTTGGCATGTCGGGTCGATCCTTTGGGCTAGCGTTTATGTGGAAGAGAAATCTGGGGTTTGGTGGATCTACAGAAGCCAAATCTGAGGTTTGGCAGAGCTGAGGATGAGGTTTGGCTTAGCTAGAGGAATCTCGGTGTCAAACAGCAGTGAGGCGAGGTTGATGATAGAGCCTGACAGCACTTGGTTGAGAGGAATCCAATATCCTGCAGCACAACTTGTGGCTTTGTAAAAGATCTTCACAAACAACTTATATTTTTGGCTGGATGTATATCTCTATTTCAACGGTAAGAAAAGATAATTATTATTTTCTGGTCATCAAAATACAGATAATTTTCTATTTCCAGTCAAACAACTCATTTGTTTTCTTATCTGGTATTGAAACTCAATTTCTGATTCGAAATGACACTGGGGGCTGATTTTCTTGCCCCTCCCTCTTCTACCCCAGTGATAGAAAAGGAGCAACGGATCCAGTCCAAGACCAGGATTACATATAAAGGAAAATATGAAGAGGATTATTCAGCTATTCAGCTCCTCAGGTCTATTCCTCCATTCGGTTAGATCACGGCTGATCTGTTCCTTAACTTTATTGCCTACTTTGTTTCCATATCCCTTAATGCCATAAACGGTTCGTTAGGTACCAGTCTCAATTTCAAATGACCTAACTTCAACAGCTTTTTGGGGGAAAGGTTTTCCAAGATATCCACCACCCTTTGTGTGAAGAATTGCTTTCTGACATCGCCTCTCAACAGCTAATGGAATTTGGCAGCCTAAAAGTCCTACATAAACTTCTGAATCCAAGGAAGGTTAAAGTTTTTGCCCTGCCCTTCAGAGCAGAATAAATTATTTGGTTGGCGGAATTTTGAGGATTCCCCCCTCACCCCCCCTGCCTCCCCCCATTGATGCACACAAGACTAGCCAGCAAATAAGATTGGCGTTCAATCACTTTGTCTATTTTTGTATTGGTTTCAGACTACTCTCAGTAACAAAACATGGATGATCATTAAAGGTTTTCTATTTGCCTTAAAATTCAGCTGTTTGATGAAAAAAACAAAGCAAATTATAATATTATTTGACCCATACTGCCTGTGCCAGTGTTTGATCTTTATAGAATCATAGAATCCCTACAGTGCAGAAGAGGCCATTTGGCCCATTGAGTCTGCACCGACTCTCTGACAGAGCATCTTACCAAGGCCCTCTCCCCTCCCTATCCCTGTAAGCCCACACATTTCCCATCTAACCTATACATCTTGGAACACTTAACATGCACATCTTTGGAGTGTGGGAGGAAACCGGAGCACCCGGAGGAAACCCACGCCGACATGGGGAGAATGTGCAAACTCCATACAGTCATCAAACAGCCGGAATTGAACTTGGGTCCCTGATACTGTGAGGCAGCAGTGCTAACCACTGTGCCATCATGCCTCCATGTTATTGCTTCCTTCATATATCTCTGCATTAAATGTCAACTGCCATTCCACCAGTTTGTCTATGACCTCCTGAAGTCTGTTACTATCCTTCTCATTGTCAACTACTTTTCCAAGTTTTGGGTCAATTGCAAATTTTAATATTTTTAATTCATTTGTGGGATCTGAGCATCACTGCCAAAGCCATTGCCCATCTCTAAATGCTCCCGAGATGGTGCTGCTGCAGTCCATGTGGCGAAGGTACTCCAACAGTATTATAAGAGAGAGGAGCTCCAGGATTTGGACTTTTCAATGAAAAAGAATTCTCCCACCCCGCCCACCATGGAATCGGAGCAAGCAAGGGGCGGGCAACCAAAATGTCCTTTGGTTTCGGGTGGGAATTTCCGGTCTCGCTCGAGCGAGGTTCATCATTCCAAATCAGGATGGTCTGTGACTTGAAGAGGAACTTGGGAGGTGGTCTTCTCATGCAGCTGCTGCTCTCATTCTTCAACCCAAGTCCAGGTCACCAATAGAAATAGATTAAAACAGTGAACCAAATGCTGACCCCGGGACAACAATGTATACTTTCTCTGGTCTGAAAAACAACCATTCACCAGTACACTTTACTTTCTGTCCTCTCACAAATTTTGCATCCACACTGCAGTTGTCCCTTTAATTCCTCTTGTAAGTCTATTAGGTGGTGCTTCGTCAAATATATTGTGAACTCCACATACACAACATCAATTGTACTACCCCAATCAATCCTCTCTGATACTTTAAAGGACTTGATCAAGTTAGTCAAACATGATTTGCTTTTAACAAATCCATGCTAACTTCAATTAATTAGCATGTACTTTCCAAATTGTCTCAGATTATTGTCTTGAAATGTTTCTCCATCATAGACGTTAGGCCAACTAGCTCATAGCTGCCATGTAATCCTCCTGCCATCCTGATATCTAACAAGGATTGGAAGATGGTGGCTAGAGCCTACACAATTCCCCTTCTTACACTGCTCAATAATCTGGACTTTATCTCAGCTGGAACATATGACTTTTCTATTTTGAGCACTGCCAACCTTTTACAGGCTTCACTTTATCAATTTTAATCCTAGCACCATTGCCACTATCCCTTCTTTATTGCTACATGGACAGGGAACTTGGGTCAGGAGAGATGCAGAGTACTCATTTATTACCTCAGCTTTGCCCTCTTCCTCCACGAGAAGATCTGCTCATACATACGACAGAAAAATATCAAGTTTCAAACTTTTGGAAAATCCTGAGATCTTCAGATGAATGGTTTTAAAACCTGGCTGGAAAACACAAAAGGCAATTCATTGGTTAAAAGTAGTGTTAAAGATGTGCTGCTTTTCACATTGGAAAAATACTGTTTAAAACCCCAAGTTTATGTTTGCAAATTTCAGGCTTTTTGAAAACACATAGAACATAGAACAGTACAGCACAGTACAGGCCCTTCGGCTCACGATGTTGTGCCGAACCTTTTCCGAAACCAAGATCAAGCTATCCCACACCCTATCATTCTGGTGTGCTCCATGTGCCTATCCAATAACCGCTTAAATGTTCCTAAAGTGTCCGACTCCACGATCACTGCAGGCAGTCCATTCCACACCTCAACCACTCTCTGAGTAAAGAACCTACCTCGTACATCCCTCCTATATCTTCCACCACGAACCTTATAGTTATGCCCCCTAGTAACAGCTACATCCACCCGAGGAAATAGTCTCTGAACGTCCACTCTATCTATCCCCCTCATAATCTTATAAACCTCTATTAAGTCGCCTCTCAACCTCCTCCGCTCTAAAGAGAAAAGCCCTAGCTCCCTCAACCTTTGCTCATAAGACCTACCCTCCAAACGAGGCAGCAAGCTGGTAAATCTCCTTTGCACTCTTTCCAGTGCTTCCACATCCTTCTTATAATGAGGTGACCAGAACTGCACACAATATTCCAAATGTGGTCTCACCAAGGTCCTGTACAGTTGCAGCATAACCCCACGGCTCTTAAACTCCAACCCCCTGTTAAGAAACGCTAGCACACTATAGGCCTTCTTCACGGCTCTATCCACTTGAGTGGCAACCTTCAGAGATCTGTGGATATGAACCCCAAGATCTCTCTGTTCCTCCACATTCCTCAGAACCCTACCGTTGACCCTGTAATCTGCATTCAAATTTGTCCTACCAAAATGAATCACCTCACACTTATCAGGGTTAATGTCTGCCATTTTTTGGCCCAGCTCTGCATCCTATCAATGTCTCTTTGCAGCCTACAACAGCCCTCCACCTTATCCACTACTCCACCAATCTTGGTGTCATCTGCAAATTTACTGATCCACCCTTCAGCCCCTTCCTCCAAGTCATTTATAAAAATCACAAATAGCAGAGGACCCAGCACTGATCTTTGTGGTACACCGCTGGTAACTGGTCTCCAGTCTGAAAATTTTTCATCCACCACCACCCTCTGTCTTCTATGAGATAGTAAGAAGTCTCACAACACCAGGTTAAAGTCCATGAGGTAGCCAGTTATTTATCCAATCGGCCAAATTTCCCTCTATCCCACACCTCCTTACTTTCTTCATGAACAGTGAGTTATTTGTGGAGAATAGTAATACTGTGCAACCTAATAGTATTGAATAGTGTAATAGTTATAGCTGGGTTTATATTTAATCTTCACCATAACTTATGATATAAATTTATCTTTCTTGTTCTGTATGGGACAGTATGGGAGCAATTCTCCCAAAAAATTCTAAATGTCAAATTTGTGCAAAAACTGAAGTAAATCCCATTGGTTTTTTTCAGCGGGATTTGATTTTCAAAATGAATCTCTGACACTCTGTGCATCACAGAGTGCACGAGCGTGAATCACGCTAAAAATCAGTCGGCGGGGCCTATTCCTGCTGGAGAGGCCGGCATCATAGCGCTGAGCGGGCCACTGTGCATGAACCGATCTGTCAGCACCGGCCTCCCGATCGCTGGCCAGCTCAATTGCTGGCTAGTCCTGCAATCCCGTATCACTGGTGCACAGACCACCACCCCCCGCCGCCCCCCCCCCCCCCCCCCATCCCCCCACCTCCCAGCAAGGCCCGATCACTGACCCTCCAGATGTGTCCAAGCCAGTCTCGATGCCGCCCTCCCCCCGGCCCGCGTTGATCTCTCCCACCATCCCCACCCCTGCAGTCACGATCCCCCCCTCCCCTCACCACCAGCAGCCCTGATGCCCCTGCTCCCCACCTCACCACATCTTCAAACTTCCTCTCCCAACTTGGGGGCCTTCCATGCAGACATACTTTTCTCACGTCTGGATAACAAAGTTACCCCAAGTTGCTCACTCTCCACTTCCGGCCAACTATTGTGATACTAACAAAGCATAGACCTGACACTGGATCAAAATCTGCTTAAGGAAAAAGCTAAAAGTAAGGCAAAATGTATGAGGAAAATGATCAGTGCAATATATAGGCAATGTGAGAACAGTTATCCAGTAGCAATTCTGTACACTGGTGCACAAAACATATTTGTGTGGGTGTACCAACACCACATGGACTGCAGTTCAAGTAATTGCCTCACCACCACTTTTTGAGGTCAGTTAGGGATGGGAATTATATACTGGCACAGTCAGTGAATTAAAAAAGCAAATAAATTGGAAGTGCAAATTCAGCTTAAAGGATGTGGTGTGATAATCATTGGAAATTCAGCCTCTAGATGCCAGTCGTGGTTAATTTTGTTCTTGGTGATCCCCTTGCTATATTGTACTGTACTAAAGTATGGTAAGGTTATGGAGGGATGCCATTAACCCAGCATAGACTGTGTATTCCTTGTCCTCTAGTAACCAACTTTCAACATTCCTGGAGGGATAGAATAATGGAGGAAGATTAAGTGTATCAGGATTAAAACCTTTTTTCTGCTGTCAGCAAAACTGGCAGAAACTTCCATAATGTTTTAGTGGTGATCACACACTAGTTGACATTCATGAAATGATAGCCCTTCCTGTTAAGAAAATCTCCTGTGAATTTAAAAACTAACCAGTTCTCTTTTGCTGGATGTTAGGGTTGAAACTGAGGACACTGTATTGAAATAATACCCACTCGTTTTGATACATTTTCAATTGGGAACTAAAATCCCATACTTTATAATTCAACTGGTGTGAACTACACAATTTACCACAAAAACCACAACTGTTCTAGGACACCCAGTACCAGACTCAGAGTTTTAGTCAAATCGTAACACAAAATTGAAGGAGGACATAATCTCTATATTTCATCCCCTTATTTCATTACTGGTTTATTTTAAACTCTGATATTTGAAAATACGATAACCTAAAGTTTTTTACAATTACTTATTCTGATATGCTGAAAGTTTGTTATACATCTTTGCTTGACTTTAAGTGTATAAAAATACACTTAAAGTTGGCAATGGATTTGACAAAGATAAAAGAATTACAAATGAAAAGATTACTTAAATGATAAGACAATAGGCCGGGATATAGTTCCTTCAATGGGGGTCCCCAGGGGAGCCCTGCATCACATCTAGGCGGGAGGCCCAATGTCATTTAAGTGCACTCAGGCACTTGCTAGCCAGGGTTGAGCAACCCATAGCATCAAGGACCCTGCAATTCCTGCTCCCTAGGAGCTACCTCGCTATGAGAGGCCGTCAGCTCTCCATTGCCAAGCAACAGTGGCTGCTGCCATTAATGCGCCAAGGTCTATCCAGAGCATCAACCCTGTATCCCTAGAGACATGAATGGAGCAGAATGGAAGTCACAAGGAGGTGTTGCCAGAGGGCAGGGCAAGGGCTGCCAGAGGCGTGGGCTGCCAGAGGCAAAGGATGTTTGCAGCCCCTCCCAATGTCGGATCCCTCGATTGGGCACTAATCAGCTGTCAATTAGGAACCCCTACCTATGAGGGTGACACAGTTGTTAGCACTGCTGCCTCCCAGTGCCAGGAACCTGGGTTCGATTCACGGCTTGGGTGACTGTGCAGAGTCTGCACGTTCTCCCCATGTCTGTGTGCGTTTCCTCCGGGTGTTCTGGTTTCCTCCCACAGTCCAAAAGACATGCTGGTTAGGTGCATTGGCCATGCTAAATTCTCCCTCAGTGTATCCGAACAGGCGCTGGGGTGTGGTGACTAGGAGATTTTCACAGTAACTTCATTGCAGTGTTAACGTAAGCCTACTTGCAACAAAAATAAATAAATAAACTTTTAAATAAACAAAAATGAATAAATAAATACTAATATACCCAACAGGGTTTGTTGTGGGGTCACGAGACCCACGTGAGACCTGTTTAATACCCAGAGTCACTATTAAACTCCAGTTGGCTCAGGGTTAGTTGGTGTCAAGTGGCTCATTAATGAACCTGATTGACATTCCACCGCCAGCAAGCAAGATTCCCCAACTTAACTGGAAACAGTTTTCCTTGATACTAGGAATCAGAATCAGATGTAGGTACTCCTGCCTGATTCTCCCGGTGCAACCCCACCACCCCCATTCCGCATGCCCACTCCAGCCAACTCAGTCAAATTCTGCCCATGAGGTGGCTGCTATGGGAGAGGAAATCCTCATATGTCCAAATGAGGGTCAGTGCAGTGTAGTCTGTACATAGTTATACGTTGCTAATGGGACTGGGTAATTAGACTGAGATATGACATGTACTCTGATTTGAAGCCACAAATGGAAGCTCTCAAGGATTCTAATGTAGACAGTCCCGGAGAATGTCAACACAATGGCCTTATAAACCAGGACACTTGTTGATTTCCAAAGGTCCCTGTTGTCAAAGACTTGTTGGCGCACCTTGAAGGCAGCAGCATTGGCACAATTGACTTGGTGCTGAACTTCCTCATTGGTGATAATCTCTTGGGAGAGGTGACTGCCAAGATATGGGTAGTGCTGCACATGCTTGAGTCATCCCGACGACATGGATGGTTTGGGAGATGCTCATCTGGCCTGGGGAAGGACCTTCATCTTCGTAATGTTTAAAGATAGGCCAAGCCTCTTATAGGAATCCTGGGGATCAAAAGGGAGGACCACTGGACCAATGTTAGCATCCTCCACGAAGCTGTATCTACCAGCTTCCTGCAGAACCAACACGAATGGATAAGCCATTATGACCTGATGCCCGAAAAGCTCCTCCCTCAGCAGGTTCTCTTCGCCCAGCTCTCCTTTGGTCAACCCTCCAAGGGCGGCCAAAGGAAAAGTTATAAGGATACACTCAAAGCCGCCCTAAAGCATGGAAGCATTAACACCACTGGCTGGGAGGAGAAGGCTACAGACTGCTTGACATGGCTCCACCTGGTCCATCAAGACACGAGCCACTTTGAGGCGCAACAACTTGAGAGTGAGGCAGAACTACGGCGGCAGAGAAGAGGGAAGCCAACCTCGGGTGGTAGCTCCACTCCCCCACCCTCTCCCCACCCCACTCCCCTGGCGTAACAACCCATCCCCATTGTAGGAGAACTTGTGGATCCAGAATGGGGCTCCTCAGTTATCCGAACACGCAGCAAGATTGATGAACATCATCCTTGATTTCAAAGAACTGCAACCAACGATAACTGGCTGATGCAGGTGGAAGTGAAGAGTTTCTAACACACAAGATTCCAGAGGTTTTGAATCATCATCTGCAGTTAGAAAAAAAAATCAGTGATTTAAATATCCAGGAACCCCCCATAGGCTGCCTTGCTGCTGGAGGTCAGTTCAATGATAGGAGACTAAGGAAAGGGACTTTCAAAGGATGCTGGAAGACTCGCCCTTTTGCAGCAGGGATAGTTTTATTGATTTGATTTATTATTGTCACCTGTATTGGATACAGTGAAAAGTATTGTTAAACAGCTTGGAGGAGTGTGGGACTTCATCTACAAGGTTACATATCTGATGAGTGCGTGGCATGAAGTATAAACATGACATGGAGTTTTTGGTTGTGTTCGTTAGTTAACAGGAAAAGTACCTTTTCTGTAATTTACTGCATTAATTGCCTATTGAGTAATGTCTAATTGATGTTAATTTTAGAAACATAGAAAATAGAATCAGGAAGAGGCCATTTGGCCCCTCGAGCCTGCTCAGCCATTCATTTTTGATCATGGCTGATCATCAAATTCAATATCCTGATCCCACCTTCCCCCATATCCCTTGATCCCTTTAGCCCCAAGAGCTTTATCTAATTTCTTCTTGAAATCACACAATATTTTAGCCTCAACTACTTTCTGTGGTAGTGGATTCCACAGATTCACCACTCTCTGGGTGAAGAAATTTCTCCTCATCTCAGTCCTAAAAGGTTTACTCCTTATCCTCAAATGATGACCCCTAGTTGGTTTGTTACAGTAAAGGTCTACAAATGGGAAATCTTGCGTGCTTCTGTCAGGCACTCAAAGATTTATATTTCTTTGTAAACATGATCAGCCCCGACAGAGATCGTAACAATCGAAAAAATGAAATGGAAAGGGAAGACCATACAGGTGGATTTCATAATTCTGAGTACAAACAGGCTAGAAATTCTATTAATAAGGATGAGAGACATGAAGGGAAGGAAACTGATTGGACATCTGCTATGGTTCAGAAGGCGCAAAAGGTTTATGAAATGGTCAGTCTGAAAAAAAATTTCCATAGTCTAGTGAGTCGGTAAAAAGATGCCAAATTTAAGGTCATTACCAAAAGAACAAAGGGAGATCAGAATTGTTTTTAATAGAATATTTTGAGGACATGAAATCCCTATCAGGAACCACAGTTGAAGCAGCAGTCAAAATAAATTTTAAAAGGGAAGGGAATAAATATTTGAAAACAAGAATGAAAGAGTAAATAGGCAAGAGCATGGGACTCAAATGAGCCAACACAGATTCAATGGGCCCAATGGTCTCCTACTGTGCTGTAAAAATTCTAGGAGCAAGTGGACAGAGCACTTTGTATTGAAATAATGTACAAATAGTGAAAGTGTACAATAAAAGGTGCAGTTGTTATGAATGACTTCAATTTACCAGGTATAAACTGGGAAACCTATAAAGGTTGCAACTCAAACTTCAGAGTATGAACACCCATTTTATGGGCAAAAAATGGGTGGCTATAAATTGGATTTCTCCTTTCAAATAAATAGCATTAGTTTTTAACCTAATCTGTAGTATAAAGATTGTCTTAAGCTGAATGTATTCAATGTTGGCAAACAGCAAGGCTCCATGAATTTGTTCTCAAAGATGCTCTCTGTACCACTGTTCACCCAACCACCACAGTTGTTGGAGCTATATCTGGAAACTATCAGCTTCAATGATACTCGGTGCCTTCAACTTTCAATTCGCTAGGAGAATGAATTTGAAACAAGAGCAAAATTGAATGGTGGAGCAGACTCGATTGGCCTACTTCTGCTCCTATGTCAATTGGAATAAAAACAGAAGCGCTGGAAACATTCAACAGGTTTGACAGAAATTGTAGAAAGAGAAGCAAAGTTGATATTTCAGGTTGAGGACCTTTTACCAGATTTAAATTGACAATTTGTTCTGAGTACCACAAAGTAATCAGTAGCAAACTTTCACTATAAATGGGGTATGAAATCCAATACTGAACATTTTCCACTTCCCATGCCATCTATCATCAGGGAGTTTTGGAGTGAATTTCCAGTGTAGCACCAGAATTATAATGTGTCTTCCACGGTAAATTCCCACCCACTGGAAAATGAATTGGATCCATCCAAATCCATGACATAGGAATCTTGCAGTTCCTCACCTTATTTAGCTGAATTAGTTTCAAATGTAGGCTCAAGGGAATAGAAGGACAATGTGTTAACCCTATGCAATATCCAGTCTTCTCTGTAATTTGGTTAGTGTCACTATGCTTTATGTAGGCAAAGTTGTAGAGATCATATATTGTAAATGTGTATATTATATATCACAGAATGCATCAATCTAGTGTACAACTAATTTGCAACAGTACTCTTAATTGCAATTTACATGTTATATTTATTTGGTATTGGATTTTATTCTCAAATTTAAAAAGACATGCAAACAAACATAGCAGGTAATCTGATGAGTGAAGTTACTACATACTTTGTATAAATCTATTTTAGTAGTTGGCATTTCCCCTTCTGAGTCAGAAGCTGGTGGATTTCAGTCCATTGCAGTTTTGAAAATAATCTGAATGCCAGAAGTGAGTTAAGAGTGACTGCCCTTGACATCAAGGCAACATTTAACTGAGTATGCCATCAAGGAGCCCTAGCAAAACTGAGTCAATCGATATCAGGGGGAAAGTCCTGGTATTGGTTGGGGTCATACCTGGCACAAAGGAAGATGACTATGATGGTTGGAGGTCAATCATCTCAACTCCAGAACATCACGGCAGGAGTTCCTCAGGGTAGTGTCTTAGGCCCAAGCATCTTCGGTTGCTTCATCAGTGACCTTCCTACCATCATAAGTTCAGAAGTGGGGATGTTCGCTGAGGATAGTACAATGTTCAGCACCATTCATGATTCCTCACAAACCGAAGCAGTCCATGTCCAAATGCCGCAAGACCTGGACAATATCCAGGCTTGGGCTGACAAATGGCAAGTAACATATGCGCCACACAAGTGCCAGGCATTGACCATCTCCAACAAGAGAGAATCAAACCATTGCCCCTAACATTTAATGGCATTGTCATCACTGAATCCCCCACTATTATCATTCTAGGGCTTACCACTGCCTAGAAAGTCAACTGCACTAGCCTTATAAATACTGCGGCTGCAAGAGCAGATCTGAGGCTAGGAATCTTGCATGAGTAACTCACCTCCTGACTTTCCAAAGCCTGTCCACGATCTACAAGGCAGATGTCAGTAGTGTGAAGGAATACTCTCCCTTTTCCTGGATTAGTGCAGTTCCAACAACACTAAGGAAGCTTGGCACCATCCAGGAAAAGCAGCCCACTTGGTTGCTACCCCTTCCACAAATATTCATTCCCACCATTGACGCACAGTAGCAGAAGTGTGTACATCTACAAGATGCACTGCAGGAGCTCACCAAGTCTCCATAGACAGCACCTTCCAAACCCATGACCACTACCATCTAGAAGGACAAGAATAGCAGATATATGGGAGCAATATCACTTGCAAGCTCCCCTCCAAGCCACTCACCATCCTGAATTGGAAATGTATTGTCCTTCCTTCATTATTGCTGAGTGAAATTCCTGGAACTCACTCCCTAACAGCTCAGTGGATGTCCCTACAGCACATGTACTGCAGCAGTTCAAGAGGGTGGTTCACCAGCACCTTCTCAAGGGCAATTGGCGCTGGGCAATAAATGCTGGCCTCCTTGAATGAATAAAAACAGATGAGCCTCAGGTCATCAGGCAGAATTTGAGCCTAATTAAGATAAAACATAAGAATATGAAATAAATGATACATTTTGTTTAGTTTTCTGGAGCAAATGTCCATATTACATGTTTAGTATTATCCTCTTCATAGAGAAGACTAAATTCAGACTTTCAATGCACAAATTCTACTTTTATTTTTTACTTATTACACTATTTACAGATATCATTATTGGAATTTAAAATATGTAACAGTCTGGTAATGTGTTTGCAAAGGCTGCTGCAAAGTAGCACATAGAAAACACTTTTAGTTTTATTAAATCTTAATAAAATAGCGCTTTGCAATAGAAACCGAATGAACCCCGAACCCTGGCTGATATGGTCAAAACCTCATGAATTGGTGTCGCCTGAATTCGAAGGACTCGAATGGCAAAAATAAAAGAAATTCATCCCCGCAAAAAGTTGTCCGGACGTTTCTGTGGGGCATTCAGTCAAAGTCTCTGTCGAAGTTGGAGAATAAGGCATGGATAGTACACGGGAACAAAACTTCCCAAAATGTGACTAAACCTCATATGGAAATAGCGTTAAACAGATCGACGTTTGACTGGATTGGAGAGACTCCACTGAACATTGGTTCAGCTCTCGACATTGAGATGTATCCTGCACTCCTCGCAGCAACTTGTTAGCGACTTCATTATTGTTAAATACATTGTCTTCGTCATTATTGCATGGGTAATAGTTACACTCGCTGGTTTCAGCCGAAAGGCTCAGGCAATTATCGACACTTATTCTGATTTAGAATCAACTCTTCGGTTCATATGATCCTTTCCAAAGCAGTGGGTAATGGCGTTACGCTGATTTAAAACAAAAATAACCTTGCCATGCGGCTTACTTCTGCTAATGTTCTTGGTCCCCTAAGGCGCTGGAATAGCGAGGCTAATCTTTACTGCAGAATATTTCGACAAAGGAGGCGAAAGAGAATACGCCCACCACGCCACCGTTTAAAACAGCAGTTATGTCAAATATAGTGTGTTCATTAACAAGTATGTGCCAAATGCCATTCCTTGAAGTCCTATTAATACGAGTAAAATATTTTCAATTTCATTCCTGGGCAGTGGTAATGAAAACAACAATCTATACTTCTGCAATAAAATGTTTCTCACTCTTAGTGTTTAATATTAATATGGGCAGCAAAAGTTAAACTGGTTCATATTTCGTTAAATGTTAGAGTTACCCTAATCTTTGAATACCCCATAATGTGGGAGCACTGAAGTACTAGCCAGACATTCTGGCGTATATAGTTATTTAAACTACCAGCAGGCGTTTAACATGCAATGGATATCGAACTGCAGTTCTTTGGAATTTAGACTGACAGATCTAAGGATGGCGTTCCTAAATGTTTCATTATCTATTGTTCCGAAGCACCAACATTCAAATTTATTAGAAAAGAGAGAACACAATAAATTGGGCTCAATTTAAGTTCAATATAAGTTAATTTGCGCTAATTGAAATAATTTATTAAGGAGCTATTGAGGAGAACGTATACTTCGCCAGTTTTGTATATTAGTTCATCCGAAGAAACAATTTCTGGAAATCAAACTTAAATCGCTTAAGCCGTAGGCACAACAAAATAATAAAGCTACACTGATGATTAAAGATGTTTGATGATTCTCCTACCTGCATGGTTCATGTGTATGCTTTAACCATGGCGTGTCATATAAAACATATACCTACATATATAAAAATATAGAAAAGCAGAATTCTGGAAGTCTGATAAATGCAGTCTTTTCACTTCGAGTCACTACTTTAACTAAATGTATAATTAATATATTGCAACATTTGCCTAGGGAGAAAGAAAATTGTACCATTTTTGAGAGCACAATTCTCTTTTCCGATTATAGTGTTCAAAAAATAATAAAATCGGCTACTTTAGTAACGTGCCCTGATTAAATTACATCGCTAACAACGTTTACAGTTGGAATCCGGAACTATATATTAAAATATAACTGGACGATTCGTGATACTCAAACAATATGAACAATATAACAATATGCACATATTAGAAATTGTTATATTAGAACGCATTCAGATTTTACCACCGGTTTCAAATACTACTGTACACTCTTGTTCCCCTCGTCCCACCCCCCAATTCTCTCATTCGTCCTTAACTATTATATGCTGCAGATGAAACTAATTTTAAGTCTTCATTTGAAATAACTCGAGTGCCTCACTCCACTTATGATTCCTATTGTATTCTTTGAGACAAATTGATTCAGTGAGGTTGGAAATTTACTGTAGCATGAAGTCTGCCTCTCAGATGTGGAAGATTCCTTGTTGCCAAGCAATCACTTACTCATCACTAACGCGTTATAAGACAAAATCAACCAACTGCAACATGTGCGCCAAATTCCTATCTTAACTAAATGGAAATGAACAAATGTACCCGAGATGTTAATTCCGAGTTACACAATTCCAGAATTAATTTCAAAATTAATAACAAATCCGCTTTTTCTTACCAAATTGGGAACATTAAGAAGTAAGATGGGCAAGTATTTCAATTTTTTAAAAATCACAAATAATCTGCCTATAATAGCCCGCTTTGAGGAAATGTTAGCTCTCTCCTACTGAATCACTTTGGCAGAATAGTTCATACAGCCTGAGGTACGTCCCTCTGTGTTGGTGAGTGATCAATTAAACGAGGTGCTGTGGAGAGATTGGTCAAGAAATGGGGGTCACACTAAAACCACATTCGGGAAAACAGATGAAAGACAAACTTGGGGGCTTGGATTAAAAATCGTAAACTGTCCATACGAATATTCAGTAACAACCCCGTTCTGCAGTTGGTGGGTATTTTATGAAGCCTGGAACTACTTAATGCCCAAATATGCGATGACGGGGTGGTCTAAGCTGTTCATCAGTTGGAGTAAGAAAGTGTACGAGATGAGGATTGAAGGGTTAGGTATTGATATTGCAACTGCCGAATGAAATGGTGAACAAATCAAAAACGCATATAATTTAAAATACGTCAGCTTTGCAAACATTCGGTTTGCTCAACTATTGCAAACGTTCTATAAATCGAAGAAAATTATTTATAACATGCCACTGGAAATATGAGGCACCGTTAACCACAAACGAACTAACGCTGTAGACACTTGATAGCGACCGACATAGTTCAATCGAACTTTACCAGTTTAAACACATCATCCGAATGGACATTCAAATGTTAATTCGGATTTTAGACTTTAATAAGCACTAACTTTCATTGTCAATATTGACCAGACTACCACGCCGGTACAATCAGTCAAACTGATGGTCGCAAGCTTCGAGGGAAGGATGAAATTGGAAGAATGTTACTGCACTTCATAAATTGAAGTCGGTTTTCCGGCTAAAACTCCAGATAAAATGAAATCAGATGTTTTGTAGAAATGTTCCACTGGCCACATTTAACAGACCACGTGGAATCAACCACATACATGAATTAAACTTTCGATATATCGATTGAGCTCTCGATATTTACAAAATATATTTCCAACAAAATTTGATGGATTATGTACATGACTGTAACAGCTGACATCTCATTCTCTGTGCACTTGTTAAAAAGAACGCTTCCACCAACGCAGCCAGTTTAACATTTAGAAAACACCCCCTTATCACCTTATCCATATCCATTAGCGCTCTGCCCTAGCTCTGCAATTTAGAAACGAGTGGGGTAATTTTTCCAAAGCGTTTTTGCATAATCATTGTTTTCGCCTAGAACTTGTACAAGGTTTCGAGGGGTATTGTTTTACACAGTACATCATTTCGACAGACTTTTTGGATGTCACTTGTTGCAGTCGGTACTGTATTCCGCCCTTTCGAACTGGAACTATACAGAGTGAGTCGGCTGCAGAATCTTCTCGTTCACCGAAATAACTATCGAGGTGAACAGAGTGGCTTCCGGTAATGATATTCTGGTAATGAAACGTGCGGAATGTATAGTGCAGGAACAAGTCTGTGACCGAGTTCAGATTTTAAGAACATCAACCATGATTTCAGCGCTAATTGAACTTGAGAGGGTCTGTCAAACAGCTTACTGCCGCCCGCATCAGGACTGAAGCTCCCTCGTGGTCGAGGTTACACGTTAAAGCGGGTAAGTTAGGTGAAATACCACTTGCTCAGAGTCCTGGTGTCACAGGGCAAAGCAACCAATCGTCGCACTGGTCCATTTCATTTTAACCTCGCGTTCGCCCAATGGAAAGTGTAGATGGGCGGGATCTCAGGGATTGGCAGTCAGAGGCAACACACAACGCCGAATCGAATTCGCCCTTTCGCAAAGATTTGCCCCAAATGTTGTGTGTGTGAATTGGTTATCCCGAATCTATTTCACACTCTTGTCTCAGAAGAATCCTGTTTTGTCGAACCTCACAGGATTACAGCATGGATAGTGTGGCCACTCTGAAGGATAATCTCCTTACACTTGCAACAATCTGGGCCGATTTTCAATTACATTAACAACCGTGACACCTTCGCGTGACACGAGTTAATAAATGATTCCGTCATGGAGAAAGGGGCAGCTTTTGGATTATTTCGCTGCTGCGGGTTACTCGCAGTCATCCTAATACTCTTTCCCTACTGCTGCCAAGGAAATTGGATGTAAGTAAATCGTTGAAAAGAGATTCGTTTTATTTTGTGTGTGATGCACAGTTTGTGTCAGCGATGTGCCTTTCTTATATGCTTACAACAGGTGGCTAGGAACCGTTAGTGGAGCTAACGAGAGGATGGGCTGTCTCGCTTTGCCACTTTCAAGCAAGCAGAAAGATCTGTGTAAAAAGAAGCCTACCATCTTGCCTACCATCAAAGAAGGAGCACGCATTGGTATCTACGAATGCCAGAATCAGTTTAAATACGAAAGGTGGAACTGCTCTATCACGAATGACTACTCTGTATTTGGCTACGAGTTAACCAGTGGTAAGTCAAATGCACCAAAATGTACTTTTCATTTTAACACCTGGATTGAAATCAGTATTTAATATTTCAAGGTTGTGAGGCGGTAGATTTAAAACTGAGATGAGGAGGAACTCACCATCTCGCAGATGGTGGTGAATTTGTGGAACTCGCGGTCCCATTGCGCCTCGGATCATTGAATGATTTCAAGAAGGATAGATATACTTCTAATAAAATAAAAGGATAAGGGGACATGGGGAACTGGTGGGGAGGTGGACTTGAGACTAGGGAGAGATCAGTCATGATCTGATTGAATGGCGGAGCAGGCTCGAATTTGCCTACTTCTGCCCCTAATTCCTATGGGGGAAGAGCCCGAAATCGTTGCTTCCGATAATTAAGTGGAAACATAAAATCGCTTCGAACAAAAGCAAAGATGCCATAGATTGATTACATGTCCCACATTTCCGTAGAATACAGCAGCTGTTTAACACTCCCATTGGTTTTAAATTAAAACTTTGGTCGTAATCGCGAGCTTTACTGTACTCTCAGGGTAGTGTGTTAACTGGACTGACTTGTGAAACATCAAATAAGCGATTCTGTCCAGCGAACAGCTGCAATAGGCTGGTGAGCAGGTTATTATGTAGTTTCGTCAGAATGTCCCCATGTGGTTTCTGTTAACTTTCTCAACAAGCGCTTTGACCCTGATCAAGTGTTGTGATGCTACACGTTTCAGAACACTGGGGAGGGGGAGAATTCGAAGAAAAACAATTCAAGTAAATTTCAAATGAACATAAGCAGTATTTCAGCTCGGAAAACAGTATATATATAGTTTTAAACCGAAATCTACAGGGCATTTGACGTTTAAAAATAAATTCATGACATTTTACTTATTTCCCTGTGGGATACACATTAAATTTTACTTTATGAAGTTAGTAAATGTGAATTTAATTCATTTTAATACACACTGCACCTGTCTCAAGTATCACGACCAATTGTGAATTCTATGTTACACAAATGGTGCAGTACATTGAATAACGAAGGCGAACAGAGAAAGGAGGCTTGCTTGGGTTGGATAACGAGAGGTGAAGTCGTTTTTTCTCCAGGTTACAAAGTCGCTTTTCCTAATCGTTGCAGAATCAGAGGCTGTGCGCGGTTCAATGCCCAGCCCGCAGCTGGGGAAAGGCAATAATGAATTCACGTGAAAGAAAAAGTGTTTGATCTCTATCATCGTCCAGCAGTGTGTGTGTGCAGGAAGTCACCCGAGCATATTTCAAGCGAAATGGAAATGGGAGATCGGCAGGCTGGTGGTCGGGGTCCTTTAGTAGTAGCTGCCGCCTGCAACCCCCCCCCCCCCCCTCATGTAAACCAAGGGCCATAAAACAAATAATTTATCATTTGTTAAATATTCATTGGGGGGAAACACGCTAACCTACTCACCCGACACGTGTATTGGAAATGAGAGTTACTGACCCCTGTTGGTGCACGGGAAAGAGTAAGTGGGTGGGAAATCCGCCAATTGCTTCAAAATTCGGCGCAAAAGCAGCGTTATAATTGGGCAGAGACGGTGATAAGTCTTTTTAAAAATGTTTCCTCTTGGAGAGGGGGAAGCTGTTCCTTTCCTCCCAGTGACTGTGATCTCTCTGTCTCTCTCAGGTACTAAGGAGAGCGCCTTCATCCAGGCGGTGATGGCAGCGGGTTTGGTCCACTCGCTCACCCGCGCCTGTAGCGCCGGCAACCTGACCGAGTGCTCCTGCGACGCCAGCCTGCGGAGCGGCGGCTCCGCCGACGAGGGCTGGCACTGGGGCGGCTGCTCGGACGACATCCAGTTCGGCACGGCGTTCAGCCGCCGGTTCATCCACTCGACCGAGAAAGCCGGGGAAATGGGGCCCGAGAAGGAAGCTCGCCAAACCATGATCCTGCATAACAACGAGGCTGGCCGGCAGGTAGGGAGGAGGAAGTCTGCCTCGCCAAATTAAACAGGCGCCACTGACAATTATGTTGCAGGCTTCCCTCCATCTATCAATAATAAAACAACACAACTGTTATCTGATGGCAACACAACTGTTATCTGATTAAGGACGCTGTTTTACAAAAGTGATTTGATATGATTTATTATGGCCACGTGTATTGGTATGCAGTGAAAAGTATTGTTTCTTGTGCGCTATACAAAGTATACCGTTCATAGAGTACATAGGGGAGAAGGAAAAGAGAGTGCAGAATGTAGTGGCACAGTCACAGCTAGGGTGTAGAGAAAGATCAGCTTAATATAAAGTAAGTCAATTCAAAAGTCTGATGACAGCAGGGAAGAAGCTGTTCTTGAGTCGGTTAGTACGTGACCTCAGACTTTTCTATCATTTTCCCGATGGAAGAGAGGATGTCCGGGGTGCGTGGGATCCTTGATTATTCTGGCTGCTTTTTTTGAGGCAGCGGGAAGTGGAGACAGAGTCAATGGATGGGAGGCTGGTTTGCGTGATGGACTGGGCTTCAGCCACAACCCTTTGTAGTTTCTTGCGGTCATGGTCGGAGTAGGAGCTGAACCCAGCTGTGATACATCTGGAAAGGATGCTTTCCGTAGTGTATCTGTAAAAAATGTACATATTTTAACTTGGTAGCTCATGCAGGAATTCGCCCCACTGACACCTCCCCACCCCCATGATTCCTAGTCTGGATCTAGTCCTACATGAGATTCGTGAGCCACAAGGAATGGGTAAGAACAGCAAGATCCCACACTCATTAGATGCAAGTTAACCAACCTGTGTACTTGTCACATAGGAACCCAACTCTTCAGGCTGTCCGACAGAACGATATCACGGCTCTAGCGGCCACTCCTTCCAGGCTCCTGTAGCCCACTGGCTGTTAACTCAATCTCCACTCGCCAGGACTGTCTTGAGAGGGACTGGGACCCTTAACCGCCAAACCAAAAGGCTCAATCCAAATTTGAGTGGGTTTAACATGCTATACTTGTAGTGCATGGATGCTGCTGATGTCATTCAGTGTGTACTCACAACTTGGATTATGTGAAAAATCGAACCCTAGAGATATCTAAAAATTCCACTGTAAACAATGAAGGGACATAACAGAAACTGGCTGAACTGCATCTGTTGTGATTAGAATTTGTATTTGTTACTTATAATGAAAAGTAAACAAGAATTCAATCCGCTCCTGCGAAATTTATCTTATTAAGCAAAACATTGAGAATATGTGCATTGATGAATTTTACAGTTATGCCTTAATTATATCAACAATATATTAATCTGTGAATACTTCTAACACTGTAATTGTACTAAGGTAACTTGGGAGTGTCCTGTTCAGGGTGTGCTTGGTGTCACTTTTGCACTGACCTAAGACAGTACCAGTTAGACTGGCACTGGAGGCCCTGCTCTGATTCCAGGGCACATTATAATTACAGGGTGAGCCATAAATGTAGAAGACACTTTTGCTTATCATTAATTCTGCAGTTAAAATGTAATGTAAATTCACCTGTAATCCACTTTCGATGCACAATTTGGCAATGGTGCCAAAATGAGTGACATTTTCCTGATGGTTTGGAGTAATTTCCTGTCTTGAAACCTGATTTACACTCCACAAGAGTTGATGTAAGGCGTTCCAATTGCGACAAATTTGAATGTGAAGGCGCCTAAACTAAGGGAAACGTCGAAAAGACAATTTCACAACACTTTCGAGTTTGCATTTAGTACATTCTCATCCCAGCTAAGTGCAATGCAACATTTTAAGATTTCATAAAATCACTTTTACTAATGTTTGACGTTGCAAAAGTAACAATTCTGAGACGGAACTCTAAGTACAGAGAACACACAATAAATGTTATTTTGTGACGGGCAGTGAGGCACAATAAACAGTATAACTCCAGTGACTCATGTGTTGGAGATCAGTAACTACTGTATAACCACAAACTCGAAGTACTTAAAATGACTGAACTTTCCTGGTTGTTTTAATTAACTTATTTCTTGGGCTTTTTTTTTAAGATTCTAGTGCTAAAAGTATCTTTTTGTTGGCTCCGACAGGCGGTATCCAAATTGATGTCTGTGAACTGCCGTTGCCACGGAGTATCTGGCTCGTGCGCTGTGAAGACTTGTTGGAAGACCATGTCTTCCTTTGACAAAATTGGCCAATTCCTTAAGGAGAAATACGAGCACAGCGTCCAGATCCTGGACAGATCCAAGAAAAAGGTGCGCCGCAAAGACAAGGTGCAGCGGAAAGTGCCCGTGAACAGGGAGGATCTGGTGCATATTAAAAAGTCACCCAATTACTGTGTGGAGGATAAGAAGGTGGGGATCCACGGGACCCGCGGGAGGCAATGCAACCGCACCTCGCCCGCCGCTGATGGTTGCAACTTGCTGTGCTGTGGCCGGGGATATAACACGCACGTAGTCCGACACGTGGAGCGGTGCGACTGCAAGTTTGTATGGTGTTGCTACGTACGCTGCCGGAGATGTGAGACCATGACTGATGTGCACACCTGCAAGTAGCTGCAAGACATCAACAAAGAGTGCAAAGCTGAATAGACACTTAGAGAGGCTTTGGGCTAAAGGAATATATTAAGAGTCAAGTGACCGTATTAGCCTTAATGAGCAGACTGAGCAAGCATTATTGCAAAGAAAACCAAATATTCTTGGATTGGGGCATTCAGTTGAGAATATGTCCAATGAACCACGATGTGTTGGAATGAACTGAACTAAGCAAGTATCGAAGGCCAGAGGTGTTTTATTCAGAAAGAATATAACCACTCTTAAAATAACGTCAAGTGGTTTCTCAAACTGCAGAATGTCATAAGCACCTCAACAGACAGAAAACAGCACGGAAAGCTCAGAGGAACAGCAATAATACTGAATGGTAACATTATAACAGGATGCGTTCAGACAGTATAAAATAGAATACTCACATTCCAAAATGAACACTTGAAAACTTTGTACTTTTTACAGAGGTCAATAGCATGATCATATAAAATAGCTGTACTTTGAATTTGTTCTGGGATTTTACAAATGATTAAAAATTACAAATAGCTTGCATTGTTTGCAAGCTATGGCAAACTATTTTTACCTCCTGGAGGATAAAATCCTCTAAATTGCTGACCGTTCAGAGTCAGAAATGAAAGCATGACATTTACTCAGTGACGACACTGTATTTCAGTTGCATGGCAACTATATATCGAAAGTTATATTACTTACAAAGTAAAAATTTAACTTACTATGCTGAGTTCTAAAAGAATGGCATTTGATACGTTTTTGAAAATTTATGTACAGAGAACTTTAGTTTTGGATGACAAACGTACTAACAGCTTATCTGTAAATATTGTTTAACTTATGCAGATCATGTACAAAAGTGTCAGTCATACTCTCCCTGTAAAATATGTAGATTTTCACTAATCTTGTATTTGCTCAATATGTATAAAAAAATGCAGTTGTGGGTAGCATTTCAAACTTGCCTTTTTTTTCCTTTGGTTTTCTGCAGATTACTGAAAGAATTCAGTGTTAAGAGTTTCATTGATACTGGTGCATAAATATCTTGCAGGAAATATATTTTGAGAACTGGAAAATAGTTGAAAATAGTGGAACAAACGCAGTAACTTTTCAAAGTTACTTGAAACGAGGCTTGCGTGTAACATTTTACCCGACTTCTTTTAAAACTCTAGTTTGTGTGGGGTAGTTATTTGTGAAAAATAGCAAGCTAGCGAAAAATACCACAAGTCCATTTTCTTAAAGAAGGAATTTTAGTTAAATCTTGACCTGGGGGTTAAAAGTCTCAGCCGTTTCATGCAGCTTGATGGAAAAGATGAAAATAACAAGTAATGGACTGAGAGTCAAACAAAATTTGACATCTGTCTTACCGGGAATTAATTCTCAGACTGAACTTCAGTTAGCAGTCAATAGTCTTTTAAGTTGCATAATTAGTTTGGATTATGATGCACTGGCAGGATAGCATTTGTAAATCTTCACAATGCCTGTGCTCTTGAGCATAATACATATTGTGCTCAAGAGCACAATATGCCAGAAATTAATGGAAGTTAGAAAAAAAATTGCACTCAAGGTCTTACCATCTGCTTCTGTGCATTGCAGCTTGTTGATCATAGTTATGGATAATGCTTTTCGCCCTCAATCAAACTGCTTCAGTCTTGAAGCTGTCCATTCAGTATCATTGTCAAGTGCATTAAAAAGGAACATTTTAAACACAGTATTACAAATATTAAAGCACGTGTGATAGAGTTAAAGATAATGTAATGCTGTCATCTATATAATATCTAGCAACCTTTCTTCCTAACTGACCAGGAACAGTTGTTGGAGCAATTTGAAATTCATCCATTCCATGTGAAATTGATGGATAAATCCTAAAAGGCTACAAAATAAATGTGTTGATTACAAATGTAATCTTTCAATGATTTAGTTCATTGGATGTCGATCTGATTCTCAATAAGTAGTATTGTTAACTGCCCTTTTGAACCAGGAATTGTTAAATCTCGTCAAAATAAAATGTTTTCTCACAACTGCCAAAGCACAATTGATGACACATCAATGCCACCATTACAATTTCTCACAGGTAAAAGGAATTAACAGCAAACAGGAAAAAATTAGTATGTAACAGGATGAATTTTTATCGAAATATTTTGTAGATAATAGAACATCTGGTATAGATCTCTTGGAATGCAGGAAGATGTTTATTACAATGAATTTTTAACATTGGAGCAAAAACTAAACCCTGGTAGGAACTGTGGTGAGTTTGTTGAACTTGTAAAATAAGATCGGAGTGTGCCATATTTATGGTTCATATTTATGGTTGTCATGTTTTTTTTTTAAATGAAAAAATTTAAAAGTAAACGTTTTATGGAGGGAAAAAATCTGAATTGATTTTAAATGAATGAATTTCACTGGCACTTGTACTATGGAGTAAACAAGCTGCCCAACAACTCTCTAATGGCAATTTCTCTGACATTTATTCATACAGGATCCGTGGAGGAGGTGATAAATAGGATTATTTTGTGAAGGTGTGAACTGCAAAACGATAATTGCATGAGAGTTAAGTGGGAGGCATATGTAGTTTCCTTTCTATCCCAAGCTATATTCATTATGGATAATGGTCATTGTAATTTTAAGTTATTCCTTTATTAATGCTTGTAATTGTAGTTGCAATGTTTACATTATGTTCCAGTTGTATCAGTAAAGTTATTCTTTAGCTGTTTTCAAGTCTCCACCTGCTTGACAATTTTCTCCCAATACACTACTTCCATCGAGTGTGTTGTGCAGTATTGGTATTTCTGCTGCAAATTTGTTTCCTAATGTCAATTTGTTGTAATGTAGACATTAGCTTAACGATAGATATAATAAACCAATATGTTCTTTTTTTGAGTAGTGCATGATATGTGCCTCCCAGCAGAGAATAATTCCATTCTAAAGTTAGTGAACATGTCACAAAAAAAATTTCCGTTTTGGTAAAGTTAACAAAATAAAGCAGTATCATTATTAAAGCACTGAGGTTAATTTTATTGTATATGCAATAGGGGTAGAACAATGAGTGGTGGCCCAAATCTGGCTGTATTGGTTCAGCTGCCCATTATACACAGCGCCTGATATTCAGTTCCAAATAGAACTAAATAGCGGGCCCTGTATAAAATGGGTGATCAATCAATACCTTCCAATTTGGGCCACCTTTTGAGATCAGTTTTTACTCGATACATGCCTCACCTGAAGATTCTTCATTGTCTCCTATTCAATTTCTAGAACCTGATGCACATAGCAGTGTTTTCCAAGGATACTTGAATGGATTACATATACAGTTCAGTATTAAATTTATTATAGGAATCCATAGTGAAAAATTACATGACTGCAAAACCACAATCTGATTATCACTCAGTTTAAACAAAGATATTTAGTTAAAAAATGATTTCATGTAAATCACACTAAGTGTGATTAACTGCTTACTAAAAAGCTTTTATTTTGATAAAAGAAACAGAAGATGCAGGAAAATCTCAGCAGGTCTGGAAACATCTCTGGAGAGAGAACAGAGCTGATGTTTCGAGTCTGCATGACTTTTCGTCAGAGCAATATAATATCAATTCTTATATTTTGATCTTGCTTTGTGTTCCAGGTTCTAATATTACAGCAAAAGTAAAATATCCTTTTGTGATAACTGCTTCTATAATTGTTAGTATTCCAACATGCTAAGCTGCAAAGTAGCTGAATGTGAGCTTTGAACTCTCAATTACGCAGGATTCACCATTACAGAGGTGATGAGTAAAGTTTGGAAGCTTCACAGTCATATTATTAGAGGGTGAATCACTTTGAAACACTCTTTAGCTAGTTGATCGAACTTCAGCCTGTACTCCACCAAATATTCATGTACAGTACAGTAGGATTTGATGTGGTACAGACGAACTTCTAAAAAACCTCTTGGTAAAGTTCAGGTTGAAGTCTGACACTTCAACACAAAGCAGTTAGAATTTAATCTAAAATCCGGGAATAGATGAGTAAAAACCAGCAGGCACTTTTATTGGAAGAGTAAAGTTGGGATGGAACATGTGCTGTGCTGAATACTCGAGATAATTGTTTCAAATTGCTTTTCTTGAACAGTTCTTATATTGATGCTTACTTGATTTGGATTTCAAAAGAAACATCCTTAATCCAGCTCCTTATCTTTGGACAACTAGATCTTCTGTCTCTATTCCAGAGGCAGCATTAGAGGTTGGGCTTTAGTGGGTCTAATATCCCACAGCCAGAATATGGAATTAGATTTAATAGTGCAAATGTCATTTTAGCCTAATCCAAACTAAGTACGTACCCTTATAAAAGACCATGACAGTTTGTGAAGTCACGCGACTGAAGCTGAGCAAGCAGCCATGGATTTACAAAATAAGTTGCACAAAAATGTAAATAGGTATTTAATATGAACACAAATATAAATAACTATATAGGTAGAACTTCACTTTGCAATAATCTTTGGTCAGCACGGTAGCACAGTGGTTAGCACTGCTGCTTCACAGCTCCAGGGACCTGGGTTCGATTCCCGGATTAGGTCACTGTCTGTGTGGAGTTTGAACATTCTCCTCGTGTCTGCGTGGGTTTCCTCCGGGTGCTCCGGTTTCCTCCCACAGATCAAAGATGTGCGGGTTAGGTTGATTGGCCATGCTAAAATTGCCCTTAGTGTCCTGAGATGCGTAGGTTAGAGGGATTAGTGGGTAAATATGTAGGGATATGGGGGTAGGGCCTGGGTGGGATTGTGGTCGGTGCAGACTCGATGGGCTGAATGGCCTCTTTCTGAACTGTAGGGTTTCTATGATTCTAGAATGAGAACGCATATTGCACAAATCTAAGTTCAAAAAGCTAAGTGCAGGTTGGTAGAGTCAAGGCATAGGAGAGGCCTTAGAATGCACAGGGGTATTCCAGCTAATCAGATAAAACCACACAACCAACAGCACAGCATTGCCGACATATAATTTAGAAGTCGTCTTGACCCCAGAGACACCCAAGTTACCTCCCTCCAAGAGGGGTTGTCATTTGTTAGTCATGGACAAATGAACTGTAGACAATAGGTACGAGTTCTTCACAACTGGGGTGGTTAACAGTTCAACTTACTATTTTCCAGTTTAGATATATTCTATCAATGATTCTAATAGTTGGAGCCACAAAGCATCTGTTCGCCTCTGTGACAAAATCGTGGTAGACAGCGAACCCTGGATAAATGAATGCATGTTCTTGTATCTAAACTGCAAATAACATTCAGTGGTTATTGCAAGCCACCATTTCCTCAGCAACTGCATAATAGCCAACTGCCTTAAGGCAGAGGCATAGTTAGGGTTGTGATGCACCATCAATCGAGCAAAGACTAGTTTGTATGCAAGAACAAATAGGCTTTTATTAGCAAAAGACTTGGAGCACACCCATGCCGATGAACTGGTCCAGACTGAGGCAGGGGGGTGGGGAGCAGTCGCCTTTATACCTGGACCGGGGGGGGAGGAGTCTCGGGTAGGGCCGGCAGGGATGCGTCCAGGCATGTCACATATACAGGTAATAAGCTAACAGTGGTTTACCAAAGGTTGATAGAATCTTTTTCCCAGAGTTGAAATGTCTAACTCTAGGGAACATGCACTTAAGGTGAGAGGGGGAAAAGTTCAAAGGAGATGTGAGGGGCAGGTTTCATACACAGAGAGTGGTAGATGTCTGGAACGCATTGCCAGATGTGGTGGTGCTGGCAGATACGACAGGGGGTTTAAGGGGCTTTCAGATAAGCACATGAATATCTGGAAACGGACCAAGGGCAGCAGAAGGGATTAGTTTAATTTGGTGTCATATTCAGCACCACATCATGGACCGAAGGGCCTGTTCCTGTGCTGTACTGTTCTATGTTCTATGTATGGTGGAGGAGCCAATATGGGACATTTTGAAAATTGTCATCCATTTTGATGTTCTTGATATCCACAGCTATTATCAAAGTATCAAGTGTACTCATCACAATCTGCTAAGACTTTGGTCCATTTATTGGGTAACAAATTAAATAATTTCAGAATAATTTGAGACATTTCAACTGACAGTGATACAAATATTAAAATTGAATTTAAATAACTCAGTAAATATTTTATGTGTGATTCGATAGATGCATGACTGAATAAAGTGATTTTCTGGTGAAATTATATTGTTGAAGTTTTGTTCTTTCAGCTGCAGGTGATTTTTTAAAAATACATATAGTTCAGAAGAGGGAGGGAGAAATGCATCTCCCTATTTTACAGAAATCTAAAAAGATACATAATTTGTGTATTAAAAGACCAAATCAATTATTTGGTGTACCGACATAAACTGGTAAATGCTGGCATCGTGCATATGTAAATTATGGGTGAAACGGCAACAAAACTCACCAGGTGGGAAACCCATTCATCGCCACCACCCCTCCACCCCCCATCCTAAGAGTGCTCAAACCCACCAGCCCAAAAAGCCCAGGACTTACCTCGGTCCAGTGTCCATTGTCAATCTTTGTGGAACTGCTTGAAGTCCCAGCACTGCCCTCCATTGAGTTCTGGCACTGCTGAGACTGAGAGAGCTTGCTTGGGTCTCCCAGAGTGTGTTATCACAGCAAGGTGTCGTTACTTAAAGTTGGTCGGTCAGTTTAGAATCAACTTGCTTCAGGGTGGGTGAGTAGTATGGCCCCTTCAACACCCATAAATTTCAGCCCAAGGATTTAATTTAGAATGCTTGAAATTCCAGTTATTCATTTGGACACAAACAAAAATAAATTACATTGCATAACTTTTCAGTCATAAGACAGAATACAACACTGATGTTTCATTCTTCTCTCTGTATGTACTGCCTGTGTTATGCAAGGTTTGCTAATCATGGCTCAATGATGCCATTATATCACAATAGGGCAAGTGGAAGAGACTGCCCCCAAGAACTACCTCTGCTCTTTATAATAACTCCAGAAGTCAGCTGTGAAGGAACCATGCTTTTATTACACAAAATGAAAGTAAACAATAACCACAAGCCTGTTGTGAACACAACAGGTCCCGACCAGGACTAAACGTTTAGTGGACCCTCTCAGGGTCTTGCTTTATATGGGGCTTGGTATACGAGCTCCACCTGGTTGGCTCATTACCAATCCTCACGGAGCTCGTATTCAACAAGCCCAACTGGGAGGTCAATCAGTGATTCCCCATGCAGACCATGGGGGTTATCGCACTGGTACAAGGAATGAACCCATGCCTCAATAAAGCACCTGGTTCTAACTAACTAAGCTAACCAGCCCTTTTATATTCTTTTTTGCAAGACGTTAAAAAGAAACACATCTGAGTATGTCAATATTATTTTGTAATATAATAAAATCCACTAACATAAATACAAAACATGTTAACTCCATGCCTGTACGCTCATAAATGCAACACAACTGATGAGCTGATGCCCTCTAGTGATAAATTCTCAATGTTAATATAGTTCCCAGTCACTGTTAGAATTGCAGACAGATAACAGAAAATCTGATTCCATTTATGACTTTCTAGATCCTAGTTTGAAGACTTACTGACATATACCTCTACAATTCGTGGATGACTAGATAAGATGGGAGCACCATCACCTACAAGTTCTCCAAGCCACATACCACCCTGACTTGGAACTATATCGCCATTACTTTACTATCGCTGAGTCTAAATTCTGGAACTCCCGTCCCAATAGCACTGTGGGTGTACCTACACCAGATGTACTTGAGAATATTGCTCATCTCAGGAGCAATTCGAGATGGAGAACAAATGTTGGCATTTCCAGCTACATTCAGATTCCATTAAATAATTTTTAAAAATCAGAGTGAACATCAGCAACTTCAATGGTAGGAAGAAGCAAAATAATATGAAAGCATCAGTGCTATTAGAAATTTATCGGAATTACCCATGTACAGGCAATATCATTATTATAGTGTCTCTTAAAATTGTGATTTTTTTTCCTGCAAATTCTTGGTATGGTAAGTTGCGATTTCCTGTCAAAAATTAGAAAAGAAACCTTTTTAAAAAGATACTATTTTTAAAACTGAATTTCGGTAATTAATCATAACATGGTCCCTTGTCATTACTTATAAAGCTGGCTAAGAATGCATAAGATCAAAAATGTACACATGTACTATCATACACTGCCCCCCAAAGGTTACACATGGGAATAATTCGTTCTAAATACAAATACATCGCGAGTTTAAATTTAACATTAATTTGAAATCCACAAGAGTTCTTTAAAGTTTATTTATTAGTGTCACAAGTAGGCTTACATTAACACAGCAATAAAGTTACTGTGAACATCCCCTAGTCGCCACACTCTGGTGCCTATTTGGATACAGCTAGAGAGAATTTAGCATGGCCAATATACCTAACCAGCACGCCTTTCGGACTGTGTGAGGAAACCAGACCACCCGGAAGAAACCCACACAGACACGGGGAGAACATACAGACTCCACACAGAATGTGACACAAGCCTGGAATCGAACCTGGGTCCATGGTGCAGTGAGGCAGCAGTGCTAACCACTGTGCCACCGTGCCGCCCTAAGTACAAAATCTTTAAAAAAACAATTAAATAACTTCTATAAATACTAATTAATACATTGTAGACCACAGTAATTAATCAAAGTTTAACTGTGGAGTTACTGGTCTCTGATGGATAGTGTGAAGTGGGGTGTGGTGAGAATGGTATTGCTGCTAGTATTTAACTATGTATAACACTAAGTTATAACACTAAGCTGCTCCTCTCATGTATTTTTTTTAATGTGCTAGGGAAGCACCACAGAATCAGGTTAGAATCAGGTTAAAATCAGGTTAAAATGCATTTGAAAATTCCAAGACGTTTAATGAAGTTTCAGACTGGAGCTCTATTACACTTGTTACAAAGGCAAATATTTATGTGAGAGAGTTTGTAGAGGTTTGCATTCGATGCTGCAGTAAAACTAGATCTTAACAGAGCACATTTTACAAATATCTCTGCCATTCATTGAAGAGGCAGCATGTTTATTTCAATGTTTTATGTCAATATGACCATGTTTGAATCAAAGACTAGCAGGCAAAACTGTAACAGAACAGTGGGCAGCCTTTAAACATAGAACATAGAACATAGAACATTACAGCGCAGAACAGGCCCTTCGGCCCACGATGTTGCACCGACCAGTTAAAAAAAAAAACTGTGACCCTCCAACCTAAACCAATTTCTTTTCGTCCATGAACCTATCTACGGATCTCTTAAACGCCCCCAAACTAGGCGCATTTACTACTGATGCTGGCAGGGCATTCCAATCCCTCACCACCCTCTGGGTAAAGAACCTACCCCTGACATCGGTTCTATAACTACCCCCCCTCAATTTAAAGCCATGCCCCCTCGTGCTGGATTTCTCCATCAGAGGAAAAAGGCTATCACTATCCACCCTATCTAAACCTCTAATCATCTTATATGTTTCAATAAGATCCCCTCTTAGCCGCCGCCTTTCCAGCGAAAACAATCCCAAACAGGAGATAGTTCATTTGCATTCAAGGCACATACCCACAAGGGGGAAAGGTAGGACATACAAATCCAGAGCTCCCTGGATGACAAAAGAGAGAGAGTATGATGAAGCAGAAAAAGGATGCAAATGACAAATGATCAGTGGCTGATACAATTGAGGGTCAGGTTGAATATTGAAGATTCAAAGAGAAAGCGGCAAAAAAAAAAGAGAAGCAAAGACAGAGTATGAGAAGAATCCAGCAGCTAACATAAAAGGGAATCCAGAAGTCTTCACTAGTATTACAACCAGGTGAAGAGGGGTCAAATGGCTCCACTTTGCCCTCTCTTTGTTTTAGCACAACAGATTCTTTTGTTTGAAAGGGGTATACTTGCCAATTCAGTTAGTACTTAACTGCTTATGCACTGTGATCATAAGAATCATAGGACAGGTCTTCCTGAGTTTAATGAAAAACTTTATTATAGTTAAATTGATCTAAGTAAGATAATAAAGTGGCACTAACTTTCCCACCCACGTTCACAGCCACATACAAATACAGATTACAAGGTTGGAAAAGCTAGGTTGGTCAAATTAGGTCCATAGCAGTTAGCATGAATTCAGTATATAGTTTGGTGACTCAGCTGGCTTCAGGCTGAATCTGATGGCCTTCTGCTTTCACTCAGTGGTCTGCTTGCAACATTGAAGCAGTTTGAAACTGCAGATGGATGATGGATCTGTTCTTCTGCAGACACAGTTGTGGAATTCAGCTATTTCCGCAAAATCTCTGTTACAAATAGAGACAGGGTCAAACAATAGCAGACAGCCCAAACACTTGCAAGTTGAGTAGGGAGAGAAAGAGGGGATCTCTCTGTTTCTCAGCTACTTTTCCTCAGTTCTGCTGAGAAAATAAGTGCTTAAAATATACAAAAGGTTGGCTTGTCATGTGACTGCCCTCTCCAATTGACCAATAATTCAAACATGATTGAAAGGGTTAATGATCACCCAAGTTTTAAAAATTACATAAGCTGCAAGCTGTATCTCCGTCATACAGGGAAAGCTATAAGAAAATAACAGGTCTTTATTAAAGCAGACCCAGATAAGAGTCAAGGACCATTCAATTGAACAATATGCAGCTGCAGCTCATGTGTCCGTTAGAACAAAGGACAATGGGAATGGGAAGAAATGGGAGGTTGATATACCATGGGTCAAATAGCTCTCTTGCTGATGTAATTAGGTAGACGTGCACAAGTTGTAATTGGGCAACTATATACTTCTGTAATCCTAATCGATGGTTATGAGTGCTCAGATACAACTTCTATACAAATGTACATCTATATGCTAATTTCTTGTAACTGTATCTTAACTATAAATGACTGTTTAATTCCTGGATCAAGGTTCTCCCTGGTGAACCACTAGATGGAGCATTAGAGTCAGCCTGCACTGTCGTTTGTAATAAAGGCATTGCCTGAAACTCCAAAAGTCTTTGTCTAGTTTTCTCAAGAGTAAAGTACACTATAGCCAAATAGCTGTATTTTTCTCCCTAACAATGATAATTTATTCCAACTGTATAGATTGGGTCAGGTCTGGGAACTCCCCCTTTTAGCCAGCATCCCATTGTTCAAATGATTGGATTTGATGGTTTGTCTCCATCCAGATGAGTATCTGGGCATTGTGCTCATAATGGAATAAGAAATATGGTTCACTCATATATCACTGGGCAGTTGATGTCATATACATGGATTTTAGTAAGGCGTTTGATAAGGTCCCCCATGGTCGGCTTATGATGAAAGTAAGGAGGTGTGGGATAGAGGGAAAGTTGGCCGATTGGATAGGTAACTGGCTATCTGATCGAAGACAGAGGGTGGTGGTGGATGGAAAATTTCGGACTGGAGGCAGGTTGCTAGCAGAGTGGCACAGGGATCAGTGCTTGGTCCTCTGCTCTTTGTGATTTTTATTAATGACTTAGAGGAGGGGGCTGAAGGATGGATCAGTAAATTTGCTGATGACACCAAGATTGGTGGAGTAGTGGATGAGGTGGAGGGTTGTTGTAGGCTACAAAGAGACATAGATAGGATGCAAAGCTGGGCTGAAAAATGGCAAATGGAGTTTAACCCTGATAAATGTGAGGTGATTCATTTTGGTAGGACTAATTTAAATGTGGATTACAGGGACAAAGGTAGGGCTCTGAAGACTGTGGAGGAACAGAGAGATCTTGGGGTCCATATCCACAGATCTCTAAAGGTTGCCACTCAAGTGGATAGAACTGTGAAGAAGGCCTATAGTGTGTTAGCTTTTATTAACAGGGGGTTGGAGTTTAAGAGCCGTGGGGTTATGCTGCAACTGTACAGGACCTTGGTGAGACCACATTTGGAATATTGTGTGCAGTTCTGGTCACCTCACTATAAGAAGGATGTGGAAGCGCTGGAAAGAGTGCAGAGGAGATTTACCAGGATGCTGCCTGGTTTGGAGGGTAGGTCTTATGAGGAAAGGTTGAGGGAGCTAGGGCTGTTCTCTCTGGAGCGGAGGAGGCTGAGGGGAGACTTAATAGAGGTTTATAAAATGATGAAGAGGATAGATAGAGTGAACGTTCAAAGACTATTTCCTCGGGTGGATGGAGCTATTACAAGGGGGCATAACTATAGGGTTCATGGTGGGAGATATAGGAAGGATATCAGAGGGAGGTTCTTTACTCAGAGAGTGGTTGGGGTGTGGAATGGACTGCCTGCAGTGATAGTGGAGTCAGACACTTTAGGAACATTTAAGCGGTTATTGGATAGGCACATGGAGCACACCAGGATGATAGGGAGTGGGATAGCTTGATCTTGGTTTCAGATAAAGCTCAGCACAACATCGTGGGCCGAAGGGCCTGTTCTGTGCTGTACTGTTCTATGTTCTCTGAGGTCATTGCCCTTGATGGGACTTTGCAGACATGCCATCTCCCTCTCAATGGGGTTGGAATGTGGAATGTGATGTAATACAAGTTAGGTAGCTATCATGGCTGTGACTTCAAGTCACTTTAGTCTGTGTTTTAATAAGTTCAATTCATGTTTCCAACTGATGGATTAAAATCATTATTTAGCATAAACCACATTGTCATGGCAAAAGCCAAATAAATAGTGAAAGGGTGGTAAAAATAGGAATGAAGGGGCTGTTAGCTCAGCTGGCTAGAGTGTGGTGCAGAATAATGCCAATAGGTTCTATCTCATGCTAGTTGAAATAATTCTTGTAGCCTGCCTCCTCCTTGCCACATTGTGATTTCAAGGCTTGAACCATAACTAGGAACCCTCAGATAAAGGATGCTAGTTGGAGAGAAAGTAAGATGTAAGGCAGGATAGAAACCTAAAACGGGATTTACATTTTGATTACATTATGATCCAGCGGGGAACCAAGATAACAAAAATTGCCAAATGTGCTTCCAAATGAAAAAAACGGCAAGACAAGATTTCACTTTTTGTAATTTTTACTTTAATACAAGCAATATAAATTAACATCACATTTGGAACAAACTATGAATTTCACATTGAAAAGCAGGTACAACAGAGACCATCTCACTAATTTTCTAAGCAGTCCATTCTGTCTATATGGTCCCAATTTTAGCCACATAATTCTTCCAAGCAGAATTCCAGTTTCTTTCTTCAAGAATTTAGCTGATACTTTGCAAACAGCAGCTTCTGTATAAACAGGGTTTAGCTCATGTAATTTTCCCTGTATGCCACATTCTTGATGGAACCTTCTCAACTCTCAGTTCCCACTGATCATGTGAACCTACCAAAACCACCTACTCTTTTAGCCCTCCCCTTTGCTCTTTATGTGTATGAGCCTCTATATTTTAATCTCTTTCCTGTTGGTACTGTTTCCAGATCAAGGGTCATCAGGTCACATGGACTAGTATTTATTACCCAAAGGGGGCAATTTTACCATTGCGCTGCGCCCGTTTTTGGGTGCAGAAACGTGGTAAAGTTGGGCGTGAGGCGAATAGCGCGATCCGTGCCCGTGTCCCCTTAGGGGGCCCCAATTGCCCCCCCCCTTCATTCCGCCATGGTCTCCCGCTAGTTCTCTGAACATGGGGAGCTAGTCTGAACCCTGCCAGAATGAAGTACTTCTGGTGGGGTGGGAGATTCAATCGAGACCAGTAAGTTCCCGATAATTACATTGAAAACATATTTAAAATACATTTAAAATACAGTGGGGCGGCACGGTAGCACAGTGGTTAGCACTGCTGCTTCACAGCTCCAGGGTCCTGGGTTCGATTCCCGGCTCGGGTCACTGTCTGTGTGGAGTTTGCACATTCTCCTTGTGTCTGCGTGGGTTTCCTCCGGGTGCTCCGGTTTCCTCCCACAGTCCAAAGATGTGCGGGTTAGGTTGATTGGCCAGGTTAAAAATTGCCCCTTAGTGTCCTGAGATGCGTAGGTTAGAGGGATTAGCGGGTAAAATATGTGGGGGTAGGGCCTGGGTGGGATTGTGGTCGGTGCAGACTCGATGGGCCGAATGGCCTCCTTCTGCACTGTAGGGATTCTATGATTCATTCGTTGCTCATCCATAATTGCCCTTCAGAAGATAGAATCAAGCCACATTCTTTTGAACCAGTGTAGTCCATTTGGTGAGGGTACACCCAAAGTCCTGTTAAGAAGTTCCAAGATTTTTATCCTGTGACAGTGAAGGAATTATGATATTGTTCCACATCAGGATGGTGTGTGGCTGGGAGAGGAACTTGCAGGTGGTGGCATTCCCATCTGTCTGCTGCCCTTGTCAATCTAGGTGGTAGAAGTTAGGGTCTGTAAGATGCTGTCAAAGAAGCTTGGTGAATTGCTGCAGTGCATCCTGTATATAGTCACTGTGCATCAGTGGTGGAGGGAATGAATGTTTAAGTTGGTGGTTGCGGTTGGCAATCAAGCGGACTGCTTTGTCCTGGATAATGTTAAGCTTTTTGAGTATTTTTGGAGCTGCACTCAACCAGGCAAGCGGAGAGTACTCCGTCACACTTTTGACTTGTACTTCATAAGATGGTGGGACAAATGTTGGGTAGTCAGGAAATGAATTACTTGACTCAGAATTCCAGCCTCTGACCAGATCTTGTAGCCATATTATGTATACAGCCGCTTCAGTTCAGTTTCTGGTCATGGCAACCCCACAGATGTGGATAATAGGGGAGTCAATGATGATGATGCCAAGGGACGATGCTTAGATTCTCTCTTAGATGATCATTGCCTGGCACTTGTGAAGCAAAGAATATAAATGCAAGAAAGTTATGATAAACCTGTATAAAACACTGGTTCAGCATCATATTTCAGATTGGATATGAAAGCATTCAAGAGAGTGCAGAATATTCATAGGAATGTTCCAGAAATGAGGAACATCACTTAAATGGAAATATAGGAGAGTCTGGGGCTTTTTCCCTTGGATTGGACAGCATGGTGTCACAGTGGTTAGCACTGTTACCTCACAGCGCCAGGGACCCGGGTTCAATTCTGGCCTCAGGTGACCGTGGGGAGTTTGCACATTCTCCCCTTGTCTTGCGTGGGTTTCCTCCAGGTGCTCCGGTTTCCTCCCACACTCCAAAAATGTGCAAGTTAGATGGAGGATTGTCAAAGCTAAATTGCCCCTTAGTGCCCCAAAATGTGTAGGTTCAGGGGATTAGCGGGGTAAATACTTGAGATTACGGGGAACAGGTGTGGGTGGGATTGCCCCTTAGTGTCATGGGATCATGTGGGGTTACAAGGATAGGACCTGGGTGGGATTGTTGTCGGTGAAGACTCGATGGGCCAAATGGCCTCCTTCTGCACTGTAGGGATTCTACGAAGAAGAAATTTGGTAGGGTTATTCAAAATCATGGAGGGGTCTAGACAGTTCAGATAGGGAGAAAAATTTATTTATTAGTGTGTCACAAGTAGGCTGACATTAACACTGCAATGAAGTTACTGTGAAAATGCCTTGATTGCCACATTCCGACACCTGTCTGGATACACTGAGGGAGAACTTAGCAAGGCCAAAGCACCTAGAAATTGAGATAATTATCTTAAAAGGAAACATTTGCAGGTTTATGGGGAAAAGGTGCATTTGTGGGCTCGGTGAGTTGCTCTTGCCGACAGCCGGCAGCGGACATAACTGACCCGAACGACCATAAGAAAAATCAAAGATGGGGGTTGGGGGAAGAGAAAGACTATTTGATTGAGTCATCTCATCAGGTACTGAAGAGTCTGTTTGCTGCCATTCCAGTCAAGAGGCGGATTTCCAGGCAGCTGAAACCCGACATCCGGCGGAAGCGGAAACGAGAGACGTATGGGAGGACAGGAGGCGGAAATGGCAGAGATGTAGGCAGCGGAAGTGACGCGAACAGGGACGGCCATTGGCGGAGCGGGGAATCGGTGCGAGCCGGTGAGTGACAGTCCCGGGGTTACCATAGTAACCGGGGAGCGCGGCCGCCATGGCGGAGCAGCCCGGTTGTGGTTAAATCCCACCCCCCGCCTGAGCGGTTGCTGTCGAGTCGGCTGTGATCACCCGGCCGGCGCCGCTCCCACCCAGTCAGATCCACCCCTGGAAAGAGGAAGGAGTGACTGAGGACGCAGCTTAGTGTTGGTCAGGATCCGCAAATCTTTAATGCGGAGCTTGCAGTCAGGGCTTTGTAACGTCTCGCCAACCGCATTCACCGACACAAGCCTCATCGAGGTTACAATTGGTATCATGTTGAAATTTTACTCCATATCCCAAGATCCAAGTAATGTACATATCAACAAAACAAAAAAGCAGTGAACACCACTGTCCACAGCCCTCTAATCTGAAAAACAACCACAACCTGACACTTGAACCAATTTTAAAAAGACAATTGCACATTGGCCCTCGGTTTTGTTGACCACTCTTTTACGTGGTTGAACACTTATTGTAAATTCCATGTGAACATCTGTCACATTCCCTTCATCAACCTGTTATTTCATCAAAAACTTCAGTTGGATTAGTCAAGCACGATCTGCTTTTAAGGCACAGAAGTCTGAGATCACGGACCAACCGACTCAAGAATAGCTTCTTCCTTGCGGCCATCGGACTTTTCATAGAGTCCCTGCAGTGCAGAAGGAGGCCATTTGGCCCAGTGAGTCTGCACCGACCACAATCCCACCCAGGCCCTATCCTCTTAACCCCATGTATTTACCCTGCTAGTTCCCCTGACACTATGGGGCAATTTATCATGGCCAATCATCCTAACCCGCACCTGTTTGAACTGTGAAAGGAAACTGGAGCACCCGGAGGAAACCCATGCAGACTCCGCATGGACAGTCACCCGAGGCCGGAATTAAACCTGGGTCCCTGGTGCTGTTTGAATGGACCTATCATATATTAAGTTCATCTTTCCCTACCACCTATCTGTAACTGCAACACTATATTCTTCACCCTCTCCTTGCTTTCTCCCCTGTTTACTCTATGAACGGTATGCTTTATCTAAATAATGTGCAAGAAACAATGTAAAACATGAGTTACACAGACTCGATGGACAAGAGCTGATGCAAAGAGGGATAGCTGCAAGCACACTGTGATCTCTGGAAATATCTTTGCTTGAAAACCTTTTCCAAACACCACATTCTCCAAGTTGTTAAAGGCAGTCAACGAGAAGACGAAGAGGACGGAGGATTCCTGTATCCCAATATACATGACAATAATAAATCAAATCGAATCTATGCTGTCTATCCTTAATTAACTCAGACCAGCTCCCTTACCTTTCAGCCTTGTTGGAATTCGCCTAGCCTGTACCTGAAACATCTCTTCCTCAAATATCACCCATCGTTGCATGACAGTTTTTTACATCAGTCTCTGTTTTCATTTTACTTTGTTCACATTCCTTCTCGTCACATTAGTCCTCTTCCAATTTTAAAATTTTATTCTCCATTTCTAAACCTTATGATGATTTGACCCAAATGTTTCTCTACAGACATTTGGTCCACTTGGCCCACCTCATTTCCCAGCACCGAATCCAGCAATACCTCTTATTTAGTTGGGCCAAGAACTTACTGATCAAGGAACCTTTGAACACATTTGAGAAATTCCTTTCCCTCCTTACCCTTTACTCTTTAACATCCCATTCAATATTTGGGTAATTAGGTCCCATAGTGTCACCATTCTATAGTTCTTGCATACCTCTATAATTTCCCTGCAGATTTGTTCCTCTATTTTTCTCACACTATTTCGAGGGCCATAGTATACCCCAAATAGCATGATTTATTTTGCTTTTCTCACCAAATGGACTCTGTCTTTGATCCCACAAGGAAATCCTCTCTTTCTAATACTACAATGCCTTCCCTAACTACTACTGTCTCCTTTTGTTTTCCTTCTCCATCATTTCTGAACACTTCATACATAACCTTATATATTAGGTATCCTGTCCATTTTAAGCCACCTTTCTGTTTTTACCACTACAACATTTTCCCAAACTGCTGCTTGTGCTTGTAGCTACCAACCTTATTCACCACACTGTGTGTGTTTATGCACATGCATTGTAGTCCTTTCTTTACATTCCTCGTAATTCTTCTTAGTCTGCTTTATCTAATATGGTACTACTTCATTCTCTAATACTGTCCAACACTATGCATTGTATTCTTCCTTTAACTTAGTTTATGCATTTTATTCTTCCTTTCAATGTTATATGCTGGTGCCCAACCCCTTGCTACTTTATTTTAATTCCTTCCCAATAAGGAACATTTTTCTATGTGAAGGACTGTTCATGTAGGTCTATAATGGTGGCCTCCTAACACCTGATTTTAACTTTGGGAAGGTCTCCTCTACAATGGGGAGACCAAACACAGACAGGGTGACCGCTTTGCAGAACACCTTCACTCAGTTCGCAAGCATGACCCCAACATTTTAACTCAGCATCTTGCTCCCATGCCCACATGTCCGTCTTTGTCCTGCTGCAAAATGCTCCCATGATGTCCGGCACAAGCTGGAAGAGCAGCACCTCATCTTCCGCTTGGGCACGTTGTAGCCCTCAGGACTCAACGTCGAGTTTGGCAACTTTAGATTGTGACCTTTCTCCTCCATTTTAAACCCATTTTTAAAAATATCCCATATAGTATTGCCTCAATGCAAACTCCTTCTCCCTCTCGCACACCAGGCCATCTGTTTTTTGGTTCTTAAAGTTGTTACTTTTTGTTGCAAAATCTCACAGCCCTAATACATTCTCCCTCTCTTCAATTCTGATGAAGAGGCAAAGGACGGCACGGTGACACAGTGATTAGCACTGCTGCCTCACAGTGCCTGGGTCCCAGGTTCAATTCCGGCCTCGGGTCACTGCCTATGTGGAGTTTGCTCTTCCTCCCCATGTCTGCGTGGGTTTCCTCCGGGTGCTCTGGTTTCCTCCCACAACCCAAAAGTGTGCGAGTTAGGTGGGGGATTAGCAGGGTAAATGTGTGGGGTTACAGGAATAGGGCCTGGGTGGGATTGTGGTCAGTGCATACTCGATGGGCTGAATGGCCTTCTGCACGGTAGGATTCTATGATTTTCTTTGACTTGAAACGTTAACTCTGCTTTCTCCAGACCTGCTGAGTTTTTCCAGCATCCTTGGTTCTCTTACTTGATTTTAACTGTTGGGCAGCTGCTACCTGCCAGTTTCTTGGTCCTTTTGATGCTCAAGCAATTTGTGAATGCTCGGCTGTTAAAATTGGCTGAGTTTGCCTGTTGCCACTTTCGGATAGGCACATCGCAAGGTTTGCTAACTTTGCACCCCACAGTTAAAATTGAGCCGTTAGTTTCCTTTTGTGAAGGTTTGATTTGCCTCTCATTTTAGGGCAAATGTTACCGTCCCGCCCACCATAGGAATCAGAGCAGGCGGGAGGCAGACCATGGAAAGGTCCATTGACCTCAGGTGGGATCTTCCGGTTTCAGGGCGAGCAAGGCCGGAAACGCCCATCCTATGAGTCCCATTTACCCTGATTTGTTTGCCCCGATCCTTCCAATTATTTGTATGTTTCTGATTTTCTCTAATGAAATTAAATCACATACATATTTTTTTAAAAACAAAGAAAAATGAGCAAATCATTGACTCCACAATCCTACATACGCCACTTGAACCATGGGCTCATCCGAGAACTGTCAGACATGCTGGATCCACACGATGGATGGAGGAAAGTAGCAGTAAACATAAAAAAACCTTCAGGAGAGCCAAGATACAGCCAGCTACATATAAGGTAAACCAAATTGTTCAAGGGACATAATTATTTGAATGTTTAAAGGTAATAATTTGCACCTATGAAAAATTGGTGTAAACATCCAGCTGGGAGAATTTGCATTTAATTATTCATTAGATTTTACGCTTTTTACGCAGAGTCTGGTAGTCAGGTGGGCAGTGGGCCATAACACTGGGCTCCATGCCATGGGCACATGGCTTGTCACCTATCCTAATGCCCCTGCACCCACCCAATTTTAACAGCGGCACAGGAAGCATCAGGAGGCCCATCTGCCCATGAGCCAATTGAGATCCTTTAATGCCTGTGTAACGGCCTCATCTGCCACTGCTGGGCTTTAACCAGAGACAGGAGAAGCTCATGTCAAAAGTCCGGCCCAACAGCTTTCACTATGCAGGTGATGGGAAAAGGAAAAGGGTGCCTTCCTAATGGGCCCATTGGATGACTCCAGACACCTTCTCCCACCACTTTGCCCCCACCACCATACTCCTCTCCCCCACTCCCCGCCCGTCAAGTCCACTTTAGCACCCCCCCACCCATTTGCCCTCCCCATCCTCTTCCTTGAAATCCAGCCCATTCTATCAGGTAATGAACCTACTTCTGGGAAAGGAAAAAGATCTCATTTTCCCTCAGCCACCACTACACCACCCACCTACCTGCAACCCCCCTCGCCCCAAACCCCCGCGCACCCCCCCCCCCCCCATTTCCCACCAATAATAGCAGACAGGATATTTCAGTCTAGACAATCAGTCTATCTGCTTTGACAAAGGGTCACCTGGACTCAAAACATCAGTTCTTTTCTCTCCTTACAGATGCTGCCAGACCTGCTGAGATTTGCCAGCATTTTCTCTTTTGGTTTCAGATTCCAGCATCCGCAGTAATTTGCTTTTATTTTAGACAATCAGTCTGCACTGATCTTGAACATATTAGAACTACCATAACTAGCCACACCAGTTACAGCTCTAACAGTGTGTAGATGCACTACGCCCTTAAACACCAATGAAAAGCTCATATTGCTTTATTGCACATTTTCCTTCTGACTGTGTGGCATTTAACTTTATTAGTTATGTAAATTGATATGTTACAAGTTCAGCTGAAAGTTACTTTGTGGTACACAAATTGGGTTTCAGTGGTGTTTTTCCTGTACAATTTATAATACAATTGATACATAACAGTTCAGTGTTTTAGACATACATTCCCACTTGTTTCTCATTGTTTAATTCTATTTATTTGATCATGCAGTTTTTAAGCATCCAAAGTAGCTTTAAATTATCAAATGTAGACTCTATTATGTTTACAGTTTGGAAGCATAGTTTTGTTTTTTTTAAAAAGCACATTATCAGTATCATATTTTGCCAAATATGGGAATGAATATTTGCCTTGTTTGAGGGCATCTATAGAGGTCGGTAGATACATAGTTTTTGTAGCACCAGCACCATCCATTCCCTGGAGGCATGATTGGATGCACAAGGTCTACCCACCCACAAGCGGGGGGCAACCAATTAAGCAAAAGGCTATCCGAGGCTGACTGGAATTTTATGGGCCTACAATAGGGTCAGGAGCAGGCCAGTTGCTTAGAGAAGGCCTGGTGGCAGACCAGGGGTACAGTTCTCCAGGCTGGGTTTGAGGTCCTGCACCTACTTGGTTACAGCAATGTTCATGGTGACCTGACAACTATGGCCATTTTTTAATTCAAGTTATTTTTAAGTTGGAAAAAAGGTGCCTTAAGGTACAAGCATTCTCTCTCTTCCTTATCTGCAATGGCAAGCAGGACTCCTTCCATGTTGGGGGGCCTCCATTGGCTCTCAGGCTTTGGGAGCCCAACCGTTGCCCTTAACCATATCCTTTGGCCACAAATTGGCCAATTCATGGAAAATCTGTGCAAGGTGACTGCTCATGCCACAGTTTGGGGTCAGGACCTCCATTTGACCCTAAATCTGCAATCTATCCCAAAGTCCTGTCCTTGATTTCAACTATTAGTTAACTGAGTTAATAGGTTGTGATGAACCAAGCATCGTAGCTGTGAGGGACAGCTCGGTGGATAGGATATTGGTATGTAGATAGGCTGGAAAATTGGGCGGGGTTCCTGGATTCAGGATTCAATCCTGGACCGGGGAGCGGCGCGGGCTTGGAGGGCCGAAGGGCCTGTTCCTGTGCTGTATTGTTCTTTGTTCTTTGTTCTTTGTATTATTGAAGAAGAATTATGTCTGTTGCCTATTGACTGATAGAAAAATGATGAACATACTGAACAGAACTATTTAATGTCTTCAGGAGATTTGAAGGAGTGATTCATATGGGCAAGAGTCCCACCGCTGAGCTTCTGTTTGACTGGGGAACAACCAATGTCACAATCCATGACTTTGTGGAAATCCTGATTCAAAATCATTTTCTAGCTGCAGCTAGTTTGCTGCTTCCAGGTAAGGAATTCTGTTTTTTACTGTATACTAGAGTAAAAATTCTGATGTAATTGTTTTTATTATGAATGTTATTATCTGCCACTGCTTTGGAACATTCATATGCCCTTATATGTAGCAGCATGTGCATCCTGGCTTTCAATTTTTCTTCTGAGTTATATTTATAACAACTATAATTTTAAGCACTCTTTTCCAAATCAACTCATGGTAAAGAATTGCAACAAGTAAGTTTTTATTTGCTCATTTTTATCTAAACTAGTGAATTTCCTGTGACATTGTTCATGATGAGTTGGACAAAACATTATTTTATGGTATGTAAGTCAAATAACATTAATTTTAGAGGGTTAGTGATATTTCTGAGCTCAAATTTCTGATTCTGTGGATGATTGCATGGAAACTATAAATCTGTGATCACGATCACCACTAAGAGTGCGGCACGGTGGCACAGTGGTTAGCAGTGCTGCCTCACAGGGACCCGGGTCATTGTCTGTGCGGAGTCTGCATGTTCTCTCCGTGCCTGCGTGGGTTTCCTCCGGGTGCTCCGGTTTCCTCCCACATTCTGAAAGACATGCTGGTTAGGTGCATTGACCCGAACAGGTGCTGGAGTGTGGCGACTAGAGGGATTTCACAATAACTTCATTGCACTGTTAATGTAAGCCTTACTTGTGACTAATAAATAAACTTTAAATTTAGCTATGTATTTTTATTGCTAACCCTTTTTAAAGCGGTGGATGCATTAAAGGGTGTTAACAATGGGTGGGATTCACCATGCAACTCATCGCATGTTTCGAGATAGCCCGCCATTTAATGTTTAGCTAACTGGCCTGCAGTTGCCTCTTTTTAGTCTCCCCCTCCCTTTTTGAATAAGGGTGTTACGTTGGCAGTTTTCCAACCCTCTGGCACTTGACCAGAATTTAAGGATTCTTGGAAGATTACTACTATTGCACCCACACTCTTTGTAACTACTTCATTTAATATTCGAGAGTGCAACCCATCAGGTCCAGGGGACTTAACCTTAAGCTACATTAGTTTCCCTAGTACTTTTTCTCTAGTTGTTATATTTATTCCCCCCCGCCCCACCACGCCATTTTGCCCTTTGATTATTTAGTATTTTTGGAATGTTAGTGTGTTCCACTGAGAAGACTGATGCAAAATATTAATTTAACTTCTCTGCAGTGGAGAAGGAAACTTGTTGGAAAGAATTTTTGTTACAGAAAACCACATTTAACCAGGTTTCAGTAAAAATGTCAATTCTACTACGTATATTACTTTGCCTTCCACATATTTCTGAGTTTAGAAACTCAGTCACATTAATTAAATGTTTTGCATTTAACTTGCTCAAAGGAATATTAAAAAAACAGAGACGTAATTTACAAAGTTTTTGGTGTTAATAATTTTTGTTAACTTTTGATCTTTTAAAAGAGGTGTAGTAATGGTGAAAAAGTCTTATTAACTATTAAGGCATGAATGTCATCTCTTTCATCTCTCAAGTTACCTCTCTATCCTTTACTTTCATTAGATTTTTTGCCTACTTTACCTGGCATCCCTACTCTTCTTAGTCTCCCACTATACCACCTGACTCGACTAATTCCTGCTTCTTCAGCATGACATGCAAAGTTGTTCATGTTCTGGGAGCGAAAGTTCAGAATTCCACACATTACTGACCTGTCATCTTGTAGTGAGGTAGAAGCAGATTACATCTACAGCCGTAAGTATGCTCAAAGAGGGTTGTTTTGAGCCTTCATAATTAATGGACATAAAATCTAACTCACTGTTTACCATTGGAAGATACCTGTTTAATTTAATGCACCGAATATAAGTGAAACAGAGCAACCTTGATGGTTCACCAAAACCTGTATGCCTTGTGCTCTTAGTAAATGTTGAACTATATCATTTATCCTATATGCATTTTGCATGTCTAAGATCTACAATATAACTTTACATTTGGTTCAGGAGTCATAGCCACGATCTTATCTTCTCGCCTCACCAACCGATGGACGGAGAGGGCTGGTAAGATCACGAGATACCCAAGAAATTGGGTTCGTGCCATAGGCCCTTACCTTCTTGATTGGTCTCCCATCCGGGACGTTGTCATAAGTCTCACTGAAGTTCATGCAGACTGCATCAACTGCACTGCCCTCATCTATACACCTGGTCACCTCCTTAAAAAAAATCAGTTTAATTTGTTAGACGTGATCTTCTCCTGACAAAGCCATGCTGACTATCCTTGATTAATCCTTGCCTTTCCAAGGGCAGATTAATTCTGACCCTCAGAATTTTTCCAATAATTTCCCTACCACTGATATTAGACTCACTGGTCTATAATCACCTGTTTTATTTCCTACTTCCCTTCTTGAATAATGGTACCCGATTAGCTGTCCTCCTGGGTGTTGTTCTGAAGATTTTCTAATGCTACTTCACAATCCCCTATTATAGCATTCTGACTTAGCCGAGCCTGTCCCAACAGCTCCTCATATTCTTCCTTGGCCATTCTTCTTCCTGAGTCAGCTGGGACTCAGTTGGTAGCCCTCTCACCTCTGAATCAGAAGGTTGTGGTTTCAGATTCTACTCCAGAGACTTGAGAATAAAAATATCGACTGACCGAGTACTGAGGGAAAACTCAGTTGGAGGCGCCTTCTTTCAGATGAGAGGTTGTGCCCTCTGAGAAGGATATTATGATACTATTTTGAATAAGAGCAGGGGAGTTACCCCTCGTGGCCTGACCAAAATATTTATCCTTCAGTCAACACCACAATAAGAAGATTATCTGGTCATTATCACATTGCTGTTTATAGAAGCCTGCTGTATGCAAATTGGCTGCCTCATTTCCTGCATTACAACACCGAGTGCACTTCAAAAGTATTCCATTGGTTGCAACGCACTTTGTGATAACCTGGGGTGATGAAAGGAGCCATATAAATGCCAGGTTTCCTTTCTTTATCACTTTGCAGATTTTTCCAGTACGTCCTTCTTGCATCTCCATCTGTCATCGTTTATGTTTGCCCCTTTCCTGTTTTTGTCTCTCCTTTTCTTCCCAGTTTTCCTGCCACTCTGATATACCCTAGTGTAAATGAAGAAACGTGATGAGTTTTTAGCAACACTGGTGCCTGATAGAAAACAGAATCAATGCTTTCAAACTCAGCCAAGTATTAACTACCCCACTTGTAGAAAATTGATCAAACTTTAAAAATGGCAACGAAAAGCAACGATGTGCGCTAGAAAGTAATGAAATTCATTACACTGGCAATGAATTATGAAAAACAATCCTCTCACAATGTCGTCAAAAAACCCAATCAAGAAGATTGAATTGATAGTTAAATTGAATAATAACTTGGAAATTATTTCAGGTTATGATTCAATGACCAGAGTAAATTCGGTTAGTTTTAGATGAATTTTTGTATTGGCGTCATTGCATGTTATTGATGCAGGTTGTTCACACTAATGACTGTGATGTAATCCTGCAACTGTATCAAGAACTAATCAACCCATGGATTATTTTAAAAGTAGTAGTGCTGTCAAGCCCAAAACAGTAATACTGTGATCTGTAATAAATTGTTTTTTACTATTGTTTTAATCTGTACAGTAGTAATGACAACACTTGGGAGGTTTATTTTCACTTTTTTAAATACTGACACAAAGTCACAGGGCAGATAAAAATAACATTCTGGCTATGTGGCTCATTGCTGAGTTGTCAATTATGAGTCCAAGATGACCCTGTCAAATTCAATTCAGGGGATTTTCAAAATAGTCAGTAAGCACTGCTGACAACAGGCAAGAAGCAGCTCACACGATTCACCTGAGATATTAAAGTGTCATTCTTTGTTTCCATTTAAATGAATTAAAATAAATTTCTAAAATTAAAAAAGCACAGAATAGCGAATGAATGTCTGTTCTATGACACAAAACCATTAACACCACTGAATTACGAATTAAAAGATTTGCCGTGCCAAATACTTAGTTATTGATTCAAAAATATTCTTTAAATCATAGATCTGATAAACCTTAGATTTGCATTTTCAAATGTACTTTTGTCCACCCATATATCATGGACTGGATTTTTAAAGTGGAGTCAGGAACCCCATGCCTGGATATTTTCCAGATCCCAACCCCAGTCCACCATTGCATCATTTATGGACTGCTATTTTGAAATGTAAATGCGATAACTGAACAGGAGCTCAGCACCTAGTTAATGATGCTGAGTGTCTCCAGAAAGTGGGAGCTACCTGCAGAGTGCAATTAGCAAAGGTTAGATGGCAGCCATTTTGCCTTTTGTTGCCCTGATGAAGTGAGCTCCTCAAATGGCCAATAGCATTAATGTAAATGAAAGTGGCATGCGCCCATAAGAAGGGTAATAAGCACGATGTGCTGCAAGATTTCCCGTTTAGTTCTCCCCGCATTAAACTCGACAGACTGTTCAGGTTTGCCGAATTCTGCATTGCCAGTTGCCCTCATTGGAACGTCACAGAGGCATCAGGATTTAGCTTCTCTCCGGGGACATGATCTTTAAATCGTCTCCAAACCCAGCCCCATCCCCACCGGCATTTGAAAATCCAGTTCACATACTTGAATTATTATGGAAAGTAAAACATTGAAGCTGGACCTTTGTGCAGATTTCAGGGCCTGATGTCTGATCCAAATGGAGGTGCTGAACTCACACTTACTGACAATCCACTCACTGGCGCAATCATCGTGGAAGCAGACTCCTAATTGGCCACCTTCATGGACAGCAGACAGATTTTCAATACTGTCTGCCCAATCAGAGGGCCAGCAGCTTTGGCATTCCCACCAGGAAAGGTGGACGCTGCTGTGATTATTTGGGAACTAACATGGAGGCACCCTCACTGTCTTGCACAGTAAGAGGGAAACCTCTTTACTGGATTGGGCTCAGTCGTAACTGTGGTCTTTCATTCCCTAGCCCCATCATTGAGACATGGAGCTTCTGACTCTGAAGGCCTCCTAACTTGCTGCCTCATTGAGTTGGCATCTTCTACACATAACGGGCTGTTCTGTTAGCAGGGATATGCTAGCAAGGCTGCAAACATGACCCAATGTGATGCCTTAATCACTTTAATTGGCAGATCAGCTGCCTACCCATGTGCCCAGGAAACAGGCAGGGCTACATCAGGGAGACATACAGATGGGGTCTCCCCTGCCTCCAACTTATGCATGGCCAGGACAGTTAGCCCAGAGCTTCCTAACTTGACGTCAAGTGCCATCTCCTTTGTAGAAGTGCAATCATCTTGGAAATGTTATTCCCTACCATGTTACAGTCTACATTCATGGTACATTTTTATTGGAATAGTTATTTGCTGCTGTTTTATTCTGTGTTTCTAAAGAAGAGGTGTCTATTTAACAGCATAAATATTGTATTCCATGCTTCACGTTGACTGTGATTTGTGATTTAATTTAACAGATAAAGTGCCACTGGCCATACCACCTTGTTCATTAGCTGAATTTGACAACCCTATTCATGAGTCTGCACATAAACCTCTGCGACAGGTATCCAATAATGAACCTACCGACTATCCAGACAGCAGCACTGAGAAAGAGACTGTCTTACTGGTGAACAGTTCAACTCCACCATGTCCATCTTGTGATTGCTTAGAAACTAGTAAGTTAATGAAAGCAATTTTTAAAGTATTGAGCATGGTATATAAATAATGTGACTAAAGATTCCAAAGTCAAGATTAATTGCCCTGTCAAAGAATTTGCAAATTGTAATGGAATACTGAATGCCATGAATTGGTAAGATTATTCACTTCAGCCCATTATTCTCATGAGCTAATCATCTTAAATCTTTATTAATAGACAATCCCTCTGTTCAACCCATGAACAATAATTTTGACACAATATTTACCACTGAGAAATTGTAGGTATTACAGCTGGAATTCTGGCAGCAGCACAATTAAGAATATAAGGTGGGATTTTCCAGCCCCGCCCCACCGCCGGGTTTTTCCGGCCCTGCACACCACCGGATCTTCCAGTCCTGCCCACCATCGGATCTTCGGTCCCTCCTAAAGTCAGTGGACTTTTGTCTGGCCTGCCGCATCCCCACCCTGAAAATCCCAGCCATACAATTTTTCAACAAACCTTAATGGCTCCAAACTCAAGTCATTTGAATAACTTTGTAAATATTTCTTCAATTTGTCTGTCTATATCTGAATTCTCCAATTGTGTATAAAGCGTCATATTCTTTGATTGCTAAGTTGAATATCATCATTAATACCATACATTTATGAAATACACATTCTAATATCTTGTGCAAAGTTAAAATGTGCTGAAATTAAGCAAAGTTCAGGAAACAGTAGGATTATTGTATTAAATTAGATTTTTATTATTGGTTATATTCTATCATTTTGGTAGGTTACTAACATGTTTTGAAATTTGTCTTTCAGATCTTCACAATTTCAGCTATTATGAATTGATGCAGCGGACTGGTAACTTTGATGGGCGTCCAGTGTTGGGTGGTGGCAATAAGATTGGTGAGGGAGGGTTTGGAGTTGTCTACAGAGGCTACATAAATAACAGAATGGTGGCTGTGAAAAAATTGACAGCAGTGAGTACTAATTTATAGTGTGTAATTTAACTGCAGGCATATCTTTTATTTTCATTGTTGCACATTTTAAAATTTTCTGGTATACTTTAGGTGCAGGTTGCTTAGGTTTGTGGCTGTTCATTAATTCAAGAAGAAGAATTTGTTAATTGCACAGGAAATCTGTACAATGCAATTAGGCCTGTCTTTCAACAGGAGTACTGTGTCCAATTCTGGGCACCGCACTTTATTAAGGACTTGAAAGCACGGGAGAGAGCACAGAAATGATTTATGAAAATGGTTCCAGGAATGAGAGATATCAGTTACAAGGATAGACTGGAGAAGCTGGACTGTTCTTGGAGAAGAGAAGGTTGAGATTAGATTTGATAAAGTTGTTCACAATCATGAGGGGTCTGGACAGATTGGATGGCAGAAACTGAACTGGACAAGCCATATAAACACTGTGGCTACAAGAGCAGTTCAGAGGCTAGGAATCCTGCAGTGAAGAACTCACCTCCTGATTCCCCAAAAAAGTCTGTCCAGCATCCAAAAGGCACAAGTCAGGAGTGTGATGAAATACTCTCCACTTGCCTAGATGAGTGCAGCTCCCAACAACACTCAAGAAGCTCAATATCATCCAGGACAAAACAGCCTGCTTGATTGGCATCCCCCCCACATTCACTCCCTCCACTACCAATGAACAGTGGCAGCCATGTGTACCATCTACAAATGCATTTCAGGAACTCACCAAGGCTCCTTTGGCAGCATCTTCCAAACCCACAACTGCTACCATCTAGAAGGACAAAGGTAGCAGATACATGGGAACACCGCCACTGGGAAGTTTTCCTGCAATCCTGACTTGGAAATGTATTGCTATTCCTTCACTGTCGCTGGGTCAACTCGTTGAACTCCCTTGTTAACAGCACTGTGGGTGTACCTACACCACATGAACTGCGGCGGTTCAAGAAGGCGACTCACCACAATCTCCTCAAGGGCAATTGGGGATGGGCAATAAATGCTGGTCTCACCAATGACGCCCACATCCCATAAATTAATTTAGACAATGGTCGGGAACCAGATGATACTGATGTGAGATCGGGGTACCCTTGCAAAACTGCACCCATGCTCCCTGCAGCTGGCTCACCAGCGTGTTTAGACCCTGCCCCACTCAGTATCAGCACGCAATTAATCTCTCTCCAAAAAAGTGAGTGAGTGTGGGATGATTACAGTCCAGAGTACGCCTGAGAGACCGGTGCAGTTCACCCCATTTTTCTCACCATTATGACAAACATTTTCTGGGAAAATCCAGACTATTGATTTGCCTGGATTTTTGATTTTAGACTTGTCAATCTATTAATTAACTTAATGTTTACAGACTATAGTTTGTTCAGTGACATTTTTCACATATTACAGCAAAGCATATTTTATCTTCTGGTTTATTTCTTTCACTTTAAACATACCCATTTTCAATTGTATGTTGTTTTCTAATTCAACTCGTTTAAGTGCCATGACATTGCTCACGGATCAAAAAACAAATTTTATCAGATAGGCAAAAAAAACAAAGGTTTAGGGATAAGAGCACGTATAGGAAGCACAGCAAACTTTTTATATTACATTTAAACTTTTTATATTACATTTTCTTGCATTTAAAACGATTTTTAAAATCTCAATTTCCAGGGAAAAGGGCTAATGTCTTGAGACTTCCCTAATATACGACATCATTTCTTTCCTTCATAAATTTCTATATCCACAAAATACCATGGTTCATCCATCACCAACGAGACTGGAGGAAAGAAAGAAGGCTGACTAACTGACTTACTTGCATTTATACATCTTTCACAATCTCCGGCTGAGTACTTTTGAAGAGTAGTCATGTTGTGATGTATAAAATGCAGCAGCCAATTTGTGCACAGCAAGGTCCCACAAACAGCAATATGTTAATGACCAGATTAGCTGTGGTGTTGATTGAAAGGTAAATATTGATTGACACCGGAGATAATTCTCCAGTTCTTCTTCAAAATAGTGCCACTGAATGTTTTACATCCACTTGAGGGAGCAGACATGCCGCAGTTCAACATCTCAACTGAAAGGCACAGAAGTAACAACATAATTCCTTTCACATTTTTTCAGACATTTTGCCACTTTCTGATTTTGCTTGTATGCATTGGGTGTTGATGAATGCTGCATGGTCTTGAATATGAATAGCCAGCAATTTACAGCCGCAATCTAAATTCAGTTCCTTCTTTAGTCAGTAAGATTTTGTCCAATTTTGTTTTCATTTATGTTTCTCAATTTGGGGTTAGTCATTGTCACTTGCATGGTGCCCCTTTACACAATAGTTGTGCCCTTTACTTGCAGGAAAAAGAGGATGGAACAGGATGCATGGATGTAAGGAAAGTCAACTTACATTACGGAAGGAGCGGTCCTTCCCATTAATTCCCTTCTAACTGCATCTGTCGGTGTCAGCCTTGATTCAGCACCTTTAGTGGGTTCAATTCCCACTTCCGGCACTTGTGCACACAAGGTAGACTGACACTCCATTGTAGTACTGAGGAGTGTTGCATCATCTTGGATGAGAGATTTAATAAGGGAACTGATCTGCCATCTCAGGTGGATGTAAATAATCTCAAGGGACTTATGTCAAAGTGGTGTCCTAGCCATTACTTACCTCTCAATGAATGCCACTAAAAGCGCCAACAACACAATTGTGACTGAATTATGCTGCTCATTGTAAAGGGATGTTTAGTTTTCACTGACAAAATGAATATAATCGGTTTTATGCAAAAATAACCTTTTCAGTGTCTCATCCATCATTCCTATTTGCTTTCTTACAAGTTTCTATAAAACCTCTGAAATATGAGAGATCTTTGATTGTAAAGAGTGTTGGCTTAAATAACCAAGCTCTATTGAGTTAACTGTGGTGACTTGCTATAATCTTTGACATTATACAATATGCATTTTTATTTTGTCTAAACATTTAGTGTGTAATATTTCTGAAAATCAGTGCTGGAACAGAAATGGTATATATAATTCAATCACTGATTATAAAATTGAGTATTTTAATGAGTCAATTTTTTATATATATAGGCACCGGATCAACATAATGTCAGTATGGGAGAGCTGAAACTTCAGTTCAGTCAAGAAATTAAAACTTTGGCAAAGTATGTACAGCTTTTAGAAATAGTTTATACCACTCATTCTGGAAGTATACTGTTTAATCTAATGAGAGTCATCATGTCATATATTCATAGATTTGAACATGAAAACCTGGTTGAGTTACTTGGTTTTTCCAATGACGGGGAACACTCCTGCTTGGTATATGCCTACATGCCTAATGGGTCATTGCTGGACAGATTAGCATGCCTGGTAAGTATGACTTGTGCTCTTTAACAGTCAAAACATGGTTATCTTTATTTTTAAGAGCTTTTTTTAATTAGAACAGTCTACAGTAATATTCAATTCAGCAATAATTTGGTTAATTTTGAAACCTCTTCAGGATAACACAGCTCCACTTTCTTGGAATACAAGATGCAGTATTGCTCAGGGTACAGCCAATGGATTAAAATACTTGCATGAAAATAATCATATCCATCGTGATGTTAAAAGGTAAAGAATACCCTGAATGTTTCTATTGTTTCCTTGCACTTTGTATTTTGTATTCAATATAATGCCATTCATGTAATTGTGTCTAAAAAACCTAGTCAAACAACTATTGGTTATTAGAACCTCCCCATCACAATGGATTCTTTAATTGATCTAGTTGAAACTCCTTTAAAGATTGTGGAAAGAAATACTATTTTAACCAATACTTAAGTGTTAACGTATTAATAAGATCCCACTATGCATGAGCAATTATTTCTGCCCTGCTGTAATATTACAGAGGAAGAAGTTGTTTAACTATTCATAGCAATTGCTTTGAGCGATATAGCAATTTTTTTTAAAATGAGGATTGGGAGGAACATGATCTATTAAGAGATAAAGGGCAGAATTCTGCCATCTGGATCTAAGTCCCATGGTGGTGCTGGGGACAGGGAGTGTTTCCCGCTGCGAAGGCCAACAGGAATCCACGGCACATCTTCCGGCCCCAACCTCATTCATTTTGCTTCTGGGGATTTAGCGTCACATTCCAGGTTGGGGCAGGTGGGCTTGATTGCAAGCGTCCTGCCGTGTTATCTGGAAGCCATGTTGGAAAGGTGCCCAACTTCGCTATCCACAATTTAAGAAAGAAGTTGGACCTCCTGAAGAAAGAAGATGGATTTCCATGTACACTATGAGACTGAAAGATGGACTTCCTCAATGATACTCAAGCTGGAAGATCCACCTAATGGATGCTCCCCCATCCACTGCTGTGATGTTCCAGGGTCGCTGGCATCCCGAACTCTGGAGGCAGCGCCAGGCATTCTTCAGGTAAGTTGTGACTTCTGCACACCACATTGTTCTGGGCTGTTGTGTTTTGCCGCTGTGTCGTGGAGAACCCCATTAATGGGATGCAAATCAGTTTCACACCGACCACCAGTGGCTTTCCCGATCCGCCATGGCAGGCACCAATGGAAGATCCTGCGGGAAATTCACACTGGCCTAAAACCAATTTTTTGGAGCCTCCTGCTGAATTTTCCCCATCCACTGCCGGCCACTGCAACCACCGGTGGGAACATGGGAGAATTCTGCCCCAAGTTGGCAAGAAATATTAGATCGAAGTAAGTGAACCCTGAGTTGGAGCATTAGAATAAGAAACTCAAGAATCTAGTTTTAAATCACAGATTTCATACTCAGCCTTCTCTCTAGATGGTAAGTTTTGCCTATCTTAATGGGTATTTATTGTAGACAAGTAAGTGTGATTGGAAGGATTTTTTCGTATAAAGCTTGAGAACATCTTAGCATCTATGGAGGTGTCCATTTCCGACTGGAGAATAGTGTAGATGCAAGTGAAAAGGTAAAAGAAAATTAATGATAAGAAATGTTTTGCTGGTTTCCACACATTTGTAATGAAGCTTTTTGTGGCTGGTTTTCCCTGTCTTTATGCTATGTGTAATCTATGTGTAATTTCTTGGCTAGGAGTAGGAAAGCAACCATCTCTCAGGTCTACAGGTGTAGAAAATGGTGCAGTTCTTCTGTTAATCTTTCTATCGCTGCAGTGAAGTCCTTGACTTGCACTGTGATCTCCTTCGTTGAGCTGAGCTCATTACTCTGTGCTGTACTCAATTTTGAAGTACACAGTATAGTTAGTCACAAGAATATAAACTGCATTAGATACTCTTGGGCTTAAATGCCAATGATCCTACACTACCACCTAATAATGGAAGAATGGAACTTTCTGTTTTCCTGAGTTGAAATAGTCTGATCTGCTTCAATTGGCATATTTTTAACAAGCGTCTGTCGCAGTACTGGTAAAATTTGGGGTAGGGATGCAAAATGCAATGGTAGACAGCACTTGCGGGTGTAAACAGTAGGTCTGACTAAAGACTTCTGATCAAACTTGAAATGTGCCCATTTATAGGAAGGCTAATTTCATTAGAGCCAAGCATACAGTTTATGAGTATTTCATGAAAGTGGCCTAGAACACAATTGTAGGCCCCACTTCTGCTGATAGTAAAACTTGTATAGCTGCTTCCTGCTTCCCATTGGGAGCAGTAGATGTGGGAATTCTGACAAGAGATGTTATTAGTCAGTTCAATAGTATGCTGCCCCAGTACGTACAGGAAATTGCACCCTGACTTGGATCATTGTCTGTGTGGAGTCTGCACGTCCTCCCTGTGTCTGTGGGTTTCCTCCGGGTGCTCTGGTTTCCTCCCACAATCTGAAAGGTGTGCTGGTTAGGTGCATTGACCATGCTAAATTTTCCCTCAGTGTACCCGAACAGGTGCCGGAGTATGGCGAGGGGATTTTCACAGTAACTTCATTGCAGTGCTAATGTAAGCCTACTTGTGACACTAATACATAAACTTTAAACATATATTCCAACAGGGTGGGAACCTGACATAACCTGTTGCCATTTCCATTGCCAAAGCACTTTGCTCACTTAAGGTGTGTCTTCATATCCACTGCCAAATGCAGGAATTTTCAGGGTCTAAGTTTCCATTTTATATTTCTTGCTGAGGCAAAATGTTTAATATTATGCAGTGAGCACAAAATATGGAAGGGTATATCATTTTATCTATTCTAATATCTTTAACCCTGAGCAACCTTAAGAAGTTTTTATAGCTTGTGTAATTGTCAAGACATCGAAACCTGTCTTTCCTGCATAGGTTTTAGCTCCTCAATGATTGTTCGTTGGTCATTTTGTTTTACAGTGCAAATATCTTGTTGGATGGTACATTTGTTCCTAAGGTTTCAGACTTTGGACTTACTCGAGCATCATCAAATTTGGCACAAACAATGTTAACTGAGAAAATCGTAGGCACAACCGCATACATGGCTCCAGAGGCAATGCGTGGGGAGATTACATCAAAGTCAGATGTTTTTAGCTTTGGCATAGTAAGTACTTGTGGTTATTCTCCTGAGACCTGAATGAGTAAAATGTTCCCCAGTCAGCAAAACATTGGAGCCTATGTCTCAAGAAAATTTACCTTTATAATAAACTTCATACTTATATGAATGGATTTTCCCATGTTCCATGCTGGAAAATGAGACATCCTTGATTTTCCTGAGGACTATTTGCAGGCTCCTGCTTCCTCAATGTAAATTTCTGATGACCCTTAATCAGGAAACTGGGCTGGAGCAGAGACTGGGGGCAAGGGTCCTATCCTAAACATCTCTGGGCAGAGTCAGGAAAATCCACACATCGTCTAAATGTTGTTAATTTTAATTATTCACCAAAGATTTGACTATCGGCGCTAAGCAAAAATTGACTTCTAGAGCCACGTTCAAGTTTCAGAAAAAGGAAACAACCAAACCAACCATCCTTGTCCTCTCTGAAGTTAACTAAATTGCCCAAAAACATCCTCTTCCAATGCCTTTCATCTTTTGATCAGCTGCATTGGACTCCCTTTGCTTGTTTTCACCCTTTCCCATCTGATCATACTCTGTACAATTCAAGCAATTGCTTCTTTGCCCACCATTGCGCAGTTATCTTCGGAGTTTGCCGAGGTTCTGTCCATGGTGTCCTCCTTTTCCAAATCTGCTGCCCATTGGGAACATATCCGCACTAATTGGGATCAGTTTACACATGTGCTAATGATATCCAAGCTCTCAATCTCAACCTGCCCTCACAGTTTGACATCCGCTTTAGGATGAAGTGCAATTTCTTCCAGTTAAACATTGAAGTCTGAAGTGATTATGTTGAGCCACTCTATGAATCCTTGCCACTGATCTTGACTATGGTCTTATGCTGAACCAGGTTATTTGCAACCCTTGCTGTCACATTAGACCTTGAGCTGATATTCTGACCCCATATCCTCATCATCAAAATGACTACTATTTCTGCTTTTGCTCCTGTTTTCACCTTCCTAAAACCCTCAACCACACCTTCACCTCCAGATTCCACTACTTAATTGTTCTTCTGATCTTTATCTCACCTTTGGGGACCATGATTTCAACTGCCTAGCTGCTACAATCTGGAACTCCCTCTGTTAATTCTTTCAAGTTCCTCTCTTGCTTTAAGACACTCTCTTAAAACCCAATCCTTTGACCAAATTTTTAGTCCCTGATCCTCCTATGCCTTGACTTCTATTTTGTGCCCAATAAAGGGACCAGCATTGGGAAAAGGCCAGATGGTGGCCGCTCATGTGTCTGAAGGAATCCAACGCAGAACTGACAAGGCTCGCTGCAGAATTTCCGACTGATGGGCGAGACCCCCTCAACCTGATAGAAACCAGCCAATATTGTCAGCGGTTGGAGTTTTTAAATATTGAGAACAACTTGTGAAAAATATGACTAACTATGCCTTTCTGCTTTTGCACACAGGTCTTACTAGAAATAATAACAGGACTTCCACCAGTTGATGAACATCGTGAACCCCAATTATTGGTAATGCAACATTCTCATATTTCTGTTTGTAGGAATGTAGGGGTACAAATGCATCTTAATAGAATTGACGTCTAGTTGAGGAAAATTAAAAAGTTCCATCCCCCCACCCTCTGGTCCCCCTTTATTCCGGTTCCTTTGTGGTGAGAAATCAAATTCCGATGTATTGAAGTATCGAGAAACAGTACACTCGCAGAAGTGAGTTCATTTAAGAATTTAGATACATTAACCAACCATTGTTTTTTTGTTGAATATTAAAGCATCAAATTTGATTTGCATACTGAGGAGGTTAACAGAATTCTGTTAAAAAATTATAGATGAGATCTGATTTGCACTTTATCTTTAATCCTAAAGCTTGACATCAAAGAAGAAATTGAAGATGAAGAAATGGCTATTGAAGATTATATCGATAAGAAGATGCATGATTGGGACTCTGTGGCAATTGAGAAAATGTATTCAACTGCATGTCAGTGTTTAAATGAAAAGAAGAATAAGCGACCAGATATTAAAAAGGTTTGTAGCTTTGATATATCGAGGCAGGTTTCAATTGTATAATGTTTAAAATATTTAGTTTATTATAATGCAATATTTTTAATGCTGTTTGCAGGTATATGATTCATTACAAGAAATCTCTTCAGTTGTTCCACAATGAGATGAAGCTTGGATCCTCTGTTACCGGTCGCAACGAATGGGTTATTCAGTGCACAGTTTGCATCTTTGTTATTCCACAGTAAATATGTGTGTGTCTGTTTGTGTGTAAGTCCACATATTCTTTGTATCATGTCTTCAGAACTAAAGTACGCATGCACACTTGTCTACTTCGCTATCACTATCATGAAAAATATTCTCCTTCCCTTTGGTTAAGTCTTTGTTACTTCCAAATGCAATGTAGAAAACATGAAGGTAGAAAAGTGCCAATCATTCAAATTCCTGAATTTTACCTTTCTTTGCTTATCGCGTTCCACTAAAAGAAGATTTTGTTCAATCACATTATAACAGCAACAGAAAAACCCTGGTGATACAACATCCAAAAGGAAGCCTTTTTAATAATAGTGTTCTGAATTTTGAGTTGAATGAAATTATCCTAACATATCTGTAACTCCGTTTATGACATGTTAATGTTGAGGTGTCTCGGTTACCTAAACATTAGATTTGTCTTAGGAAGTCATCCCCATACCATGATTTCCTGCGCTCAAGCAGCTCATTTTAATTTTGTTTCATTTGTAATTGCATCCATCTAGAATAACCAGACCCAGTCCCCACACATCCAAAGTTCAACCCTCTTTGGACCTTCTTGTAAACTTTGTGCTGGCTTCCATCCAGATCTACCTCTTTTTTTCTTTTTTTTTAAAAGTCAACCACATTGCTGTGGCTCTGGAGTCACATGTAGGCCAGACCAGGCAAGGGCGGCAGATTTCCCTCCCCAAAGGGAACTAGTGAACCAGATGGGTTTTTCCGACAATGGTTTCATGGTCATCAGTAGATTCTTAATTCCAGACATTTTGTTATTGAATTCAAATTCCACCATCTGCCGTGGCGGGACTCGAACCCGGATCCCCTCGGACATTAGCTGAGTTTCTGGATCAATAGCCCAGCGATAATACCACTAGGCCATCGCCTCCCAGATCTACCTCTTCCACATCAGAAATACAGACTAGCCTCATCTTCACTCTGCAAAACTTAGAACAATTAACTGCAATTCCAAAACCAGTTTAAAATCTATTCAGGGTGTAATGACTTCAACGAGGAACATGAGTTTGGCCTCTTGGAGTATGAGCTCCTGATTGAGATCATAATTGCTTACCACTGCAGGGACTGGGGTGCACTATTGACCCCTTTAATCACATTTTGATTTGACGTTTTAAGTTTCCTTTCCACTTTGTCCTTTGTTTTGGGCGGTTCCCCTCCTTTTGGGAGCACAGCAGTAGGAGCAAAGTAAATGGAGATACAGATCAGCCATGGTCTAATAGAACAATGGAATAGGCTCATGGGGCTGAATGGCCTACTCCTGCTCCTATGTGAAGAATATGTCTGTCAACCCTCCCTTATAATTTGAAAATGGATACTGAACTAACTAGGAGCCTCACACAAAATACTGCAAATGATGGAAATCTGAAATAAAAATCACAATGCTAGAAATATTCAGGTCAGTTAGCAGCTATGTGCTGATGGTGCTGTTCCTATGCCTCTTCTGCCTTTTGTCCTTCTAGGTGGTAGAGGTCGTGGGTTTAGAAGATGCTGCCGAAGGATGCTTTGTTGATTTTTGTCTAGATGTGAACGTACATCTCTGGTGGAATGACTGAATATGTAAGGTGGTGGATGGGGTAACCAATCAAGCAGGGCTGCTTTGTCCTAGTTGGTGTCGAGCTTCTTGAGTGTTGTTGGAGTTGCACTCATCCAGGCAAATGGCAAGTGTTCATCACACTCTTGACTTGTGCCTTGTAAATGATTGGCAGGCTGTGGTGACAATGTTATTTGCCTTTGACCCGCTCTTGTAGCCACAATATTTTTATAGTTGGTAAAATTAAGTTTCTGGTTAATGGTAACCTCCAGGTGACGGTGATATCTACTTCATTAATGCTCCTTTTGGGTTAATGTCTTTTCTAATTTTTAAACTCCAGTTTAAGCTTTCTAATGAGTGCACACAAGCTTAATCCTCTGCTATCAGGCGAGCCAATTTTAGTTATCAGCTTATCTTTGAAACTAAGTATTAATTAGAACATAGAACAACTACAGCACAATACAGGCCCTTCAGCCCACAAAGTTGTGCTGAACATGTCCCTACCTACCTTTCACTACTTCTGTTTTTGAAGCATTACTTTAAACTCTACACATGCTCTTGGTCTGCCGGCAGCATTTACACCATTTTAGTTACAATTTTCCAATGAAAATGATTTCAGTTTTGTTTTCATAGATATATCAAGAACTCTTATGAACAGAAATGTTCAACCTTTTTACATGATGTGAATGAGGCATTGATGATAATCTTATTACAGTATTTAGAATGGGAGACTGTGGGCTCTTGCATCTACTTTCCTTTAAAAGTAAATATCAGAATGTATTACTTGAGTTAAAACTGATAGTCAAAGCAGAAGGGACAAAGCAAGTTAGTAGTAACAAAATACAGAAACTGTTCCAAACTCCTTTGTGCTACTCAACTAATTACTTTTGTTTCTATTGTTGTTTCTATCTTGTGATTCTACCTCACTGAACTGCTAAGAAGTGAAATCAAAATTAAATCATTTTGATTCATATACATGATAAACCTATCCATTACATCAATTAATTTCATTTTAATGTTCCTCTGGGACCACCACACACACAAATGAAAGTTGTGACTAGTATTTTGATGGCCTCCTGTACAGTGTTCAAATTTCTAGTGCTGGAAAAGAACTGACTGGTCAGTTCTTTTCTAATATTCAAAATCTGAGTTTTCCCAGACTTGAGTGGTGCATGTTGGTATTTATCCAACTTCCCAACTCTGCTGAAAGCACCAACTCTATAAAAGATTAGTAAACATAATATCATCTGAATAATATTAAGGGAATCGAGGGTTATGGGGATAAAGTGAAGTTGAGGATTATATCAGATCTTGAGGGGAGAGGTGGTGGTGTAGTAGTATTTTCACTGGACTAGAAACCCAGATGTCCAGGGTAATGCTGGATTTGAATCACACCATAATAGCTGGTGAAATTTGAATTCAATAAAAAAATCTGGAATTGTAAGTCTAATGACGATTGTTGTAAAAACCCATCAATGTCCTTTATGGAAGGAAATCTGCTGCCCTTACCTGGTCTGGTCTAATGAGACTCCAGATCCACAGTGGTTGTCTCTTAAAAGGGCCTTGAAATAGCCTAGCAAGTCATTCAGATCATGGGGAAATCAGGGATGGGCAATAAATACCCACATCTCATTCATGAATAATAAAAAATAGCAATTATTTTGTATAGTGACTTAATCTGTACATAGAAATTTATTCATCATTCATAATGAAGACTTCCAGTTTCCTCTGAAAATATTGCAACACCAGGGAAATTGAGATGTTGACTAGTGAAATATTGATTACATTTGCGTCACGTTGGACAGCACATGTACCAGATTATTTGCAGTGCGAAGCACGACAGTTTTCAGATGATAAAGTCATGATAGTTTCGTATGCAGGCTTTCATTTACTCTGTAATACAAAACTGAGAAATACTGCTAGCTTTCGTTATCCAATTTTCATACACTGTGAACATTTCTATATGATTTATTAATCTTAAAATAAATCAGTTACTACACAAGTAGTTTTTATCTTCAACTATTATAAATTAATTAAGATTTATGTATTTTATAACATTGCAAACATATACATTTCATCCAACACAATGCAAGTTTACCTCTGCTCACTATAAAAATCACTGAACAATTTGTCAGAGTAGCCTGGTTGTATAACATCATTAGTCATACTGGTAACCTCACAGATCAACAGAATCAACACCATCAGTAATTGTCCTCGGTACCATTCAATATTCTAGAATTGATTTTTTGATAATATTGGGATCAAGTTAATTCCATGCAGCAATGACCCATTGCTTGCATTGTTCCATCTTTAGTGAATGTTTTTCACCTTGCAACATCCAATTTTTTTCACATCCTTGAAAGGTTTATTTATGTGCACATGCAAAGGCTGAACAACACTCTGCTGGGAATAATTGCTACATCAGTTTTGGTTGATCTTATCACAGTCTACACCAGGCTTGTCCAACACGCAGCCTGCGGGCCACTATACAGCCCACCAAGCCTCTCTACCCAGCCGCTGACCTGTGTTCAAAACGTCAGGACGTGAATTTGAAGAATTTTCAAGAACTACCCTTCAATCACTTGCTGCTGCTATGATCACTAATGAATTGCTGGGATCTCAACATGGGGCACCTGGCTTCTGATTTATCAAACTCAAGCCTGATTTTTCCTTCAGGAGGCAGGGGGTGATGTCTCCATATAAAATCCAGCCGCAGGGATTTGGACTCACTCAGCAAGAATACAGTGAGGCCCATGCTTGGTTGGGGAGTCCAGGAGGTGCTGAAGGATGAGGTGATAGATGCTGGTGGAAGGCCTCATACCTCAGAATAGCAGAAACACAGGTGAATTTGAGAGAGCAGTGGCACCTTGATTTGGTCCTAGAAAAGCAAAGGAACCCTCAAAACCTGCAAAGTTCAGAGGAACTCTTGAGTGGAAATTGAACAGGGAATGGTCTACTGAGATTTTCAGGTTTATGGTATAGGTTTTTACAAAACGCAATGTTGTTAGTACCACTTGCTTTGTTTAAGACATGCAGTAAAGAGTTTTGTTTAAAATCTGAGATCCTGTAAAATTATTCTTTGTTAATAACTGGGAGATTGAATTTGTTTTCCAAAAATTACTTTATCTACTGCTACAGAGCGTATATAACAATTTCTAGTAACTAACTGTACCACTCAAGCCCTAGATAAGAGAATGGAAGTGGATTCTAAGATGTAGATACTCCAAGTTGGAGAAATGGAGTAATCTGTAATAGTTCTCTCAAATTCAGAGAGACAAGAGTGGTGGAGGACATGCTCCTGTCTACAATGGTGATGAAGTGGAAATGATCGCGAGCTTCAAGTTTCTAGGTTTCCAGAGCACCAACGATCTGCCATGGTCTCTTTACACTGACGCAATAGTTAAGAAAGCCCACCAACACCTCTACTTTCTCAGGAGGCTAAGGAAATTCCACATGCCCACTGCAACTCTCACCAATTTTTACAGATGCACTTTAGAAAGCATCCTTTTTGGATGTATCTCAGCTTGGTATGGTTCCTGCTCTGACCAAGACCACAGGAAACTACAAAGGGTTGTGAACGTAACCCAGTCCATCAGGCAAACCAGCCTCCCATCCATTGACGCCAATTTACACTTACCGCTGCCTTGGAAAAGCCGCCAGCATTATCAAGGACCCCACATACCCTGGACATACTCTTGTCCACTTTCTTCCATGGGGAAAAAGATACAAAAGTCTGAGGTCATGAACCATCTGACTCAAGAACAGCTTCTTCCCTGCTGCTATCAGACTTATGAATGGGCCCACCATATATTAAGCTGATCATTCTCTTCACCCTAGCTATGACTAACACTATATTCTGCACCCTCTCTTTTTGTTTTCCTCTATGAACAGCATGTTTTGGCTGTATAGTGCACAAGAAACAATACTTTCACTGTATCCCGATACATGTGACAATAATAAATCAATTCCAATCATAATACATTTCATTTTTGGTTCAGCCATCAATATTCTCACCCAAGGCAGAAGCCTGTAGGTTCAAGTCCCACTGCAGAGACTTAAGCACAAATCTAGGCTAACACTCCAGTGTAGCACTGTCTGAGGTGTTATCTTTTGGACAAGACAATTTGCCCTATTTTACCATTTTGATTCTAAGTGCTGGGTGGAGTTGAAATTGGGAGTGTTTCAGATTCGACTTGTAGACCCGTTCTCCGGCGCCCCATATGCACTCTGCCTGCAAAAATATCAGCGATTCCAAACCGCGCTGTAGAAGCCTGTGGGTAGGGCTTAATGTGCCCGAAACCCTGCAGTTCCAATCGGCGCCTCCAACTGCGCATGCGCAGAAAAAGAATGATAGAATGCCACTCCCTGCCACATCCCTCCCCGGCCAGATAATGCCTCCCCTGGCTCCCACAGATGTTGCCCACCCCCACAACATTAATAACCCGCCCCTTATCCCCCGCCACCCAGATCAATCGGCAAGCAGTGACAATCTGCCACTGATTGAGGAGGTTCCGAACAAAACTGGATTACCACCAACATTTGAACTGAGATGAAATGCATGATTGGACAGGTGAGTTTCCGTACTGTCAGCACCACACAATTAAAATATCATATAGAATATTTCAGAATTTTATTTCGATTGATTTAGATTGAAAAGTTTGACTGCATTATAGCTCCACTCAGCAAGTGGAAAAACTTGGCACAACTGACAACCAAAATCCAATTTGGTGGTTTGCCCCAAACAAATGAAGGTTGCACAATGGGAAAATGCCAAGGGTCCCCAAAAAACAAATGTCAACTGTAAAGAACACATCAATTCAAAAAAGATAACTTTTATTATCCATGAACACAATGACAGTAACACAATGGATTAAGTCAAGAAAAAAAAGCTTGAATGCTAGAAATCTGAAAAAAAGGGAACAGTAAATACTGGAAATAATAATGAGTCCAACTCAACACTTACAGACTTAGACAAAACAAGCAACACAAGAAAAGTGGATTTGAGTAAAATGAGATGGAATGGTATCAATATGTTAAACCAATGTTGAGTAAAAATATCCAAAATATCACAATCTTGGAAATTATTGCAATTTTAGTCAGTTTTCTCAGGTTCTGGTGGCCTCCGTATTAATCGTTTTATTCCCCTCTTGCCTGCAGGACCCTTTGGTTTGGCAAAGATCTGCCTATGTGCATGCTGCTTTGGGTGAACCTCTTCATACAAATAATCAGCAGTCAGTTCATTGCCATCATCAATTTCAATCTGAAGATAGAAAAGTGGACCAACAATATGTTTTTTTTATGATGTTAGATACAAATGACAGGTACAAATAAATGGGACAGACACAAGCAAATTTGAGGACAATGGTAGAATTTTCAATCAATACCATAACTCTGTTGGCCTTAACAAGTGAGCTATTATTAACTTATTTTGCATTTAGTAACACTGGTGATTTATTTAAATGTTTAGGAGGTGCTGGACGTAAAGCATTTAACAAATTAATTAAATCTTGCATTAGGATAGCCTTCAGTTAGGTGAATTGCTGAAGTTATGGAAGATGATAGCACCACTTTTCCAGAGTTCAATCTAAGCATGCAGCAAAAATCTTTTAAAAAAACGCTGGAAAAGAAATCAATAGCTTTTTCATAGTTAAGACTTAGTGTCATGCTTTTGCGAGTTCAACAAATAGCACATAGCTACATTATGAAGAATGAATTTAGACAGGTTACAAAGCAGTTAAATGGACTGACTACCTCGAAGAAAATGAACACTATCCATTTGCAATATATTAAGAAGAAAATGAAATGAGGCTCGCACCAAAATTTGAATGAGATGGAAGAAGCATCAGAATATTCTGTAACGTTTGTTTCCTGGTTGCCAAAGAACAAATTGAGATGAATAACTAAGCTAAAATAAAGGATTTTGAAAGATTATTTACCTTCTTAGCTATTTCCAGAGCTACTTGTTTTTCCACCATGTCAATCAAGGGACTCTTACAACTGGAGTATAACATTCGCTCTCGAATACTACATGTGTAGCCAGGCATAGAGTAAATAAAGACTGGAAGATAGATAAATATGGTTTTAGTATCAACTGATGAGAAATGTATTCAAAAGGTCAACATTTTATATCACAACAGAAACCAACTTAATTTGTCAACCCAAATTGATCAACATTTATTCACAAAGATACTGGTATTTCCTGGTGTAATCCTCATCCTGTGGAAAAGAACTATTCATCATTGTTTATATGCATATGGTCTGTTTTGATGTGGTGTGAACCAGTCCTGTGTAACAGCACATGCTTCCTACTGACTGATGACAATAATGTTGACAGGAGCTCAGAAATGGTTTGCAGAAAAGGCAAAATGACCTTGCTGCTAATCTAAGCTCCAGTGAAGAAATCAGAGGGGGTTTGGAAAGAAAATACATTTACAAAGAAAACCCTCAGTACATTTCTGATCAAATAATCTCATGGATTCAAAAACAGGCATCTCAAATTCAAACAAATAATTATATGGTACGCTTACACGGTTGCGATGGAACTAATATTATCAAAGAAATCTATACCTATAGACTCCAAATAGTCTCCTTCATGAGAGTGCTTATAGAGGAAGAAATGATAACGGGCAGAATCCTTTGGTACACGCTTTGGTAAATCTCCTATTTCCGTATGGGTTGTATCTGCCAATGTTATAGTTTCTTGATCAAAGTCTATTTTCTGCCAACAGAAAGAAATAACACATTTGAACATTGATGATAAAAAAGTTAAAGTTTATTTATTAGTCACAAGTAAGGCTTACGTTAACACTGCAATGAAGTTACTGTGAAATTCCCCTGGTACCCACACTCCGGCGCCTGTTCGGGTCAATGCACCTAACCAGCACGTCTTTCAGACTGTGGGAGGAAACCGGAGCTCCCAGAGGAAATCCAAGCAGAGAACATACAAACTGCACGCAGACAGTGACCCAAGCCGGGAATCGAACCCAGGTACTCTGGCGCTGTGAGGCAGCAGTGCTAACCACTGTGCCACCATGCCACCCCAAGTAAAAGTGAATTACACTCTTGACGAGAGGGCATAGTCATGTCTGACAAATTTACTGGAGTTCTTCAAGAAAGGGACAGTTTACTGATGATATGAATTCAATGGATAAGATACACATTTGGATTGCTCCAAGGCTTACATTACCACTTCACACAAGCAATTAGTTCACAAAGTAGGAAGGCATAGTTTCAAACATATTCTTTTAAGGGGGAGTTTAAATTAGCCAAATACGCTATAAAAAAGGGTATTTATGAATGGAGGTGCATCAACATGTAGCTGTATAAGGTGCTGGCGAGGCCACACCTGGAGTACTGTGTACAGTTTTGGTCTTACTTGAGAAAGGATATACTGGCACTGGAGGGGGTGCACAGGAGATTCACTAGGTTGGTTGCAGAGTTGAGAGGGTTGACTTATGAGGAGAGACTAAGTAGACTGGGACTATACTCATTGGAATTTAGAAGAATAAGGGGGGGATCATATAGAAACATATAAAATTATGAAGGGAATAGATAAGATAGAAGCAGGGAAGTTGTTTCCACTGGCGGGTGAAACTAGAACTAGGGGGCATAGCCTCAAAATAAGGGGAAGCAGATTTAGGACTGAGTTGAGGAGGAACTTCTTCACACAAAGGGTTGTGAATCTGTGGAATTCCCTGCCCAGTGAAGCAGTTGAGGCAACCTCATTGAATGTTTTTAAACCAAAGATAGATAGATTTTTGAATAGCAAACGAATTAAGGGTTATGGTGAGTGGGCGGGTAAGCTGAGTCCACGAAAAGATCAGCCATGATTTTATTGAATGGCGGAGCAGGCTTGAGGAGCCAGATGGCCTACTCCTGCGCCCAGTTCTTATTTATGTTCAACATGGGAAAGGATACAACTGAGTGCTGGGTCCATTGCTGTTTTTGGTATATATCAATGATTTATACCTGGTGGCAAATAACAGTTGTCTAACTTTGCAAATGAAACCATAGTGAGTAAGGGGAACAGGTAAGTCAAATTTGAAGAGGTCTGAAAAAGTTTGGAAATGTGAGCAAATAGCACTTGGTGCAATGTAGCGAGACTAGGAAAGAGAAATACATAGGAATACCAGCTCCACACTTTAAGATAAAACACAAGACAGGGGTTTGGAAGGAAGTAAATAGTTCACAAACATTTAACAATGCAACAAGAGTAGGGCAAGCTAATCATGGCTTTAATATGGAGAGTCACATGGAAAGTACACAACAGAAAAATTAGTCTGTACGAGGCTGTACTCTCATACCCAATTCTGGTCACTGGAAGAAAATCGAGGCATTGGAGGCTGAGAGGAAAAGGAAACTAATATATAAAGCAAACTAACATATAAAGTATCTGCCCTGTGCAGAGATTGAAGAGCCTGAAATTGTTTAACGTTGCACGAAACAATTCAGGGGTGATAGTGAAAATATTTTAAGGAATTAAATAAAGTGAAGCTAGGTAAACATATCAGAGATTATCACAGTTTAAAGTTTATTTATTAGTCACAAGTAGGCTTACATTAACACAGCAATGTGAAAATTGCTTAGTCACCACACTCCGGCACCTGTTTGGGTACACTGAGGGAGAATTTAGCATGGCCAATGCACCTAACCAGCACGTCTTTCAGACTGTGGGAGGAAACCGGAGCACCCGGAGGAAACCCATGCAGACATGGGGAGAATGTGCAGACTCCGCATAGACAGTGACCAAGTCGGGAATCGAACCCAGGTCCCTGGAGCTGTGAGGGAGCAGTGCTAACCACTGTGCTACCATATTCGGACACAGCTGGATTTTCCCCACAGGCTTTAGGACCCCAACATTGGGACAAGATGGGAGTCCTGAGTCTGCACTTGTTAGCAGCACTAGCTCAGCAATCTTCCAGGAGGCCACCTCCTGATCTGCTGCTCCCACGCTTGCTGTCCGAGTAATTAATGCCTCTTAGTGCCCTAGGTCCAATGAGCCAGTAGCTCTGCAGCTTCAGCAGCACTGTGGGGCAAGATGGCTGCTGCTGCCAAGTCAGGGGCTGCAACAGCACCGCGATATGGAGGCACTCTTGCTGACCTGCAGAGCAATGCAGAAAATAACAAGACTAATTCTGCAAGATCCATCAGGATGGAGGGGAAAACCTCTCCACTGGATCGCGTTTGGCTGCAATTGCAGCCTCTTAAGGTCCCATCAGTTGGGCATGGAGCCTCCTTCTTCAATGACCACTACCGCCCCGCCCCCCCCCTCCCCCCTCCCCCCCCCCCCCCCCCCCCCCCCTCCACCACCACCACCTCAGCTTACCACTGGTGGGCTCCAGATGCATTGATGGGGCCACTCCATTGGTAGCAATGTATCAGGGAGGCCATAAAATTGCCTGTCCTCCCCACCCGCCCTAAGGAAATATCCCCTGGCAGCAGGAATGCATCAGGGAGCTATCCCAAGATGGCTCCCACTTTTTTTCCTGGCCCATCTTCATGGGACTGGGAAAATCCAGCTGTGTGTGTGTGGCTAATGTATGGAAAGAATGAATTGCTCAAGTTGGCAGAATAGGCAGAATATGTAGAACATTTAAGGGGCGATTAGGTGGACATTTGAGGATGTGGGGGCAATTGACAGATTCGCTTTTGGGACCTACCTAATGAGTTGCAGAGTCTTTCTAATAGCAGAAGACAATGGGTGGATGACTTATATTTAGCTGGCACTTTTTATGTAGAACAAGTTCGAAGGACCTTCCCAGAGGTTAAGAATAGGCATCAAGTCAAGGAGAGAAAAACTGGGATGGGGGCTGAAAGCTTGTTTGAAGAGAAAGAATCATTGAGTCATACAATGCAGAAGAGGCCCTTCGGCCCATCACGTCTGCACCAACACATGAGAAACACCTGACCTCCCACCTAATCCCATTTACCAGCACTTGGCCCATTGCCTTGAATGTTATGACATGCCAGGTACTTTTTAAAGGATGAGAGGCAACCCGCCTCTACCACCCTCCCAGGCAGCACATTCCAGACTGTCACCACCCTCTGGGTAAAAAAGTTTTCCTCACATCCCCCCCGAAACCTCCTACCCCTTAAGAAGGTTTTAAAAGATGGAAAGAGAGACGGAGTAGCAGAGGACTTTAGGGGAGTAGATACCAGAGAATACAGCTGAGGTTACTATAAGGCAATGAGAAGGGAGGCCAGAGTCATGACATCACAAGGTGCAGGAAGGTAAATGAAAAATGCTACAAAGATGGACTGGGCAAAGCATAAGGGTAATTGAAAATAAGAAGTGAAGATTTTGAATTTAAGGATAGAGCACAATAGGCCAGTAGGACTTGTCAGGATATGGGTGGCTGAGTTTTGGGAAGGTGATGGAGGGTGAAAGATCAGATGCCAACAGGAACATCAGTGGATCCCAGAATGAGGACAGGAATATTCTTGACTGTGAAGCTGAATACAGCTGGATAACCTGTTACCACCATCGGTCCTTCTGAGGAATGGCTTTCACATGAATAATAGCCTCTTGATAGAAAAAGATCTGTATACCTACATAAATCACTGCCAGTTGAATAATTTACCAACGCAACTCAACAGAACTTTACCAATCCTCGAAAGAGCAGTGGTGTAGATGAAGATTCTAACCAGTACATTTACGATTAATACTTACAAGTTGTATGTAGCTAAGCTGCTTGTTCCTGAGTTTATCCAGAGCTTCAATGGCATCTTCCTGTATTGGAAAGGCTAATCCCTGCAAAGTTGGCTGCTTAGCTTCTATACTGATTTCAGTTTTCCCCTGTCAATAAAGAAAACCAAGAAGTTATTTCCCCATTAATTATGGGCGCATGCCGTAGTGAGATTTTTCTTTTAGAAAATTATGACTAACAGCTATAATAAGTCTTTTCGTTCAATCATTATAAATTAATTTTATAGAATGAATGACTGCCATTGTCTTTCGGGAAGACAATGGCCTCATGGTATTATTGCTGAGTGTTAATCCAGAAACTCAGCTAATGTTCTGGGGGCGCGGGTTCAAATCTCGCCACCGCAGATGGTGGAATTTGAATTCAACAAAAAATATCTGGAATTAAAAATCTACTGATGACCATGAAACCATTGTTGGTTTTCGGAAAAAACCCATCTGGTTCACTTATGTCCTTTAGGGAAGGAAATCTGCCGTCCATACCTGGTCTGGCCTACATGTGACTCCACAACCACAGCAATCTGGTTGACTCTCAATTGTCCTCAGATGACTAGGGATGGGCAATAAATGCTGGCCCAGCCAGCGATGCCCATGTCGCACAAATGAATTTAAAAAATAATAATTTCAAAGTCAATGGATCCAAGATGTCTTCAGGACATGTAGCCACAGCAGTGGCACCATATCTTTAACAGAAAAGCTCAAAGACAATAGGACATCCTAATCATTTTAGGAATGTGGATGTTACAAGAACTATTGAGTAACATATCCAGCAATCTGTCAACCTGATTACACTGCTCTATTTAGTTGGCCATTATTCCATTTAATACAGCAGATCACATAACACTACAAGTAAGAACTGTTCCGCATGGATTCTATACTGGCAGAAGGCGGCAGCAAGTTATATATTTTACATACTTATACACTCCATTTTCAACAGCAATGATCAAGGATATATTTACTTCAGTTCTGACAGAAACTGAAATCTTGAACTTCAGACAGAAAGTACTAATTGAAAGGGTGGTGGAAGCAAACTCAATAGTAATACCTCAAAAGGAAAATTTAATCAAAGTATGGTGAAAGACCAGGAAGTGGGAGTGATTCGAAAATTATTTCAAAGAGCTAGCACACTGGGCTGTACGCTCTTTTGCTGCATGATTCCATGTCTGCTATTAAGCACCATATACGGTATATTTTTTACAGTATGAATACATTTCTCCACTTATCAAAATTTATCAAGAAATTAGATTTAAAACTTGTCATGAAATTGTAGTCATAAAAGTTGATAACGAAGTCAAATTCCTACAATACAAGAAGGCAAACAATACTTTACTTCCGTTTCAAGGAAATCAGAAATTGGCCTTAAAACATTAACCTCAACTAACATTTTCCATCACAATCACAGAAAACAATTTTGCACATTGTCAAAAAAGATCTTTAGAACTACCTTCATCTTAGAGATGATCTTAGGCTATTTCCATAGAAGGAACAGAATTTTGAAATATAAATAACGGATTAAAGGGATATGGAGAATAGGTGGATTTGAGACCAGGGAGAGTTCAGCCATGATCTGATAGAATGGCAGAGCAGGCTTAAATTTGCCTACTTCTGCTCCTAATTCCTATGTTCCTAAATCATCAATATGGCAACTTCAAATCTATTAATTTGTGTGGCTGTGTTTGATAATTTTGTAAAATTATTGCATACCATGTTAGATTATTTACATTTGGAATCTCAAGGTAGATCTATGTCATAAAGCTGGCTGTGCAGCAAAAGTAGCATTAACCCAAAACACATCTGGCACAGACAGTGGTCAAACTGTAGTCTTAAAACCTGGAATCTGCATGTTGCAATTATTACTACCTCTTCCATTTTGATTTGCTGTAGCTCCTCTTCAGCTGCAGTTAGCGGGGCAGGATCATCTTGTGAAACAAGATGTTTTCTGTAACCACTAAAGGAAACATCCTCCTATAAACACAAACGCAGAAAGTATACTGAATTGAAAGTTATTGAATTCGATGATCAGCTGTGATCAAAATGAATGGCGGAGCAGGCTCGAAGGGCTGAATGGCCTCCTTCTGCTTCTAGTTTCTATGTATACATGTTGGCCTCTTCAACAGATACTTCAACTTCACAATGCACTTTGTTCATCTTCCCATTGCACCATCATTCCCTGAACCCCACTGTCAAACCAAGCCAATACCCAGATATGCCCATCATCCTTCACATGAGGAGGCACGTGGTGTTGCTCTAAAACCTGACTGAGCAGTTTGAAAGTAACCTGTGATAACTAACATTTTTCTTTCTACTTACTACCTCCCTATGTCCCCCTAATAATGTAGTCAAGATTTCAGAAGTTGGGTGAGGAATCCGGCATTTCTCTTGTACAAGATATGCCAACTTTTCATCGATCTCACACTGAATAATTCCAGCTGAGAATGAGCAAGTTGAACCGGAAGTTCTTCACTCTTCCAGGCATCGAAAGTGTATGGAAAATCTCCATCGCATTAAAGAGTCTGCTGATGAAACCACAGAGAAGTGAACATAAATAGTAATACTGTTTGCCTGATAGGAATCACATATACAGGCCCCACCGAGACACCACTCCTACACAAGCCCAGGGGGCTCAAGCAGTCACATTTGAACTGCTGAAATTTAACCAGTTAAAACCACATAGCTAACAACAACCAAGCGTTTATTTTACACCTTTACCATCGGAAGATGTTTTACAGAGGTACCAAAATAAAAGGCACCAAGCCAAAGATGGAAATATTAAAAAGGATGATTGATTAATAAGGAGAATGTTAGAGGGGAGCAGTGGAGGAAGGTCCAGAGACGGAGATCTCGGCAGCTGAAAGCACAGCTGGCAGCGGTGGCCCAAGGGGTTTAGATGCACAAGGGCCAGAGTCTGAGGAAGAGTATGGGGTGGAATTTGTATGAGAATAACAGAGACAGGGAGAGGTAAGGCTAAGGTGGCAATTAAATATAGAGTTGAGCATTCCAAAGGCGGCACTGGGAAATCAGACGCCTACTTAGTCAGCAAGGCCAGAAGTGACGGGTAAGGCAGCCTGGACAGAGGATAAGGTGTGAGCAGCAACATAGTGTTAGATGAGTTTATGGAAAATAAAGGATGGGAGGCCACTTTGGAGAGTATTTGAATAAATGGGTGAGGACGTAATGTTAAATGACCTAAGGTAAGGACAGATGTGGGCAATGTTACAGAGGTGGAGATAGGATTTGTGAGGGATAGGATATTGTGTTGGAAACTCAGCTTCAAATGTTGGGATGACAAACTATCCAATTGAAGCAGTGACAGTACAGGAGGGGGGTCGAGTCAGTGGCATGGTTGTGTTAAGTGTTAAGTTTCCTGTCGTTCCTCGAGCTAGGACCACAGGCTCCAAACTGAGATGAGGAGGAACTTCTTCAGCTAGAGGGTGTAAATCTGTGGAACTCATTGCCACAGAGGGCTGTGGAAGCCAGGTCATTGAGTGTCTTTAAGACAGAGATAGATAGGTTCTTGATCAATAAAGGGATCAAGGGTTATGGGGAGAAGGCAGGAGAACGGGGATGAGAATCATATCAGCCAAGATTGAATGACGGAGCAGACTCGATGGGCCAAATGGCCTAATTCTGCTCCTATATCTTATGGTATCCAGATACTCCTGTAAACCAGTGGGAACAATTTCAGCCTCGGTGAGACCCTTATTCCTCTCAGTTCCATCAAAAGGTAGATTGGCTGGTCAAATATAAAACAGTGCTCTGTAGCACAGGTTCACCAGCTTGGGGCCTCCTACTGCCATACTTATATTACAGTCTCTTGGTTGAACTGTGTCTAAAGAACTTGTGCATTCAAGGACTAACAGTTGGAAAATTTTAAAGTTTCAATTAGTTTTATAGAATAAATACAGTTCTTCAAATTACAGCTTTCACCCAGGGAGTAGACAATTCTGTATGATGATTGGAGCTGGGTCTTTCCTCTCAAGTGCTGGGACTTTAAATCCTTCTTAATTACAGAAGACAGTGAAGTACGATTACAACTCACTGGCTTGGTAAAGGCAAATGTTTGGAGTCCAGTCTAACTATCAGTTAGACGACACGACTAGAATCATAGAATCTACAGTGCAGAAGGAGGCCATTTGGCACATTGAGCTTGCACCGATAACAATCCCACCCAGGTCCCATCCTATCCCGTAACCCCACATATTTACCCTCCTAATCCCCTTGACATTAAGGGGCAATTCATCATGGCCAATCAACCTAACCCGCATATATTTAGACTGTGGGAGGAAACCCACACAGACATGGAGAGAACGTACGAACTCCACACAGACGGTGACCCGAGGCCGGAATTGAACCCGGGTCCCTGGCGCTGTGAGGCAGCAGTGCTAACCATTGTACCACCGTGCTGCCCCTAGATAGTTCAAAGCTTATCATTACACACTCCACCTTCCTAGTGAGGCAACATTTATATTTGACATATAAAACAAGCCATCTTAAGGCAACCAGTAAAGCACAGCAAGTTGCCAGCACCCACTTCCGAGAATAAATAAAAAACAGTACCAATACAGGTGGCAAGGAAAAAGTCAAGATCCGTACCCTCACTGTCCCAAAGAGTTCATCTTTGATGTGGCTACCCCCAAATTCCTTCTTCAACGTTGCTCTTGTTGCTGCATATAACATCTTTTGTCGAACCTACAAAAAAATACTCATTGTATATCATTCAGAGCTTAGGTTTAGTTTCTTATGGACTGGCATTAGTGTCAATGCAATATCAATATTTTGCATGGGAAATATTCATTGAATCACAGAATCCCCACAGTGCAGAAGAGGCCATTCGGCCCATCAGGTGTGCACCGACTCACTGACAGAGCATCTTACCCAGACCCTCTCCCCTGCCCTATCCCCATAACCCCACACATTTCCCATAGCTAACCCATCTAACCTACACACCTTTGGGCTGTGGGAGGAAACCGGAGCACCCGGAGGAAACCCACGCAGACACGGGGAGAACGTGCAGACTCCACACAGACAGTGACCCAAGCCAGGAATCGAACCTGGGTCCCTGGCGCTGTGAGACAGCAGTACTGTACCACCCTTACCCATTTTAAATTAAAATCACATATTTTCATTCAACTAACAGATGTTTTGTCAAGTAAACCTGTTCTCATATTTACAAACATGATGGATAGGATTCCCCCCAACCGCCCGCAACCTCGTGTTTTACGACAGCCATTTTCCGAATGGTCTAATGGGTAAATGCACTGTCCAGTATAACATGAGGCCATACAGATGAGCAGTTTTCATATTTCAATTTCAGACTCCTGCTGAATTGCCTGATCTCAACTAAGGTGACAAATGCCACCAGAGTTAAGTAAAAGGAAGGCAGGGGGGGTGGTGCAAAAGGCAGGCAGGGTTCCAGCTTCCCATTGTTAACCTGTAAATCGTGCCTGGAAGTGCAAGTTTATGCACCTTCATAAGCCTGTGGGTGGATGTCATGGTATCTTCCATGGGGAAGTAGTCTGTGCTCCTTCACTCTCTCAATTCACAACTGAAGGGTGGGCATTTGGCCAATATCCCTGAGGGCTGCAGGTGCCCATAGACTGTAACCTAGTAACAATCAACATCTTCCAAATAAACTGGGGAACAGCAACTTAGCCATGAACGATCTGCTCGCAAAGCCTGCCAAACTGAACCAAATTTATCCCTCATCTTTACAAGTTAATTTATTTGTCACAAGTAAGGCTTACATTAACACTGCAATGAAGTTTCTGTGAAATTCCCCTAGTCGCCACAATCTGGCGCCTGTTCGGGTCAATGAACCTAACCAGCACGTCTTTCAGAATGTGGGAGGAAACCGGAACACCCGAAGGAAACCCACGCCGACACGGGGAGAACATGCAGACTCCACACAGGCAGTGACCCAAGCTGGGAATCGAACCCGGGTCCCTGGCGCTGTGAGGCAGCAGTGCTAACCACTGTGCCACCGTGCCATGGCCTTAATGTCAAGAGGACGTTACGTATCTCAAATTCTTACTGGTGAAAGGTCAGGTGACCAGGCAATAAAGAGCCATTGAAATCCCTGAGCGTTCATGGTGTCCAATCGATACAAGATATACGCAGGTTGCTGCTCCTCCAGGAGAGGGAGGATGCATGAATCGTACTCCTGGTCCCAGCTGGCAACTGATTCTCTGGAAGCACCCACCTTCAGCTGTTCTGCAAGGAGTAGTTAACTTATTAGCAAGAACAATTAGCAATGTAATTACAAATGCAAAACTCAGCCCTGTACTTTACCTTCAGCTCACTTCAATGTTAATACAACTAACTGATGATCTGTCCATTTTTAAATCACTACTGTTTGACATATTAAAATTGCAGTTCAAACATGGAACAGATTTAACCATCTACACGCAGCCACTGAAGTTAGTCTGTGTCAGCTTGCCTTTGTTGGCAGCACATGTCTAAATCCGAATGCTCCAAGTCCATGATTTACTCACCAGCTGAAGAATATAATCTAGGTTGACATCCCAGTGTAGTACTGAGGGGGTGCTACATTTGCAGGGGTGCATTCCTTGGGATGCCAAGATGAACAGAGGCCTCGGCTCCCTTTTCTTGTGGTTCTGCTGTGCATTTAACAACCCCATCTTCTCCTTGAGTTCTCTGCCCAAAGGCAGGTCCAACCCCCCCCCAAAGCCACTCCAGCCAGAACAGGGATCGAACCCAGTGCAGGTGGCACCAATCTGATCCACACCGGCCATCCAGCTAACTGAGCCAACTGGCCTTCGGAAGGAGTCTGAGTTGCTGTGGCAATATACGCTTTTACATGTATGTAATAGCCTGGAGCTATGGATAGTGATGGTAGAGACTAGGCTCCAATTTTGTTCCATCACATGGCTAACCAGGAATCTCCCTCACTCTCACTGCCTGCCATTGGCATATGTTGGAAGGATTTACAAGTTGATATACAACCCGTTTGGCCGTGTTATGAACGCATCTTCCTGGATCAAGTCTTGGAGTGAGATTTGAAATCACAGCTTTTAGCTCAAGGAAAGCACACTACCCACTGTGCTATAAGACTTATTAACCCCCATTGCACTACTCAAAAAGAGTAGTCAGTTCTCCTGACTATTATTTCCCCAATAATCAAATGATGAAAAACAAGTACTTGACTGATGTTTATAGGATTTTACTTAAAGTTTACTTATTTATTAGTCATAAGTCGGCTTACATTAACACTGCAGTGAAGTTACTGTGAAAATCCCAGCGTTGCCACACTCCGGCACCTGTTCGATACACTGAGGGAGAATTTAGCATGACCAATGCACCTAACCAGCACTTCTTTCGGACTGTGGGAGGAAACTGGAGCACCTGGAGGAAACCCACGCAGACACGGGGAGAATGTGCAGACTCCACACAGACAGTGACCCAAGCCGGGAATCGAACCCAGATCCCAGGCGCTGTGAGGTAGCAGTGCTAACCACAGTGCCACCGTGCTGCCAATGCATAGGATAGGTACCATATTTTCCTAACAGTTATTGCCCTTCAAAATTAATTCTTTGCATCTAAAATGCTTCACAAACTTTCCAAAGCATATAAATCCATAAATTATTGGAGCCTAATGAAGTTTTAGTTATGTCCATTTATACCAAATCCTTTGTAGGTGCTCGTCTTGGTTCAAAAGTAGTATTGTTGCCTGGAACTGAAGGATGTGGTATCCTGTCCCACTCCAGAGACTTGGGTACATTACCTAGTGCTACGCTGAAGGGAGTTGCACATCCAATAGTGTGACATCTTTAAGATGAGCTATTAAACTAGTATTTGAAATGGTATGAAACTGGTGTGAGATTTTAACGTCTGATCTGCCCTCTAAAGTGGACTTGAAAGATCCCATCAACACTTTTACAGAAGGCCAAGAAACTCTTGCAGTTTCCTAGCCAATATTTAACCCTGGACCAACATAGCAAATCAGTCATTTTTCTTGCGGGTAAGCTTGCGTGCAAGTTGGTTACTCTAATTCCCCACAATGATGACAATTCAAAATTGGCTGTTAAGCACTTTGGTTTACACTGGCAGATTAACACTTAGTAATAAGCCTGCCTCAGTCTGCATTATATCAAAAATTGGACATCAGTGGGTTTCCTCCAGGTGCTCTGGTTCCCTCCCACGGTCCAAAAGATGCGCATTGGCCATGCTAAATTCTCTCAGTGTACCCGAACAGGTGTCAGAGAGTAGCGACTAGGGGGTTTTCACAGTAACTTCATCTGCAGTGTTAACGACAGCCTACTTGTGACACTAGGATGCTACCGGGACTTGATGGATTGAGTTATAAGGAGAGGCTGAATAGACTGGGACTTTTCTCTCTGGAGCGTAGGAGGCTGAGGGGTGACCTTATAGAGGTCTATAAAATAATGAGGGGCATAGACAAGGTAGATAGTCAATATCTTTTCCCAAAGGTAGGGGAGTCTAAAACTAGAGGGCATAGGTTTAAGGTGAGAGGGGAGAGATACAAAAGTGTCCAGAGAGGCAATTTTTTCACACAGAGGGTGGTGAGTGTCTGGAACAAGCTGCCAGAAGTAGTAGTAGAGGCGGGTACAATTTTATCTTTTAAAAAGCATTTAGATAGTTAGGTGGGTACGATGGGTATACAGGGATATGGGCCAAATGCAGGCAATTGGGATTAGCTTTGGGGTTTTTAAAAAAAAGGGCGGCATGGACAAGTTGGGCCGAAGGGCCTGTTTCCATGCTGTAAACCTCTATGATTCTATGACTAATAAATAAGTACACTTTAAGTAAAATCCAATAAGCATCAATCAAATACTTGTTTTATCATTTACTCGAATGTAAACTGAAGGCAGCAAGGCCCTCCCTTCTGCACTGAATGCATCTGAAAGAGTCTCTGCAGTTGCCCCCAAATCCTACTGAGCAAGTGCCAATGCAAAAGAACTACAATAAAATCTGATAGTTTCCTGTGTGACTGATGTAGAGTATGATCATCTCAAAGTGGAATTATGCTACATTGTTGGAAGTGAAGAGGGAACCTATTTTACCCTATTTTTAAAATACTCCAAAACTCTGACCTGACACCGAGTACATAGAATGTTGTAAGTTTAAAGTTTATTTATCAGTGTCAAGTGTAGGCTTACATTAATACTGCAATAAAGTTACTGTGAAAAATCCCCTAGTCGCCACACTCCAGCACCTGTTTGGGTACATTGACGGAGAATTTAGCATGGCCAATGCACTTAACCAGCACGTCTTTCAGACTGTGGGAGGAAACCGGAGCACCCGCAGGAAACCCACACAGACACAGGGAGAACGTGCAGACTCCGCACAGACAGTGACCCAAGTCGGGAATCGAACCCGGGTCCCTGGCATTGTGGGGCAGCAGTGCTAACCAGTGTGCCACCCTTAAATGGAGCCAGATCATACAGAGATCACCACATGATAAGTGAAATTGTAGATGGCACAAAACAGAAGTGCCTAGCGTAGAGGTTGACACCTTCTGGGCAGCTCTTAATGCAGAATGTACTGCTGGGTCTGAAAGCATCGGGAGATGGGGTAGGACACCTATTAAGAATAGCGTACAGTTTCTGCAAATGAGTCACAGAGTTCACAAATGAGGGCTCTCCCCTGGGGAGCCAAATATATCACATTTCTGGACAACGTTCCCAAAGGGTGAACTGGATATGAGTTCATTTTAAAATGTGCCTCTGGGTCAAGGATCGCTTTAAAGTGGTTTGTTTGTGAATTTTAAGTCAATCAAGGCATTTAATTAGGATGGCCTTGGGAACGAGTTGAAGTGACGAGAATAATGGGATTAGTTTTGGATTCCTTTAGCCAAGAGCTGGCACAAACATCTGGGAACAAATAGCTTTCTTCCAGACAGTAAATCTCTATGATTCCACAGTCGATTTTATCAGGGCTCAGGAACACGCAGTGAAAGCTGCTAAATCGTGACAGTAATTACACAGAAACTACTGACCATCTGAAAACAAAAGGAGAATTCATGGGGAATCATTTGACAGTGTATTGTAAAATTAATTGTTAACCAAAATATACACAGAATATTACTCAGAATCCATACAGTGCAGAAGGAGGCCATTCAACCCATCAGCTCCACACCGACTCTCTGACAGAGCACCCTATCAAGGCCTTATCCCCAGAACCCCACACCCTAACCCACTAATCCCACCTAACTTGCATATCTTAGGACAGTGGGAGGGAACCTGGGCACCCTCTGGAAACCCACGCAGACAGTGACCCAAAGCTGGAATCGAACCAGGTTCCCTGGCTCTGTGAGACAGCAGTGCTAATGACTGTGCCACCCCAAATGCCTCCAAAAAACCCAGGATTTCTGTTTTTTACCAATTGATAGCGATGTTCCCACTGGGCCAATATAACAAATATGCCCCAATGCATTACATGTCGCACTGTCAGAAGCAGAAAGGTCATTAGTACATTAGTCCTCGATTCATTTTCCAACAGGGTCTATTTCTAACTCTTGAATACAAGTAATCTCTGCTGAAACAAACATGCAATGTTTTGACACCACAAAAGGACAGAAAGTTAGAATACATGAAGATAAAAAAATGTCTGGAATACATCATATTGCAACACCGACATGGAAGGCTAAATTTACAGCGCTCTCAATTTTTGCTCCAGTAAAAGTTTAAGCTCCAATTTTAATAAAATGCTGCTATCACATTCCTTGCATTTACTTGTGCATCATTATTTCCTCCAGATGATTCCAAGTAATTACACCACCAATAAATGCAACTGAAATTGCTGCTTTTTGAGTTATGCACTCCCAACTTCAGAAATATTTTGGATACAACTTGTGAACAAGGGTCTAGGTTTTGTGATGGTTAAATTATCAGTATGTGCTGTCATTATCTTGTAAAACTGACAGCAGCTTCTGGAGTCCACACATGCACAATTAAATGAGCAAATCCAGAGGTCACTGCCACTGATTCTAAGCTTCCTGATAGCTGTGTCTTTGAAGTCCCTGCAGAGTGCAATCAATTAGAAATCACTGAACTGATGAAAACTTACACATTTACGTGATTAGTCTCAGTATAATAATCCTTGGAAAAGTTATATCTTGCCGAATGAGGTGTATGGGTGCTTTCAGTCCAAAGATGTGCGGGTTAGGTTGATTGGCCATGCTTTAAAAAATTGCCCTTAGTGTCCTGAGATGCGTAGGTTAGAGGGATTAGTGGGTTAATCTGTATGGATATGGGGGTAGGGCCTGGGTGGGATTGTGGTTGGTGCAGACTGGATGGGCTGAATGGCCTCTTTCTGTACTGTAGGGCTTCTATGATTCTATGATAATGCTGTACAAAGCTCATGACTTAAGGGGCGGTGATGGCCTGGTGATATTATCATTAGACTATTAATTCAGAAACTCAGTTAATGTTCTGGGGACCCAGGTTCGAATCCTGCCACGGCAGACGGTGGAATTTGAATTCAATTTTTTAAAATCTGGAATTCAGAATCTACTGATGACCATGAAACCATTGTCGATTGTCGGAAAAAAACTCCATCTCGTTCACTAATGTCCTCTTGGGAGGGAAATCTGCCGTCCTTACCTGGTCTGGCCTATATGTGACTCCAGATCCACTCTCAACCACCTTCAGACAACTAGGGATGGTCAATAAATGCTGGCCAGCCAGTGATGCCCAGGTTCATGAATGAATCAATGAATAGATTAATCCTCAAGAGCCTGGAAAACTAATCTGATGTTCGTCAAACTTCTCCATTATCATAAAAGAAATCCACATTCTTAAAATAAGAATTGCTTTTAGAGTTTACGATATTTCAGCTTCTACTGTCATCATGTCTATGTCCCAATCATTTATTTCACTATCTGTAAAATATTAAAGAGTGAATAATAATCAGAGCACTAATTTCCTGGACTGTGAGAATACTTCAAATGTGATTGGCTGCTTACCCTGCTTGATGACATCCCTTTTGTTGAGCAACTGGAGATTCTTTTGACTTGATATTTGTGGGAAGCTTTCTTCAAGGTCAGTGGCATACACCATCAAAACATGGGCCAAGATAATGGATAGGTTCTGGTGCTATTATGTGACAGATACATATAAGAATTGCTGTGCTAAAAGTGCACCTAAAAGTCTTGAAGTAATGGCGAGCCTTCATACATGTCTACAAATTATTTATGGCCTGTCTTCATTTGTACTTATACTTTCACTTATATCATCAGAGAATAGGCCTGCAAATATCACATCAGTTGTTGGCTATGCAAATTATAACTTTTTAAAAAAAACTACACTTCCATAATTAATATGAGAATCATGATCTACAGCATAATGTTACATATGCATGATGCAGGAAAATACAAGGCAAAAATATCCAGATTGCAATATCATGACATCTATATTCTTACATAATAAGACAGGAGCTTTTGCATATTTATGAAAATGCTTTAACACATGAGAATCTGAAGACGTTCTGATATTAAATTAGCATCACTGCTAATGTTCCCTTGCAGAGCCCCCATAATGGTAGCTTAAATCCCAAGGCAGTGTCTGCCCTGGAGCATGTAGGAAGGTGAGATCAGAGTCCCTACTGGGCAGGAAGAGGCTATTTGGCACATCAAGCCATCACCGACAACAATCCCAGCCAGGTCCTATCTCCATAACCCTACCTATTTACCCTGCTAATCACCCTGACACAAAGGGGCAATTTAGCATGGCCAATCCATCTAACCTATACATCTTTGGACTGTGGGAGGAAACTGGAGCACCTGAGAGGAAACCCACGCAGACATGGGGAGAACCTGCAGACTCCGCACAGACAGTCACCTGAGGCCAGAATCGAACCCGGATACCTGGCGGGTGCTAACCACTGTGCCATCGTGCTGCCCCGGAGCATGGTGCACAGTGGGTTTAAATAAATAAACAAGGGGCCCTTAGACTTGTTGCAGGGTATTTCATTAATGTGGGTGCCTATAAAATGTGGCCACTTTGACCGAAGTGTTTAATTTTAAACATTTAAATTTTGACTGCAGGGAGAGAGCATTGTGTATGCATATAAATGTACAGCTCCCTTGGGCAAGAGAAGTGGTGTAATGTACAGATGTGCAGTATTGATTACAATATTTTCATGTTGCATAGAAATACAGTACAATGAATACAGTGTCTAAGTTCACTTTGTATTGTAACATGGTTAGATACTCTGCCATAGACAGATAGACAGAAGCTTTATTAACCTGTCCTTCAGCATCTTTTGATTTCTAATGGCAGTTCTCTAACTCTTTTACACTCCGTAAAGAATATTTTCCATTGCTACCACCACTGTCTATGATCCTCTTCTCTTTTTGTTGATTGAATAATGAAAGATAGAGAATAGCAGAGGAGCAAGAAGCTCTGAGAGTGAGAAGGTAGCATCTCAATAATATTTACCCTGGTGTTAAAGCTGCACCTGGGCTGATCTGACACCGGTTCTTATGCTCCGAAATAGGTAAACACTACAGGAAATATTTGCAGAAATTTCTGTTTGCAAGATCAATGCAGAAACCGGCATGAAATTTGCTGTAATTTCAATGCAATTGAATTTTAGGAATTTCCAGCCCATCGTATTCATCGGTGGTGTAATTACTCAGAGTCGGGTGATAGGGAGTTACTTAGCATAGACCTTGGATATTGCTGAAAATAGAGGCATGCTGCTGAAGCTTTTCATCTTGCACTCATCAGGACGAATGCAAGAATGCCAAATTTCAAACCATCACAACAATTTATACTGCAGGGGAAAAGGGGTGCTGATTGGTTTGCAAGCCAAATCTGATTGACTGAGGCATTGCCATGGAGATAATAGCAGAAAAATACATTCATCTTTTTTTGCCTTAGTCGTAGGCTTGGAGGACGTATAATTCCCCTTTGCTTTTTCCATGGCAATGCCTGAACCAGAGTAAATTTTCCAATCAGCACCCCTTTTTTCCTGCATTATAAATTGTAATCATTTGAAATTTGGCATTCTTGTATTTGTCCTGATGACTGTAGCTTCAGAAACATGTCTCTTTTCAGCAATATTCAAGTTACTATACATAACAGAAATTGTAACAGACACACTTCTGTAGGGCTGTCAATTGAATAAGTTACTCTAGGTCATATTATAAACAACAGATGTGTTACTCTTTTTGCAACAGCACTCTCTAAATTCAGAAGTCTAAATCTCCACCAACATACCGTTTTCAATCACAATTTTCAAAACACAGAATTCTCCATTCCTGGCTCTGGCAAAGATATCCTTTAACTCTTCTGAAGCTGTGTTAAAAGAAAAACAAAAATAGAATGTATCTGCCAGAACCTAGTTAGTTATGGTCAAGGAATGCAATTTATATACAAGGTTAACAATTTCACAGGAGTACATGCATAAATCAGATAGGTCAAATCATAGATCATAGAATCCCTACAGTCCAGAAGGAGGCCATTTGGCCCATCAAGCCTGCACCAACACCCCACCCCCTGCCCTATCCGCATAACCCCACACATTTACCCTGCTAACCCTCTTGACACTAAGGGGCAATTTAGCATGGCCAGTCAACCTAACCTGCACATTATTGGACTGTGGAAGGAAACCGGAGCACCCAGAGGAAACCCACACAGACACGTGGAGAAAGTGCAAACTCCACACAGAGTCACCCAAGGCCGGAATTGAACCTGGGCCCCTGGCGCTGTGAGGCAGCAGTGCTAACCACTCAGACTTTTCCCTATTGCTTCTGAAGTTCAGAAAAGGCCGTATAAATAAATAAACCCATATTGGGAAAATAGTTTAGTAATTAGTTGTTATTAATGAGTAAAACTTGAAGGAAGTAGTTCAGCTCACGGTGACAACCATAATCATTTTAACCTGAACCAATGAGATTACAGAGCTCAAAAAACCATCACATGATGCACATTTTCTCCCTAAAATACAGCCATTAAGCTGGCCACTCCACCTAACCTGGACATCTTGAGACTGTGGGAGGAAACCGGAGCACCTGGAGGAAACCCACACAGACACAGGGAGAATGTGCAAACACCACACAGACAGTGACCCAAGCCAGGAAACGAACCCGGGTCCCTAGTGCTGTGAGGCAGCAGTGCTAACCACTGTGCCACCGTGCTGCCCCATACTTATGCTGGAAATTCTGAAAAGAAGTACTGTTATAATATTAGCTTTTCCATAACATTTTTTTAAAAATTCATTCATGGGACATGGGCTGGCCAGCATTTATTGCCCATCCCCAGTTGCCCTTGGAGGGCAGTTGAGAGTCAACCACATTGCTGTGGCTCTGCGGTCACATGTAGGCCAGACCAGGTAAGGATAGGAGATTTCCTTCCCTAAAGGATATTAGTGAACCAGATGGGTTTTTACGACAACTGACAATGGTTTCATGGTCGTCATTAGATTCTTAATTCCAGATATTTTTTATTGAATTCAAATTCCACCATCTGCCACGTTGGGATTCAAACCCGGGTTTGAATCCCAACATTAGCTGAGTTTCTGAATTAATAGTCTAGTGATAATACCACTAGGCCAGCACCTCCCCTAATCCTTAGCTTGTGTAACAGTCGAACTTTTGAGACCAGTTTTTTAGGCCAAAAGTCAGGGGATTTTTACGTGGGTAATGCTTTTGAGGAATTGACATGCGTGCTTGATATAGGGCCAAAAAGATATTATTGCAATGGAATAAAATAAAAACCAACAACACTCGAGAATTCATATTAATTCTCTCTTGTATTATAATATAAACTACTAACATTTCATCCAGAACAATATAAATTCACACCATAATAAATTAACTACATCACTTCACATTGAAACTCTTCAAAATCACATTCATCGCTATCTAAATCACTGAACAATTTATCTCAATAGCCTGGTTTGATAACATATGGATCCTTCTCAACATCATCATCATCGGTGATACCAATAACCTCAGCATCATCACTCTCCAAGTAACCACCTTTGGCACCGTTGAGCATATTCGATACTCCACATTTTAGAAGTAGTTTTTTGACAATATTGGGATCAAGTACCTTCCACCTGTCTAAGACCAATGGCACAATGTTGCTGGTAGCCATGATGTGGAGTTGCCAGCATTGGACTGGGATGGAAGATTCCAAATAAACCTATAGGACTTTAACCTGGTTTTGTGAGACTTCTCACAATGTTGCTGGAGAGGGTGTTCACATATTTCCGCCTTTAGTGAATACTTTTTTGCCTTCCAACATCCAATTGTTCCACATTTTTCAGATACTTTCTTTGAGAGGTTTATTTATCCACAATCTGAGGGTTGATCCACACTTGTGTAAGATCACCAGGAGTAACTGCCATGTCGGTGCTGTATGATCTCACATCATGGATCTCATCATCAGCAAGGTGGGATTTGAACATGTCCCCCATGAGCAAACCTTTCTCCTTGCGTAGTCCTCCTGGTCACAAATTCCACATTTCTTTGATCCATATCCTGCAACCATCTTCATTCTTCCAGCCTTTCTCACGAACATGGTGAAGTTGCCCTTTGGAAAGAGCTTTGAGCTTGAATATCACCATCAGCTTTTGTTTTTACGTCATCTGCCACCATATAAGATGGAACCAGTGTGAACTGCATCTTCTTGTGACCAGACATCTTTACAAGGACCTTTCGTTCCACCAATCTTGGTAACATGCTGTTGGCTGCCATGCCAGAGGTCATTGGTGTTTCAGCAATATTTCCAATGCAGGCCAATCAATACACATTCTTACCTCAATGCTGGATGACAAAATGGTGCAATTTGTTGATTTTATTGTCGGAATTCATGTGGTAACTGCTGTGAAGCATTTGTTTCCTGATGAGAACTAAAGTGCGCCTTTCCAAGAATCTGGCCTTGAATTCTGAAGTATCATCTTTGTTTCATGAAGGGCATGGCATCAGGTGGCTCCAGGGGTGATAATATGATCATTTTGCCAATGCTCCTCAACTCATTTTGCCTTTTTTTTCCCTCCAGTTTAAAGTGAGCTACATGTTATTCATAGAATCATAGATACCCTGTAGTGCACAAGTAGGCCATTCGGCCCATCAAGCCTGCACCGACAACAATCCAACCCAGGCCCTATCCCCGTAACCCCACATATTTACCCTGCATCCCTCTGACACTAAGAGGTAATTTAGCATGGCCAATCCACCTAACCTGCATATCTTGGGTGTGTGGGAGGAAATCAGAGCACCCGAAGGAAGTCCACTCAGATATGGGGAGAATGTGCAAACTCTACACAGACAGTTACCCGAGTCTGCAATTGAACCTGGATCCCTGGCACTGTGAGAAAGCAGTGCTAACCACTGTGCCACCGTGCCCCCCCCATCTTCTCAAAGGCATAGTGATAGGTCATGGGGTACACAGTTTTGTCAATTAGTTGGTGGGTTACCACTAGAATTAATGGAGGAAAATCCAAAGGTTCCCACACGTGCCTTTAAATTAATGAACCATAGTAACTGCCAGGGCCATTAATAACCTCCAGGGCCATTAATAACCTCAGTTTGATCCCTGAAATACTAAAATCAATATTTACATGGTCTATTTGAAAAATTACATTTTATTTGGCCAAAAGGCATGGGGTCGACTTTTATATGAGTAAATATGGCACTACTTACGCCTGTTTCTTTCCATAATGTCTTTGAAAAAATAAATAGAAATACAACAGGCCAAGAACAGATATTAATACCATAGGTAACAACCCTTGCTTTTTTCCTGCAGAGTTCAAAAAGGGCCTGTTGAAATGGGATTATTCCAGTACTAATGAGCAGCATGCTAATCCATCTTGGCTTTTCTCTCAAACCTACCATCAATCTACTGGCCAAGCTTGTGGAACCTACATGGGGCGCTTCTGCCACAACACTCCAAACGTCAGCATTTTCCCTATCAAATTCTGCAACAGAGCGCTTTGCATGTGTCTGGCAAAGACCATCACGCACATATCTTGTGGACACTCAACAAGACACTGCACATCATAACTGGAATGATCCGCTCAACACCCCTCTTCTGGCTTCCTGTCCTTGCAAACATCACTCCCTCACACATCTTCCAACTGACCAAACCCAGAAGCTGGTTGAAACCATCCACATTTCATCTTACTTACCATTCCCTGAAGATCTGTTCAATTCACCCACTACACACCTTTCATCTTGGTGCCTCTTAAGAACAACCTTCTTGAGCAAGACACATGAGCAGATATGTCCATCTGATCAAGGAATGGGAAACGTGGGAAGTCAATAATAAATTCCTTATGACAAATCTTGTCTGTCAACTGGTAGGCTTTGAACTACCACAACAAAAGCGATCCTGTCTAAACAGGTTCAGGATAGGCCAAGGCACCTTTCTAACCAAATTTTATCTCATCTGTCCTCAGTACAAACCTCCTGTTAGGTTGTCTCTATTTTTCGCAATGGAAGGGGGATACTTGTGTTTTGAGATGCAATCATTACTAAATGTCCTGCCATGGTCATGTGATCTCTGCCATGAGGGAATGTCTGGGGACAACCACATTACATTTAGTTCAATAAAGACATTACACTAGAAAGACTGTAGTCTTTCAACTCATAACACGGTGCCAAGAGTTGAGCAGAGATTGAGTTTTGAAAAGCAGGAAGAGAAGCTACAGCTACTGAAAGAGGAACACTGAAATGTTCCAACTTGCACAAAGGAAAGAGATAAGAGAAAGCTAACACAAGCTGAAGGTGGCAAGTAAAATACTAGGTGAGAGAAAAAAAAACAGCTGTTAAATGTTCCTGTTGAAATGAAAGGGGATGTGTAGCAGAACTGGCAATTTTTCAACTTATAATGACAAAACTACAGGATTGCAACAGATTTAGTTAACAAGCCAGAGCTGATATGAATAACAACACTTTTAATACTTCTGGGGAGAGATTGCTACAAATTGCATTCCACCCTAAATCTATCCGAAGAACAGAAAAAAACAGACTCCAGAAATTTTAAAAGCCTCGAAGGTGCGCTTTGAACTCCAAGTGAACACAATTTTTGAATGGTATGTGTTCAACATTAGGGCTCAAGATGAAAAAAAGTCCATCAGAGAGTATGTGATTGCATTAACACAGCTCATAGAATCATGTGAATTTGGGCAACTTAAAACGTGATCCAATTAAAAATAGAATTGTCTCACGAGATCTAACAGTGAGAGCAAATCTACTGAGAGAGGGGAAGCTTACTCTCAAGAAAATGACAGACATGTGCAGAAACGTGGAGGTTGTGAAGTGTCAGCTATAGCCCACATGTGACAGAACAGACAAGGAGATTCATTATAGAAATTAGAAGCAAGAGTAGACCATTCGGCCTTCGAACCTGCTGAAACACATTCTGGGCCGAAAGATCAGAATAATCCTGGACAAAGGGCAGGATGCAAATACTGCGAAGGACATCATACAAAGGAAAAGAAGGATTGCCCAGCATGGGGAAAGCAGTGATTTGACTGCAAGGGAACCAAATCATTTTGCACACCAGTATTTGGCTAGAAAGAAGCAAAACAAGCCTATACAGATGGCCATAGGAGAGATATCAGCAACAGAGTCTGATGGAGATCTACCTGCCATACAACTGGTTGATTCCCTCAAGTCTATAGGTGATAAATGGTTTGTGACTGTTGCATGATGACCACGGTGGACAGCATCAAGTGAACAAGAAATGTCAGATGGACACTGGCAAATTGGGTCAACATGGTGATCTAAAAATGAAGCCCTAGAGTGTAAGATTGAGGTTACATGATGGCGGGATACTCATGTACAAATTAGTCTGAGAGCCCAATGCAATGGTAAGATTAAAGATCTTGAGTTCCAGATCATAAGCGGTATGCAACAGCCATTCATCTCAGCTGGAGCAAGTCTAAATCTTGAACTGGTAACCCTAGGCAGGCCAGAGATTTACAGCTTGGCACAGCAAACAAAACCATTGACTGCTGAGCAGATCCTAGAGGAACATAGAGACGTGTTTACAGGGTTTGGATGTTTATCATATCATGTGGAAATAGATGAGAGTGCGCGACCAATTCAGCATCTGCTGAAAAGAGTTCCAGCTCCACTCAAGTCAAGCCTAAAAAACAAGATTGAAGAGTTGGAAAAGAGGGGAGTAAATCAAGAAAGTGGCAGTTCCTGCAGACTGGATTAGCAGCTTGGTAGCAGCGAAGCACCTGGAGAGCTGTGAGGACACTTCAACCCAAAGGATCTAAATAAAGCTCTGAAGAGATCTCACTACACCTTACCAACCATCAAAGGAATTTTGCCACAACTTGCCAAGGCAATGAAATTCACTATCCTAGATGTGAAAGATGGTTACTGGAAGTGAAACTGGATCAAAGCAGCAGCTTTCTATCCAGATTCTGGATGCCTGTTGGGAGATACAGATGGTTGCACATGTCGTTTGGCACTTCATTAGCTCCAGAAGAACATCAACACAAACAGCATGAGATAGTCAGTGATCTGAATGGAAGCAGTTGATGTGCTAGTCTATGGATGTGAAGACATAATGGAAGAAGCAACAAATGACCATGGTCCCACACCTGTGGGAGGGAACTCACCAGGTGAATCTGAAGCTGAACAAGAAACATTTATAACTATAAATGTCTGAAGTCAAGTACATCGACATGTATTGACAGCAAAAGGTCTTGGCTCGGATCCTGACCAGGTGAGAACTATAGCAGCGACCAACAGATATGAAAGCAGCACAACAATTTGCTGGATTCACAAACTATTTAATAGAATATTTGTCTAATTTGTCATTGGAGTGTGAACCATTATGCAAGCTCATTGCTAAGGAGGTGCAGTGGTATTGGGACACAGAACAAGAAGTAGGGTTCACTAAACTCGAACAACTGGTGATCTAATCTCTTCAAGTCTTCACTCTCCCCAATTCCTCCAGACCCCAACTCCTCCAGACCTTCAACTACCCAGAGCCCTGTTGCCCTGCCTTTGCACTCTTATACATCCCCCCCCCCCCCCTTTGTCCCATATTCTCTTTCCCTCATCTCTTCTAAATAAGTGCAACTATAAAAATGTTATCAATTTTAATACTCAAGATCAGAATAATTGATGACACTGCGGATCAATTTAGTTTTAACATTGTATTGAATTCGCTGTTGTCAAATAAAATACAACTAACTATAGTGGAATGTATAATCTTAAGAAACCATAAAAATGCCTTGATGTGTCAACAACTCCCTTACTGATGTATCAGGCGACTATCTGGATGGTAGAATTTAGAATTAGACTACCAGGGTTAGATGAACTTTAGTCTGTCTCCTTCAAAAACGTTAAAAAAATATTGGCCATTCTTAACCACTAAAACTTGTGTTGTAATTTAAGTAAATTTATTTTGGGGTGGTTGGCTACTGCAATTTTGGATTAAATTTACATTAGAATCATAGAATAGAATCCCTACAGTGCAAAGAGGCCATTCGGCCCATCGACAACAATCCCACCCAGGCCCTATCCCCGTAACCTCACGTATTTACCCTGCTAGTACGCTGACACTAAGGGGCAATTTACCATGGCCAATCAACTTAACCTACACATTTTTGTACATTAAAGTGATATTGTACAGAATAGTTAAAATGAATTTTGCAGTCCAAAACATCTTTTAACATTCTATATTAATAACTATTAAACATCACCGAGAGACTCCGCAACAATTCTGAGGGTCTGTTGTTCTGGAGGTAGATCTTGCAGCATTATAGTGTATATGGAAACTAAATGGTGCGTGTTATAATTAGCATGATAAGCAATCATAAGAGACCTTAAGAGATTTCCATCTGCAGGCGTTGCCAAAGTCTATATAACGCTTCTTCATAACATATTGGTTTAATAAAAATATTCCACAAAACATGACTTTTCAAAATTCCACGTTCATTAATAATTGTGTGAAAGCCACTTTAAAAATAGATTTATATTTTTTCATCATGGCGACGCAGATTTAAAGAATGGCAACAGATTTCACCTTATTTTCTACACAGTGAGTTTAAAGTTACAAGGTGTGCATTTTTGTCCCAGTACCTGGAATGCCGGTCAGATGGGACATTGCGTCCTTGTGGTAGCTGAGTGCCCGCTGCAATTCCTTTGAAATGTTGAATATTCGCTCTCCCTCCCTGCTTCCTGCCGGGGATCCTGCTGTCCGCCTCTCGCTCCTGTGAGTTCTCCGCCCCGGGACAGCCTCCTGATCCTCTCGCAGTCAGACGATCTGAAACTGTGCTGGGAATATCCGGCAGGAATCGGCTCTGTGCACAGACACAGCCAGACAGGGTGAACGCGGTATAAATTAACCAGGGCAAAGTCATTTGGCAACCGCGAGATGGTCAAATCATTAATGTCAAGATTTTATTTAGCAAAATAGAAAATGCTAAAATAAAATTGCATTATATGTCACAAAGTAAAAGTGGTCCACGTGGGTACCGACTACAGAGATAGCAAGATAGATTTTGCAGTCAGAATTTAGGGAATTAGGTAGGAAATAAGGGAACAGGACCTCAAAAGTAGCAATCTTCAATTATTCCCAATGCCACGTGGGAATTAATATAGAAATAGGAGGATAAAACAGATGAATATGTAGCTAAAAAGATGCTGCAGGAGGGTTTAGATTCTTGGGACACTGGGACCAGCACTTGGGGAAATGGGACCTGTACAGGCCGAATGTGGTGTATCTCCACGCACACTGTACCTGGAAATGCTCACAATTTAACCATTCTTCACATTCCAATCTGTAATTATCTTGCAATTGTGCCTTTGCCTATATATGCATTGTTTGTGAACCCACCTCCACTCACCTGATGAAGGAGCAGCGCTCCGAAAACTCGCGATTCCAAATAAACCCGTTGGACTTTAATCTGGTGTTGTGAGACTTCTTACTGTATCTAAACAGAGCAGGGACCAATTTCCTTGTGGAACAATTTGCTGGGGCGGATTTGAATTAACTTGGCAGTGGTGTGAGAACCAGGAGGTAATATTAGGGGTGCATACCAAAATGAAATTAGGAGGCGTGGATAGCACCAGAGTAGGAAATAGTAGGTGGATAAGAGGGAAAGTAATAAAGTTCAAGTTAGGATTACAGAGCATCTTCTTTAATGAGTGGTGTATGGGCAGCACTCCATGTGGAAATATTATGTTGTGGTAAGAAGAGAGACCTGGCTCAAAGGACAGCAGTGGGTATTAAATAGTCCTGGATGCAGTGTCCAGGGAAGTTGGGAAAGGAGGAGGGATAGCAATATTGATTAAGGACAGCATTGCAGTGTTGGAGAACATGATCCAAGAGTCAAGAACAATATCTATTTAGTCTGAGCTAAGGAATGAAAAAAGTGGAATTTTCATTGATCAGTGTATTCTATAAGCCACCAACGTGGGGAAAAGATGCAGAGGAACTAATTTACAAAGAAATTACAGACTTACAATTTTATAGAATAGCTTTTTGAACTTTATTATCCAAATATAGACTGGAGTGGCAGTGTGTAAAGGGCAGAGACGGGGTCGGAGAGGGGCAAGAATTTGTTGACTGTGTTCAAGAAAATGTTCTGCAGCAGTGTGTCCGTTCCAACGAGAAAAAAGGCACCAGTCCAGGTTTTTGGAAATGAGGTGTGCCAACCAGATCAAGTATCAATAGATTGCAGGTACAGTAGTGACTTTTAAGGGACGTCTTGACAAATACATGAATAGGATGGGAATAGAGGGATATGGTCCCCGGAAGAGTAGGGGGTTTTAGTTCAGTTGGGCAGCATGGTCGGTGCAGGTTTGGAGGGCCAAAGGGCCTGTTCCTGTGCTGTAATTTTCTTTGTTCTTTATTTAGTGAACAGTGATCATTGTATCATAAGATTTAGGCTGGCCATGGAAAGGACAAGGAACAATGCACAATAAGATAACTTCAATGGAATAAGAATGGATCTGATGCAGATAAATTGTATGCATGTTCAAGTTAGACATCAATAGGTCTAAGGACATCAGAATATGGGGACAGCATGGGAAAGTGTAACTGAGATAGAAGCTCAACTGCCATCTTATTGAATGGCGGAGCAGGCTCAAAGTAGTAAATGGTCTACCCCAGGTCTATTTCTTACAATTTTATAAATCCCGTGATGGCGCATCCTTCGAGTGAATGAGCTCCTCTGATAAGTCCTCAAGGTCATGAGTAACTTGGACCACTTATCCAAGAAAGGCAAAATATACAAGTGCTGTCAAGGTAAATGCTTAAAGTTAAATATGGTCAGTGTGCAGAATGATTAAGTGGCTGTTGACATCAAGTCAATGTGATTTGAGTGTTTTGTGCCATGTGGGTGTCTGATATTTAATTCTGCCCAGTAAGAAGTTTAACAACACCAGGTTAAAGTCCAACAGGTTTATTTGGTAGCAAAAGCCACACAAGCTTTTGCTACCAAATAAACCTGTTGGACTTTAACCTGGTGTTGTTAAACTTCTTACTGTGTTTACCCCAATCCAATGCCGGCATCTCCACATCATTTAATTCTGCCACCAGCATCACCCCACCTCCCACAGCCAGGCATGCTGAGACTCCACAGATCTCCAGCATCACTTCACTTTGGATGAGGTCATTTCCAGTCTCTGCCTCTCCTTGACATTCCTGCATTAGGAAAAGATGGACAGAGAAATTTCTACATTGAATGCAGGCATGATGTTGATGACCTACTAGGCTTTGGGGGAAATTATTTGAGAGGGGGGGGGGGGGGGTGGTGGGAGTGGAATTTGGTGAACAATACAATTTTGTGGTCAGAGATGGCCTTATCTGTGAATGACACAATGGGAGAAGCAAGGCCACATGGGATGGGAAGGTCAGAGGGACAGCCACGAATATGGGTAGAATAGTTATACAAGAGGGAGAGATTAACAGAGGATAGGAGGGTCATGAACTCAGAGGGAACAGCATGAGGAGTTGAGATGGAGATTGAAATTATTTTGGATATTAAGTCATTTGATACAGGAACAGAGAAAAGAAAGCCGAAAAATATCTCAGTAAAAAGTTTGGTGTGATAATTGGGTAGCCAGTCAAGAATGAGGATTTTAATTGAAAGGCAACAATTTTACTAAACTCCACCCAGCAGGGATTGTTATTTAACACAGTGGTTCTTGTAGCATCCTCGGTGATTCATGAATTTCGCAACATAAGAGTTGGACTCAACACAGCTTTGATTTGGGTTGCATTGGCATATTGGTCAATTAAGAATACCAGCAAAGATAGAGCTGTCAGATTGTAAACATTGGAAAGGAAAGGTTATTAGAGGTGAGGCATATCATCCATCTAGTTTTAATCTGGTATCTGCCCCAACTACTCCAAGACAGTACTATACAAAAGTGTGTAATCTGATTCAGAGTACTGAGTATGATGGTTTAGTCGTATCAATTTATTTGTCCCAAACAATTGAGACTTCTATTAGATAGCTGAAACCATGCTGTAGCTCAGTGTTGCTGATCTTTCATCATTCTTGCACTTAAAATTTCATCTCCAAATTTAGTGAACTGCTTCTCATTAGCTGGGAATATGGGGTGAACTTAAAATTGTACAAAATAGAAACACAATAATCGATCATCTTTTATACTTCCATCTAATTGGTATTTATCTGAAAACATTCTGCTTCACCATTTAGTTGGTGGACAAAGTCACTGACTCATTGAGTCATCCCTATTTGGGTGACAAATATTGTGAGCATTGGAATTCTTATGCGATTAGTGACTTTTGCATAATCACAGTTCATCCTGAAATTGGTTTTACAGACAAGTTTAAAGTTTATTTATTAGTGTCACAAGTAGGCTTACAACAACACTGCAATGAACCTACTGTGAAAATCCCCTAGCTGCCACACTCCAGCACCTGTTCAGGTACACTGAGGGAGAATTTAGCATGGCCAATGCACCTAACCAGCACATCTTGCAGATTGTGGGAGGAAACCGGAGCATCTGGAGGAAACCCACGCCGACACGGGGAGAACATGCAGACTCTGCACAGACAGTGATCCAAGCTGGGAATCGAACCCAGGTCATTGGCACTGTGAGGCAGCAGTGCTAACCACTGTGCCACCCAGCCGCCCTAAGATAATAATAGTGATAAAAAGGTTAGTGTCAGGAAACAGTCTTCTGCCTGAAATGCTGTTCAGTGAGTTTGTATCCCATCTTACTGATGTGAGCACATTCCCATCCTTCTCACCCACAAAAGCTGCCCAATGCATCTTCCTCTGTCAGAACTGGATATAGTCAGAAATAATGGCTGAGATGTTGCCCATATAATTGCAATGATGCTCACTCAGGAAATCATTTATGGAACTCAAGGTAGTTTTCTCCTTGTGGAGAAAGTTTGCACTTCACCAGCCTCATCATGCTTCATAATGAAATTAGATTGGGCCGGAGGTAACAGGAGGGGTTGCCATAATCTTGCAATCTTCCGTAGATACAGGGGAGTTGTCAGAGGATTGGAGAGCGACAAATGTTCAAGGGAATAAAGTCAATCCTCGTAACTCCAGACTAGTTAATTTAACATCAGTCATGTGTAAAGTTTAAATAAAATATTTTGAGAAAAAGAAATCAACAGGCACTTTGAGAAGTTTGATTTTAAGGCTAGTCGGCACATATCTAGAAAATACAGATTGTGACTTATGACTGCAAAATCTGATTACTATATCTGAAGTTACTCTTTTTATTTGCGTTGTTTTCTCATTTAGCAAGTTTTGCACGTTGCTGGAAACAAAAGCCAAAGTTAAATAATCGAACAATAAAATTATTTCTTTAAAAACCATATGGTCAATTATTTTTAATATATTATAAGCGCTAGCAATTCTTTCATAGGAAGACAAAAGGTTGCACTCTTTTTCCAAGCATGGGGATATTATCAATAAAATATGACAGAGGAAAAACTACAAGAATTATGTGCCAACCACGATACTCAAAATACATTTAAGATATCTACTTAGAGTGGAACTGTTTCACATGTCGAGTATAAACAACACTGGTTGGGCTGAACAGTTCTTAAGTTTTTCAATACAGAATTTTGTTCTTATGGGATGCAGTTAGTGTGTCAAATTAGTTTCATAAAAATACTACAACAAAAGGGAAATCTAAAAAAGCTCTCAGCAATGCATTTATGTTTATATCACCCTGTGGATCAAGTGTCTGAAGGTTTAGTAGTAAAGCTTTTCCCCTTAACAAGTTGATAGTTACTGTAGATTACTTTGCCTGCATGTTTCATCAAAGGCACCCTCCAATCTTCCTTAAGCAGCTTTTCGAAATTAATCCCGTCACTCGTGGTAATCGTCTAAAATACACCCAGCAGATGGTGGACAGATTTACTTACCAGATCATTTTGTTGTTAAACAGAGGTTAACACTACTTAATATTGTCATGTTGTGATGAAAGAACTGCCATACAGTATTTATTCAGAATGTTACGGTTATAAAGATTTTGGTGAACATGTATGGAATATTCAATCTGACAATCACTTTAGCTACGGCTCCAGTCAATAGACTTCCTAGATTGAAAATCTGTAGCAAAACTTCTGCATCCTTGCAGTTAACCAAGCTCCTTAAATCTGGTTTCCAATAGCTTCATCATTTTTGGAAGTGAAAAATAAATTCGAAAATTCCAAGGTCTTGTAACGGTCACAATTCTGGACACATTCCCAATTATCTGAAATATAATCTAATCCGTTAGCAGATGGTAAATGGTATAATGCAGAGCAAACAGTCCTTTTAATAGTAAACTTGTTACTGGATAGTGTGCCTCATGCCATTTCAGGAAGTAGATATCAATGTGACAGGCATCAACCATAACAAGCTATTATTAAACAGGTTTATTCGTAAACACTTATTTTCAGAAACAATAAGTCTCACAACACCAGGTTAAAGTCCAACAGGTTTATTTGGAATCATGAGCTTTCCGAGTGCTGCTCCTTCATCAGGCGACTTACCCGATGAAGGAGCAGTGCTCCAAAAGCTTGTGATTCCAAATAAACCTGTCGGTCTTTAACCTGGTGTTGTGAGACTTCTTACTGCGCCCACCCCAGTCCAACGCCAGCATCTCCACATCATTTCAGAAACAAATAGTTGAGAGATTATGGACAGTCCAATACAGTAGTATTGGACTGTCTGGAAGCAAGGAAATAATGTAACACATCAGACAAGACCTTTTGAATTCTTAGTAAATTTCAGAGGAATTATTTCTCAAGAATTGGGCAACCTTGTTCTTCAACAAAACAGAATAATCTTTGAACAAGATTCATAAAGACAAGCTGACAAATTTTACTTCTGCCCATATTCCATTAGAGGACAAGCTGAGCTGTTAATACATGAAATGTGCTGAGGTTTTTATTTGAGTATTAAATCTTAATTCCTTTCAAGAAATGTTGTTTTATTTGAAGGATGGATTGTAAGATGAAGGTGATTTGCCAAATGAACCAACAATCTTTGCAATAAGAAGAAAGTAAGAGGCTGTTTCATTTACAGGAATAAATCAGTGCGTCATTGTTAAAATAGACATTTGATTTTGTTTGACTGATCTCAACAAGTTAGCAACATCAGCCCAGATTTTGTGGTCAAGCGGTGAAGCAAGGCCTTGCTGGTGACCTCAAAGAAAGCTATGCTGAGGGAACTGGTGACCGCTGTGGTGAGAACTTTAACTCCCTCAAGCTGCAATTGATTGTAGTGTAGTCTGAGGGGGACTCCCAGCCTCCTGCTGTAGCGATGTCATCAAGCTGTTCAAACAGTCAATCACATTAAAGAATTCTCACAGTCAGCAAAGCAGGAAGTGAAAAAGCACTCAAATCAAATCACTTTTTAAGAATTTTACAGAGAGCAAAATAAAGTTTGGGACACACATGGTAAAAACTGAAATATCAATAACAAACATTTAAAAAATTATTTTTTAATCCAGTAATTAATCATAATGAAGATATTTTAAAAATAAGCTATATTTGTGGAATGTTAAGGGTCAGATGAGGAGAAACTTCTTCACTCAAATGGTTGTGAGTCTTTGGATTTCTCTTTCCCAGTGGGTTGTGGTTGCTCCATCATTAATTCATTTAAGGCTGAGATAGACAAATATTTGGTCTCCAGGAAATCCAGGGATATGGGGAGTGGGTGGGAAAGAGGAAATGAGGCAGGTCAGCCATGTAACATCGAATGATAGAGCAGGCTCAAGGGCCTTGATAATCCACTCCTGCTCCTATTTATTCTGCTTATGTATTTATAATTCAACACTAGTTTTTAAAGTTAAAGTTTATTTATTAGTGTCACAAGTAGACTTACATTAACACTGCAGTGAAGCTACTGTGAAAATCCCCTAGTAGCCACTCTCATGCGCCTGTTTGGGTACACTGAGGGAGAATTTAGCATGGCCAATGCACGTAACCAGCACATCTTTCAGACTGTGGGAGGAAACCGGAGCACCCGGAGGAAACCCATGCAAACACAGGGAGAATGTGCAGACTCCACACAGACAGACAGTGACCCGAGCCTGGAATCGAACCGGGATCCCTGGCGCTGTGAGGCAGCAGTGCTAACAACTGTGTTACCGGTACTCAGATTGTCAAACAGTTGGACTTTAGTGAATAAGATTCCACTTTTTACAGGGTTTCTAACAGCACAGGGCAGCATGGTGGCAGAGTGATTAGCACTGCTGCCCTCAGTGCCAGGGATCCGGGTTGGATTTCGGCCTTGGGTGACTGTCTGTGGGGAGCTTGCACACTGATGTCATTCTTGATCCGAGGTACAGTCAATAATGAAACTTCACAGCTTTTGAGTTCGGTTGCCACAATGGCTTTTAACTCTTTGAACCGAGAGCCCAGTTGCCAGGGTTTGGTCATCTTCTTCACAGGTTTTCAACATATATACTTCAATGCATGCACCAGTGACCTTCCTCCCACAAGGTTCCAGCTCTTCAGATATGCTGACGACTTGGCCCTGGCCTTTCATGTTACAGAATTGCAGGACATTGAGAAGATCGACGTTCTTTGGAAGCCTACTTTAGAAATTGGAGATTTCAACCAAATGCTGCCAAGGCTGTCGTTTTAGCCTTCCACCTGAACAACTTGTGATCGTGGAATGTGAAATAGTGGCAGAAAAGAATCATCCACTTGACACTTCTGGCTGAAAGTGGTTGCCAGCGCTTCAGCTTTGTCTTTTGCACCAGTGCTGGGCTCCGTCCATCATAGAGTTGGAAATATTCATGGAACCTCCTTTTTCCCCCCCCACAGTATTTTAATAAAATTATCCACCACCATTCATGTCTGGAAATGCTATGTCAGATGAATACATAGAAAGAGTACACAATATATGTCACTAGCAAAGTCACAAATATTCTGAACTATATTTTCTAGGACAATTATTTGTATTTATTGATTGGTTTCCCGTTTAAAGATGGACAAGAGTCATTTTTTTTCCTACTTTGCAAGTAACATATTTTAGGGCTCCTCTCTGCAGCTGTAACTTGCAAGAAACCGTGGCTCAGGCTTACCAATCACCGGGCCAATTGTGACTCACTCAAAATGGTCCCAACTTCCCATGAAAATTGCCAACACATTATAGCAGAAAATGGCACCTAACCCGCTTTTACATTCCTTTCCATGTCCACATCATCTAAACATAGGACAACAAGCAGTGGAAAAATAAGTTTATTCCTTTGCCCTCACAATAAATTGTCCAGTGTAATATTTTGGACATGCAAAGCATTGTTAAAATTACAAATGTTCACTTTCAGAAAATACATGATTAAACAAGCTTTCCCAATATTATTTGTACCTTTGATTTTTCTGTTTCCAAGATCCAGAATACCTTTCAGCAATTTTATAAATACAGGACAAGTCCCATAATGACATTAGTGACCATCACAACATGCTTTCAAATTTAAAGCAGAAGTTGACATTACACATGCTAATTGCAAGGAATATCCTTAAAAGTAACATTTTTAATTACAAAAATTAGCAAAATATGGCACATGAAAATTGGTCAGATACATAAATTTCAATTTATAAACAGCAATGGCTTTCTCCATTAAAGGTGAAGTATTTAATTGTAATTCCTTCAACTTTAGAGATGCCATACTTATCAAGTACCTAGGAATTGGCGCTCACTAGCAGCACTTAAAATATACTTATATAGGACTCAGCTAGAAGTTTAAGGTCTTTGTGCCAACTTGTTCTTTCCTTCTTCTTGTTCACCAAGTTTGAAATGGGTGTAGAGCAAAATGCCACATAGCGTACACAGAATCCCCAGACCTTGATTAAGTGAAAGGGGATCTTTAAACAAGATATAGCCTCCCAGTAGGGTAACACAAAACTTGAAATGTCCAAACATGTTGTATCTGGATTTAATTCGTCAAGGAACAAACAAATGGCCTGGAAAAGGTTGCATTTTGTTCTGCTTGATGAGAAACACCAAGTAACGCGATATTTAGCTGCAATACAGATCTCATCAAGTTATTCAATCACATGAAGGAATATTGGATGGTTGGGTCATATTACATACAAAGTTATACCTTCATTTTTCAAACCACAAATGAAATTTCAGTCCACATGCAATCTGCCCTCCAAAAACTAGTTAGGATTTTACTCAGCACGTGTGTGTCTGTGTGTTACGGACAAAGTGCTTTCGAGTGCTATTAGTCTTCTTACTAAGAAAGTAGATAATAAGGTTTTCACATAAACATACCTGAAATTATTCCAATATGTTTACAAGATAGTACTGTTGTGAAAATGTTCATAAGTACAGCAAACATTAGCAGCATCATGTATTAGAATGTATGGGGGAGCATGGTGGCACAGTGGTTAGCACTGCTGCCTCACAGCGCCAGGGACCTGGGTTAGATTCCCGGCTTGGGTCACTATCTGTGTGGAGTCTGCATGTGCTCCCCATGTCTGCGTGGATTTCCTCCGGGTGCTCTGATTTCCTCCCTCAGTCCAAAAGATGTGCTGGTTAGGTGCATTGGCCATGCTAAATTCTCCCTCAGTATACCCGAACAGGCGCCGGAGTCTGGCGACTGGGGGATCTTCACAGTAACTTCATTGCAGTGTTAATGTCAGCCTATTCTACTCATGACACTAATAAATAGACTTTAACTGTGCCGGTGTAATTTTAAACTGCAGATCTAGGAACGATTCCTTACGCAAATGAACTCTAATCTCAATCACATCATCAAGAGAAATGCCAACTAGAATCTAGGCAATTCCTGCTGGGAGGAAAATACCTAATTAAATGTCAAACAACATTGGCAATAGGACCTTAAAGGCAAATTGTCTAACTGCCCCGAGTGGCAGTTTTATGGAGATGCCTAAAAGTAAGAAAATGAATGTATACTTAGGCCTAGGTGAATTTGTCCACACCCAAAACTGAAATAATCCACGTGAAAAAAGAATAACCTTGAAATTTACAATTTTAGCAACATAGTACATCGTCACGACTTGACAGCAATTGCAAATGCAAAAGGATACGTGACAGGTGAGGTATTTCCAATGATCCAGTAAATCGACAAATTCACCAGAAAGGCAATTATTCCAGAAAATAATACCAGCATCTAGAAAAGATAAAACTTACATTGTATGTTAAAGTATTTTAAAATTACTAAAAGAGAAAAAAAATAATCCATTAGTTTATTAATAATACTCACTTTTAATAATACTCACTTTTTCTCAAATGTAACTTTTATTTAGTTCAATGTATTCTGTTTTATTAAACTAACTGATTTTAAAGTTTAAAATTATCCAAAGCTGACAACAGAAGTAAACAATTCCTTGCTGGAGGGAGCCAGTTACATTGAAACCCACTCTATTTGCTACTTAAAAATGGATGGAATGGCACCTTATTGTAGTGGCTGGACAAAAAATTGACTGGATTAATTCTGCAATATTACAACCCTCCCATATTTCTGATTTTATAAGTGAAACTACATTGGACTGATTAACAGGTCACTGAGACTTGCTTACTAACTTCAAAATGTAGGGATGAAATTCAAGTGATACTGTGGCCAGGTTGGAGGCTGGTATTCTGCGGTGATTAATCACCTCCTAACTCCCCAAAGTCTTACATCCATCTACACAGCACATGTTAGGAGTACAAAGGAATAATCTGCACTTTGCTGGAAGAGCGCACCCCCAGCAACACTCAAGAAGCTCAACACTATCTCAGACAAAGCAGCTTACTTGTTTGGCATTGAGGTTGGACTGTGTACCATCTTCACGAGGTACAACAACTAGACAAGGCTTCTTTGACTGCACATTCTAAACTGACAATCTCTACCATCTAGAAGAACAAGAAAAGCAGGCTTATGTGAACACCACCCTTCCATGCCAACTTGCTGTGAAGCGATAGAGTAAGTCCTCACTTAACAATGACTCACTTCATGATGTCTCACTTTAACAGCACCAATCAAGTACATCCATTTAACATTGCCAATTTCACTTTAAAAGTGTTTGCTATGGACTCTTTCTTCCTTGGCCTGGCTGAGTCCAAAACCTTTCCTGCATTGCCTCCACTCTCGCCTTCAGTCACATCCACCCCAACCAACAGCTGTTGACTCCGTGTTAATTTCTGGGCTGCCTCCACCCCAGTGACATTGGTATTTACCTTCCACCCTCCCACGTTGCTCTCCAGCCCCTAATGTCATTCTCCAGCCTACCTCCCCTGATGTCACCCTCCGGTCTGTTTTCAGCTGCTCACTTCAATTCTGGCCCCTTTTCTGAACTGAAGCCCCTGTGCTCCATCCAGTGACAGAAGCTAGTCGGTACAGCTAGTCCCAGGATTCCAGCCGCCACCTGCACCAACCAAACTCTGCCACAAGATGGAGGCTGGTCAATGAAAAATTACTGAGGCAAGTTCATGTATGGTACTTTGTTCATATTGAATAATTTTACTTTACAAGTTATTTCAGTTAGGAATGCACAGGACTACACATGTACAGTACAATATTTCAACTTGCACAGTTTTTTTTCTGGGCAACAAATGTTCAAAAGAACCCAACTTTGGCTTGAGCATTGATTCCTATGGGACCCACGATTCCCCCAAAATCCTTTCATGTAAAGTCCTGATTTTCAGGAAGGCAAACGTAATTTTGAAGTGTGGGCTCCCCGTATGACATTCCTTAGTGGCTGTTAGGTTAAAATCCTGGAATTCTCTCCCGGACAGCACCTTCCCCACACAGACTGCAGCGGTTCAAAAATACAGCTCACCACCACCTCCATAACTGGGGCTGGGAAATGGGTACTGGATCTGCCAGAGACATCCAGATTCCATGAACAAGTTAAAAAAAAATTTCACCTCAAGTCAAAACTGGCTTTCCACTTTGTTAGTATTAAACAAAATCTATACACTTCACCTGGTTATCTCACATGGTGGCTAAAAGACAATTTATTACTCAGTCTGAAAGACGTGCGTGCTGGTTAGGTGCATTGACCATGCTAAATTCTCCCTCAGTGTACCTGAACAGGCGCTGGAGTGTGGCGACTAGGGGATTTTCACAGTAACTTTATTGCAGTGTTAATGTAAGCCTACTTGTGATACTAATAAATAAAGTTTAAAAACTTTAAACAGATAGACTGATGGGATTAAAGTCTGCTCTCTGTTAGTGCAAAGTCTTTTATGAAACTTTCAAGTCCAGTATTCGGAAAATGTGCACAGATTTATGCCACAGAGATCATTCCATCACTGTGGGCAACTTTCTTTAAGCTCAGCTGGGAGTACCAGTGTTTGGCTGCTGACCACAAAATCCAGGCTAATATTAACAAAGTTATCGAGGCAGTAGCTGCGTTGTGGATAGTTTCATATCTTCTACAATCTATTGTACAATATAGATTGTCTGTCCAGTCTGTTTTCACTGGTCACTTTAAGGGCATGTCGCTTGGGGGTAGTTCCTGGTACATACAGAGGCACATGGAGAGCTGGGTTAGTGGCAGCAAAGATCATAGAATCTCTACAGTACAGAAGAGGCCGTCTGGCCCATTGAATCTGCACCGACCACAATCCCACCCAAACCCTATCCCGTAACCCCATGTATTTACCCTGCTAGTCCCCCTGACACTAAGGAGCAATTTAGCATGGTCAATCCACCTAACCCGCACATCTTTGGAGTGTGGGAGGAAACCAGAGCACCCGGAGGAAACCCAGGCAGACACAGGGGAGAACGTGCAAACCCCATACACAGTGACCAAGGCCGGAATTGAACCTGGGTTCCTGGCGCTGAGGCAGCAGTGCACCATGCCGCCCACGGTAGAGAGCCAACACAGTTACCCTGGCAGGAGAGATTATTTCCCTGAGGAATAGATTGGGTTCGATGGGAGGGATGCGGATTGCAGAGTTGGTTAGGGACGGCGTGAGAAGGATGCCAATGGAAAAGATGGAATGGCATCCATTGTCCCAAATTTTTAAAACTGCGTGAATAAATGATGCCAAACATTCTGGAAGTCTTACCAATGCTGTGGCGGACCAGTTTCCAAAGATTCCTCCCTCTCCAGTCACTGGTTCAAAAAAAGGAACAGCGAACATGAGAATGGCAGATGACATTGGGGCCTGGTAGTACAAGAGTTGCATAGAATTCACCTGCAATTCATGTTGTTTAGCTCCTACCCACTGTAAATGAAACCAATAAGAAACACCATATTACACAAACGCTCAGGCAGCAGTTTAACACTTTAAAATTCATGTGATTATTATTTAGTAACAGAAGATCAAGAGGCTAATGGATTGCAGAAAATAAAAGAAATGGACAGGCACCAGAAAAACAGAGCCCCTGATCACGCCCATTGGAAATGATGTATCAAGGAACAGAACTGAAGCAAAGCACCAGGCAAAGAGAACATGTCGATCCCCCCCACTCCCCACCCCATTGATAATCCTTCAGAGAGAAACAGCAATACCAGAATGGCAACTGTATGGCTAAGTTTAATGACCATGTGGGAAAATATTCAATGTTAGTGGCTCTGTTGAGTTATTGGTTCAGAATGTGATTCTGATCAAAATAATGACTGGAACAGCTCTGAAAAATAATCTCAACAGTCTCAGTGAAATTACAGCCATTGATAGGATTGTTTGTTGCGGAATCCTGGTGGTTTCAGCCAATCATTGCCAAGCTGCTTACCCAGATTAAATTAAAAATCAAGGCACTTGGCTATTTGCTGGATGCTGTGTTCTATGTCAGGAGACCATACTGTAAGTGCTGGGGAATTGCTGGCTCATATACCCCCCTTCCAACATAAAGTCAGGAGTCGGGATGTACACTAATGATTGCACAATGTTCAGCACCATTCGCAATTGCTCAGATACTAAAGCAATCAATGGGCAAATGCAGCAAGGTCTGAACAATTTCAGGCTTGGGCTGGCAAGTAACATTCATGCCACAGAACTGACAGGCTATGACCATCTCCAACAAGAGAGAATCTAACCTTTGTCCCTGGACATTCAATGACATTACCACCATTGAGTCCCCCACTATCAACATCCTGGGAGGTGATACCATTGACCAGACACTGAACTGGATTAGCCATATAAATGCTGTGGCTAAAAGAGGTCAGAAGCTAGGAACACTGTGGTGAGTAACTCACCTCCTGACTCCTCAAAGCCTGTCCACCATCCTCAAGGCACAAGTCAGGAGTCTGATGGAAACTCTCCCCTTGCCTGGAAGCTGGACACCATCCAAAATAAAAGCAGCCCACTTGATTGGCACCCCTTCACAAACATTCACTCCTCCACCACAGACGCACAGTAGTAGCAGTGTGTATCATCTATCATCTTCTGCACTGCAGGAACTCACCAAGGCTCCTTAGACAGCACCTTTCAAACCCACGGGCACTACCATCTAGAAGGACAAGGGCAGCAGTCACGTGGGAACAACAGCACCTCCAAGCAACTCACCATCCTGACTTGGAAATACATCGCTGCTCTTTCACTCCTTCAAAACCCTGGAACTCCCTAACAGCATTGTGGGTGTACCTACACCACACGGACTGCAGCATTTCAAGAAGGCAGCTCACCATCACGTTCTGATCGGCAATAAATGTTGGCCAAATCAACAACGCCCATATCCCTTGAATTTTTTTTTTAAAACCTTGATTTTTCATCTATCCAAATATACAGAAAATCAGAATGTGCATTGCCATTCCTGGCGGGGAATGACTGAACAGGGAACACATATTTTAATATTTCTCTCTACAACAGACAAACCTAATGTGGCTTCTTAGACATTAACATATAATATGTTACAGGGAGAAGTTTTAATTACATAAGCAGGTGCTAAAAAAAGATCGACAGCAATACGAAAGAAACAGAATGGTGGAAAAGAAAGACTTGGTTAGCACTTTGTAATACAAGGCCGGAAACAAAATGACAGTTTTCAAAACAGCAACAGGGTAATAAATATTTTACAATCCCCTTGAAACATTTATAGTCGAAATCCTTAAACAGTATTTCAGGAAAGGTAGTTTCACTTAGGATAGTCAGTCAGTGGCAGGAATGCTACCATAGTTAGCATTAGCCAACTCAACACAAATCAGAGACTAAATGAAAGATATTTCCGTTATGTGTGGTGCGTTAAATAGTGTATTTAAGTCAGAGAAAATAATACCCTTGTGCAAGAAGGGAAACTTTACAGCTTATTTAACTCCAAAGTACCAGGATGGCCAAGATTTCTTTTGTTTCCATGAGCAACATAAGTGTGCACCTTAAAACATCAAGGACAACGCACACAGTTTAAATGTATATAACATTAATTTGCAAATAATTCTGTTTACTGATACCAACAGTACTTATTATGTATCTATATAATGTATTTAATGTGGCTTTTACACTTTTACCATTTTAAGATGCGGCACACACTTACAACATTCAAAGGTGACTCATTGCCATTTTACTTGGGAGTAAAGAAAAGGATAAGTAAATGTATGAACAAAAGCTTGCTAAGCACCTAAAAAAAGTGAAAAACTATTAAGGAATTATGTAAACATCCAAACCGGAAAGACTATTCAGGAAAACATACCAGTTTAAAAGAAAACATAAATAATCTACTCAAAATACTTTGATAATATGTATCTTCAAAGTAAATTCCAAGATAAAGTTATAAAAAAGTATTCAGAGAAGCACTTGGAACAACATAATTGGTTATTATCTTTTTTTAAATAAAGCCCCATTCTTAAATAATGCTACATTGAGGCAGCACAGTGGTTAGCACTGCTGCCTCACAGCACCAGGGACCCGGGTTCAATTCCGGCCTCAGGACACTGTCCGTGTGGAGTTTGCACATTCTCCTCGTGTCTGCGTGGGTTTCCTCCGGGTGCTCCAGTTTCCTCCCACACTCCAAAGAAGTGCGGGTTAGGTTGATTGGCCATGCTAAATTGACCATGCTAAATTGACCCTAGTGTCAAGGGGATTTGCAGGGTAAATATGTGGGGTTACAGAATAGGGCCTGGGTGGGATTGTGGTCGGTGCAGACTCGATGGGCCGAATGGCCTCCTTCTGCACTGTAGGGATTCTATGATATATTGATGATCCTGTTGTTATCTCCAAACGTCATACTGTCAACATCCTGGAGGTTAAATCATCAATAAGGAATATTTTAATGTTAATTACTTGTAAAAGACTACAAGAAAAAGAAATCAAAACTACTAACCACTTGATATATCGAAGTAACCAGAACACCAAGTGTTGCAAAAATTATTCCTAGAAAATTAAACTTCACATCAAAGTAAGAGTTCAGAATTACACCCAATGTAATAGGGATCTGCAAGAAACAAAGAGGACTTGATTAGATCAGGTTTAACATTTACAGCTGGCACATCAAACTGGAAGAACTAAACACAATCCACTAAAATATCTTAAACTTGGATTTCTGTTTGGAGTAGTTAAAAAAAAGCAAACTTGTTCTAGTTGTCAAAAAAAACTGTAGGTTGTTTAAATGAATATTTAAATAATTTACCGATAACCTGGCTTTAAGAAATTTATTGCAAAATACAGATTTCAATAATTCTCACACATGATACATCTAAAATTCAAATAAAATCTCAAGTATCTTTACTCGGTTACAGTTGCAACACCCATGATAAAAAGCTAAGCTATTTAAAAATGTCTATTCAGACTTACATTGATTTTTTAAAAACCCTGCCTGCAAAATACTGAACGAGTCATTCATTCATTCACTGCACTTCACTCTCATGTTAAAGCCTTAGACATAAAAAACTTTAAACATATCTTATTCCATGAATGCATATTGGAAAAGACAGAAACGGCACAGAACAGTTGGTTCATTCAAAGATTTTGGCTAAAAGGGGGTTTGTCTGCATGACTTAATTTCCTTTCGCTAAAGAGTATAACCCTATAATCATCATTCATTGACTTATTTTTCCGTACCGACTCTCAGAATGTCTGCAAATAATATACGAATCAAATGCTGAAATATCCGAACTATAAAATTTGATCAGATTTAAGTTACAAAAAGGTTTAAGACAGCAGTACTCCAATCATTACGCAAGAATGAGTCAACATTGAATGTAACAGTTATACATTAAGCTAAGCTTTGCCAAAGCCAATAGTGTGATACTGACAGAGTTTACCATTGCACTTATAAATTAGATCCTACTACTGGCTGACTTTTACTGGCATGCAAAAGTTGCAAGTATTTTACTACAGTGCCCCTTTTATCAAATTCAACTTGGTTAGTTAGCAGTATCTTTCAAACTGAGCTAGTTAGGATACTTTGAAAGGTCTAATTTAAACATCATGTCAACCCCAGCCAAATCCTAATCTAATGCTAACTCACAAATTTTCAGACTTCTGACATCTTGTAATTTTTCAGAGAGGAAGATCGGATTAACGTGACTGTGGGCACAAAACAACAACTAAGATGTGGATTTACAAAATTCAGTAGGGAGAAGTTGCATACTGGGTTCCATTTTGTGAACTCCAGGCAACATCACGGAAAAGACAATTCTGTAAATGAGCTGAGAAATTATGGGTGGCGTAGTGGCACAGTAGTTAGCACTGCTGCCTCACAGCTCCATGAACCCGGGTTCGATTCCCGGCTTGGGTCACTGTTTGTGTGGAGTTTGCAAGTTCTCCCCGTGTCTGCGTGGGTTTGCTCCGACAGTCCAAAAATGTGCGGGTTAGGTGCATTGGCCATGCTAAATTGCCCCTTAGCGTCCCAGGGTGCATAGGTTAGAGGGATTAGAGGGGTAAATATGTGGGGTGATGGGGATAGGGCCTGGGTGGGATTGTTGTCGGTGCAGACTCGATGAGCCAAATGGCCACCTTCTGCACTGTAGGGTTTCTATGATTCCATGAAATTGGAATATTGGCAGCCAATCTAGAAACATGGAAACAGGAGGAGTCTGTTCCATTCAATGAGATTGGATCTGCAAAACTAATTCCAAATACCTTTTCCACAAGTTTCCCAGACAGTCTAATAACACGAATTTACGAATTCCAGATTTAAAATTAACAATTGATCGAGTAGCAATTGATGTTTGTGGAGGTGTACTAGACCTGGTATTGTGCAATGAGATGGGATGTTCCCTAATTTCACTTTGGTCACACTCATGTTTTAGCCTATGCCCACTCACAACACACCCCCGTGATCCCCCTCCCTCCCTGCCTCTAAGCCAGAAGCGCTGGGTTCAAGTCTCACTCCAGGACTTGGTGGGTAAGGAAGGTGCGTTCAGAACGCAGCCAAACATTATCAACTTGCACCTCCTTCCATTCGGCCTCTGGTGAGCAGGAGAGCTTCCCGGTCAGCCACGCTTTACTAAGTGAAACCCCTCTGGTGACTGGCTAGAAATTCTAGCTGTGGAAACAGACACAAGCGTGTGCTCTGTCTGCCTGATGCGCCTCTGGACATGGGAAAAAACATTCCTGCACCGTTTCTACATCTTGGTTTCCGGACCTTAGGTCAACCCTCTCTAGTGCGCTAAAACCACTAATTCACCAAGTTCCCCTCCATATTTTGCTAGCTTCCTGCCCTTCCTAAAGATCACGGACGCTTCAACATTCGGATCCCAATCTATGCCATCCTGCGGCCATGTTTCCGTAATAGCCATCAGACCGTACTTATTTATTTCTACGATTGTAGAAAAGCAAAACGCTGCCAATGCTGGAAATCCAAAATATAAAAGAAACAGAAAATACTGGAAACACTCAGCAGCTCTGGAACTTCTGTGCCAATGAGAAAGTCTCTCTCTCTGGATCGACAGATGCTGCCAGACCTGCTGGCGGGTGTTTGCACCATTTTCTGCAAGCTGTGGGCTCGAGTGTATATTATATATTTGTAGATGCAGTTGGTAACCTGTGTAAGGCAACTCTTCAACTCTATTTTTACAGATGCACCACAGAAAGCATCCTTTCCGGATGCATCACAGCTTGGTATGGCTCCTGCTCTGATCAAGACTGCAAGAAACTACAAAGGGTTGTGAACGTAGCCCAGTCCATCACGCAAATCAGCCTCCCATCCATAGACTCTGTCTACACTTCCCAAGATTTCAAAAAAGCAGCCAGCATAATCAACGACCCCACGCAACCCTGACATTCTCTCGTCCACTTTTTTCCATCGGGAAAAGATCCAAAAGTCTGAGATTGCGTACCAACTGACTCAAGAAAAGCGTCTTCCCTGCTGCCATCAGACATTTGAGTTAAGTTGATCTTTCTCTTCACCCTAGCTGTGACCGTAACACTACATTCTGCACCCTCGCCTTTCCTTTTCAATGTTTACAGTATGCTTTGTCTGCATAGTGCGCAAGGAACAATACTTTTCACTGTATAGCAATACCCCCGATAATAATAAATCAAATCAAATCACCAAGTCTCAGTTTTGATTCGAACATTAGGGAGGTAAATGTGTCGCAGTTTTCAACCTGGTTATTTTTATAAGAGGTGAGGAAAGATTATATAGAAAACAAGATAAGGAAATAATACAAGATAAAGGTGGTGGCACAGTGGTTAGCACTGCTGCCTCACAGCGCCAGGGACCTGGGTTCGATTCCCGGCTTGGGTCACTATCTGTGCAGGGTCTGCACGTTCTCCCCATGTCTGCATGGGTTTCCTCCCACAGTCCGAAAGACGTGCTGGTTTAGGTGCATCGGCCATGCCAAATTCTCCCTTGGTGTACCTGAACAGGCGCCGGAGTGTGGCAACTTGGGGATTTTCACAGTAACTTCATTGCAGTGTTAATGTCAGCCTACTTGTGGCACTAATAAATAAACTTTTTAACTGTGTCAGTGTAATTTTAAAATGCAGATCCAGGAATGATTCCATACGCAAATGAACTCTAATCTCAACCACACCATCAAGGGAAATGCCAACTGGAATCTAGGCAAGTCCCGCTAGGAGGAAAATACCTGATTAAATCTCAAACAATATTGGCAACAGAACCTTAAAGGCAAATCATCTAACTGTGACAAATAAATTAATAAGCTTTAAAACCTTTTTGAGTAAGGTTTCAGCGAGCACATTTTAAACATTTTTGGGAAATATCAGTGTTGAATCATGGCTGATTTAGGCCATAAAACCATAAGATATAGGAGTAGAATTAGGCCATTCGGCCCATCGAGTCTGCTCCACCAGTCAATCATGGCTGATATGATTCTCATCCTCATTCTCCTGCCTTCTTCCCGTTACCCTTGATCCCTTATCGATCACGAACCTATCTATCGCTATCTTAACAATGACCTAATTGTATTATCGCTAGACTATTAATCCAGAAACTCAGCTACTGTTCTGGGGACCTAAGTTCGAATCCTGCCATGGAAAATGGTGGAATTTCAATTCAATAAAAAAAACCTGGAATTAAGAATCCAATTAAGGTGACCATGAAAAGCACCACCCTTCCTGCTGCCTCGGCAAAGCAGCCAGCATAATTAAGGACCCTGGACATACTCTCTTCCACCTTCTTCTGTCGGGAAAAAGATACAAAAGTCTCGACCGGCTCAAGAACAGCTTCTTCCCTGCTGCCATCAGACTTTTGAATGGACCTCCTCGCACGAAGTTGATCTTTCTCTACACCCGAGCTATGACTGTAACACTACATTTTGCACCCTCTCCTTACCCCTTTATGAACGGTATGCTTTGTCTGTATAGCGCAACAATACTATTCACTGTATACTAATTCACGTGACAATAATAAATCAAATCAAAGTAAAAGTAGTTTATTTATTCGTCAGAAGTAAAGCTTACATTAACACTGCAATGAAGTTACTGTGAAATTCCCGTAATCGTCACACTCCGGCGCCTGTTCAGATCAATGCATCTAACCAGCACATCTTTCAGAACATGGGAGAAAACCGGAGCACCCGGAGGAAACCCACGCAGACACGGGGAGAACGTGCAAACTCCGCGCAGACAGTCACCTAAGCCGGGAATCGAAGCCGGGTCCCTGGCGTTGTGAGGCAGCAGTGCTAACCACAGTGCCACCCAAAAAACCAAATCAAAAAATCATCCGGCCCATCGAGTCTGCCCCGCCATTCAATCATGGCTGAATATGGGGAATTTCAGTGACTTCATTGCGGTGTTAATGTAAACCCTACTTGTGACTGGGCGGTGCGGTAGCACAGTGGTTAGCACTGCTGCTTCACAGCTCCGGGGACCCGGCTTCGATTCCCGGCTTGGGGGGGGTCACCATCTGCGTGGAGTCTGCACATTCTCCCCGTGTCTGCGTGGGTTTCCTCCCACAGTCCAAAAGATGTTGATTGGCTATGCTAAAAAAATTGACCCTTAGTGTCCTGAGATGCTTAGAGGTAAACATGTAGGGATACGGGGGGGTGGGATTGTGGTCGGTGCAGACTCGATGGGCCAAATGGCCTCTTTCTGCACTGTAGGGTTTCTATGGACTCAGAAATAAACTTTTTATGTGATTCTCTTCCCCAATTCTCCTGCCTTCTCCCCGTTCCCCTTATTGATCAAGAACTGATTGATCTTAAAGATAGTCTCTGATTTCTAAATGACAAAAAATATTAATTGCACTTTCTTTTTTGGGTTGGGGAAGGGGAGGGGGGTCTGGTTCTGATCTCCCGAGACAATAAGTCAGTGATGAGTGTGTGAGCTTTCCAGTCAGGGTCTGAATCTCTCACCAATGTCAGCTTGATCTTGGGGGAGAAGGTCTTCTTGTAGTAGAGGCTCTGGATCAGGATGATGACCGGGGTGGTCATGGCCTTGGCCAGCTGGTAGGTGCCGATGGTGTTGTTCTGCAGGGACAGGTTGGTGAACACCACGAAGCCGCAGAAGCTGAGGGCCAGCAGCAGCAGGCTGGCGGGCGGCAGCGCCTTGGGGCAGAAGAGGTTGAGCCTGTGGCACAGGTGGAGGCCCAGGCCGGTCATCACAAAGTGCAGCAGCGTCAGGCTCATGTTGGGGAAGCCGTACTCCACATAGATCCACTTGTTGACCAGCACGATGCAGATGGAGGCCGCCAGGTTCACCAGCAGGCCGGCCCCCAGCCGCCCGTTCCGGCCCACCGCCTCCGGCACCCCCATGGCCCAGGCCGCGACGCTGCTTCCCTCCCCGGGGATCCTGGAGCTGGGCTCGGCTCCCTCCAGCCGGGGCGGCCGCTTCACCTCAAAGGCGCCGCTTGGCGCAGCTGCTGCCGCCGCTCCATCCGGAGTGAACGTCCATCCGCCACGGCTGCAATCAACCCCCCCCCCCCCCCAGAGTGGTACAGTCTCCACCCCCTCCCCTTATCCCACAGAGTGGTACAGTCTCCACCCCCCTACCCCACAGAGTGGTACAGTCTCCACCCCCTCTACCCCACAGAGTGGTACAGTCTCCACCCCCTACCCCACAGAGTGGTACAGTCTCCACCCCCCTACCCCACAGAGTGGTACAGTCTCCACCCCCCCCCCCACCCCACAGAGTAGTACAGTCTCCACCCCCTACCCCACAGAGTGGTACAGTCTCCACCCCCCCCCTACCCCACAGAGTGGTACAGTCTCCGTGCCCCTACCCCACAGAGTGGTACAGTCTCCACCCCCCTACCCCACAGAGTGGTACAGTCTCCACCCCCCCCCACCCCACAGAGTAGTACAGTCTCCACCCCCTACCCCACAGAGTGGTACAGTCTCCACCCCCCCCCCCCTACCCCACAGAGTGGTACAGTCTCCGTGCCCCTACCCCACAGAGTGGTACAGTCTCCACCCCCCCTACCCCACAGAGTGGTACAGTATCCACCCCCCCTTCCCCACAGAGTGGTATAGTCTCCACCACCCCCCCCCCACCCCACAGAGTGGTACAGTCTCCACCCCCCCCCCCCCCCTTCCCCACAGAATGGTGCAGTGTCCACCTCCCTCCCCCACAGAGTGGTACAGTCTCCACCCCCTCCTACCACACAGAGTGGCACAGTCTCCACCTACCCCTTTCCCAGAGAGGTACAGTTTCACCCCCCCTTTCCCTCAGAATGGCACAGTCTCTACCCCCTTCCCCCTCAAGTGGTACAGTTGCCAACCCCCCCACCCCTCCCCCCCCCCCCCCCTCGCCGCCCCCTCTTCACCCACATCCACTGCCCATGTATCTATCCATGACAATAGAGTGACCACAGTAAGAAGTCTCACAACATCAGGTTAAAGTCCAACAGGGCAGCCCAGTGGCAGGGACCTGGGTTCAATTCCAGCCTTGGGTCGCTGTCTGTGTGGAGTTTGCATGTTCTCCCCGTGCCTGTGTGGGTTTCCTCCGGGTTCCTCACAGTTCAAAGATGTGCGGGTTAGGTTGATTAGCCATGCTAAATTGCCCCTTAGTGTCAGGGGGATTAGCAGGGTAAATACCGCGGGGCTATGGGGATAGGGTCTGGGTGGGATTGTGGTCGGTGCAGACTCGATGGGCCAAATGGCCTCCTTCTGCACTCTACGATTCTATGATACTCGGTTTATTTGGTGTCATGAGCTTTCGGAGCGCTGCCCCTTTATCAGATTAGTCTTTTTTTTGCATATATAAACAAAGACACAATTGTAAGATAATGTTTGGAATGCGAGTCTTTACAGGTAATCAGGTCTTTACAGGTACATACAATGCGAGTGGAGAGAGGGATAATCACATGTTAAAGAGGTGTGAATTGTCTCAAGCCAGGATAGTTAGTGAGATTTTGCAAACCCAGGCAAGTCATGTGGGTTACAGGTAGTGTGACATGAACCCAAGATCCCAGTTCAGGCCATCATCATGTGTGCAGAACTTGGCTATCAGTTTCTGCTTGGCGATTCTGCACTGTTGTGTGTCTTGAAGGCCGCCTTGGAGAATGCTTACCCGAAGATCGGAGGCTAAATGCCCTTGACTGCTCAAGTGTTCCCCTGATGTGGAGATGCCAGCATTGGACTGGGGTGGGCATAGTAAGAAGTCTCACAACACCAGGTTAAAGTCCAACAGGTTTATTTGGCAGCACTAGCTTTTGGAGCCTCAGGCTCCTTCATCAAGTGTTCCCCAACAGGAAGGGTATACTCCTGCCTGGTGATTGTTGAGCGGTGTCCGTTCATCCATTATCATAGCGTCTGCATGGTCTCACCGATGTACCATGCCTCAGGACATCCTTTCCTGCAGCGTATCAGGTAGACAACGTTGGCAGAGTCGCATGAGTATGTACCCTGTACCTAGTGGGTTGTGTTCTCACGTGAGATGATGGCATCTGTGTCAATGATCCGGCATGCCTTGCAGAGGTTGCTGTGGCAGGGTTGTGTGGTGTCAGGATTGCTGTTCTCCTGAAGGCTGGGTAGTTTGCTGCGAACAATGGTCTGTTTGAGGTTGCACGGTTGTTTAAAGCAAGTAGTGGAGGTATGGAGATGATCTTGGTGAGATGTTCGTCTTCATTGATGACATGTTGAAGGCTCCGAAGAAGATGTTGTAACTTCTCCGCTCCGGGGAACTACTGGATGACGAAGGGTACTCTGTCCGCCGTGTCCCGTGTTTGTCTTCTGAGGAGGTCGGTGCGGTATTTTGCAGTGGCACGTCGGAACAGTCAATCGATGACTTGAGTGCCATATCCTGTTCTTACGAGGGCGTTTTCAGCATCTGTAGGTGTCGTTTGCGATCCTCCTCATCCGAGCAGATCCTGTGTATACAGAGGACTTGTCCGTAGGGGATGGCTTCTTTAACATGCTTAGAGTGGAAGCTGGAGAAGTGGAGCATCATGAGGTTATCTATGGGCTTGCGATACAGTGAAGTGCTGAGGTGACCGTCCTTGATGGAGATGCGTGTGTCCAAGAATGCAACCAATTCTGGAGAGTAGTCCATGGTGAGTCTGATGGTGGGATGGAACTTGTTGATGTCATCATGTAGTTGTTTCAGTGATTGTTCACCATAAGTCCAAAGGAAGAAAATGTCATCGATCTATCTAGTGTATAGTATCGGTTGAAGATCCTGTGTGGTGAAGAGGTCTTGTTCGAACTTGTGCATGAAAATGTTGGCATATTGAGGTGCAGATTTGGTCCCCATGGCTGTTACGTGTGTCTGGATGAAGAACTGGTTGTTGAAGGTGAAGACGTTGTGGTCCAGGATGAAGCAGATGAGTTGTAGAATTGCATCTGGAGATTGGCAGTTGTCAGTGTTGAGTACTGAGGCAGTTGCAGCAATACCATCGTCATGGGGGATGCTGGTGTAGAGTTCCGAGACATCCATTGTGACAAGGAGTGTTCAACTGCTCCATGGGTGCAGAGTTTCTGTAAGAGGTCTACAGTGTCGCGACAGAAGTGGGGAGTTCCTTGTACGATGGGTTTCAAAATGCCCTCAACGTAGTCAGAGAGGTTCTCACACAGTGTCCCATTGCCTGATACAGCCAGGTGTGTTGGCCTTGTGTATCTTTGGGAGACAGTAAAGATCTCCAATGATGGGAGGATATGGGATGAGAGCACAGAGGGTGTTCTCGTATCCTTTGATCAGTCTGTTAAGTTGACGGGTGTGTTCTTTGGCCGGATCTGCAGGTAACTGTCTGTAGTGTTCCTGGTGGTTCAGTTGTCGGTACACTTCTGTGCAGTAATCCGTTCTGTTCAGTATGACAGTGGCCCCTCCTTTGTCTGCTGGTTTGATGACAATGTTGTGGTTGGTCTTGAGAGCGCGGATGGCGTTGTGTTGTGCTTGGGTGATGTTTGGGGCTGTCTTGTGAATGCGGCTGATGAACGTGGCATTGATGCATCTCCTGTCGGCTTGAGCATACATGTTGAGTTGAGGGCAGCAGCCTTCCAGAGGGGTTCAATTTGGCTCTTTCCTCTTCGGTTGCTGCACCGCGGATCTCTCTGTCGGCTGTTCCAGTTCATTGGCTGTCTCATTGTGTTCGCTGATGGCCTCTTGGGGTTTGTGGAAGAACTCCCGCAGCCTCATTTGCCTGATGAATTCCTGTGTCTGCCACGAGACTGATGGGGTCCATTTTGGTGGTGGGACAGAAATTGAGCTCTCGGCTGAGAACTTTGATTTCGTCTGGTTGAAGGGTGTAGTCTGACAAGTTGACAATGGACTTCCCTGCAGTGGTACTGTTTTCTACTGTGGTACCGGGGGAGGCTTGGTTACTGCTGGTGGTAATGCCGAGTTTCTCAAGTTTCCTGTTCTTGGTGTGCATGTAGATGGCGTAGTTCCATGTCTCGTCTGCTTGGCAGTGTTTCGCAGCTGGTCTGCTGCGTCCTGAGCGCAAGTTGAGAATATGGACTCTATCTTGGTTTCCAGGTTGTGGCGTCTGCTGTAGAGCTGGTGTATGAGGTGGTGAGGAGAGTGAGAAAGGTGCGATGGCAAGGTCTCTCAGTGTAGTCTGTGTTATAGGTTGACTTACTGGGTTTGTGATCTGTAGTCCATTCGGGATCTTGTCTGCTTTCTTGCATCTTTGTAGAAACTTGATGTCTGTTTCGATATGCGCGATCTTCTTGGACTCACCTGATGAAGGAGCAGCACTCCGAAAGCTCGTGATACCAAATAAACCTGTTGGACTTTAACTTAGTGTTGTGAGACTTCTTACTGTGCCCATCCCAGTCCACATCTTAGAGTGACCACCACACAGTCCTTGTGGAGACAAAGTCCCACCTTCATAATGAGGATATGCTACCTAAAACAGATGCAAATCGCGTGTGGTAACTATTTACTGGGCTTGGTTTGTAAATTTAAACCTAATGGGATGTTGTTTTAGGAAAAGGAATATTCCCCGAATACAGGAATGGAAATAGATGTGGCACGGGGTTTATTGAACCATACTGTGTATGTGTAGCCACTCCATGTGTAGAGTTTGCACATTCTCCCCATGTCTGCATGGGTTTCCTCCAGGTGCTCCAGTTTCCTGGAGTCCAAAAGACGTGCTGGTTAGGTGCATTGACCATGCTAAATTATCCTTCAGTGTACCTGAACAGGCGTCGGAGTGTGGCGACTAGGGGATTTTCACAGTAACTTCATTGCAGTGTTAATGTACGTCTACTTGTGACACTAATAAATAAACTTTATAAACTTTAAACTTTCAGCTGGTATGGGAATTGAACCCATGCTGTTGGCGTTGCTAATCAGCTGTCCAACGACCAACTGAGCTAAATCAACCTCCATTCTACATTGTAGAGAGTCGAGGATTACTGTAGTTAGTTGTGTTTTGTATTCTGGCCTTTGTGTGTTTTACAGTTTAATAAACATTATTTTCTTTGAATGATGTTGTAAGTGAACAGGAAAATTCCAGAATGGAACCTTGGCTCAAAAGACTATAACTTTTATTTATTTTATAAAATGTGGAGAAACAGGACTGTTAATTAGTTTTAACAAGAAAAAAACATTATTGAACATGAAAAATTCAGATTATCATACAATACACCTTCACTCCCCCTTTAGTTTAACAAATACGCACATGTCTTAAGATTACATAGAACATAGAACAGTACGGCACAGTACAGGCCCTTCGGCCCACGATGTTGTGCCGAACCTTTTCCGAAACCAAGATCAAGCTATCCCACTCCCTATCATTCCCTATCATTACCACAGATTACAAAATACATTTGAAATTACAATGGTCTCATTAACACAAAGTCATTTTTAAATTCATTGGTGGGATATCAGTGTCACTGGCTGGCCAGCATTTATTGCCCATCCCTAGTTGCCCTTGGAGGGCAGTTGAGAGTCAACCACATTGCTGTGGCTCTAGATCAGGTAAGGACGGCAGATTTTCCTCTTCCACGATCATCCCCAATATCGGTAACCCACAGGGCTATGTTCTCAGCCCCCAACTATACTCCTTATACACCTATGACTGTGTGGCCAAATTCCCCTCCAATTCAATTTTCAAGTTTGCTGACGACACCACCGTAATGGGACAGATCTCAAACAATGACAAGACAGAGCATAGGAATGAGATAGAGAATCTGGTGAACTGATGCGGCGATAATAATCTCTCCCTCAATGTCAACAAAACAAAGGAGATTGTCATCAACTTCAGGAAGCGTAAAGGAGAACATGCCCCTCTCTACATCAGCGGGGACGAAGTAGAAAGGGTCGAGAGCTTCAAGTTTTTAGGTGTCCAGATCACCAACAACCTGTCCTGGTCCCCCCCGACACTATAGTTACGAAAGCCCACCAACGAACGTCTCTACTTTCTCAGAAGACTAAGGAAATTTGGCATGTCAGCTACGACTCTCACCAACTTTTACAGATGCACCATAAAAAGCATTCTTTCTGGTTGTATCACAGCTTGGTATGGTTCCTGCTCTGCCCAAGACCGCAAGAAACTACAAAGGGTCGTGAATGTAGCCCAATCCATCACGCAAACCAGCCTCCCATCCATTGACTCTGTCTACAATTCCTGCTGTCTCGGCAAAACAGCCAGCATAATTAAGAACCCCACGCACACCGGACATTCTCTCTTCCACCTTCTTCCGTCGGGAAACATATACAAAAGTCTGAGCTCACATACCAACTGACTCAAGAACAGCTTCTTCCCTGCTGCCGTCAGATGTTTGAATGGACCTACCTTGCATTAAGTTGATCTTTCTCTACACCCTAACTAGGACTGTAACACTACATTCTGCACTCTCTCGTTTCCTTCTCTATGAATGGTATGCTTTGTCTGTATAGCGCGCAAGAAACAATGCTTTTCACTGTCTGCTAATACATGTGACAATAATAAATCAAATAAAATCTTCTTCCATGAGGGACATTAGTGAACCAGATGGGTTTTTACAACAATCGACAATGGTTTCATGGTCATCAGTAGATTCTTAATTCCAGATTTTTAAAAATTATCGAATTCAAATTCCACCATCTGCCACGGCAGGATTCTTCGAACTTGGGTCCCCAGAACATTAGCTGAGTTTCTGGATTAATAGTCTGGCAATAATACCACTGGGCCATTGCCTCCCCTGCTGAAAATTTTCCCAGATGATTGTCACATGACAGTTTCCAAACTCCACTCCCAAAACCACACTTTAAAATCTTCTTTCATAATAATGCTTTCCCTTCCCTTCGTGGTTTGCATTACAAAATCCAATCCAGGTTTTCCAAATTACACTTTCAAACAAAGTTTCCGTTCCACTTTTAACATAAGAACATAAGAAATAGGAGCAGGAGTAGGCCATCTAGCCCCTCGAGCCTGCCCCGCCATTCAATAAGATCATGGCTGATCTGAAGTGGATCAGTTCCACTTACCCGCCTGATCCCGATAACCCCTAATTCCCTTACCGCTCAGGAATCCATCTATCCGTGATTTAAACATATTCAACGAGGTAGTCTCCACCACTTCAGTGGGCAGAGAATTCCAGAGATTCACCAGCCTCTGAGAGAAGACGTTCCTCCTCAACTCTGTCCTAAACTGACCCCCCTTTATTTTGAGGCTGTGCCCTCTAGTTCTAGTTTCCTTTCTAAGTGGAAAGAATCTCTCCACCTCTACCCTATCCAGCCCCTTCATTATCTTATAGGACTCTATAAGATCCCCCCTCAGCCTTCTAAATTCCAACGAGTACAAACCCAATCTGCTCAGTCTCTCCTCATAATCAACACCCCTCATCTCTGGTATCAACCTGGTGAACTTTCTCTGCACTCCCTCCAAGGCCAATATATCCTTCCGCAAATAAGGGGACCAATACTGCACACAGTATTCCAGCTGTGGCCTCACCAATGCCCTGTACAGATGCAGCAAGACATCTCTGCTTTTATATTCTATCCCCCTTGCGATATAGGCCAACATCCCATTTGCCTTCTTGATCACCTGTTGCACCTGCAGACTGGGTTTTTGCGTCTCATGCACAAGGACCCCCAGGTCCCTCTGCACAGCAGCATGTTGTAATTTCTTTCCATTTAGATAATAACCCACGTGCTATTATTTCTTCCAAAGTGAATAACCTCGCATTTGTTAACGTTATACTCCATCTGCCAGATCCTCACCCACTCACTCAGCCTGTCCAAATCTCTCTGCAGACCTTCTACGCCCTCCACACGATTCACTTTTCCACTTATCTTTGTGTCGTCTGCAAACTTTGTTACCCTACACTCAGTCCCCTCCTCCAGATCGTCCATATAAATGGTAAATAGTTGAGGCCCCAGTACCGATCCCTGTGGCACGCCACTAGTTACCATCTGCCAACCAGAAAAGCACCCATTTATTCCGACTCTCTGCTTCCTGTCGGATAGCCAATCCCCAATCCACGCTAACACCCTACCCCCAACTCCGTGTGAACCAATCTTCTTCAGCAACCTTTTGTGAGGCACCTTATCAAACGCCTTTTGGAAATCCAAAAACACCGCATCCACCGGTTCCCCTCCGTCAACTGTACTAGTCACATCTTCATAAAAATCCAACAAGTTCGTCAAGCACAACTTTCCCCTCATGAATCCATGCTGCGTCTGCTTAATCGAACCATTCTTATCCAGATGGCCTGCTATTTCTTCTTTAATGATGGATTCCAGCATTTTCCCAACTACAGAGCTAACCAGCCTGTAGTTACCCGCCTTTTGTCTATTTCCTTTTTTAAACAGCGACGTAACATTAGCCGTTTTCCAATCCGCCGGCACTACCCCAGAATCCAACGAATTTTGATAAATAACCACTAACGCATCCGCTATTTCCTCTGACATTTCTTTCAGTACCCTGGGATGCATTCCATCCGAGCCTGGGGACTTGTCCACCTTCAGTCCCGTTAGTCTACCAAGCACTGCCTCCCTGGTAACATTAATTATATTGAGCAATGAATCCAGCACAGGATTTTTACATCAACCAACCCCTTTAGGATTTCTTTGTCTTGACTGCAACAGTAGAGACTGTTTACAATTGCTTTCACTCTCAATGCCCAGACTGTATTAAAGTGACATCAATCATTCAATTAACCTCTCAAGTTTGCTGTCCCGCTTTAAATCTAGTTACTGCAATTATCTCTTTAACACAGAACACTTTGTTTATTCTTCCGTGAATTCTTCTGAGCAACAACCTAATCTCTGTTCTCTTAGCTTTAGTTATCTTAAAAATGTATTTCTCTCCCAATGCCCTGGTTATCTGGACAGTAACTGCTAGTCTAGGATGCCTGCATCTTTACAGCTCCCGTCCTGTCCAGACTTTCTTCCAGCAGAGTTGAGACATGAGGAAGAATGACGGGAAATTGACATTGCAGGATATTAAGAAAATACCATACTAAGAGTAATACTTGCACACTCTGTAGGAGTGATAACACTCCCAGCCTTGTTTCAGACAAGGCTGTTTTCCTTTAGGCAATGGGTCAACATACAAAGAAAAGACTCCACTCTCTCCAACAATGGAATGGATTTCCAGATCTGGATCTAGGTTAAATTCCTGTACAAGATTCATCAGCTGCAGAAGCTCTGTAGTTTTGACCTCTGCTTCTGAACTGAAAGATGACATTAGTGTAAGGATGACTTGCTTTATCATGGCTAATCCATCGACCCCCACACATCTTTGGCCTCCATGGGCAACTTAGCAAGGCCAATCCACCTAACTTGCACATCTTTGGAGTGTAGGAGGAAACCGGAGCACCCGGAGGAAACCCATGCAGACATGGGGAGAATATGCAAACTCCACACTGTCACCCAAGGCCGGAATCAAACCTGGGTCCCTGGCACTGTGAGGCAGCAGTGATAACGACTGTGCCACCATGTCCAACGGGAGATGGCTAGATTCTCACTTGTTAGAGATGTTCATTGCCTGCCATCTGTGTGGTGTGAATGTTACTTGCCACATGTCAACCAAGCCTAAATGTTATCCAGGTTTAGCTGCACATGGGCACGAACTGCTTCAGTAGCTGAGGAGTCACAAATGTTGCTGAACATTGTGCAATCACCAGTGAAAGTCCCTTCTTTTGACCTTATGATGGAGAGAGAGGTCATTGATGAAGCAGTTTATGATGATTGGACTAAGGACACTACCCTGAGGAACTGCTGCAGTGATATTCTGGAACTGAGAAGATTGACGTCCAATGACTGTAACCATCTTCCTTTGTGTGACTCCAACCATTGGCAAGTTCTCCCTCTGATTCCCATTGACTCCAGTTTTGCTAGGGCTCCTTGATGTCAAGGCCAATCAATCTCACTTCACCTCTTGAGTCTGGCTGTTTTGTCCATGTTTGAACCAAGGTTGTAATGAGGTGAGGAGATGAGTGGCCTGGTGGAACCCAAAATGAGTGAGAGTAAGCAGTAAATGCCATTTGATAACACTGTCAATGACAGCTTCCATCACATTGCTGATGGGGTGGTAATTTTAAAAAATTCTTTCAAGGGATGTGGATGTTGCTGGCTGGGCCAGCATTTATTGCCTATCCTTAATTGCCCTTGAACTGAGTGGTTTGCATCATTTCAGAGGGCATATTCAGAGTTGACCATGTTGCTGTGGTTCCAGTGTCACATGTAAGGCAGACAAGGATGGCAGATTTTCTTCCTTAAAGGACATTAATAAATCAAATGGGTTCGCACAACAATGGCAACGGTTTTAATTCCAGATTTTAATTGAATTCAAATTTCGCCATCCGCTATGGGATTCAAACTCTGGTCCCCAGAACATCACCCTGGGTCTTTGGATTACCAGCTCAATGACAATATCACTATGCCACCACCTCCCCAATTGACTAGGATTGATTTGGCCTACTTTTTTGTGGACAGGTCATACCTGGGCAATTTTCCACATTGCCGTGGAGATTCCAGTGTTGTAGCTGTAACGGGATAGCTAGGCTAAGGGAATGGCTATCTCTGGAGCTCACGTCTTCAGTCCTGTTGCTATAATGTTGTCCATGGCTATAATGTTGCCCAATTTGCAGTATCCAATGCCTTCAGTCATTTCTTGGAATTGTGAAGAACCCTACTAATGTTTGATGCAAGCGTATCACAAAAAAGGATGGCTTGGAATGCCAGTTTTTAATTGTTTATTCTTCAATTTGGTATAATGTGAGGAAAGATATTGAAACTAGAGAGGAGTGGCAAAGTCTTGTAACTATTATTAGGAAAACAAAGGTAGTTTTAAGGGATTTATATTTGTATTGGTAAGCAATTGAAATAAGCTATAGTTTTAAGTGTGTTCAATTTAATGTTTCTGTGCCTGGAAGGGCAAAACTTATAGTTCGGTTCTTACTAGACGAAGGTTTTTGTAAGTGTGGAGATTGGTCAATTTCAACAGTGATTCTATTGTGCCCAGAGAGGATTATGGCATGAAGAATAAATAGTGGCAGTAGGGCATTGCTTAGCAACTTATAAGGTAAAAAAAACTTAAGTTTTAGTTTTAGCTGGATAAATTGCAGTTGGAGACAGGATATCAGAAAGCTCAGGTATTGAATACCCTTTACATTCTCAATGCAGCAGTGAATGATACAGCTGGAAAATTCTTCACTGAAGTTGAAAAATCTTCTCAGTCCTTTCTCCAGTGTGCAGAGAGCGAGTGGAAGGTTCTACGGTTAGTTTGTCCTCTTCCGGTTCAAGACAGTGCGATTGTCCATGTCCTGAAGTCCTCTCTCTTGAAACAGTCTTTCATCAAAAAGGTTTGATGACTCTTACAGTTCAATCGTCAACAGAGATCACAGCCCAGTTACCAGAAAGCTGCTGCCTCGCTTTTTATTTAAAACAGAGAAAGTTGTGACTTGGAATGGAGGGGTGGCGGAAGCAGATTCAATAATAACTTTCAAAGGGGAATTTACTATTTAACCTGAAGGGGAAATAAATTGCCGAGCTGTGGGAAAAGAGGTGAATGGGACTAATTGGATAGGTTTCTAAGAGCTGACATATGCACAATGGGCTGAATGGCCTCCTTTTCAGCTGTACAGCATCATAAATGTGCAGGTATGATCATCAGAGATAGAAAAGGTGGCGAGGACAGAGCCCTGGATTTATCCTCGTAAAGGGAAGCAAGTAGTCTGGGCTGGCGAAGGAGCAGGAGTTGCTGTGCACGAAAAGAGGACCAGACTTCAAGCGGCAGTGATTATACACCTGTTTTAACTTATGTTGGATTAATAAGCATCCAATTATTTCTTGCGTGGAAGAACAGAATTTTGTCTGCAGAACCGTATTTCATGTTGCTAAATGTGATTTGCATAAAACCTTGTAAAATTTCACCTAAACTTTTGAAGTATTTAATTTCTTTAGGAAGTAAATCCATGTTGGAAGAGTTCTGATTGAATTTGAAAGCATTTAGAGCAAACAAAATTGCCAACATCCATGTTTTGTCGAAGGAAAATGTAAACATGCTATTTCATAATGAGTGAGCAAGGCAGTGCACAACACTCGTCCAGGAACCACAATATAAAACTCCAAATTTAGCTATTGCAGAAATTTCTTAGAAATGTACAAATCAGTCAAACCCATGCCTTCTTCCTTCTGTCAAACATGGTCCCCCTCAGCCTCTCTACTGCTCACAAAACCCACTTCTCATGACTGACAGAATTTCCACAGAAACATAAGATTTCCTCAAGACTTTTGAACAAGGGTTATTTAATTTGAAAGCCCACAATCGTTCCTTACATCTCCCAATTCTCAGATTTCCCCTCCACAGCGATGGCATATCACAGGACCCAATTATCACTCCATACTGTCAAATTTGAGGACCCCTACATAAGCTATCAAAATCCAGAATTTCCCAATGCTACCATACAACCAACCTCCAGTCCAAATCCCATCTCTTTCCTCAGTATTGCTGAATAAAAGTTCACGTTTATCTTGAGCTTATCAAAAGAACAAAGAAAATTACAGCACAGGAACAGGCCCTTTGGCCCTCCAAGCCTGCATCAACCATGCACCCCCTACCCGTCTGGGGACCACATCCCTCTATACCCATCCTATTCATGTATTTGCCCAGACGCCCCTTAAAACTCACCATCATATTTGCTTCCACTACCTCCCCTGGCAGTGAGCTCCAGGCACCCACCACCCTCTGTGTAAAAAAAACTTGCCTCATACGTCTCCTTTAAACCTTGCCCCTCGCACCTTAAACGTATACCCTCTAGTAATTGACTCTTCCACCCTGGGAAAAAGCTTCTGACTATCCACTCTGTCCATGCCCCTCATAATCTTGTAGACTTCTATCAGGTCACCCCTCAACCTCCGTCGTTCCAGTGAGAACAAACCAAGTTTCTCTAACCTCTCCTCGTAGCTAATACCCTCCATACCAGGCAACATCCTGGTAAATCTTTTCTGTACGCTCTCCAAAGCCTCCACATCTTTCTGGTAGTGTGGCAACCAGAATTGAACACTATATTCCAAGTGCGGCCGAAGGTTCTATAAGAATACAACATGACTTGCCAATTTTTTAACTCAATGCCCCGGCCGATGAAGGCAAGCATGCCATATGCCTTGACTACCTTCTCCACCTGTGTTGCCACTTTCAGTGACCTGTGTACATGTACACCCAGATCCCTCTGCCCAGCAGTACTCTTAAGGGTTCTGCCCTTAGTTTATCTAGATCTTGAGGCTAAACTAAGACACATTCAAAAAGTTTGGATGTTGGGACTTGCCCAAGAATGATATAAAGTAAGTCTAAATATTCTAGAAATAAGATAGAAAAAGTTAAGGTAGAGTAACACAAACTGATCAAAGTACGAGACAGAGAAACAGTTGCAAATTGATTTTAATTTATGCAGCAGCTCCACTAATCTATGCCTGCAATTGTAATAAACAAATTCACTTAGGTTATACTGAGATAGCTGCACCCACAGATGTGAAGCCAGTATTCATTGGCACAATGCAGAGCTAACTGGAATCTCAAGTTGAGCTCCTGTTGCATTCAGGAGTCTGTAAGTCTGTTTTATAGTAAGAAGTTTAACAACACCAGGTTAAAGTCCAACAGGTTTATTTGGTAGCAAAAGCCACACAAGCTTTCGAGGCTCTAAGCCCCTTCTTCAGGTGAGTGGGAATTCTGTTCACAAACAGAACTTATAAGACACAGACTCAATTTACATGAATAATGGTTGGAATGCGAATACTTACAACTAATCCAGTCTTTAAGAAACAAAACAATGGGAGTGGAGAGAGCATCAAGACAGGCTAAAAAGATGTGTATTGTCTCCAGACAAGACAGCCAGTGAAACTCTGCAGGTCCACGCAACTGTGGGAGTTACAAATAGTGTGACATAAATTCTGATTCTAGGATCACATGATAAAGACTCAGGAGGAAAAAAGCAGAAATATTTATGTGAAATAGTGTGACATAAACCCAATATCCCGGTTGAGGCCGTCCTTGTGTGTGCGGAACCTGGCTATCAGTTTCTGCTCCGCGACTCTGCGCTGTCGTGTGTCGCGAAGGCCGCCTTGGAGAACGCTTACCCGAATATCAGAGGCCGAATGCCCGTGACCGCTGAAGTGCTCCCCAACAGGAAGAGAACAGTCTTGCCTGGTGATTGTCGAGCGGTGTTCATTCATCCGTTGTCGCAGCGTCTGCATAGTTTCCCCAATGTACCATGCCTCGGGACATCCTTTCTTGCAGCGTATCAGGTAGACAACGTTGGCCGAGTTGCAAGAGTATGTACCGTGTACCTGGTGGATGGTGTTCTCACGTGAGATGATGGCATCTGTGTCGATGATCCGGCACGTCTTGCAGAGGTTGCTGTGGCAGGGTTGTGTGGTGTCTTGGTCACTGTTCTCCTGAAGGCTGGGTAGTTTGCTGCGGACAATGGTCTGTTTGAGGTTGTGCGGTTGTTTGAAGGCAAGAAGTGGGGGTGTGGGGATGGCCTTGGCGAGATGTTCGTCTTCATCAATGACATGTTGAAGGCTCCGGAGGAGATGCCGTAGCTTCTCCGCTCCGGGGAAGTACTGGACAACGAAGGGTACTCTGTCCACTGTGTCCCGTGTTTGTCTTCTGAGGAGGTCGGTGCGGTTTTTCGCTGTGGCGCGTTGGAACTGTTGATCAATGAGTCTAGCGCCATATCCTGTTCTTATGAGGGCATCTTTCAGCGTCTGGAGGTGTCTGTTGCGATCCTCCTCATCCGAGCAGATCCTGTGTATACGGAGGGCTTGTCCGTAGGGGATGGCTTCTTTAACGTGTTTAGGGTGGAAGCTGGAGAAGTGGAGCATCGTGAGGTTATCCGTGGGCTTGCGGTACAGTGAGGTGCTGAGGTGACCGTCCTTAATGGAGATGCGCGTGTCCAAGAATACAACCGATTCCGGAGAGTAGTCTATGGTGAGCCTGATGGTGGGATGGAACTTGTTGATGTCATCATAGAGTTGTTTCAGTGATTGTTCACCATGAGTCCAAAGGAAGAAAATGTCATCGATGTATCTAGTGTATAGCACCGGTTGAAGGTCCCGTGCGGTGAAGAAGTCTTGTTCGAACCTGTGCATGAAGATGTTGGCATATTGAGGTGCAAATTTGGTCCCCATGGCTGTTCCGTGTGTCTGGATGAAGAACTGGTTGTTGAAGGTGAAGATATTGTGGTCCAGGATGAAGCGGATGAGATGTAAAATTGCATCTGGAAACTGGCAGTTGTTGGCGCTGAGCACTGAGGCCGTTGCAGCAATGCCATCGTCATGGGGGATGCTGGTGTAGAGTGCTGAGACATCCATTGTGACGAGGAGCGCTCCTGGTTCAACTGCTCCATGTGTGCCGAGTTTCTGTAGGAAGTCCGTCGTGTCGCGACAAAAGCTGGGGGTTCTTTGTACAATGGGTTTCAGGATGCCCTCGACATAGCCGGAGAGGTTCTCGCACAGGGTCCCATTACCCGATACGATGGGACGGCCGGGTGTGTTTGCCTTGTGTATCTTCGGGAGGCAGTAGAGATCTCCAACGCGGGGAGTACGTGGGATGAGAGCACGGAGGGTGTTCTGAAGGTCCGGATCAAAGGTCTTGATCAGAGTGTTGAGTTGACGGGTGTGTTCTTTGGTCGGATCTGCAGGTAACTGTCTGTAGTGTTCCTCGTTGTTGAGTTGTCGGTACACTTCTTTGCAGTAATCCGTTCTGTTCAGTATGACGATGGCCCCTCCTTTGTCTGCTGGTTTGATGACAATGTTGCGGTTGGTCTTGAGAGCGTGGATGGCGTTACGTTGTGCTTGGGTGATGTTCGGGGCTGTCTTGTGAGTGCGGCTGATGAATTTGGTGTTGACGCACCTCCTGACGGCTTGGGCATACATGTCAAGTCGAGGGCAGCGGCCTTCCGGAGGAGTCCAATTCGACTCTTTCCTCTTCGGATGCACTGCGGATCTCTCTGTCGGCTGTTCCAGTTCATTGGCTGTCTCATTGTGTTCGTTGTTGGCCTCTTGGGGTTTGTGGAAGAACTCCCTCAGCCTCATTCGCCTGATGAATTCCTCTGTGTCTGCTGCGAGACTGATGGGGTCTATTTTGGTGGTGGGGCAAAAATTAAGCCCTCGGCTGAGAACTTCGATTTCATCTGGTTGAAGTGTGTAGTCGGACAACTTGACAATGGACTTCCCTGTTTTATAGCCATTACTTAAACATTTCTCTTGCATACATTACCACTAATGTTGAAAACCACAGTACCTATGCTTTCCTACAATATAATCCTGGCTTGAAACAATTCACACCTCTTTAACCTGTGGTTATTCCTCTCTCCATGCACACCGTTTGTACCTGTAAAGACTCGCATTCCAACCATTCTTCACATTCCAATCTGTAATTATCTTGCAATTGTGTCTTTGCCTATATATGTCGTGCTTGTGAACTAACCTCCACTCACCTGAAGGAGCAGCGCTCCGAAAGTTTATGATTCCAAATAAACCTGTTGGACTTTAACCTGGTGTTGTGAGACAACTTACTGTGCCTACAATATAAAGCAGTTATTGCATCCATAATTAATCCCAGTGCATGTGCAAAACAACCAGGTTCCAATACAACATATATGTGGCTACTTGTAGCTAAAAAAAGAGGAAAATCCAAGTCAATTTTCAATAGTGACTTCAGTTAATTCCTTAACATTAGATTTGTCAGATGATCAGTTTTTCATCGTTATCTTACGAAACATGTTGGGCTAGATTCACCAGCCTCCCAGCTGTGTGTTTCCCTCTGGCGAGGGCTGGCGCACTGTTTGCTAGCGGCGGGTTTCTCTGGTCCCGCTGCTGTCAATGGAAATTCCCATTGATGTCACCCCATGCCAGCGGGAAAACCGCAGGTGGGGTTGCGCTGCCGGCAGGACCGGAGAACCCCGCCAGCGTGAATGGCTGCAGAATTCCAGCCGTCCAATCTGACATACTGCATACCATCTCTTAGAGGGAGACCAAATAGTCTGATGCTCAGGCTGCTATTTGATAGGCAATCCCCACATCCCTTCAGGATGCGGTTTTGTAATTTGTCCCCTCAACAGATACAAGTTTTAAAAAATCATTTGAATGCTACACTAAGTCTATTTGTTTTGTGACTTTTGGTTAATGATATGGAACATCAATTTATGTCAAGGAACACCGCTTTACCAAGATTGCAGCAAGACAAAGTAAAATTCAGATTTTCGAAGAACAAATATATTTAGATAATGCTTTTGATGCCTTTAGGACATTCTAAAGTACTTCTTAACCAACTAAACACTTCTGAAATGAAATAACCAAGAAATGGAGCAGCGCATTTGCACACAGCAAGGCCCCACAAATAACAGAGATCAGTTGTCATTTCATCTATTTTAGCGATGTTGGTTGAAGAATAAATGTATGCCAGGACAGAAGAAGCATTTATGTAACATAAACACTGGCATAGACCAGTTGGTCAAATGAAGTGTAAATTTATATACTATTCTCCTGTTGTCCTTTGAATGATGCCTTGGAATCTTTTACATCCACCCGTGAGGCTGGACAAGATTGCACTTTAACCGAGAGATGGCAGCTCCAACAAAGCAGCACTCCTTTGGTACTGCACAGAACTTTCAACCTGGATTATGTCTTTTTTTTAAAAAGCAAATCTTGACCAAAAGAGTAGTTAACTAAATTGCACCTTTTGCTGCACTTAAACTATTTCATATGCTTCAATAAAAAATTGGATATAAACATGCATAACTATATTAAAGTAATTTAAAATTTAGATAAATAGAAAGCTGAATAATATTGGCATTAATAGAATTATCAAATTGCATCTTACTGATTTGCCAACTTGTTCAATGTATGGGATGAGTGCGATCTTAGAATTCACAGAATATTTTTTAATGACAGAAGAACAAGGATGATTCCATGAATACAACACTTTGAAACTTTTCCACTTTATTGTAATAATTATAAAATATAAATCATGCAGATGACATACTGTTTTAAGGTTGAAAAAGATTTTTGTACAAAAAATTACAAACTTCCAATAAAATTGCAAATCAAAGTATCTCAATCTTCCCGCTAAATAAACTGCAGGCTTCCAAAACAGAAATTAGGGAAGAGGGAATTGTTCTTGAGGAAGCCTGCATATTGGTAGAATCATAGCCTTTCACAGATATTCACTAGGGCTGTAATTCATATCCCAAGGGATCAAGATTTTGATCCAATAGCATGATTGACGACTCTCTCAGCAACCGTAAAAATTTTGTCATTTCCTCTTTGGAAAATACCTGTTGTATTAAAAGAAAGGCAAAAGCAAATTGTTAAATCAAACTTAATTGCATTCAGCATAAAATCTTCACAACACATTTTACATTCACCATCATAGCAACATCAGAAGTCAAGGATTTCAGAACTAAAAGAGAGCAGAAGTCCATTTTCATTGAACACAATATTATTGATATTAGTGATAGCCATAACTGTATTCGTGTTTTCATTTTTTTCCCGCTTCTTAAAGAGCTATTTTAACTCTTTTAGTTCCCTTTCCAATGTGCATCATTTTCTGACACAAAGTGAGGGAGGTTGTTGGGGCAGTGTGGGCGGGGGGGGGTGCTGTGCATAGTGGAGGTGGGAAGATTTCCTGTGACAAGGTCTTTGCTGCGAAGTTAGGATCTGGAATGCATTGTCTGAATATGTGATGTAGGCAGATTCAATTGTGGCTTTCAAAAGCAAATTAGATAAATAGCTGAAGCAAAAGAATTTGCAGGGTTACAGGGTGCTTCAGAGAGACAGCACAAATGCAATGGGCTGAATGGTTGCCTTCTGTGCTGCAGGCATTTTAGAATCATAAGTGAAACGCTGTTATTTCCAAAACAGCATTAAAGTCAGAAAAATTATTTACAAAATCAACTGCACAATAATTAAACATTAAAGTTCACATTATTGATAATCACCTTTTGCAGAAGAGCTCATCCAGGCACGTTCTTTTAAAAGCATATATATCACTTATACAATTGTGAATGATCCCTTAGGCAGGTCTACCATGTCCACCAAAGTCACACATGTTATTGTGCTAAATTATTTTAGCCATTGGATGAAATATTTCAAAAGGTTTTAGGGACTCCTAAACATGTTTTAAAATTGGTTATGGAACAGCAAGCTTCAGCCAATGTCAATAAATGGTTTGAATAGCATTTTTAAATATGTAACTGATACATATTGTACTTACAACATATTCAAATCATTTATCATCTATTAAGGAATCCTACAAATAAAACCAGCTTTAAACAAAAAAATCTACATGGATAGCAAATCTCAGCACGCAACTTACTTGATAAAGCTTGTGTTGTTCTGATGCAATGACATCGGCCAGTTTTAAGCATTGCTGGTACTGTTTAGTGCTGTGCAATACTGTGTGAAGTAAGAAGCACATCATTGGTAGGCAGAGCTGGCGTAATAAAGTCAATTGGTGAGTGCGTTCAGCATCTTCTTCAGCATCCTGTGTCACAGTGAACATCTCAGTTAACTTCAGAAATTTCATAAAAATGGCACAGATTAATTACAATATTTCATCTGGAATGCTGGGGGAAATTTAGCTATTTTCCTCATTCTGTTGAACCAACAAGAGCTACAAAAGAAAGTAATCACCATGTAGATAAAAACAAAAAATGCTGGAAAAACAAACAGTGGACTGGTTAGTATTTGAAGGAGAAAGAAAATAGGTTAATATTTCATCAGAACAGGAGGATGAAAGATAAACTAGCCCCTTAATTTTACAGCCTTTGGAATTAACACCGAGTTAAAAAAACTTCAGACCATGAGCGCTGTCCACCATTTAGTTTTCTTTGCCAAGGAGAGAGATGATAAATTTATTAATTCTCAGGGTGTAAATCTTTGGAATTGTGTCATAGAAGTAGATAACAGGATGATATATTAGTAAACCAACTTGATAAAAAGATGTAAAAAAATTTAAACAAAGGAATAAAACAATTTTGGAAGTGACATGAAAGCATAAGAAATAAGACTAGATCATGCAGCCTCTTGAATGTGTTCTGCTATTCATCGCAATCACAGCTGATCTTTAGTCGACTATCCGACTCACTCCCCATATTCCTTGATTTCCTGAAAGATCAAAAATCTTCCATCTCATTCCTGAATATCCTTAATGATGAGAAGCATCCTTACAATTAACAAGGTCAGGATTCTCCAGTCTTGTTCGCCCTGCCACTGCTGCCAGCAAGCATGGCAAATTTGGCACTCAGCCAAAATTCCATTCATTGCAGCAGGACCGGAGAATCCCAGCCACGGGCAAGGTCAGAGAATTCCAGCCTAAATTTCTCATCTCACTCCATGGCAAAGAAAAAAATCAAAATGGAGGAGAGAGTTCATAGTCTGGAGTTGTTGAACTTAATGTTAAGTCAAGAAGGCTGTAAAGTGCCTAATTGGAAGATGAGGTACTGTTCCTCCAGCTTGTGCTGGAATATTGTAGCAGAATGAGGACAGAAATGTGAGCATGAGAGCAAGAAGGTGAACTGAAACAGCAAGCAACCAGAAGGCCAAGGTCATCCTTGCAGACTCAACCTGCATTTGGTCTCCCTCCAATGTAAAGGAGGTGGGTTTTTTTGCCAAGTGCCAGTTTATATCTTGTTTTTACTTTCAGACTAAGGTGACCTTTATTCTGTTATTACCAACTACTCTGGACTTGTGCTTTATTTCTTTACTACAATTACCGCTCCCCTTTGCGTTCCGTTCCATTACATCTTTGGTATTTAATCTCCCCAAACCTTGAGGCCATCCCTGATCTTCTCTATCTGTTTCACCCGCAACACCACCACATGCACCCCCTCCCTCCTCCACCCATCACTTTTTCAGCTGCATAAATCCCATCACATTTCTACCTCTCTTCAGTTCCGAAGAGTCATTTTGGATTCAAAACTTAACTCTGCTTCTCTCTCCACAGATGCTGCGAGACCTGTTGAATTTTTCCAACACATTGATTTTATTTCAAGTATCCAGCACCCTCAGTATTTTGGTTTCACCATAGTAATGGCTGCTCCTTATTCTTCCTTGATCAAATTAATTTTATCAACTTTTAACATGCCAAGATGGCGAGTCATGTAGAAGTCAGCCATTCCAACTTCCACTTAATTTATTGAGAAGAACGGGATGCCATTTGAGATAAATCATTTGATTTATTTACAAGTTGTTGCTGATCATGATAAAAACACTAATTATAATCAAGGGAATTTATCAGACTTCTTGGCAGGAAAACCTATTGATCTTGTTATATCAACATAGCACATGCTAGCCAGCTGTGGTATTCAATTATCATTAGTGAACTCGACAACTTAGCTTATCGATGATTAACACATCTCTCCTGCATACACACAGGAAATAAGAGGAATAGGCAGGCAATTTGCATCCTTTACAATAGATTCAAGCACTTCTCCTATTACTGATGTTAGGGCCGAAAGGTCTGTATCTGGTTTTCTCTATCCCACCTTTCTTAGTGGGATTAAACTTGCTATGTCCGATCTGCAGGAACTATTCCAGAATATGTAGAATTTGGTACATGATCACCAATGCAAACACTAGCCCTACAGCCACCTCTTTCAACAACTGGGGATGTTGATTATCAGGGGAATCTATCAACTTTCAGTACCATGAATTTTTTCAGTATTATCTTTTTACTAATACTAATTTCTTTCAGTTCCTCATTATCACCAGTTTCTTGGTTCAGTAGTATTGCTGGGAGGTTTTCTGCATCTTCGTGTGAAGACACGGTACATAGCATTTAATTTCTCTGCCACTTCCTTACTCCTCATGATAAATTCTCCTGCCTCGGTCTTTAATGGATCCACATCTGTCTTTTTAAATTTTTCCACAACTACTAACAGCCCGTTTATGTGTTTCCCACTAATTTATTTTCATAATTCCATTTTCCCTTTCTTTATCAGTTTGCTCTCAATCCTCAGGGTTACTACTGTTTTGGCAATTTTATAAGCCTCTTCGTTTGATCTAATACAGTGCTCAGCTTCTCTTGTTAGCTATAGTGGATCCAGTGCTGGATTTCTGTGCCTCAAAGGAATGATACTTTGTGGTAAACTATATATTAATTCTTTAAATGCCATTGCTTGTCCACAATTATACTTAATGCAGTTTTCCAATCTACCACAGCCAATTTGCCTCTCATCCCTTCATGATTTCCTTTGTTTAGATTCAAGACCCTAGCTTCAAATTAGTAGCCATGTATCCTATATTTCCATGACCATCTATATAAAGGGATTCAACCTTTTATTTAAAAAAAGCCTTTTATTCAAAGTGTAATACATTCACTTTCACCATTCCTCTATCTACATTGGATTGTCAGCTTAGCAGAGCTCCTGCCTTTTAGTCAACCCACATGTTCAGGCCTCATAATCTACAAGATAATCTAGATGGATTCTTTCATTCATCACTGAGATGCCGTTAACCACCAGTTCTGTCTGCCTGTTCAGGTACACAAAATATGCTACCGCACTCTGTAGAAAAGCAGAAAATTCTCCTGGCCATTGTACCTTCCTCAACTACCAACCAAAATAATCTTACCCGGTCATTCATTTGATGCATGCAAATTAGCTTTAAACATAATTACTGTATTGGAAATATAATCCATTGGTTGTAAAACAATTAAGGACACAAAAGATGCTATAAACATCATTTTTCCTTTTGATCTTTACTGGATAAGTGATTCAGAATGTTTATGCTCAACAAATATTCCATTTCGAGTTTACCTCTCTGATGTCAACCAACCATCCTCCATTCACAAAAAGCAAGACATTACAGATCTTCTCTTTCACTTCACTGGTGAGGCTATCCAAATCGTCACTCCATCTCTCATAATCACTCTGTTTAGGGAAAAATATCATTAATCTTAAAAAAGTGTAATAAAACATACATCCCAATAGCTGAAACTGTATATACTTCGAACCTGGAACTTCTTCTGTTTATGCTCATGAGCCACTGTCTCTGTGAAACTTGCGCCTACGGGAATGGTGGGTTCCTGAGGTGCAGATTGCATCCATTTAAACCACTTATTGAATGATTCATGAGCTTCCTGGAAAAGAGCATAATTTATAAAATTTAATGTTACAATAAAAGGTTAAGAGTACATAAAAACATTCTTCAGTACAAATAAAGAAGAAAGTGAAATGGACGCTTTCACAGGCAAGAGATTTTTGAATCATTACATTTGTAAAATAGCTGACTTGCCGTTATAAAATTGAGCTACAGAACAAAGTACAAGGGAGCATTCATCAGAATGCAAAACCTTCAGGCAGTCTCTTTTTGCATTAATGGGTTGAAATCATTAATTTTATCTTTGGGATGCTGGCCAATTAAACATTCATATAACTCTAAACTAAAGATGGTCTATCATCAAACTTCATTCAAAATTGGAGGGATAATTCTAGTGCAAGATTAGGGCACCCAACAATGTGACCATATTTCTGTTCTGCATTCCGCCAAGCATGATTTCACTGCTAAAATTGCAAGTCTGTGAATTATCTCCCGCAACCTTACCAGATAAGCCCTTATGCACAAATGTTCCCGGATAGCATTTTCTTCCTCTGCTGGTGGCATGAAATCCATCCCATAATCATCCCAGCTCGCGTACACCTCAGCTATAGAATCTTGCGGAATTTTGCTGAACACCTCTTTAGCTGCTTCATGTTTCTTAGAAGCTAGAAAACAAAATTACAGCATTTAAATTACAGAATACATGTTATATTTACCCATTACTTAGTTCATTTTACATGAGGAATCATTTGCATTACCTCTTTCTGGCCCCACACCTGCAAGCTATGATGTGACAGGGTAAGGGGAACTCAGCCTCCAAATCAAATATATATTCTTAGAGAATATTGAATATCAAATGGAATAAATAAATCTGAAATATTATTTTCAGTTACAGGCACAAACAAATTATAACAAACTTCACAAAGTACTTCTTCACACAGAGTGATCAACAGCTGGAACAAGGTGCTAAGAAAGGTGGATGCAGCACACTAAATTAAGGGACAGCTAGTTACCGTAACAACTAGAAGACAGTAATTGACATTAAACAAATGAAATAAAATGAACTGATGGGATTTTTTCATCCAAACCACTTGAGAAACTATTTCAGAATGATTAAAGGTGATTTCAATCATTTTTTATCTCTAATGTTAGTAATATTGCTATTAACATCCTAAATGTTAACTATGCATATACCGATAATCTGCAGTTATATTTCAGCAGTCTTATCAAATTAACTACTCAAAAGATTGTTAACTATTCAAAAGTAAAAATATAAAACATACCAAAGATAAAATGTAATAGACTTAATCAATAACAGAACATCTGAAAAGCATATGACAAAAAAGGCCTGCATAGGAAGACAAAGTGAAAGGAGACACCCTACTTACTAGCTGGTATTATTGTACATGTTTCAATACACGATACTTTCTACAAATACAATACATGCAAATAATAGGGAAAATATCTCACCGTGGGAACACCCCAAGCAGTCTTTTCATTCATCTACATTATAACTATAACTTGCTCAAGGCCGCAGGGATGAACATAATGGAATTTTGCAAATGCCGAGGGCTGGTGAGCTATCAACCTCATTTCAATAGAGTCAACGAGCTGCATATAGCAGCTAGTGAATTGTGACTGCAGATCAGGCCATTACTGATTCACAGCAGCCTTTGAGAAAGGGTGGGTTATCAGGCTAGGTTTACAGTATTTTCATGAGGTAGGGTGAGAAAGAACATTCTTGCTCCTCCAAGCCCCACATTCAAGCAAGCATGTTGGTTTGCCTGATTGCAAACACTATGTTTTGCTGCACAAAGTCAGCCTGTGGCTAGTATTGCCATGTTGCACATTATTTAAAAAAAAAGACTCTGCAATTTCAATAACATTCTGATGTTGGCTAAATGTGGATAACACACTACTGATGCTAGGGCATCTGCCTACACCAATATGACATGTAACACATGACTAGCTTGTGATGAGTGACCAATCATATTGGAAGGTTCCAGGTTGTTTCGTGCCTGCAAAAAAGACATTGCACAGCTGAAGTTCCAGGCCAAGGAATGCCCATGGCCATTAACGACAACTCAAAATGATGACCAAGCTATATGCAACTAACAAACAATGGGTTACTTCAATTTCACTGAGCATGAAAACAAAACCAAATTTAAAGAAAATCAATTGCAATGTTTATTGAATTTTTAAAACTACGTGTAGATGAAACAAAACCACATACCCAAGAATTTCCTCATTATAGCATTGCTCTGTTTCAGTGCCTCAGCCCTTTGTGTAGGATCAAACACCAACCACTCAATTACATTAATCTTCATACGATCTTCCTGTAAAAGTTATCCATTACTTGACTCAGCTTACAAAATTAAAAAAACATTCAATTTTATTCTGTTAAAACTTTTCTTTAATATTCATTGTGTGGCAGACAAGCCAATATTTTAAAGCAAAGTATTTCAAAAACTAACAACTCAAACAGTAGCTGGAATCTTTCATTAAATAAATCACAATTTAACACAACCATATCAAACAGAACAGGTTGGAGACAAATACACAACTTTTGAAAGGAACACATCACAAAATTCCATTTTGTTCTTGCAGTAATCATTTTTTGCTAAAATGAAATTAGGGTGGTGATGTTTCTTCAGTGAACATTAAGCAGGCCCATGCAAAAAATTATACTCACTTTGGTAGTAGCAGTATCCAGAGATGGTGATAGGTCATGGTGAGTAAACTCTTCGGCATCCTTTTTCCGGATGTTTTCTACAACACACTTGGTCACAGCTGGTACGTCAAGGTCTACAAAATAATTTTGGAAAGACATTCCAATTAAAAAATATTCCCCCAAGAACGTACTTACAGGCATTTTCTCAAAAAACTCTACTTAAACCATATTCATCATTTGCAGATTACCATAATGGTATAAATCATTTAACTACTATTTTGAAAACAACAGCAAACAATTACTTCAATGGGCCTGGACTTCCTCAGAGTGGCAATCAGCAGCCGAAGCCACAGCCACTTTTTTATTTTACAGGCAGGTTCAAAGACCAGGAAAGTGTACAACGTAAACAAGTAGGATTGCAGGAGAGGAACGAGGCCTTGGTGGGAAGGAGGTGAGTCAGGCCTGGCCGACAGATGGGAGGAAGAGTTAATTGGGGGGTGGGTCAAGTCCTCCAGGGAGGGTGGGGGAGACACCTTGGGCATTGGAGGGGGAATGTGTGTGTGTGTGTATATATATATATATATATATATATATATATATGGGAGGGGTGGGTGTTGGTGTGGGTCTATGCAATAGTTACTCAGAAATTAGAAGAGGTTTTAATTCTTGTAACTTTTTTGGCTAACTATTGGTGCAACCCAACCAGAACCATCGCAGGGCAATTGGCCAGGGGAAGTTTGCGCTGCTGGGCAATTGCTGTGCAAACCTTATCTGAGAACTTACAAAGGGGCACCCACCCCGATACAACACTCTGGGGCGCGGAAATTATGTAAAATGCTTTGAAAAATACAAATCTAGTGCTTCAATTCAGAAACACCTTCTCTATTCCCTGAAACACAGCATCTGATTTAGCATTTTTATATTGATCTGGAATTTTCTGAAATGGCATAGCAAGTTAACCTACACCAAAATTATATTGAAATTTCATAAGGCAGAATGTAAAAATTAACTTTAAATAGCATAAATAATTGGAATCAAAGAAAGTGCAAGACTCAACACTATATTTGTGAGAGGTTCTTGGCTTGCAAACTTCAATCTGCCCTTCAAAGACATGAACACAATCTATGGTGACATTTCACTGCAGCACCACAGAAGCATCATCTTTCAGTCTAAACTTTAATACAAAGTCCCTTTTGCCCTCTCAGACAAATGGCACAATCTGTAGAACAGCTTTTCTGAGCAATGACTATTCCTCAACCAACATCAGCTAACACCAATCAATTTTTCATCGATCACATTACTGTTTGTGGTCCTTGCTGTGAATAAATTGGTTGCTATGTATTCCAGCCTTACAACAGTGACCTGATTAAAGTAATTCATCAATTGTGAAGCCCTGGACAATATCCTGCAATAATAAAAAATGCTGTAACTGCAATCTGTTTCTCTCCTATATTCTTTCCATGCCCCTCTCCATGATGGAAAAAAAGAGTTTGACTCTATTTAAGCATATTAGGTGCAACATGTTTAATATAATCATGGATGCATTTACATTTTAATGCTAATCATTCTGATGCCACGAAGATACAGAAAATACATTTTAAGTTTCAGTGAGGAAATATTTTTAAAAACACACCAGATAAAGAAAGCCATAAAACTTGAGATATGACTCTGTGTCCTGTTGCGCATAAGGTTTTAGGCTAAATTTACAGTTAAGAACTAACATTAATTATAGAAATTTGAGAGAGACATTCTTGCACTAGGACAGAGTAATATTATTGAGTGGCAGTGTGTTAGTGGACAATTTGCAGGATCAGATACGTAAGTTAGAGGAAATCAGGATGCAGTATAAAACAGGCACAGATTATTTACACAAAATAAAAGCAAAATGCTGTGGATGCTGGAATTTGAAACAAAAACAGAAAATGTTGGAAAATCTCAGCAAGTCTGACAGCATCTGTGGAGAGAGAATAGAGTCAACATTTTGAGTCTAGATGACCCTTCTTCAGCCCAATTTCTTCCATCTTGTTGAGCCAAAAATCAACATGATGTCATTGTTCTGAGGCAATTTTTCAAGAAATGCCAGGCTATTGATCTTAAATGAGTCAAGACGAAGGTTTCATTCCAAAAACCAATACACAAGAACTCCATTCAATGCTAGGCCAAGATAAATGCAGTAGACCTCTTTATAAGATTTTGCTAATACAGAAGCTCAATCTTGAAAGTGAAATTGCATAGTACTGATCCAGCATAGTTCGGTAATGTACTTTTGGTTTCATGATTCTCAATAATTCTTTGAAATTTGTGAATGCAATATTTTACCCAAAAAAACTCACTCATCCATTTGAGTCAGATTGCATCCTTCTGACGTGAACTAAATATTACAGGATAATATAAATTAGAATCTCTCCTTACCAGCCTCTCTTGCCAGATCTAGACATAGTTTCCGTTGTTCGGTCTCTGTGACAGTCTCCAAAAATGCAGAATATTGAGCGATAGCCATCTCCAGGGGCAAGTGACTTACATAAAATGCTATTAAAGGTATGTACTTAGCTTTGATTAGAAGCTGTAAAAGACAACATTCAAAATTAATGATGTTTCCGAAGACATCCACCTATCCACTATTTAATAAAGCACATTGTGCTACATTTCCAGGAAGGCAAATAAGTTGCTTTTAACTACAACAGCAAAATAAATAACTATTACCTTGTAGGCCATTGTGCATTCCTTTTATAAATTGACTTAAGAAAAAAAATTAATGTATTTTCTGTCTGCATTACTTCATTTGGAAAAACATTTTCGATAATGTGCTAAATTTGCCTTGCATGGAGGCAAAAAGACAGAACACATGTCAATAAACATCACTACGGTGTGACTGCTCCCATGCAAAATCATTAAAATAATTTGTCAAATTGAGACATTTATAAATCAGCAGGTACATTAATACAAAAAGCTGAAATATTGTAGTGTTATCTGGAAAAAAGTTAATTTAATTATCTTACCTCTATATAAGTTTTGAGAATATCCATACAAACGTCCTCCTGAAAAACGTAAAGCATTAATTCATGAAGATCTGCTATAGTAGATTATAATGTGTTTGGGTAAGGAGCAATCAAGAGGAAAGGGACAGTTTTCCACTTCCAGCGGGATATGAAAGAGGAAGAAGGTCTTCCTTAAACGGTGCCCCTTGTTTGTTCCAGGATAACAGCTACATTTTCAACTCTTTCACTTAATTTGAGAAGAACAGAGATCATTGGCGTTGACATGAGCTCTTTTTATTTTCTAGTAACATACCCATTCATTACTCAAACTTTTCATTCTCAGAATGAATTTCATTAACTCTTGGTCAGGCTGTTTGATGAAAAACCAAAGAAAGGGAGTGGTATTCACTGTCAGTTTAGTGCTCAACTACCCAGATGGAATTCATCTTAAATCTAATTCTAAGCTTCATGGAATTTAAAATCAAAATAAATTGAAATGTAGTTTTCAATTTAGACACGCTTATGTACAAATACTCTCATAAGAAACTTCTTTCACAGAGCAACATTAGGATGCAATAAACAGCTTTACCTTTGTCTGTATGCCCAAATTCCACAAGAACAACACAAGATGAGTCATAAATCGAAGGAGATGTGCTGGAAGGAGAGCTCTGCATTTTGCTAGCCAATCTTGAAATTCGTCCATTAGACCTATTTTCCACAAAATAATTGCATCAGATCATAGAATCCCTAAAGTGCAGATGGAGGCCATTCGGTCCATTGAGTCTGCACCAATTCTCTGACAAAATATCTTACCCAGGCCCACCCCATCCCTGTAATCCCATTTACCTCGCTAATTTTGGGACACTGGGGGACAATTTAGCATGGCTAATCCATCTAAACTTCACATCTTTGGACTGTGGAAGGAAACCGGACCACCTGGAGGAAACCCATGCAGACATGGGGAGAATGTGCAAACTCCACACAGACAGTCACCCAAGGCTGGAATCGAACTCGGGTTCCTGGCGCTGTGAGACAGCAGTGCTAACCACTGTGCCATCATGCCACTGGACAAATCATCATATTAAATTTGCATAATAATATATTTACAGAATATATGCATCCATACACATACTTCCACTCAATCTACTTTAAACAAAAACTCACCATCAATGTCTCCCAAGATTATAAATTTCTGAATGACATGGTAGTGAGCTTTATTCTCCTCCAACACTTGCTACAATACAAAAAAAACTAGTTTTACCATTCACATAAATATCACTTAGGCACATCTAAACACTTGATACCACCATTTAATGCTGCGTCACCTTTGATGCCAATCTTATTCAAATTATATATATATATATATATATATATAATATATATACATGCATTATTCAAAATTAGGTAGTGTTAAGAAACCCAAAGATAGATTTATGGGATTTATATTTGGATGGGCAAAACATTATAGGTTTAATATTTTGGTGCTTGGAGGGGAGCTGTGGATAGATTACATGTTGAAAAAATGCTTGGCTATTTAGGAGTTAACTTCAGTTCCTGCTGAAGTCCAAAGCAATTTGCCCCAGCAACAAGTTTAGAAATCCGAGAGAAAGGTTGGTGTTGGAGCACTCTCGTGTTCTTAAGTATAACAAATGTGTGGCAGATGTTTTTGAGGGCGGAGAGGGAGCTGGTTGAGAAAGGTTGCAAAAATGGAGTAAACCTCAAGAAAACGAGCTCAACAGACCCAGAGAACGGTGATAGAAAATAGACCTCAGAATATTGAAGCTAAATGAATAGAAACTAAGGTATGCTCCAGAAAAAAATCAAAGAGAGAATCAAGAGCCTTGAGTTAAAGAAGCCATTCTATATAATTACATTTATAGTTGGGAGGAGACTTTCGGAGGCAACTGAAAGTTTTGAAGTAATTCTATTATGAAGCTGGGACTTGAAAGTTACAAGCAAATGACATTGAGAAGAAATAGTAAGCCAGTCGAGGCAGAGGAAACCAAAAGCGGTTCAAAATCCTAACAGGAATTACTGCTAAAAGTGAAGTGAAAACAAGCCTATGAAAATTATCTGGGGAAATTCTGAGGAAGAATTCATAAACCACAAACTTGTGTGCTAACATTGGAACTTCAAATGTACTTTGTCATCCATGTTAGTTTTAAAACCTGTATGTATTTAAGTTAAGGGAGAGTAAAGGAATATTGTATTATAATCCATTTCTTTCATGTTTAACAAATGTTTTCTTTTATTGGTAAAAACTAATTAGCGGCCCTGTGACTCTGCTTCCTCCATGTTTGATAAAAAAAAGTTATAGTCTCTGAGCCAGGTTTCCATTCCGGGATCCTGCGCTGCAAGCCAGTACAGCTCACAACTGCCACGGTCCAACACTTTAGAATTTCCTTCTTAAAACTCTTACCACTTTTTTAAAAAAGCCTCTTCTAGACCAATTCCTTTCAGTAAGGTTTCAGTCATTCCTAATGTCTCATTTAGTAGAGCAACTAACTATTTTCCTTTCGTTTAGCACATTTTTTAATATTAAAAATGCTAGAAAAAAAGGTCAAATATAAAATTGTAAACTTCTGCTTTGAAAAATAAGCTGTGGGGTACCATTTCACAATGAAAGAAAACCTGATCAAATTGCATTTCACAACTTACTTGGACAGTGCTAGTCAGAAAATGAGAGATACTTTCATAAAGACTTAGCTTCTGCAAATTTCAAACTAAAACTATTTTAAAACATACAGGAAAAGAACATTTAATCTCATGTTTTCTCCTACCTTTTTGTCTGTTGCCTGCAGCTCCTCAAATATTGCCTCTAGTGTCCAACTGAAATGTACAAAACAGGATTTGCGTTTACTTGATCTAAAGAATTCTAATTTGTATGCTCGTATGCAAGAAGGCTCCAAGTAAAACAAATGAGAAAGAAATGCTTTTGAGTTTATACTTACTTTGCTTCAGTGTACTCTTTAGGTAACTCTTCCAATTCACGTACAGGAGTGCTTAATGCACGAATTTCTTGTTCTACAAGACTGTCCACCATCACCCTGAAGTATGCCCAAACACAGTCTTCCCAAGTATCACACACCGAAAGGAGCTACAATATAAATAAATTATTGTAACATTGCAGGGACACAAATATTTGAACATTGTTCTGTATTTTCTATAAGGATTCTCTTAAGAACTGGGATCTATAAGGGCAGAACCTTAAATTTTGCACATTTTACCTGTTTGAGATTTCCACTTAAGGCTGCGTAGATCGCTCGCTCATATCTGTTAAACTGTTCCTAGAAAATCAAATTTTTGAATTCACATCTACATTATTGAAAATATTAACCTTGAATTGTTTAAACAATGTTTGGTTTTCTTATTAATATAAAGGCCCATGTGAGTTTTTAATAAAATGATCTTCTCCCCAAATTCAATATTACAAGTTAAGCACAGTGTACTTTAATTAAATTTAATACCATCGATAAACAATTTAATGTCAAAATAAAAAGTCTACTTTAAATTCCAAGATGTCTATTGAATTGCTTGCTCTTCCAAGCTTTTACAAAGGGAGGAAGTTAGAGCCTACCGTATACACTTTGCTCATTTCCTCCCATAAATAAATTCAACATAGCACTGATGCCAGTTGGTTCAATAATGGAAAGAATGACTAACCAGCAAGTGGAGTGGAGAACAGCAAGGTACAAAGTGGATTCAACACAAAATAACACTACTATAGCACAATATGCCCTCGTGGTTACTGCTCTCTGATATTTGCACAAGGGCATGCGGCCCCTAGTATACTGCAAGAAAGGAACAATCATCCTTCCCGTGTGAGACATTATAAATTAAACTGATCAACAGCACGGCAGTGATTTTGTTCAGAGCACAGCACACTTTCAAAAACAAATTACTTAACTTCACCGTTTTAAACATGGTTATAACTCCTTTCATCGATTTATAATTACCAACTGTGCATAAATTTATATTAAAGAACAAATTTGGTGCAGCCCAATAAAGCATAAATCTCAGCCAAAGTTATTCAAGCTTGGACTGTATAAGGAATTAACTGATAGAAGAGCAATTGATCACTTTAAATTAATTGGACTCTACAGCTCAGCCTTCAACACCATCATTCCCCCAAAACCATCTCCAAACTCCGTGGCCTGGGGCTCAGCTCCTCCCTCTGCGACTGGATCTGGAATTTCATACCCCAGATCACAATCAGTAGGGATAGGCAACAACACCTCCTCCACGAGCATCCTCAACACTGGTGCCCTACAAGGCTGTGCCCTCAGCCCCTTACTATACTCCTTATACACCTATGGCTGTGTGGCCAAATTCCCCGCCAAATTGATATTTAAGTTTGCTGGTGACACCACTGTAGTGGGTCGGATCTCATACAATAACGAGACAGAGTACAGGAATGTGACAGAGGATCTGGTGAACTGGTGAGACGACAATAATCTCTCCCTCAATGTCAACAAAATGAAGGAGATAGTCATCTCCTTCAGGACGCGTAGTGGAGAACATGCCCCTGTCTACATTAATGGGGACGAAGTAGAAATGGTCAAGAGCTTCAAGAGGTTTGAATCACCAACAATCTGTCCTGGTCCCTCCATGCAGACACTATAGTTAAGAAAGCCCACCAACTCTTCTACTTTCTCAGGAGACTAAGGAAATTTGGCATTTCCGCTATGATTCTCACCAACTTTTACAGATGCACCACAGAAAGCATTCTTTCTGGTTGTTATCATAGCTTAGTATGGCTCCTGCTCTGCCCAAGACCGCAAAAAACTACAAAGGGTCATGAATGAAGTCCAGTCCATCACTCATACCAGCCTCCCACCCATTGACATAGTCTGCACTTCACGCTGCCTTGGAAAAGCAGCCAGCATAATTAAATACCCCACGCACCCCGGACATACTCTCTTCCACCTTCTTGTGTCGGGAAAAAGATACAAAAGTCTGAGGACACGTATCAACTGACTCAAGAACTACTGCCATAAGACCTTTGAATGGACCTACCTCGCATTAAGTTGATCTTTCTCTACACCCTAACTATGACTCTAACACTACATTCCACACTCTCCTTTCCTTCCCTATGTACAGTATGCTTTGTCTGTATAGCACGCAAGAAACAATGCTTTTCACTGTATACTAATACATGTGACAATAATAAATCAAATCAATTATGACCCACGTGTTAATTCTGAACAAAACATTGTGGATCCAAAGATATGAATCAGTTTGAATTAAAATTTCAGACAGAAAATTACATTATTCTGATTGGAAATTCTAATACCTTGGATGTTATAAACTACAAATTAAAGTTCCAATTTTAATTGCAAAGTGGTTTTAGCTTTCCCTTGCACAAAATTAATATTTTTAATTTAGTGAAATACATTATTGTATTTCTTTAAAGCAGCTACTAGATTTCTTTTAAGAAAGTTGGGGGTTTAATGCTGATCACAAGATTTTTTAAAAAAATACTTAATTTCTAATGCTTTTAACACTTAGCTTACATCTTCAGCCATCCTCCAACAACAAGCCTTCCAAACACCTCTGTTTGGGTTCCCCTCGACAGGTTCAAGAATTGCTCCTGAAATTAGACCAAATACCAATTTCAACAATTCAAACAGCGATTTGTATCCACTTGAGTAAATAATAGTTAACATTCTCGAATAGTATACTTACCACCATTAAGATTTGGATCATGGTACAATTTCCAGCCTTCCAGAGTCGCAGCTCTCCAAGCCTGACCACACCGTTTGCACAATCTCTGAGCCTAAGGGGTGTTACATTATTTACTAAGTAGATGCATTTTTTTCCACAATCAGTGTATACATTTGTATTTGTGAGGTGCATGCTGATATAGGAGGACAGTTTTACCTCATCAGTCATCCCAGCTCGTATAAGTGCAAAGAGATATTTCATAAACCTGGCGTCATCTTCCCTATCCAAATCTGCAAGAGGCATTTTTTGTCTGATAGGAGCATCTGGATCCTTGGGGAAAATGGAAAGAACAGTATCGTCAGAATTTTGTTTTTATCTCAGTCATCATAAATTTCAAACAGGCTTAGCAGCAGTAAAAATTGCTATTTCCCAATTCATTGGTCCACTCAGAGCATGTTGGAAAATGTTGTTCAGCTCATTACATCAATTCCTGTTTATCAAGACAAGCAAAAGATTAATAAGAATAAAGTTATTCCATTAAAATTCTGTGGATCTAATTTCAGCAAAGACAGAATAAAATTGTATTACCAGCTCAGTTACAAGTTGTCTTGAAAATCCAGAGATACCCAAGCGCCGTTGTTTTAACACATGCAGTGTATTTTCCCTACAAGTTAAAAATAATGGAGTTCAGAAAACACATAGCAAGCACTATGACAAAGCATTTTACTTAATGAACAATGTCCCTCCATTGATTTCTCTGCATTTATTAACTTAAAGGCTATTTAACAGTGTACTATTTTCCAAAATAGATCATTCTCCAAGATGGTCAACTCTCCCCCACAGACACCTATTTGTTTGTGGGAACTATTACTTGAGCGGAATACTTCTCCTTCCCAACTATACAATCCAAGAAATGAGAGGTCTAGCCTGAACAATGATTGGTATGCACTTGAACCAATATTGTTGAAATGGCCTCCATTGCACGTGACTTTAGCTAAGTTGGTAAAACTTCAATGGACAAGGCAGATGTTGTTTGCATCTCTGCACAGGAGAGAGGAAGTTAACTTACTACTGAAAATATTCCACTGTGGCTTATTCTCCCAGGCTCATGAGGAGTAAAAACCCTGACATGAACCTGTTGCGTTGAATGGTCTAGTTCTGTGCTGTCAATACTATGCAATAGCCCTCCATCAGATGATGGTTGACATTATGGGGAATGTATTTGAAAATGTACTTTAAACATCAGAAGTTAGCATAAAAGAATAAATGAGAGGAGATGGTTACAAATATTCAATTAGCAAACAACGCTGAAACAATGATCTTGACTTTTCTAACGATCTAATTTTCTTCCCTTCTACACACTCTCCTGCACAAAAACACTTCTGGTTCTTACCAATATACAGACTTCGCATAAAATTCAATGTTCTCTGCAAAATTTCCTGCTTCATCCTTGGCAATACTCTCTAACCAGTCCACAACGATCTATGGAGTTACAGACAAAATGTTAACATGCTTGTGAACAAAACGCATAAATAATTCAATTGCTGGTTAATGGACAAAACACCTGAAAGATCATGGAATTGAAATGCTACTGGACGAGGGGGTGGGGGGGGGAAACTCTATAGATCACATTTCCATTTTTACAAGTAGTGTTGCAAGCTACAATTATTGAGAAAAAAAAATGGAAGTAGATGTTGACAAAATACTTTGCATACCTAAGATAATAAAATGTGGGAAGATGGTGGCATGGCAGTAATGTTACTGGACTGGTAATCCAGAGATCCAGGCTAATCCTCTGAGGACATAGGTTCAAATCCCACCATGATAGCTGGTAGAATTTAAATTCAATTAACAAATCTGCAAGGTAAAGCTGGTCTCAGTAATGGTGATAGTTGTAAAAACCTATCTGCTTCACTCATGTCCTTTAGTGAAGGAAATCGTTACCTAGCCTGGTCTATATGTAACCCCAGGTCCACAGAATTGTGGATGATTCTTAAACGTTTTTGGTGATGGCTTAGCAAACGACTGAGTTCAAGGTCAATTAGGGATGGGTAACAAATGCCGGCCTTGCTAGCAATGCCCACATCTCATGAAAGAATAAAGAAAACAAAATCTTCTGCATAATGAAATTTGCTGCAAACATGGGAGGTGACTAATGTCACAAGCTAGATCCTTGTACTTCCCAATTATCCATTGGTAAATTTACATCGCAACATACTGGGAAATTGATAATAACACGCATCATGTTGGTTTACAGTGAATATAGAGCAGCATGGCCGACAAAATCAATGATCTGGGTATATCCCCAACAGGATGAAGAACATGCAATAGAACAAATTTATTGGCTTATTTAACAAAATCAATAGGATTATATAAGACAACCATAATATTTCTGATGCTGTCAGGTTGGACTCTAAACATATTACTGCAGTAACCATTTTAATTATCTTACATTTTATCAAATCATTACACCAGAGACAGACATTGACTTTTCAAATGTGTGAAGCACAGAGCAATTCTGATTTCTGATGGCCATTTTAAGTAGACAACTCTATCTAAATAGAGACTATATATAGTCCATGCAAATGTAATCAAGACACAAATATAACTGCAGTAGAGATTACTGAAGTCTCCATTCATTCGGGGACTTTCACAGTAGCTTCACTGCAGTGTTAATGAAAGCCTACTTGTGACGCTAATAAATAAACTTTAAACTTTCTCTTGGGACTCAAGTAGCTTGCCCCATTGGAATTCTCCACCTTTTGCATTAATTCACAATCTCATCACTTTCAGGCATTAAAATTAGAACACTTTTGCAAATGATCCTCTTTTAGTACAGCCCTCAGTTGATAAACCTTTCACTATTTAAAAATTTCAATTGCCACATCTGGCATCAGTGCAATGTAATGAATCAAATTTGCAAAAGTAGTATTTTTAAATTTTAGAATATATATTGTATGTCAGAATTCTTTTGACAATATGCCAGCACCTGAAAAACCAAAAGACCATCTTGGTTAGATCTTTATGATCCACTGGGTCATTTTTTCTCTACAATTAAAATTGTCAATAAGAGGACATTATCTAACTGGGATTTCAACAAAGAGTTAGAGGTATGTTGCATTGTGCTCAATTATGCCCCCAACAGGACCCCACAGTTATCTTGTCAGTAGCTCCATTTACATATCAGGTCATGTAACACATTTGTTTAAAGGCAGGGTTTCAAGGTGCCACTTGCACTAAAGTAACCTACACTGACTTCATAAAACACTGAGCTCAGACTGGATTGGTTGATTCTAAAGTCAAAATCTGGATTACGAAGGTCGTCTCTCAGTAACGTTTATTACATGCCTTTTATGATGAACGTGGAATCAAATTCAGACATCGCGTGGACAGGAAACTGTTCAATCTGAGGTAACAACAGGGAAAGACCAAGGTCTCTAAGGGCATACTTGGCGATTTCCTGTTTGCTGATGACTGTGCAGTAACTGCCAGTTCAAAGCTAGGCATGCAAAGTAGCATGGACTTGCTCTCCAATGCATGCAGCAACTTTGGCTTTATGAACAGCATGAAGAAAACTGAGGTAATGGACCAGTCAGCACCAGAAAAGCCCCATCTTAAGTCAAAGGTTTCAGTCCATGACCAGACCTGTCACTTATTTCAACAGCACACCATCTCTTCTGCTATCCATATTGACAACGAGACGAATGCAAAAACTGCCAGACCAAGTGTACCAGCCTTCAGCTGACTTTTAACATCAGTCTTGGGATGAAGAGGAGTAAGCCTGACGACCATTGTATAAAGCAATAGTCTGCCCACTCTGCTCTATGTTTGCAAGACGAAATACCAGATGCTGAGGTACTCACCCTAGCTAGCATGCCAAGAACCATACTATACTGAGAAAGTCACAACCAAGTTGGGTTGGTCATGTAGCCAGAATGCCTGATACTCACTTATCAAAGTGAATCTTCTATGGACAGCCAAGTGTGGGGTACACTCTCATGGAAGTCAAAGGAAGTACTACAAGGACACTCAAAGTTTCATTTAGGAGATTTGATGTCGACTTCATGTCCTGAATGAAGCTCATCTGGGATTGCTGCACCTGGTGTGCGCAAATAAAAAAATGGTGCTGCCTCCTTCAATAGCAAACACATATCAGAGGCGGACAGAAATACAAGGAGAGGAAATCCCGAGCCAGAAACTCATCCAAAATACAGTTTCCTGACCTATTTGTAAAATAAACACCCGAGCTCAGATCGGCAGTAGCAGTTACCTATGTATCCACTGGAACCCTGTCAAACACCCTAGATCACGAACATGATCATCTTTGCTTTGAAGGATGAACAAGGATATGTTAACTTTGGTCAATAAACAAAAAAATGTGGCCAGTGGCAAGTTCTGAAAAGGTCCCAAAACCTATGAAATGCAATGTTATTTCTCAAATGCAAGGCCACAACGTTTGCTATTACCAGTTCTCCAATGTTGTTGCTTTTCCTGCCAAGGGAAAGCGACGTAATGAATGGCTGAGGCAGCAAATCTGCAACACTCATTAACGTTAACAGGGGCCAGGTAGATGGTGAAGTGGCGCAGAAGTTCCATGGCTTTATATAAGTAATAGTACAAAGCACTCACGTCATTGCTTCCTACAACCTTGCCATAATAACGATGCACATCACCAATGTGGCATTACTGAGGTGCAAGTTTTCAGACGCATTTTATTAACTGGATTGAAACACTACAGTGCCCAAACACTTGATTAACTATATTGAAAATTTAGTGCAAAGTATATTCATGTCTTTCAAAAATCCCTCAAAAGTTAAGTTTTTCCACTTATTTATGCAGCATACAATTTTACTGGTTTGTAATTAACACACTAGTACCTGGCTCTGTCGTATTAGTGAATCCCGTTGGAAAAGCATTTCTACAATGGTCTTTTCAGTGGCATTTGGGGCCTGCAAAAAGACATTTGATCATGAAACAAAATAGGTTTTTTCAAGTCTGAATGTTGTGTGTTGGATTATTCCATCAAGAATACCATTAGACATTTCACCAGCAGGAGTCTCAATTACTACAGGACAAGACATTAGTTAGTCCCTATCATGTGAAAGAATTTCAAAGTAGTCAATAGAAAGAACATATCTGTCAAGCATAAAAAGGTCAGAAAATAAATCTTCTACAATTGATCATTTTGGCTGTTTTCACACTCCTGGATAAAAGTTTTATATAGTGAACTTTGTTTTATGTAGTACAACTAAATCTTGTCACACAGTTTTTGCCACAATTAAGTCTGATTTATGATTGCTATAAAATTAAGCCACTTACCAACAATCTGTAAATCTTTGTAACCAAAAACCCATTTCATAATGAATTTAATAACTTAGGTTAAACAGAAACAAAGACTCCTGACAATAAAGCAATTACTTTTCCCCTTCACTTTCCTTCGAGGTCTCCTGGATTATAATCCAGAAAAGGAAGTAGTCAGGGCAGATCGATCGACTCAACATTTCTATCTATAAAAAGCCACGTGGTCAATAAGGCCAAATTGGAGACGGTAAGGAAAAACCCTAGTCTTCCCACTTTGTAACTATTTATTAACGACACAGATAGGCTAATATTCAATTGCTGCTATTTAATGCAAACAAAAACATTCTAAAAGAACGCAGTTTGTGTTACATCCATATGCTTAAAAGCAGAATAAGCAAGGTGTACACTTAACTGACATCAACAATTCAAATTATCTCTAGTTATGGACCAGAAAAGATAAACTGCAATAGAATATATAAAAATTGCTCTACTGTCTGACTTAAATTTAAATTATACCGCACTTCTCCAATACTTGATTTTTGAAGTTACAAACATTTCATATATAACTAGTTTTGTTTTTTTATCGGAGATTGGGCAAAACAATTCAAAGGTACCACAGATGGTGTATGACCATCATATTTCAATGAAGAAAATTTAGAGGGGCCATTGATCCCAACCTGTGCCACTTTGTATGTGCATGTTATTTGGAACACGGTCTCACACATGTGGCATCTTAAAGGGAACAGCTTGCAAGTGGCCTGGACAGTACTTTCACAATTGTGACAAGACCAAGTACCTGAACAGTTTAGCTTAGAGGAAACATTGGTTGCAAACAATGTTCCTTCCAAGCTGCATAGCACCCGAGGTTCCCATGCTGGCTGAGCGCAAGTTGACCATTTTAAGTTAGCATGCAGTATAGAAATCATAGAAACCCTACAGTACAGAAAGAGGCCATTCGGCTCATCAAGTCTGCACCGACCACAATCCCACCCAGGCCCTACCCCCATATCCCTACATATTGTACCCGCTAATCCCTCTAATCTACGCATCCCAGGACAACTAAGGGGCAATTTTAGCATGGCCAATCAACCTAACCCGCACATCTTTGGACTGTGGGAGGAAACCGGAACACCCGGAGGAAACCCACGCAGACACGAGGAGAATGTGCAAACTCCACACAGACAGTGATCCAAGCCGGGAATCGAACCCAGGTCCCTGGAGCTGTGAAGCAGCAGTGCTAACCACTGTGCTACCGTGCCGCCCATGCAAAAGAAATTAAATGGTCTGCAAACTTGAAAGAATACTTCTTGCACAGCAAAAGAAAATCACTGTTGGTCCAATAACCCCTACCTCTGTGCAGGTAGTTATCTCTACTGATCTCTGCCAGCAACTTGCCTGTGACAAAAGTCAAGCTCGTGAGCCTATAATTTTTAGTTTTGCCATGCTATCCTTATTGGTGCATGGGAAAAAGAGGTTAACCGAGAAACAACCAGGTTGATACCGGAGATGAGGGGTTTGGATTATGAGGAGAGGCTGAGGAGATTGGGTTTGTACTCGTTGGAGTTTAGAAGGATGAGGGGGGATCTTATGGAGACTTATAAGATAATGCGGGGGCTGGATAGGGTGGAGGCGGAGAGATTCTTTCCACTTAGTAAGGAAGTTAAAACTAGAGGACACAGCCTCAAAATAAAGGGGGGTCGGTTTAAGACAGAGTTGAGGAGGAACTTCTTCTCCCAGAGGGTGGTGAATCTCTGGAATTCTCTGCCCACTGAGGTGGTGGAGGCTACCTCGCTGAATATGTTTAAAGCGCGGATGGATGGATTCCTGATCGGTAAGGGAATTAAGAGTTATGGGGATCAGGCGGGTAAGTGGTACTGATCCACGTCAGATCAGCCATGATCTTATTGAATGGCGGGGCAGGCTCGAGGGGCTAGATGGCCTACTCCTGCTCCTATTTCTTATGTTCTTATAACTGGCAATCAATTTGCTTGCTAGACAATTTTTAAAAATCATTACATCTCTGGATTAATAATACTTACAGCGACTTCAAACATCATTCCCTCTTCCACACTAGATTCAATCCTATCCCTATAAAATAACATCACAAACAAAATCAGTTACGGAAATAGAGGTTTTTAAAGAAGTCCAACAACTTCTTATAGGCGTTATATGTAAATGTATTCAGAACTAAAATCATTTCTATATAATATTGATCCAGCCCTCAAGTCAGAAGTAGTCATACATGTGCGGACTTGAGTAAATTATTCTCCCAATTTTTCTTCCCCCTGCATGTTCACTCTTTACATCTTCTCATCTTTTCTGCCATATTTGTAACGGTCAACCTTTTCACTGGGCACACTGTAATTGCTGTATTACCTGATCTTGTCAATGAATAACTATTCATCTGTAGAGTTTATGACATTGTATTCATGGGCATTAATAAAATAAAAAGGCTTGCATTTATATAGTTCCTCAGAATGTTTCAAAGTGCTTAACAGCCATTTAGGTACTTTTGAGCATGGTCGTTGTTGTAAAGTAGCAAACGCATCAGCCAATTTGCGCACAACAACCAGCAATGAAACACATCAAAATAAAAACAGGAAACGCTAGATAAACTCAGGTCTGGTAGCATCTGTGGAGAGAGAAACAGCATTATATTTCAAGTCCATAAAACTCTTCACAAATTCCTGTAAATTCAATATCAGGATAAGTGCTTGTCCTCTCTCAGGCAAACGTCCCCAGTGTCAAGGCACTGGTTATGATTAATGAACTACATTGGATGGGTCAAATGGCAAACGTGACACACCACTCCTAAAACAAGCTCTCTACTCAAGCAGTGACCAGAAGGGCAGAGGAAACATTGCAGGTATGTCCTCAAAGAGATGACAGAACCAGAGGAGAGTTAAAAATATGGGAGAGTTTTCCCCATTTCCCATTGACTCCAATTTTGCTAGGGCTCATTGGATGCCACATTCAGTCAAATGCTGCCTTGATGTCAATGGTAGTCACTCTAACCTCGTAGTAAAATGCTACAAATTTGAAGGTGCAAAATGGTGTAGCCAATGAGAGATATGATGAATCCACAATATAAAACTGAATTTACCCTGTTCCCAACAATTTTGCACTAAAATTGAATGCTGTACCTGTAAAGAGATCCAATTAAACGCCAGGTGACCATTTCTTGCTGAAGGAACCAGAGAACACTTGCTGTTTTTGAAAATTTATGATGTCCCGGAGTTGCACGGTTCACAATCTTCTGAAGTACATTTACCTGATATAATTAAGCAGTTAGAGTTGCTTACTTACTGTTTTGTTTTAAATAAATTACACAGCTAGTTACTCTGCATCTACCCAACTGATTTAGTACAGACCTAGAACAGATTGCACAAGACTAAATTTCTCCTTGCATATGGCACATATATTTGCACCGCTATTTAGTCAGGTCAGCTAGTCTGATTGTTGCTGCTTATCTTTCCTACTTGAATTGATTTGTTCTTGCCTTCAAAATAAAACACTGCCTGGACATAAGGCCATTAGTAGTTGTGCTTTCAATTGCCCAGGCACCAAACCTCAGAATCTACTCCCCAATCTACTCCTCTGTCTTTCTATCTCTATTTCTCCACCAAAAGGTCACCTGTCTTAAATTCCCTTAAGTGGCTCAGTGCTGAATTTTGTTTGATAATTGTCCCAAAGAAGCAGCTTGGTTGGAGACAGCAACAGACAATGTTTCAGATCAATCATCTTTTATCCTCCATCTGAAACATTAACAATTAGTCTTTATCCACAGATGTTCCCCGATTTGTCCGGATTACACTGATCTATCTCTTGGTAGCCTGCTCAAAAGGGGGCATCACTAAGATTTCAAAGAGGACTGCAAGCAGATGTGGTTTAGCTTGAGGGAGATATGAACATTATTAGACAATTGAATAAACTATTCTAATTTACACGAGTTAAAATAGAGAAGCTGTTACTCTACACAAAAAACTAGTTGCAGAAGCTTGGCTTTAAAAATCTTACCTGGTCCTTGCAATTGGCTTCATAAGCTTCTATCAGATCAAATATAGCACTTGATGAATGTGCCTGGAAAGATTCCAAGAATTTTGGAAACAGGCTGGCTGAAGCTGTCAAAAAGAGAAGGATACAAAACTTGATATGAATGATAATCTAGGTACAAATTATATTGTTGTGGTCACCAATTATATTTTCAGATTTTGATTCCCAAGTTAGTTGTCTCATATTCTTTACACAAAACTGCTGGAAATTCTAAAATTCATTAAATACTTTGTTTCATAATTATTGCACTGCTTCCAATTTTAAAAATAAAATCACGATGTATTGTTAATATGGTCATTAAAAGGGAGTAGAAATCAGAAAGAATTCAGACCTTAGGGTCTGTTCTTTTTTATTAAATAAATTGTTTGTGGAATTTCGGCATCAGTGGGCATTTATTGTCCATTGTCAATTATCCCTGGTACGGTGGTGGCGTGCATATTTAAATAGTGACAGATTGCACAGCTCTGAAATTCAGAGAGATCCGGACGTCCTAATGGACAAGTCACAAAATGCAGCTACAGCAAGTAATTAGGAAGACTAATCAAATGTTGTTGTTTACTGCAAGGAGAATTGAATATAGAAGTAGGGAGGATATGAGTCAGTAGTACAGGACACTAACGAGATAGCATCTGGAGTACTGTGAAGACTATCTCCTAAGGAAGGATGTAAATATGTTGAAAGCAGTTAATACTGCTAATACCTGGGATGGGTGGGTTGCCCTATGAGGAAAGGTTGGACCGGCAAAATTGTATCCACTGCAGCTTAGGAGAGTAAGAAGTGACTTGATTGAAACCTTTAAGGTCCTGAGGGTATTGATAGGGTGGATATGGACAAGATCCTTCCGCTTATAGAGTCATAGAGTCAGAGGTTTACAGCATGAAAACAGGCCCTTCAGCCCAACTTGTCCATGCCACCCTTTTTTTTAAAACCCCGAAGCTAGTCCCAATTGCCCGCATTTGGCCCATATCCCTCTATACCCATCTTACTCATGTAACTATCTAAATGCTTTTTAAAAGACAAAATTGTACCCGCCTCTACTACTACCTCTGGCAGCTTGTTCCAGACACTCACCACCCTGTGTGTGAAAAAATTGCCCCTCTGGACACTTTTGTATCTCTCCCCTCTCACCTTAAACCTATGCCTTCTAGTTTCAGACTCCCCCACCCTTGGGAAAAGATATTGACTATCTAGCTGATCTATGCCCCTCATTATTTTATAGACCTCTATAAGATCACCCCTCAGCCTTCTACGCTCCAGAGAAAAAAGTCAGAGTCTATCCAGCCTCTCCTTATAACTCACACCATCAAATCCCGGTCGCATCCTAGTAAATCTTTTCTGCACTCTTTCTAGTTTAATAATATCCTTTCTATAATAGGGCGACCAGGACTGCACACAGTATTCCAACTGTGGCCTTACCAATGTCTTGTACAACTTCAGCAAGACGTCCCAACTCCTGTATTCAATTTCTGACCAATGAAACCAAGCATGCTGAATGCCTTCTTCACCACTCTGTCCACCTGTGACTCAACTTTCAAGGAGCTATGAACATGCATCCCTAGATCTCTTTGTTCTGTAACTCTCCCCTATTAACTGAGTCCTGCCCTGATTCAATCTACCAAAATTCCTCACCTCGCTTTAATCTAAATTAAACTCCATCTGCCATTCGTCAGCCCACTGAACCAATTGATCAAGATCCCGTTGTAATCCAAGATAACTTTCTTTATTGTCCACTATGCCATCAATCTTGGTGTCATCTGCAAACTTACAAACCATTAGTAGTTGTGCTACTATATTCTCATCCAAATCATTTATATAAATGACACATAACAGTGGACAAATAGCACTGATCCCTGAGGCACACCACTGGTCACAGGCCTCCAGTTTGAAAAACAACCCTCTTAGCCACCCTCTGGCTTCTGTCATCAAGCCAATTTTGTATCCATTTAGCTACATCACCCTGGATCCCATGAGATTTAACCTTATGCAATTACCTACCATGCAGTACCTTGATAAAGGCCTTGCTAAAGTCCATGTAGACAACATCAACTGTACTGCTCTCATCTACCTTCTTGGTTAACCCTTCAAAAAACTCATCCACATTTGTGAGACATGATTTTCCACTCACAAAGCCATGCTGACTGTCCCTAATCAGTCCTTGCATCTCTAAATGCCTGTTGATCCTGTCTCTCAAAATACCTTTCAACAACTTACCCACCACAGATGTGAGGCTCACTGGCCTGTAGTTTCCAGGCTTTTCCCTGCAGCCTTTTTTTAACAAAGGCACAACAATATTCTCTTGTGGGAGAATATAGAACTAGGAATCATTGTCTAAAAATAAGGAGTTGCCCATTTAAGATAAAAATGAGGAGAAATTATTTTTCTCAGTGGGGTGGGTGTCGTTGGAACTCCATTCCTCAAAAGGCAATGGAAGCAGGGTCTTTGAATATTTCCTAAGATAGAGGTAGATCAATTCTTGATAAATAATGGGTGAAAGGTTACCAGGGTAGACAAGAGGTTACAATCAGATCAGCCACAGTCTTATTGAACGGCAAAGCAGACTCTTATTGAAACTTACAGGTCTGGATAGAGTGGACATGGAGAGGATGTTTCCACTAGTAGGAAAAACTAGAACCAGTGGACACAACCTCAGGCAAAAGGGACGATCCTTTAAAGTAGAGATGAGGAGGAATTCCTTCAGCCAGAGAGTGGTGAATCTGTGGAACTCTTTGTTGCAGAAGGCTGTGGAGGCCAGGTCATTGAGTGTCTTTAAGGCAGCGATAGATAGGTTCTTGATTAATAAGGGGGTTAGGAGTTATGGGGAAAAGTCAGGAGAATGGGGATGAGAAACTTATCAGCCATGATTGAATGGCAGAGCAGACACGATGGGCCAAGTGGCCTAACTCTGCTTCTATGTCTTATGGACTCGTGGAGCCAAGTGGATCACTCCTAATTGGAACGTTGTTCTTTTTTGTATTTTTTCATGGGATGTGGGCATCACTGACAAGGCCAGTATTTGTTGTCCATTCCTAATTACCCTTGAACTGAGTGTCTTGCTAGATTATTTCAAAGGAGAGTTAAGAGTCAATCACATTGCTGTGCTCCTGGACCATGTAGGTCAGATCAGGTGAAGGTAGCAGATTAGGGCGGCACGGTAGCACAGTGGTTAGCACTGCTGCTTTACAGCTCCAGGGACCTGGGTTCGATTCCCGGCCTTGGGTCACTGTCTGTGTGGAGTTTGCACATTCTCCTCGTGTCTGCGTGGGTTTCCTCCGGGTGCTCCGGTTTCCTCCCACAGTCCAAAGATGTGCGGGTTAGGTTGATTGGCCATGCTAAAATTGCCCCTTAGTGTCCTGGGATGCGTAGATTAGAGGGATTAGCGGGTAAAATATGTAGGGATATGGGGGTAGGGTCTGGGTGGGATTGTGGTCGGTGCAGACTCGATGGGCCGAATGGCCTCTTTCTGTACTGTAGGGTTTCTATGATTCTATGATTTCCTTTCCAAAAGGACATTAGTGAACCAGTTGGGTCATTATGACAATCAATGATAGTTTCATCGTCTTTACTGAGGCAAGCTTTCAGTTCTAGATTTATTAATTGAATTTAAATTCCACCAACTGCCACGGCAGGATTTGAGCCCATGTCCTCCAAGGATTAGTCTGACGTCTTGATAACAATTCTAGTGACATTACTAATACACCAATCTCTCCTTGGTTTTAAATATGTACTATGCACTGGCACTTTTTCCAGATAAATAGGTAATTGAAATATGCAAGTTAGACAAAACTCACTAATTCTGAAGGCTTTTCAACCTTTTTTATTGAAGAAAGAGTTTTAAGGTTTTTGTTCCAAGTACATTTGTACCTTGTTACAAGGATAGCATGATTGTTCTGACTTTAATTTTCCATTGATCATGAAACAGCACCTTTTGTTAAGTGAGTTGGTAAACTGGTAATCAATGCATAATCCTAACTGATCTTTAGCTAAAACATCCTCAAGACCTGCCAAGCACAAAACTGAACCGTTTAAACATGCTGAAGCATTACATACTCCACAGACTGGATAGTTACGATGAAAGTGTCTTACAAAGATTATACATGGAGAATCTGGTGTGCTACAGTGACTGCAGAGTAGTCCTGATAACATTTCTCTCTCTTATTTCAATAACTCAAGATGCAATTCTCATGGCTGAACTAACGATTCCAGACAAGGCCAACAGTAGTTTGAGACCAGTGGAACTCATTTCACTTGGGCCCCTTAAAATAGAATGGAGACTTCCATTGCCTAGACCACCCAGCCCTATTAACCTTGATGCTTACATACAAATTTACAACCAAGCTTATTTCTTACCAGTCAATCCTGGATCGTCCTCCCTTAACATGACTGCACTAAGAGTTATATCCTCTGAAAAACTTGCTGATGAATCAATTTTCATGCTGATCTGCTTGGCAGCGAAACCAGGTACATCAGACTCCTCTGCATCTTCTGGGATATTTTGCTAGATAAAAAGTTATAAAGAGTCAAATAAACAGAACAGAGTTTTCTTTAAATCATCTTTCTTGTTGACTAATAATGATAATACAGAACTCTAACTGAACTCTAACAGTAAGGACAGTCATGATTCCATTTATTTGGCATCTCAGAAGGAGGTAAACTGCATCTTGCTACAAGGTTGTTGGCTGGGAAGTGAAAACTAACTGGTTTAAGTTACCTACACTTGTCAGGTTACATATTCCTCCTGTTAGGCCAAGTAGTACAACTATTATTGACAAAAATAGCCACAACTATGTCATTCAGAAGGATAGACAAGAACAGTATTTTGATTTCTATCTGTTTAGGAAACATTTTTTTCTTGATGAAAAAAGAGGGAGACATAGTACATCGGCTCTTAGCCACCATCTTATGCTTCATTAGTGACATGCTTATGATGCATCAACAGCATAAACATGCACTGGCCACCAATCTTAACCAGAGCATTTTGACCTCAAATTTTCGATAATAATGGGGAGGCTGTCTGTTAACCATTTCACTTGGTAAATCTGACAGCAACTTCTGGAATCTGCACAGGTGCAGTTTAACATTGGAAATCATAAGTTGCTGTCAAGAGATTCCTGTTCCTCCACATGGTACACAGTTACGATCTTTACCAAGAGACTTAACATTGAAATGATTACCACGGCCTGAACTTGCCCACTGCTTCTATTCCAAACATGACTGAGGATGATAGGGCTCATGTATTCTGATGTAAATTCGCTTCTAAATAAGCGTACGGCACAAATGTTAATGAATGAACATTTTCTTTGATCTTGAAATTAATTTTTGAATTGTGAAGTTTTGTTCCTCTATGTATCGGCAATTAAAAAATCATTCTTTTTACATTTTTAGTCTTAGCTCTCTTTTAATCCCATCTGTTTTTCTCAATCTTCACTTTGTCTTTTGCACATTATTGAAATCTAATTTATGCTTTCTGGTTTGTACTCTGAAAGGCTCAGTGAGGAATTTTCCTTCAAAGGCTGAAAAGCATTATTTATTGCATTGCTCACAGTTGCAACTGATCCCTTGAGACAGATGTCAGACAACAGAGTGTCTGTTCTTAAAGGCAGTCAAACCTTTGTGTACAATCAGGTTAATAGTGAATAATACTCCTTTGCCAGTGACCGAAAAATCCAGGACAATTAGGAAATTAATTACATCAGAAACCTCAAAGCTAGTTAATTTCTAACCCTTAGAGTCTGGCACTGGTGCACATCATCCTTCCAGCTTTAGACCATCATTGAAAGGCATCACCTGACTCCATTTTGTCTACAGTCAGAAAGCCAGTGCACCAGATAATTTGTTGTAAATGAATTAAGTCAATCACACAAATACTAACCAGCTTGTTAACTGGAGCTTTCAAAATGGAATTCTTACATTAAAAGTGATTACCTTGCATAAAATAACCAGTCAAAGACTATTTCCTCGGGTGGATGGAGCTATTACAAGGGGGCATAACTATAGGGTTCGTGGTGGGAGATACAGGAAGGATATCAGAGGTAGGTTCTTTACGCAGAGAGTGGTTGGGGTGTGGAATGGACTGCCTGCAGTGATAGTGGAGTCAGACACTTTAGGAACATTTAAGCGGTTATTGGATAGGCACATGGAGCACACCAGGATGATAGGGAGTGGGATAGCTTGATCTTGGTTTCAGATAAAGCTCGGCACAACATCGTGGGCCGAAAGGCCTGTTCTGTGCTGTACTGTTCTATGTTCAACATATGGTCATGAATATAAAATAATGCATAAATTCCCAGCTTTCAAAAAAATTCACTAGTATATTATACATTTAAGGATCTATACAATATGGCAAATACTACGGTTTTATAAATCTTCGATACATAATATTGCATCGATTTTCATCCCTGACTGTTTCGAAGAAGAAAAATAAAATTAAAATTTGGAAGTAAAATTGGTTTCTTACCAACTCTGGTGTTGTTGGTACAAGTAGAGGTGGTTTCATCGATCCCAAGATAGCAGACACATCAAATTGCTTTAGAGCACAGATTCTAGTCTGTGGTGTATCTGTCATACAAGTCAGAAATTAATTTAAACAACAAGCACTAGTGTTTGGATTTTACGTTCTCTATACTCTCAAATGTAAGTAATTTTGTGGAGCAATGATCACAATGGTGAAGGGTGTACCCAGGAAGGTCAATTCAGAAATGATTAGAATAGTCAAATTTAGAGGCAATGAAAGCACAGGTGAAGATTTCAACAGTAAATTAGCTGAGACAGTGGTGGAGATGGGCAAGACCATAAGACATGGGAGCAGAATTAGGCCACTCAGCCCAGAGTCTGCTCCACCATTCAATCATGGCTGATATTTTTCTCATCCCCATTCTCCTGCCTTTTCCCCATAACCCCTGATCCCCTTATTAATCAAGAACCTATCTATCTCTGTCTTAAAGACACTCAATGACCTGGCCACCACAGTCCTCTGCAGCAAAGAGTTCCACAGATTCACCACTCTCTGGCTGGAGAAATTCCTCCTCATCTCTATTTTAAAGGATCGTCCCTTTAGCCTGAGGTTGTGTCCTTTGGTTCTAGTTTTTCCTAATAGTGGAAACATCCTCTCCACGTCAACTCTATCTAGGCCTCACAGTATCCTGTAAGTTTCAATAAGATTCCCCCCATATCCTTCCAAGCTCCAACAAGTACAGATCCAGAGTCCTCAAATGTTCCTCATACGATAAGCTCTTCATTCCAGGGATCATTCTTGTGAACCTCCTCTGGGCCCTTTCCAAGGCCAGCAGATCCTTCCTTAGATACGGGGTCCAAAACTGCTCACAATACTCCAAATGGGGTCTGACTAGAGCCTTATACAGCCTCAGAAGTACATCCCTGCTCTTGCACTCTAGCCCTCTCAGCATGAATGCTAACATTGCATTTGCCTTCCTAACTGCCGATTGAACCTGCACGTTAACCTTAAGAGAACCTTGAACAAGGACTGCCAAAACCCTTTGTGCTTCTGATTTCCTAAGCATTTCCCATTTAGAAAATAGTCCATGTCTCCATTCCTCCTTCCAAAGTGCATAACCTCACACTTTTCCACACTATTCCATCTGCCACTTCTTTGGGCAAGGTTACAGAGCTGTAAACAGGCAGTCTTGGTGATGGAGCGGATATGGGTTTAGTTGCTAATTTCAATGTTACAAAGGACAAAGTTTAAAGAACAGTTTGGCTCAGCCAGAATGGCCAATAAAGGTTTGAAACAAAAACAAAAAATGCCATAAAAACTCAGCAGGTCTGGCATCATGTGGAAAGAGGAAACAGAATCAATGTTTCACGTTCTAATGGCCCTTCTTCAGAGCTTGAATTGCTAGCTAGCAAACAAAGTTTATGGCAGGGACAGAATATAATGTGTTTGATCTTCCAATATTTAATTAGAGTTAATTCCTGTGCATTCTTTACTGGGTACGCGTGGAACTTGATGTTGACCAAATTGGCACAAAACTGAGAAGTAATGAGTGCATGTGTGTGTGTGGAAATAATGCGGTGTTCTAAGAGATTTATTTAAAAATGTTCAGTCCCGAAGAGGACAGGACCGACCCACTCACTGCTTGCAGCAAAATATGGCAAATGGCGTCAGTGGAATTCCCAAGCCTGGTAGTGGAGAAGACACTGAGACCAGGATGCCTTGTTCGAGACTGCTTATTGCTCATCACAGAGCTTATTTCTCCATTCTAATCCCAGACACACACAGCTGGCTATTCTTCTTTATATACATATCTGCATATAATTAACTAATCAACCTGTTCTCCCTATTACTTTATTACTAGGCATCAATAAAACATATTAGATAATAGCAAATTTCCCTCAAATGTAATTGATATGCAAATAAAAATTGTTCATAAGATACAAAATGATAATGCATGTTCTCTTATGCAATCAATCTTTAACATACTCCACACCCACCCCCCCCCCTTTATATTCAGTCCCTGCCATAAATTAACTCTGCTTGCTAACTAACAATTCAAGCTCTTAAGAAGAGTTACGCAGATGTGAAACATTGACTGTTTTCTTCTTCCACATGTTGTCAGACCTGCTGAGTTTTTCCAGCATTTTCTGTTTTTGTTTCAAACCTTTATTGGCCACTCTGGCTGAGCCAAGTTGTTCTTTAAACTTGGGGCAGGATTTTCTGATCATGCTCACCCCAAGACCAAAAAAATCCCGCCTGAGGTTAACGGACCTTTACATGGTCTTTACCTGCCCGCTACAATGCCTATGGCGGGTGGGACAGGAAAATTCTGCCCTTAGTGTCCTTTGTGGCACTGAAATTAGCTACCAGACCCATAAAAAAAGTTACAACATGAACATTTCTATGTTCTCACAATGCATTATAACACAAGATCCTCTTCGAGGATCTCCAATAATTTCTTTGGACAAGCAGTTCTTTTTGTGAAACAAAATCAGACAACTGGTGACTTGTGTCAACCCATTTTACTTTTGAAATCTTCTTCCTATCCAATATTTATTTTATACTCATGGCACGGTGGCACTTAAAGAATCCATTTAACATTTTAGCCAGTCCACTCCACATGCTGTGGCGCATTTGGACCAATTTGTGACCAAGATAAACATGACCAGACTGGTACTTCTAATGACCAATACGATTCCTTCTGTCTGGTCAGTATCTTTCTCGTCACCTTCCACGTCATATGTTGTTGCAAAACATCCTTTTTCATTTTTGGGCAATTCCATACATAATGAAATTTAGATTCACATTTGAAGCACCAGTTAGCCACTTCCTGGTTATTCCTGGGGTTCATCTTCCTCTCGTATCACCCACCATCTGTTATAGTGCTCAAAAAAGTCTCTGCCCTCATACCCTTTGTTTGTAATTCTTCTCTCATACTGACATTTGGATCCTATATTTGAGCAGGCTTGAAACACTCCTTTATCTTTAGTGTCACTGCCGAAGAGCCTATTTGCACCATTAAAGTGGCCAAAAATGAATACTTTCCTGAAACTTTTCCAAGGCTTTGGACATTTAACCCAAAAGTGTATCTCTCACTTTGAATCCAACACCAGTTAAAACCAAAGCCTATGTTTGATATCCTAGCGCAGTCCAATAATTTAAAGGTACATACTGATATAGTAATTCCCAAATGGAATCGCTGCAATCTCGTATATAGTAGGTTAAACTCCATGATAGGTTCTTCTATGGAAGAATCATTCATTTAAAAAAAAATCAAAGTCTGAACAAGCCTCATAGCCATTGAATAAGTCATCTTACATATACATTTTATCTGTGAATTTCAAGAGTGTCCAAATTTTCTTCATTGCCCCTGAGCATCTACTTCTGAGAACACTGCCCAATTGATTTTGCCCCTGGCAGGAAGCGAAAGTCATGATGTGGAGATGCCGGCGTTGGACTGGGGTAAACACAGTAAGAAGTTTAACAACACCAGGTTAAAGTCCAACAGGTTTATTTGGTAGCAAAAGCCACACAAGCTTTCGAGGCTCTAAGCCCCTTCTTCAGGTGCTTGAAGAAGGGGCTTAGAGCCTCGAAAGCTTGTGTGGCTTTTGCTACCAAATAAACCTGTTGGACTTTAACCTGGTGTTGTTAAACTTCTTACTAGGAAGCGAAAGTGCCAGAGCTATGCCTTTCTCTGCTTTTGGTAGGGAGGTAACCAGTGTCTATACATTGACTTGATTTTTCCATTGATCATAAGGTTCCATTTCACAAAACTGGGATGGAAAGTCCTACCCCACCATTTTATATCTGGTTTCAGTCACCTTTCTAGAAAGTCTCCAGTTACAGTATTCACTCAAATAACTTCAATCCTAGCCTTCTGTCTGGAAGTAAATGTTAGTCTTCAATCTTCACTTTCAGGCAACCATCCTCTGCTACCAAATGTCAGTGGAATTTCCAAGCCTGGTTGTGAAGACAACCAGTTGCTTCGGTGGAGACTGTTTTTGCTTGTTACAGAGCTTATCAACTTTAACTTCAGACACACAGTGGTAACTGACTCCTTACATACACATCTGACAATTTTAACTGATCAATTTCCAATGCCTGTTCATGTTATTACAATAAACGCTAGGCATTTAACATCCATCAGCAGAACCCATTAGATTCTAACATAAGGCATATTTTTAGTCATTTGTGTCCACAAAATACAATGGACCCTGTAGATAACTATTACAACTTAGAACTTTTAACTAAAGTTGATGCAAAATGGGAAAAGATTAACTTTATGATGCATGAAATACCATAATCCTAATAACCTGTCAGTTACAGGTAACTATGAAACAGCCAAACTCACTATCGCACCATTATGCAGGCTGTTATCTAAAGGTAAAATGAAAGAGGTGCGCTGTTCAATGCAACAAGCACGGCACATGCAATTACTAAAATAACTGTCGGCACATTCAATCAAACTAACTTGAATGAAGATTGAATGTCAGTAATATTTTAAGATCTTGAAGAAATATAGCACGATCTCTATCTTAAACAAGAAACTAATCTTACTGGCTAAAAGGTTCAATCATCTAATCAATACTTACAGAACTCATGGAATACGGCAGCTGCAGTTCGAGTAGCTGGTAATAGATGTATACTGGAAGGGCCTTTCGTATGTTTCGATGATTCTAGAGGATGAGTTAAGGAAAGTTGGATCTGATAGCTCACAAATAATCATTTCTTTCCAGAGGCCTATTCAAGTAATTGTTCTATACTGTCAGTCATTTCAAATTACAACAGAATTGACATTCAAACTATTAATCTTCAACACTGTTCCATGGCCCTTACATTGATACTGCTAAAAGCCATGGACAACTATGTAATTATTCATTACCTCAAAAGCTGCATTGAAACTACAGCTCAGAAACAAGCCCAACTGCTCCGTCGCCATATTTATGTTCCAGGAGTTTCTTTATATAACTGTGTCAGCATATCCTTCTAATCCTTTCACCCATATGCACTAATCCTTGAATGAATCTTATTTGTCTTCACTATTCCTTAAGGTAATGAATTCTATAGTCTTGCTGCTTTGTGTGTAAACAACTCCTCCTGAATTAGTTACTGGGTTTATTAGTGACCATTTTATATTCATGGCACAAAAACAGAAAATGCTGGAAAATCTCAGCAAGTCTGACAGCATCTGTGTGGAGAGAATAGAGCCAATGTTGAGTCCAGATGACCTTTTGTTAGAGCCTTTGTCTAGATGCCTTCATCAGCTCTGACGAAGGGTGTTCTACACTCGAAGCGTTGGCTCTATTCTCTCCCCACAGATGCTGTCAGAATTGCTGAGATTTTCCAGCATTTTCTGTTTTTGTTTCAGATTCCAACATCTGCAGCATTTTACTTTTATCTTATATTTATGACCATTAATTTTGAACTTCCTTGGACATGGAAACATTATGTCCATGTCTATCCTATCAAATCCTTTTATCTTATCTATCAAGTCAGATTCCGATTCTTTGTCCCTTTGACTCAGTCTTCCTGGGGCTCATCTCTTCAATACCTGATTTCTAGAACTGTTGTTTAGCTTCTGGGATGTGCCTTCTGCCCCTTATTCCGTTGACCTGCTTGTGCTGGCAGTTTCTTTGCGAGTTGCTTTCTACTCAGATACCTGGATCCAAAGCTGAACCATAAATGCTCATGTGTTACAGTGTATGCCTCGGTTGTTAAGCAACAACTCACTTCTTTACTTCCATAATTACTTCTTAATCATAAAACGCAAATACAATGCAGGCATATTTTAAGTGAAACTAAAATCTACAGATATACAGGCACCTTTGTTTAACACAAAGCTAATTGAAGGTCTAAACGTCCTTTAGCATTCAAGCACAGAAACACAAATTAACCTTAAACGTTCCTTATTTCTATACCCACAAATACAAATACCAATTACTTAAACCAGCACTATTTCCAAACATTATCTTTTCTGATTTATAGCCAACTTGCCATCTATTAGGCTGGAGATTCATGTCTAAGGTCAGAGAATACTATGCATCATCTTACCAAAGGACAATTGAAAATCCAAGTATATATCCACTAAATCACCTGCTGTAACTTCTTCAAAGAATTCAATAACGTTGATGATACAAAATCTTTCCTTTAGAAATCAGACTGTTTAATGTTTGGTTTCTAGATTCCATCTAGTAGATCCCATAGATCTGTGCTCTAACATTATGTTATGGTTATGTTGATGTCGTTTTGCTCAAATCACACTACAACCAGAGTCACTATAGTGCAGGAGGAGGCCATTCGGCCCATTGAGTCTTCAGTAGCTCTCTGAAAGAGCATCTTTCCCAGGCCCACACCCCTCTATCCCCATAACCCCTCACCAATCTATCTAATCTGCACATCTTTGGACTGTGCAAGAGCACCCAGAGGGAACACACGCAGATACAGGAAGAATGTGCGAAGTCCAAAGATGTGCGGGTTAGGCTGATTGGCCATGGTAAATTGTCCCTTAGTGTCAGGGGGGCTAGCAGGGTAAATACATGGTGCTACAGGGATAGGAAGTGGGTGGAATTGTGGTTGGTGCAGACTTGATGGGCTGAATGGCCTCCTTCTGCGCTGTAGGGATTCTATGAATGTGCAAACTCCACACAGACACCCAAGGCCGAAATCGAACCTGGGTCTCTGGCGCTGTGAGGCAGCAGAGCTAACCATTGTGCCGCCCTATTTGTGCTGTATGACAGTTCTGTACATCCTGTGGTTTTCTTTAACTTCAGATTCCTCGAGGCACTATCATCTTTCCCACCGTTTTATCTTCATACAAATAGACTCCTGTTGTTCATCATTCTCTTCAACTTCCTTCAAACCGTACACTTGGCACTCACAATCTCGTCTTCCTGCAGTACAATGGTTCAATCAACTTCATCCATGCCATTTACTGGAGCAATAAATTTCTTCTTCCTTTCGATTCCTCAAAAGCAATTTTTTCGAATCTTTCACAAGGCTAAATGACTATCAGGTTTCATCTAGATGAGCCTCAACCCTTTTGTCAGATGGCCAGGAATGTCCACAAATTAAGTTCTGTAATTTTTGCCATTGCTAAAGCAGTTTTCAAAGAACCCTCCTTCATTTCTCTTCCTTATCACTCCTGTTTTGCCTGCCTTCTATAATATTCAACATACATATGGAATATGTATACCATAGCCATGTGCGTTCTTTGTTATGTTTACTGAACTCCAAATAAACAAGGGCGGCATGGTGGCACAGTGGTTAGCACCGCTGCCTCACAGCGCAAGGGACCTGGGTTCAATTGCCAGCTTAAGTCACTGTCTGAGTGGAGTTTGCACGTTCTCCCAGTGTCCACATGGGTTTCCTCTGGGTGCTCCGGTTTCCTCCCACCATCCGAAAGATGTGCTGGTTAGGTGCATTGGCCATGCTAAATTCTCCCTCAGTGTACTTGAACAGGCGCCGGAGTGTGACGGCTAGGGGCTTTTCACAGTAACTTCATTGCAGAGTTAATGGAAGCCTACTTATGACACTAATAAATCAACGACATTGCTGAACAAGAAAATTTGTTTAGACTCACGTTTTTTGACGTTGTCCTTTCATTCAAAAAAGCGCACATTTGCTTAAATTTTTAAAACTCAACAATAATCATTCCCCAAGCTCATGGCTTTGTTAACTTAAATCTGTGTGGAAAACATGATACCTCAAACCTTCCAATCACGGTGAGAGGCGGACGAATGTTAATTTGGCTACATTTAGAATAGCGTGTGCAATTCTGGTTGCCACACCACCAGAAGGACTTTGGAGAAGGTGCAAAGAGGGTTTAAGTATGAGGAGAGGTTGGATAAACCCGGATTGTTTTCACAGGAAAGACGGGGGCCGAAGGGGGACCTGATAGAGGTCTACAAAATTATGAGAAACGTAGATATGGTGGATAGTCAGAGCTTTTTCCCCAAGGTGGATGGTCAACTACAAGAGGGTACATACAGGTTTAAGGTGAGGGGGTAAGTTTAGGGGAGCCGTGCAAGGAAGGTTTTCCACATCCAGGTGGGTGCCTGGATCGCACTGCCAGTGGAAGTGGTGGAAACAGGCACATTAGCAACGTTCATGGCATATCGTGATAGATACATGGACGGGAGGCAAACAAAGGGATAAAAACCACATATCGGTACAGACTTGGTGCGTCGAAGGGCCTGTTCCTATGCTGTATTGCTCTTTGAACTGAATTATGAATGCCCAAAATATATTTACTGCAATTAAACAATTGTTATGCAACCATACTTTGTCACAAGTAAACTCAGATGCAGACAATGCATTATAACTATATTTGCAAAAATATGGAAATAAATTTTCACAATATTTGAAAAAAAATCAATGCCCTATTTATGCCTTTCAATTCATAGTATGGAAGAGAGATCTGCCTGTCTTTGATCTTTCTTTTAGCACATTTTGCTGAATGAATCTTTCCACAAGGGGTGATTGCCAGTTCCAAGATCCAAATGCTTCTGCTTGGTGGGTTTATTATTTTTGAAATATGGACATAATGTCCTCGTCCCAACCATTCAAATGATAATGGCAGTTCTCACATGTCTGAGTCACAAAGATAACTGAGGAATCTTCAAATGAAAATACGAGCACATAGTTAACGCACGAAATATAGCTCAAGTGGTTCAAATGGAGACCTTTTGGCAAAGGGGGCAGAAAGTCAAAAGGATACTCTCAGCTTTTGATGCACTGCGTCTCAGAGCGGTTTTGCTGATCTCCGCTTCCCGAATTATAGGAGATAATTCTCCACTCATTCGTCTAAAATAGAAGAACAAATTTATAAAGCAATGTTAGAACTTTAAAACGTAGTTGCAAATGTTCATATTACTATGATTCCAAAACAAATTTATTGTTTGAGATTTCCTTTTGAACTATTGAACAAAGTATGCCATTGATCAGTTCAGCAGAGAATATTTTTAAAATAGTGAGACACCAAATGAAGATCAAATTAAAAACTTTACAACAAAAACAATCACTTGGAAAAGATATATTGCAACACCAACGCAACCTCACAGCTCAACTGCACCCATCAAAAAATCTTCCTATTCACTTGTGCCAACCCACTGGTTTCCCAAATTCCCTCCCATCTACGCAACACTTCAACATTTAAGTTATGAAGAGAGGTTGGGTAGGCTTGGGTCGTTTTCATTGGAGCAAAGAAGACTTGAGGGACGACCTGTTTGAGGTGTACAAGATTATGAGGGATACGGGCAGAGTGGATAAGGAGCAGCCGTTCCCTTAGATGAAGGGTTAGTCACAAAGGGACATAGTCTCAAGGTGAGGGGCAGGAGGTTTTGGGGGGGGATGTGAGGAAAAACATTTTCACCCATGTGACATCAGTGTGCCTTTAAGAAGTGTTTTTTTTTAAATCACGTACTCTGCAGTTGTAAGCAAACCTTTTCAGTTTGTTTTTCTCATTGTTGCCGGGCTGTCTACAAGACTTTTTATTGCTGCTTAAACTGGGGTTGTTTATTTTTACTGGAATGTTTATGACTGCATTGTTGGGAGAAAAAACTGGTTGGCAAGTCAGGTGATAGGAGTTTCTTTCATTTTCAATTTCAAGCTGCAGTTTGAGTTTTAGAAGGGATATCAAGCCGAAATGAAGTCTTTCTCTCTCCCTGGTTTTGGAAATTCTGCTGGTTAGCTGAAAGCAAGGTCTTGCTTTTCTGAAGGGGGCTGTTGGTGGCTTGCCTGGTGTTTTGGGAAGTTGTTCTGACTTCAAACTGTTCTGAGTCTATCCAGAGAACTGCAGACTTCATCCAAAGGTCTCAAGCCCAGTATCACGTAAGCATTAGTCTTTACTGTGTTGAACCGGGTTAAAGGGTTTTGTCCATGGCACGGGCTTTGTTTGATTGGAGCACATCAGATATATTTGTTAAGGGTTATACATTATTGTGGTTGTTTTGCAATTGATGAAATTTATTGCTAATTTCCCCCCCTTCCACTTCCCTCCTCCCTCACCCCCCCTTTTCCCCTCTTCCCTCTCCCCCCCTTTCCCTTCCCCCCTCCCTCTTTCCCCCCCTTTCCTTTTCCTCCCATTTCCCTCTTGCCCCCGTTCCCTCTTCTCCCCCACCTTCCCCTCTTCTCCCCCCTTCCCCTGCCCCCCACCTTTCCCTCTTCACCCCCCTTCTCCCCCCTCCCCCCCCTCTTCTCCCCCCTCCCCCCCTCTTCTCCCCCCTCCCCCCCTCTTCTCCCCCCTCCCCCCTCTCTTCTCCCACCTCCCCTCCCCCCCTCTTCTCCACCCTCCCCCCCCTCCCGCCCCTTCTCCCCCCTCCCCCCCTCTTCTCCCCCCTCATCTCCCCCCTCTTCCCTCCCCCCCCTCTTCTCCCCCCTCCCTCATCTCCCCCTCCCTCATCTCCCCCCTCCCTCATCTCCCCCCTCCCCTCCTCCCCCCCCCTCATCTTCTC